>NC_066246.1:8943614-9583800 GCF_024542735.1 Bombus huntii
AGTGTCGATCGAACTCGTGACATAGAATTAAAGGGACGCATGTGCGCCGACACGCGGTCGGCTACCGATTTAATGGTGTGACAGGTTGGCTGTTTCTCAGATAGGGACGGGCATTGGTGAGAAATCGCGAGGAATCGAGGTCAAACGACTCGATTGATGCACTCTCGTGAAGAATCGTGGCGGTGGAGAGGAGCGTTCTGACCGAGAGGTTACGGTCTCTCTCGATCAGCCGCGAAGAAGGTTCTCGCGAAGGGTGGCAACGAGAAGGAGAAAGCCTGTTGCCCCAGGAGAGTCCGTACGGCCTCACGACGCGGTCCGACGAGTGGAGCGGTCTCCTGCCCAGCTCCACGATCGTGGGTGCTGGGGGGTCGCCATGGCTCGGACTCGGCGCAGGGGGTGGCACGGGAGCTACCACCGGAGGCGGAAGCCCCGTCGAACTCGAAGGCCACTGGGGACGTAAGCTGTACGGGGCGAGTGTAGCTCCACCACCGCCGCCGCCTCATCACCACCCGCGGGCGCCTCTCGTTTTCGCGCCTCAGGACATGAGGCAAATACTCAAGGAGGAACCCGTGCCACGTGCTTGGCCACAGCCCGCGCTTGCCGACAACGGAACGTGAGTACCTACGCTTATTTTTCTATTTTCCCCATTGAAATCGTTCGCTCTTGTATATCAGATTCGCGATATGCTCCTTTCTTTAGTGGAAAATGAAGATTTGGAAATATACGGAGGTTAAGTTATAAGTGAAATTGTGTAGAAAAACGTGAATGACGGTAAAGAAATATTCGGCGTTTTATCTCGATAAGATTAGGAAATATTTTATATGTTCGTTTTATTTTGTACTGCATTAGGTAATGTTGAATGAAAGTTTAGTCGACGTTGAGGTACAGTTTGAAATTGGAATGCTTGTGTGTCCTACGTATATAGTATATAGAATTATATAACTCTCTGTTGATATAATGAATGACGATTATTGACACGTATAATTGTCATCAAAATCTATGCATAAAATGAATCTATTGATAAACTAAAACGTTGGTGTGCATATCTAAATCGATTTCTATATTTTCTACTTCCCTTATAGCGGGCAATCAAATTATTGTAGAAGCACATTTACTATAAAAATGATCGCGTAGATTAAACAGCTAGATAAGTCGCTAGAAAGTAGAGTACACATTGTGTATTATTTGTTACCCATTTCATGATATCGTAGCAGGAAATTAAAAATATTGACTTAATAGGCACGTTCGGCCTTCAACTGTAAAATCTATCCAAAACAAGTAAAAAGAGAGCGTAAATAAATCGCCATTACGTCGTCGCATGCCGTCGGACAGCGGCAATGTCGTTGCTTCGTTTACTTTCCACAGAATCATTTAAAGAAATATTTACACAAAACTCCTAGTAAACAGAAAAAACGAATAACAATTCTGAAACATTGAATCGCTGTAACTATAACTATTTTACTTTCTCCATCGCTGAAACTACAATATTACTCCTATAAAATTGCCTTCAAAAATCTCGCTTCGTACGCACATCGAGAATATCGATGAGATTTTCTTCAGATAAAAAACATTAGGACGTACGATTAGTAAAGATCACAAAAATTGCTTTGCACCAGCTTTCCCATAATCGTTGGATTTGAAGACTTTCAAATTACGACGCGTCATCAGGAAACGACAATGCCTCGGAATTTCGTGGCACGCGAACAAATATCCAGTTTATCTTTAGAAGCAGAGCGTTTCAAAGCGGTTCACACGTAGCTGCATTTGGCGAACGATAAACCGTGCTTTATTGCAGCCTCGCTTAAGGGATTTGTACGACGTGCAAACGACGAAGGTACAGATACGCGGACTCGAGGAGGTAAACCGACCGGGTTGGGGGCTCGCTAATCCAATAGCGGTTCTCTTAACTAACCCCTTCCAAGTGGCGTGACACGGGAGTGGGCGACCGGAATCGAGTTAATGTAATTGAGAATTTTAGCGCCTTTTGCTTTCCTCTCTTCCTCTCGTTTCCTCTTTTACCTGTTCGTTTTTCCTCCGGGTTATCGCAGACTTTCCGCGCCTGAAAGGAAAACTGAAAAATTATTGCGGCTTAACACGCCAGTACGAGTTCTATCTATAACTTTATGCAAGTGATTGGTGGATTGTGAATTTTTATGCGTTTATGGAAATGCATCGAATGTAAATGGAATGTAAAATGCATAATATAAAATGTTCAAAGTATTCGTTACAATATTTAATGGGAAAAAGAAATCTCTGCTTAGGTCCTACTGTTATTACCATTTTCACAAAAATACAAATTCACGTAAATATCCGCGATGTAGTCATTTTTTGGTATTTTTTAAATAAGAAAAATTTGATAGAAGAATTTTCTTTACTTATATAAATATCAGTAATTACCGTATGTATAGATACACTTATATTTTGTAAAAACAGTTTGGATATTTTCAGACGTTTTAATTAAGAGTTCGTTTCAAGAATACGTTATTATTAATCCGTTTGGATAATCATAATTGCTTTCTGGTTTAATATTCAAAAAGATACATAATTCCTGTTATAATCGCGGGTTTACAGAGCAGAATCGACAGAATGACAAATCAGATAAATACGCGCTGTGATTTTGTCCGCGTTGTTTCTATTATTTTCAACATTAATTCGATACCACCTTGTTTAATGCGCGTAAAAAATTGAAATGCAGGCAAAAGTGATGACGTAGGTATCCATGTAGATAAATATTATTTTTCAAAATTTACCTTGTACTTCACGATTATTTATGCATCTTCCTGCGTAAGTTTGTTATCTTCTCAAATAAGCTTATGTGATTAAGATACTTGTTTCGAAAAGTTGAACATTGACCACGTACTTAGACAATGAAATCGTGCAATTTACACAATCTTGAGTCGATCAATTTGACTTCAAAAAAGTTCAAATACGAAAATTTCGTTTATATCCTATCCTTTCTTGCAACAATAAATTGACAAAGATTGTATTTGTCAGCTCTATTCTTTTCTTAACCGGTACTTAATTGAAACAACGCTAACACAGTTGGTACAAGTGGCTTAGACAAAATGTTAAGCGTTGGAATCGTTTCTGTTCAAATTTACCGTGGAAAGTTTCATTTCCTTGGTGAAGAGCGGTTATAACACACAGACGCGGTGTACGCCGACTCGAAAAAGAGGGTGCGAGAGGGCTTGGCGAAACTGTTTTAAAACTCCCAGCAAACAGACATAAACTCTCACGCTTTTTAAAAACCCCTAAAAAAGTTACCCACCTAATGAAGCAGTAAACCATCGCGCCCGACGAAGGGACGAGCTGTGTCGTCCGTGGAAAAACAATGACTTTCTCTGCGACTCCGGGTATGAAAGTAAAAGGAATATACGACGAAGAAAAAGTTTGCGAGCAATTGTTGCTTTCGCAAATCAGTGAATACGTTTTGCGCGTAATATAATCACGAAAGTTTAGTTATGTAAAAAGTTAGGAAGGAGTACCGTCGAAACTACCATACGTTCGTTCATTTTGACACTCTTTAAGGTGCAACTTTAATGAATATTCTATCGTGGATTAATCTTTTATGAAACATTTCGTTTTCTTTGTGCGTGGACTAACTTTAATGAATATTCTATCGCGGATTAATTTTTTATAAAACGTTTCATTTTCTTTCGTGCAGTATAACTGTAATGAATATTTTATCGTAGATTAATTTTTCATTTTTTTGAATTTTTAATTACGTAACTTTTATTTGCAAATCGATGAAACGCAAAGAGGACCAACAGGCGAATTCGTGTGCGTGATCTTTTTATAGTTGTGATGTTTGCAATAAAATCCCCAGTCGTAAACGAATTAATAAATTTTTGTCAGAGGAGGCAGTGAAATATGGCATTAAATTGAACAGCATCCGCGGTAACGCTGGCTAGTTGCGAATTACATTCGGATATATTACAAATTGCTCATTATCTCCGCGCGCATTATGAATCACGTTGGGTGCAAGCGTAAATAGACTGCGCTTCGGCTAACTCGTAATAACTAACGCCCGGCGGTATACATTAACTGCGGATTTATTGTAATTCTCCGCGATTGCTTTATCCACGAATTCGTAACCGTATCCGTGGGTTCGTATTATCCGCATATTTCGCCCGTAATGCATTGTGCGCAAATAGCATAGGTTGCGGCTCGCATGTAAAGTATAGACTAGCTCGGACGATTATTCGACGATCTGCGTTTGCAAATTGCCAGCGTGTCAATATTTGCCCCGCGACCGATAAAGCAAAAATTTCTGTACGCTTTGCCAATGGAACATTACAGTAGAATTTAATTACTGATAAAAGAAAAAAAAAAGAATTGAAATTTCTTCTCATTTCAACGTAATGTACGTGGAAAGGATACACGTACATAGTGAAATCACAAATTATAATATTAGATGGATACTCAAATTGATCTAGCTGCGACTAGAGTCAAACGTCATTCATGAATTGATATTTAAATCTGCTTACAGCCCTCCATTAAAATTACACTCCGTTAATCCTCTATCGTTTTCTATTTACATTATAGTACTTATTGTGTTATATAGTAAAAATTAATGTGCATCTATAAAAATAAATCTAGCTATAATTGTGAGTTTGTCAAAACTCATGTTACCATTAGGTAGTTATATGAGTGCAATATTGTTGTTAATGTATAATGAGTTTAAACTAGATGTCAATTTCAACTAAGTTTTAATGTTACAAACATAAAGTGTCCTATAATAAATACAACTTTTTAGGTACACAAATTTCTCGTGTACAAATTCTGCCGTACAGGAGACAGAAACCACGAATACGTTCACCTTATAATTCGGATCTGTCATTATGCAATTTTCATGTGCTTTTCTGAATGAACAAAGATACATGGCTGATCAAGATAACTTTCATAATTTATTCATTTCATAATTTAGTTCACACTAAACGTTGCAGCGTTCGAACGATGTCAGGAAATCAGACGCAACTCATAAATTAATTTCTCATTACGATAAATGTTTGCAGATGCTGTGGAACCATATACTGCAAACTAACAGTAAACAGATATCCTTTATTCGTTCATACTTTTTATAGAAAAGGGGAGTAACTTACTGACTAACCTACATATCCATCTTCTAACACTTCGTTACCGGTGGAAATGTTTTCACGCGAATGAAAACCGGATTCGCCATGTTTACGTTAGATTTTTAACTCGCAATCTTTTGGCGTATAATCTCGCTCTCGAAGAGAGAAACTGTTCGTTTACTTATTTCGTGCACGTTTTTTTTCATCTACAGCTCTTTTCCTTAAATTGGCATTTTCCTAAGTGCAGAACTATTTGTAACGTCCCTGCACACCAATGGGCGCAACGATGCAGGGAAAAACTGGTATCGCGCGGAAAGACACCTATCGCGTCCTACATCTTCATTTGCGTATTTGGCGCGCGGCGAGTATCGAGTTATCTTTGTCGGCCGATCGAATCGTAGCGTTACTTCAGTCGTCGCAGAAAGAAAAGTTACGCGACAGGGATCGCTGTGCCTCGAGGCCGAAGGCAATGCAGGCGGCACGTTGCGCCCGCCGCCACCGATGAACGCTATCAGCTAACCGAAAGCGGGCGCGTGGCAAATTGTACCGGAGAATTCCGGCTGCGGGAATCCGGCAATCCTGCCTGTAATTATCACCTCCGTGTCGCTTGCTGTAGTCTGGAACGTACAAGTTGTTACGCATTCGTCTTTAAGGAGAAATGTACCTGTTAATACAAAATTACCTATCAATTTCTAAACATACAGCCATATTTATGATGATTAAAGTGAGCTTTATAGGTCCAAATATAGTCTATGTATTAGGCTGCGGATGTCCATTTATTTATGGGAAATTTAAATCTGCAGAAATATACGAAACATATAAAAATATACAAACATATTACGGATAATAGATATGTAATATTGAAAAATATAATGAAATATTCCAAGTATGCATTATAATTAGAATGCAGGTATTTATGCAAATTCATATGTTATACAAATCTGCATATGCAATGGAAATTTATCTGATCTACTAAATAATAGTAGTGAAGGTACTTTGGATATTTTGTACGTAATGTTTCTGCATCCTCTGCATCTTTTTTTTTTTCTAATTTCTTCTTACGCATTCTGTGCAAAATGTAGACACGTGAGTGAGTAGAATAACCCCGAAATGTTGGATACACGCGGCAAACGTTGAGAATATGAAACGACGCGAAAAATAGCCGCTTAATAGAGGAATATTGGCGTAAAGCGTTCTCTCGCCATACGATTATAATTATACTGGCCCGTTAAATGACCACGACCCCTGCATTCCATTTTCCCGGTTGACAGTTGCGTTTCTTTTTTGTCTCTCTATTTTTACCTAGCTTTTTTCACCAAAAATCTTGCACACTATTGAAAAGCTCCTTGTTATTATTTGATATAAATATTATTAAACTTTAATACTACATGTTTGAAATATTTAACATGTAAAATATTTGTAGTACAGTCTTATCACATTACATTAACAACACTCTTTAATATAAACAAGTAAAATAACATTTCAACAGAATACCTACCATATAGACAATTAATATTTTAAATGCATGAATATAAAAAGCACTGTTTTCAGTATTTGAAAGTAAAAATTTCGTGCTAACAGACAGAACTCAATTCAAAGTGTTCTTCCATAAATAATTGCCTGATACTGCACTACAATCACTAATAAAATCCCATCTATGATTATCTGCGACAAAATTAGATAGGAAATATATTGCATCAATGCAAACTTTTGCTCCCCTTCTAATATATAATATAAACAAAAAATTCATTGAATTCCCACAGTCGCATCGCATCGCATAAATTACTAATCAGTTATATTAACAAGTTGCAAAGTCCAAACACAAACTATCAATGAAAGTAATCCCATCCGCGCGGCTCTCCACGTACCACCCGCGAAATAAAACAACGCGGTCGCCCGGACTTGCATATTATTGTTATTTTAACGAGCATAATCTTGAAACCGCGAAACGGTGGCGCGCCGCAATCCGCAATAGTTTGGAAAAAGGTGTGCGACAGTATTGCACCGCAGGTGATAATGTAAAGGCTCGGTAGGACGTGCCTACACGTTACATAGGAATTGGTGCATGGCAAACGGGGCAAAATAATCGGACGTCGAGAGTTATGGGGCGCGAACCGGCGGCCGGTTAATCAGCCACCGATAATTATCGACACGGGCAGTACATCACTAACCCTCCCAGCCTCTCTGCCACCCCAGTGGCCTCCTTCCCTCCAGCAGACCCTCTCTTCTCTCTGCATCGGGATTCACCACCAGCCCCCCTTCTCGCCCTCGAACACCCCTGACTGGCGAGAACCCCTTGTATCCTCCTCCCTCTTGCTCTGCCTCCTCTGCCTGCCGGCAGACCGACATCCCACCGCCTGCCGTGACAAACGCACCGCCGATACCATCATTTATTTCGCAAATGTGCTGCAAAACTGCCGCTATTCATTTTCGGTCCAGTCGATTCAGTTTTCCGCTCTGAGAGTCCATTCTGATGGCAGTGAGCGCCGCGGCGGCATTCCGCGCACCCGCGCCGCGACCGTTTTATCGCTTCGCGCTGCCCGCCACCGCCGCCGCAGCCACAGCCGCGATCGCGATGCCGCGTGCCCGAACCACGCCACCACCCGATAATGCGATTTCTCCGCGGCGGTTTTTAACCGATGCAACATCTATCCGACCCCCGCATACCAAGCCTAAAAACCCTTTCGCGCCTGTCGCTTGTCGCGCTTCGACGGATCGCGCCGCTTCATTGACGACTATCTTTTTTTTTTTAACCCCCTGCGCGTGTTTATCTGAAATTTGAAACCATGAAAAAGGGAGATTGAAAGTTTTAGTTATTTTGCTATAAAGCGTACTTTGTATGGCGAGGGGGTGAATATATTTTGTTTCGATTTTTAGAGGTATTTGTTGCACGTGGTTATAGCGTCGGGGATGTGGATGAGGGTAAATTTTTATCCATCGATATAATCTTGTGTAGAGGATATGAATAGCGGTTAAAGAGAGTAAGTTTTGTCTTTTCAGTTATGAGCATGAACTTCCACAGTTTACTCAATTCGAGGGAAAACAATTTTTATTACGTCTAACTGTTACTTTTAATTTATATTTTGATTATTTGCACGTTGTTTAATATGGAGGTTTCTAACACTTCCGAGAACATAGTAATAACCTTTATTGACACGTGGATTAGCAGTATCTTGATTCGGCGGCGATATAGAATTATTTACGCGTTTACGCAAAACCTGGTAAATCTAAATTTGTACCAGGAAATAGAGGTTATATTTAATGTCTAAGGGGTTAGGAAACAGATAGCTTAGTGAGAAGCGCTCGCAATATGAGGGGGAATACAGACGAAACATAATTAGAGAGCAAACGGTGAGCGACTCCAATAAAGGTTAATTTTAAAAAAGCCATAATGCTGTGACAATCGATTTTATGAATTTAATATTTTCCAACGTGTCGCAACCGTTTGTAACTTATGTAATCCCTATGGACTTGATAAAGGAGTATTAATTATTACATTCTCCAAACAATATTAATCGTTAACAGAATTGTTGTTTTAAACGATGGAATGTTAAATATGTTTGCATAAAAACATAAAACATTCCAGTAAAGTTTTAGTATTTGTACTTGGCTTACTAGGATGGTATGAAGATGTTATGAGTTACCATTAAACATTTAATAATATACTGAAACGTATTGAACAAGGAAATTATGTCCAATAAAGAAGAAATTCAAAAATTTGCGTATATACAGTTTGTACGATATTTTACTCCTTACAGTAATTATTACAACCTTCGAATAATTTATAGTGTTATACAATCAAACAGTATCCATGCGTTGTTCCTTTTCTAAAAAAAAGTCCACTGAATTAATGCGTTAAATGCCTTATGTTAGATTATTAATTATAATTATATTAAAAAAATATATCCTACATATTCAGGCTGATAATTCGTAAACATCAGAAGTAATATTAATAAGAGACACGATGTCACGAATGGTGGCACAAAGCTTGGTGAAAAGTCACGTTTCATGGGATCAATCAGAACGTAGTCACGCGCGCGAATTATGCGAAGTAGTGCAATGGAAAAGGGGACTTTCCGTGCCATTACTCAAAGATGGCATCGGAGTCCGGTGGTCTAATCTCAGCACATGAGACCTTAATGGGATTTTAAGGCGTTGAGGCCACCTGCGCGCTCCCCCACGGACAGCCTCGTTTGTCTTTCCTCTCTACCAGTTTGGACATTCTTATTGCATTCAAGGCCGAGTAGGACATACCTATTTGACCCTACGATAGAGGATCTCACTTCTGACGTCCGAATTTGGTAACGTGCATCGTTTGCGGCATCGAATGCACGCGCACTCTTCATAGTCGGTAGATCGTACTGAAATACTTGCGATTTCTGAATATAGTATGGAAAGGTTAACTCGATAGATCGCTATTGAATACAATTTTTGAGAAAAGGGAATTTACATTATTCACTGTGTGATTAAATTATCCGAATCGTAAAAGCATTAAATACTATTAAAAATATTAAATACTGTTATTAGTATCATGGATATCAAACATAAACAGCTTTAACGTAGTGCAGTCTGACAGACAAATATACAATGAAACGTGACAATGTTTAAGTAGTTATACGTGAGATTATTGATATTTAGGATCTAATATATGGATATAAAAGTGAAATAAAATTTTCGTTAATAATTCAACGCGATTGTAATATGTTGTAATTATTTAAACAGTGATTTAAACAGCGTAATGTATTATATTATGTATTATATATGAATGTATTATATATGAATTTCAGGGTTGGTGTCGGTAGAGCACACTTCGAGAAACAACCACCAAGCAATTTGAGAAAAAGTAACTTCTTCCATTTTGTGATCGCTCTTTACGATCGACACGGTCAACCGATCGAAATAGAGAGGACTTCTTTCATGGGTTTCGTCGAAAAAGATCAGGTAATTATTTTCATAAAGACATATTACTTGTGTTAAATTAATATTTTGCTAAAAAGATATTTTTATTCAAAGATTGTTAAATAATTCTGATATGGGTGATCGTAATTGCAAACAAAAATATATACATTGCCTGTCATAAGTAGATATCTATTAGGACATTTTCTCATATCTAATACAAAATGGATAGTTGCCTATACTACTTTCATTTGTTGTATTTCATCTTACTATCTGCTAACGAATCATCAATAGTGGAAATAAATTACAAAATAATATTCAATTCATAAACATTGCAATAAGATGCAATATAGAAGTTACGATAGATAAGTTTAAAATGGCAGAGTAGCATAAGATTTATGTCTTGTTAGTTTCGAAAGTCGATGAGAAATCGCAGATCATTCATCAGTATCGGGTTCGAAAAGTAAGTGATGGCGTCGAGTGACAACTTCGGAATTTCAATGCACATCGTAGTCCCTGTTTTCCCGTGAGGTTAAGTGGAAAAAGGCGAGGTGGACCTTTATGACATCAGGGAATATCGTGCGAGCGTACGCTTATCTCGATAATTGCCGTTTCCATCGGGGACGACGTCAAATATTAAACGGCTCCGCCTATACGTATACATATCGATAGTCGGCAGGATACACCTCCAGCTTTTCCAGCAATTAGTCGGACAGGCGAAAATCCATTGGCCGCGTGAGAAATGGACGGACGCGATCGTAAGAGCATCGATGTTGTCACGCGAACCGAGCAACCTACGAATAATAACCGGGCTTTCCATTTTCTTTCGTTCATCCCGTCTCCCTTTTCTATCACAGATCGTATCTCTTTGAGCATTTGTTACTAAATCATTCTATCGTTCCAAATATTTCGCCGAGTGAATAACTTTTATTTGATTATGTCAGTGTCTTACAATTAACACGGTCATGTTTCTGTTTAATTGTACCTTTTAATAATTATTCTGTCGTTAGAATAAAATGTAACTATGAACTGCTCAAAAGGATATGGATATTTGTTTATGCTTGACATGGTATAATTTTGTTACCTTAATGTGCAAGAAAAGGATTGGTTTAGGTTTCTAACCTAACCTACTATAAATACTATAAATAAAATAGCAAACTATCTATAAATAAGGTAGGAAAATTCCTCCAAGTTAGTAAAAAAACTATCGTAATAATTTATGATAAACTTCTGTGTAACAATACGACGTTAATGAAACGTTAATTATTAGGTTTAAAGTGTCAGTGTTCGAGTGATTTCTAGCTTCCGTGCCAACAATCTAATCTATTTTCATTGCATTCGAAGAAATGGCAAGAATGCCTGCAAATGAAGTCATTATACGTGCTCCATTCCCTCAATCTGTACGGTTTTTTTTTATGTAAGAGCGTATTAATTAAGAGCAATCAATTACAAATGTAGATTTCTGCGAATACGCAGTTGTCCTAGGTTGTGATTGATCTATGACAATCGCTTGCTAATATTTTACTACCGCATTTTATTCATTTTTACAACGATTTCCCTGGATTTACAATGTTCTTTCTATTTATTTTATTTCCTTCTTATCTTCCTGGAACTTAAGAAATTTCCTAAGAGTAGCAAAATAAGATTCGGTCAAAAATAATTCAAAGGGCGGAATAGGGTTATTCTTCGTTTTATATTAGACGATCTCAGAGATAATTAACATCTATTGGTAATTAATCTATTCTCCTGAAATTTTTACAATCATTCGCCATCTTTCTGCTACAAGCTTTCTATTTTACCTATATAACACTTTTACGCTTCAACAATTTCAACTTTTGAGCAATGATTTTAAACTTAACTTTTAAGAAACCGCATTATTAACGAGATAGACCTAATAGATTAATATTGTATGTGAGAAAAATTGAATCGAGCGTTCTTTTTAATATGCCTGCGAGTGGATCTCTTTTTCCAATCGCCAACTTCCGGTTGCCCGTTTTTCTTCATAATGAAAGCCTGTCATTCGAGTGATCTTTCAATTAACGTAAAGAGTCGCTTATGATCCCGGTTATGATTTCACGGAGAAGACTAGTCTCTGTCAGTTATCGAGTACTGGTTAGAATCATCGGGAAAAATGACATTCGACTCGTGTTCGAAGAGTTGTCACGACTTCGTGCGAACGGTTTGGAGCGGGACGCGATTGTCAGCACAGTCATCGTTAGAGCTCCACTTTCTATTGGTCAATTAGTATAGCTGTTTAAGGAAAAGCTGACTGCTACACACTCATTCTTGCGCAAAAGAAATCTCTACACTGGCAGATACTGTTCGGACAGACGATCACGCGAATGGTCGGATATCCCTTCCTGCTACTCTACCATGCGAAGAACCATTACAAGCTTCTAGTTTGTACATCGTCAATCGATTACCTGTGTAATATCGTAAGGTAGTTTGAACTAGAGATTGGTTGAAAATAGAAAAAAACCGTGTACGTCGTCTTTCTGTGGTTCCTCATAGGTATGAGATATGAGGAAAACAATAGGCAACGTTAGACGAGAAGGACGGTTTCGTATTTTCAAGGCGGGACGGCCGAAAGGTCAGAGTGTGCGAGTCGAAAAGTGTGCGTGTTGCGAGAGTCAGAGTCGTCGAAGAGTAGAGTCGTTAGAGTTAATCGAGACACCGAAGAGTAGAGTCGAGGGAATTGATAGAGTTGTTAGAGAGAGAGAGAGAGAGTGTGTGTTAGATTCGTTGTGACGAGAGTGGCCAAATAACTGTAAAGTTATTTGATATAAATACGAGTATTGCATTTAGTTTCCGTTAAATAAATATCGTTTTCTGTCCAATTTATATTTGTATATTCAATTTAATATTAATAAATTGTAAGCAATCGGGAAAAAAGTTTCTATCTTTATTTTCCGATATTACACCTGTATATATCATAGAACATTCGAAATGTCAGATACCTGCATGACAGAAATCCAGATTCTCGATATAAGGATAAATTACTGCGACACGCGTGTAAATTATCGAGGTATAGAATTTAAAACCGAGAAGTTGAAATAGTATACAGAGGCGTTGAATAAATAAAAAGCAATTTTCTTAACGGAATAAGATATAAGTTTCACGTGGAACAAGATGAAAAAAATTATAAGTGATAGGATAATTTACTTTAGTTTTTTATTTTAGCGTGTACTTGCGGAGACATTAAACGTTAACAATCCACAACGTTCACAAACTCACGTTCTAATATTGTATAAAATATTTAAAAATATTGAAGTCATTTGAAAATAGATAATTGGATTAAACTTAAATTCAGACTCTCGCTCAAATTGAACTCCGCCAACTATACTCAACATTTATTCTCAAATAGTGGAAAAAAACATATACAGTGGCTCACGGAAGCATTCGAACATTCGCTGTTGAAGCTTTTATTATTAAAATAATTAGAGTATGCGTGTTAGACTTAAGATCTGAGAACAATGTTATAACTGCTATAAGATACAGGTATCAAGATTGTATATTTAAAATTTGAAATGGAGCCGGTAACATTTGTAGAAGTTACGAAACATTCATTGTAATTTGTACAAAAATAAGGTTACGAAAATAATCGAACGGTATTGATTATACCTATCTTATTTTATGTTAATGTTTAGTTGAGCCTTCTTTGGCTTCAATTACTGCTTGGAGAAGCTTTTCAGTTACTTTAGTTTCGAAAGAATTCCATACTTCTAAAATTTTTTAAGTATGTCTTTCGAACTTGTATCGTAATTTTCCAATCTTTTACAGATTTCTTCCCGCAAATGTTCGATGGGACTAAAATTCGGACTTTGTGGAAGCATATGTAACACACGCTGTGTGTTATATAATAATTATTCTTTCACGATTCTGGATGTATGCTTGAAGTCATTGTCGTGTGCGAAATAAAAATTGTTTTGTAACTTCTACTAATTACATTAAATACATTGCAATATTTCCTAACTTCTACTAATATTATCTGATTCGATCCAACTTTTAGGCACATAATTTTGATACTTGTATCTTATAGCAGGTATGATATTATTACCAGATCTTAAGATTCACACGCATATTTCGATTGTTTAAAGGTTTAATAACAAGCGTTCGAATACTTTCGTGAGCCGCTGTAAACAGGTAATTAAAGCGACTCATTTGTGAATCAGCGAACAAGTGTACTTTCTATTCCTTTGCTTCGATTTACATTGGTTATCTTGATATCTCCATTCCTCCCTATCCTCCGTAAGAGCACGTCTATATGTATAATTCACATGAACAGGACAGTTGCATTGCATAGCCTCCCTATTAATTAGGGTCGTGCACCGCAAGCATAGATCAGCCCCGGTGTCGAGTAGCCGTTTGTGCCTAAGCGTACTTATGCCTGTTCTCACCCTCGATCCTTCCAGTCTGGAACTTTCACCTCAAGAGGTACGGAACTATTTACATATTTTTACACAAAGCCCAATTATTTAAGTGGCGTCGCTCGGCTATCGGGTCGATTGAACCGTCTATCGTTTCTATCGTGAGTAATACGCGACATAAAAGCCTGTAAATAGAGCGTGTCAGCGCGATGGCAGGCGTACAGTTCCCGGAAACTGGTGCCCTACGTAAATACAGGGTCTCCGCATTCGTTCTCCGTTCTATCCGCTTTTTATTCGTGTTTAATTAAAAAGTAGTCGTGGATCGAACGACCCGCGTATATACCTGATTAACGTCCATCGTGCACTTGCGAATTTAAAGATTAATGGCCGCGACGAACGCCAGTGACAGGAAAGAGCTTAATGCGTACACACGGCTCGAGGAAAAAGGGAAGAATGATGTCGATCTACCGACGAACTAACGACGATTATCCAGTGTACCGTAATCAAGCTTCGATAGAAAAATCAACCGTATACTCGGCCTGTTTTAACGAAACCATGAGTACGCGATTTAACTTCATTTGCGTAATTACCCTGTACGAGTATCCATGTATTAAGTTGATGGAAAGGTATAGTTAATTTCTCAGCACGCTAAACAAACAATTTCAAATAGTTTACACGTCACTATTTATGACAGATTTAAATTATCATTGTTTACCAATTACCATTAAATGAAGAAATATAGATAGCGTGAAGAAGTCTGAAAGAGTCCTATGTCTGTCTTGATGAATATTAGTATTATTTCCACTCTAAATTCAGAGTACAATACAATCGAGAATTGAAATGCAGCATTTCGCTATATAATTCAAAATTTGAAAGGTTATTTTACTTTAACTTCTTTGATAAGTGACAAATGACAAATTTTACACTTCGATCGTCGGTAGTTCTGATTTTAATTGCGATCAAGCAACAGTTTTCTGTGTTACTCTTATTCTTTTCAACACAAGCGTGTTTAACGTATCTATGTAATTCGAATATATTCCGTTGAAATGAAAGAAAGAACTACCGTTCCTCGTACTTGAATTATCATTATCGAGTAGAATTATCGTATTGAACGTACAGCCAAAGACTCGATCTAGGTAATTATGTTAATTTTCCATAATATCGATTGGACTCATCGTTGTTCTCGGGTTGAAAGATTGTATGCACGACTAAATGTCGTGGCCACGATACACGGGGGGTTGGAGTCCTGGGTGTTTCAGGGGTAGATAGTTGAAAATGCATTACCGCGGCTGCGGCATATGGCACGATGCACGCATGACTCGTCAACAGGGCAGGATGATAATTATGCATCGCACGCCATACGTAATGGCACGGCTCTTACCGGCACATCAAGAAATTAATAATTAGCGTGAGGTGGAGCAGACCGAGCGCGAGAGTTACGTCACGGTGCACTTAATTAAAATAGAACGGGGTGTGAAGAACGCGCGGGACTGAATCTCCGTTCCTTCGCGTACTGCATTCGATTCAAACGGTTTAAACACGCAGGAAATTTAGCGAGATTAACGAGATTTAACATTGAAATTCGCTTGTGTCGCCTTAATGAATTAATGGTTAGTCGTAGACCTTAAGATTAATAAGGCGACGACACGTTTCAATTTGAGGATGATAAATATTGATGAAATCTTCGTTTTAATGTAACCATTAAATGTCACGTCATGTCAATTAAATTTTACGTCACACTTCAACTAATTTATTCAAGACAGAGATTTTTTAATGACATATAACAGTATCATGTTACGTGTGTGTTTCTAGGAATCTGAAGGTCAGAAGACAAACAATGGCATTCAGTATAGCCTGCATCTGCTGTATTCTAACGGTGAGTAAACCGAACCATATTAATTATGACTCATCGCACCAATTTATGAATACTAAATTGCGGTGTATACTATGTATTTTTAAAATGTGCATACATCAAAGTCTCACAACTACGAAATCAACCAAGTAGATTTAAATTTCATTGCTGGAGAAATGTGAGATTTAAAGAATTGGGTCAACCGTAATGTATATGTATAGCTAGTACTTAATAAAGATTATACGAGAGGGTAATAAAGTGCGCAGTTTATGAACAGAGAAAAAACAATCAGGATTTTATTTAGAAAGAAACAGGTAATAAGTATAAATCTTTAGATTAAAAGCATTTATATTAAAGTGGTAGAAAAGTTATTTAAATCCTATGAATTAGAAGAATTAGTTTATTATTATTTATTATTAGTTAAATATCCATATTCTTCGTAACAATTTACAATTAACCTTCCACTTACCCCATTCGAAAAGCATTTTAAACTTAGTTAAACAGAGAAGACGAATTAATTCATCACTTATTGTTAGATTATTTATCTCTCCAACATAATGATTTCTTCATTAAAAAATTTTTAATGAATATTAATTCTCTTATTCTATTGTATTTAAAATCCTCCATAACGAGACCTTAAATAAACAAATTTTGTTCCACATTTTCGACTTATTTCTGCGTGTAAAAAATTCTCCTGTCGATTATGTACATATTCTATCCAGTCAAAAATTAGTCAAATACTACCTGTGTACTTGAAAAGTTTTCAAACTTCAAACTTGTAAGCGAAGCCTCCAACATAACTGTTATTCTCGATTCTCGTCATATTTTGAGCCATATAATTTTTCTGACATCAACTGTACCACGGATTTAGGACCACGATGTGTAAAAAGAAGTCAGTCAGTGAACGCGTAACATGTATTCGAAGAGTGATCCACGCAGTAGCCCGATTCGATCCGAAGCGACGATGACAGGCCATCGACATTCCGCCAGACACCCAGTGTCTCAGCTAAAAAGCTCACGAACTTTCGAGGCCCGAGTGCAACAAAGACATATTTTATGTCACTGGCCCAGGTTTGGCAAAAAGGGTTCAGTTTCCGTCGTGAAGAAGCGTTCGAACGTCTGTGCGTGAACGAAAGAAGGAAAAGAGGAACACGGAGAGAAAAGGGAGAAGAAGAAGTCGATGATTTAGAGGTGGTCCAACTAACAGAGAGACCCTTTAAAAACGTGCTCGTATTATGAACATATTAAAAAGCCGCAAGGCGCTATCTGCTGGCTTTCATTCCAGAGTTTTTTCATCCTGTGTACATCAAGAACAACGTCAACCTCCGCCGGTGCTTTCTTTATCTTCATTTCTTGTCGATTCTCATGGCTCTTTCTCTCGCGAGCATCTTCCCCTCGTTTCTTTTCCATTCCCTTTCCTGCCCCTTTCCCGGCCGTCCCCCTTTCTCTTTTCCGCGGCTCATACCATCAGCCTTCTTGCCTCCGCTGTTGCGAGCCGATCAATCAATGCGAGATTTTTGCGTTGGCAGAACTGACTGAGGGGCCGCCCTGCCATCTATGGACACTAAAACGTGTTGCCAACATTGCAAACAAGAAATAACTAACTATCGCAACCTATAGAATACTTATAGCCACCTTCGGGATCGTAGATCCCAAGCTCTCCTACTTTTATCCTATTCTCTGGAACTTTCGTTCGACGATACTCGTAGTTCAGCCTATAATCGGCAAAGTCTTTGCCAGTACTTGCTATCGTATGATATCCCTTTAGAGTTTCTTGAACATCCTGGAAAACACAATTCTTCGTTATATCGCAAGATCGATTTGTATATCGGAATGTGATTTGAGATGAAACATCTACTCGCTGTCTTAAAAGGCAGTCAGAATGGTTGCTTAATACTAGTTGCATTACTAGCTGTTGTACATGGAATACGATATTATAGAACGATTTTATACCTTGAGTTTGAACTCTCGGAATTTCTGAATCGTGTAATGATAGATGTTAACTGTTTAATTATTTTAATTGTATTGATTGATACATTCACAACTGTATAAATCACAATTTTGGTCCGTTTCCACGTAACTAATATACATATAATATACTTAAACAATAAATCTCTACTGTAATATTATCAAATAAGTTTTTGGTAATTTTGTTAAATGAGGTAAAATACTACGATAATATAAAAACTGCAGCATATAAATAATACAGCAAAATTTCAACAACCGATTCAAATGCTAATTACGATAAGATATACACGTTGCACAATGAGAAAGATCAGGGCAATGACGATTTCCAATAAGCAAGCGATGCAATCAAACGTTACGATATAACGGAGCCTATACGTCTTCTATCGAAGTACCGGTTATGTCCTTTAGAGTGAATCGGCGGATCGTCGCGGCTCTGATTTATGCCTCGTTCCCGAGATCGGTCTTCTGTCCGGACTCTCGAGACGCACTCTATAAAAGTTTCATGCACGAAATACTTTACGGTGCAGCTTTTATATCACGAAGACAAATTGGCGCTAGCTCACGGCCACAGCAACGTCTCATCCTCTTCACTCTGACCGTTTGTCATACAATCGAATCTGCACATTGTCGCAACACTGATCAGTCGGTCAAGCAATAAATCTATAATTAAATAATAAATGAGGAACACAGGGGCTACCGTTCAAGTGACGACAGCGCTTCTCCATATCAGGTTCTACTTCTTTTTGTGATCGTTCCCTTCCTTCGAACTCTCTTCCATTTCATTCGGTTTCTTTCATTCTCGTTCTCCGTCTCCCTTCTGCTCGACGTTCCCGATGTCCTTGCGCCTCTAAGATGGAGCAAGGTGCTCACGATCAGGACGAGGCGCGGCAGGTTAGACGAAGAAGAACGTATAAAAGCAGATGTCATTCAGAGAAAGAGAGACGTACAAATAGAGCGAACGAGGTAGTTGGACCGCGGAATATAACGGCTCGTAATAAGAGCGCCGCTGATTAAGGATGCCGATCGAAGGAATAAAATGGGTGGTGTCCGCTTCTTCAATGGCTTCTTGTACACATTGAAGTTGGTTGCCTAGTTATGCTAATACGAACGGATCTATCTGCCTCCTCTCAGCAGGACTTAGCACGCGATACCGCTTCTTACGTACCTTCTTCTTGATCTTTTGCCTTTATTGTCGTCGTCCGAGGCATGATCACGAGTCGCCGCAATGTCTGTGATAAATGTATACGTACGTTCACGTGGCATGTCGCAGCGTCGCGCTGGTAATCGTGCATCCTTAAGATGCATCGACGTACTTGCATAAATGAATTCGCTCGTTCGTCGACTGATTTTATACCATCTTGTTTACATACCGAGCATCAGGAATGGAGACAATCTTCGTTATCCGATGAACCGGACGCATTTTGTACGATGCCGCGTTCCTTGCTGTCCGAGGAATCGAGACGACGCAAAAGTTTGGAGTAGGTACTTAACGACAGGTTCTAGAAAAAAAAAGCTGAAGTATACATGTAAGCAAATTTGTTCGAAAGAAGCTCCTCTGTATTCTTTGAAATGATAAACTAGAGTTCGCTTAAAATACAATCGGTTATATTGATTTATAATTTAGTGCGTATTATTAAATATTATGTTTAATAGATGCTAGACAACTAATCAATTAATTTCATTTAAACGTTTCATGCATTGAGTACAAATACGTGTATGTCAAGTGATAATAATCCTTTCAATCATTTATTAAAATATAGTATCAAATGAAGCATATAAATAAATAAGGAACACGTTTCTAGACTTATATCCACGATAATTGCAGGTAGTTTGCTATAATGAATTAAATAAAACAAGACAACCTAAGCCAAATAACAAGTACTTAATAGTGCACTGCGTAAGAACAAAATTTAAAAAAAGTAGCTCGAATGATCTGAGACCCACTGCTCTTAATAATTTGACAAGAAACTAACGATAATGATAATAACAGAAACACGATTGTACGATGTCCGACTGTTAAATCGCGAGCGATTGTGCGGCCTGAAAAACAAGACACCACGAGAGCAGCTCATAACTGCAATAAATCGTAGAAACCGCTAGCATTCCGCTCTAATGACAGAAATCGTTTCATCCCTGCAAAACACGGCTAACAATTGATCGTCTTTGCTCGAGCGTTTTCCAATCAGCTCGCATAATCGACGTTCCATTGTACGCTGGAAATCCTGACATTGCTACTCTCTCGCGCCAGATAGAAACCGGCAAACAGGCGGAGCGTGCAAGTAACTTCCGGTAAAGCTGCGACGGTTTCTCGAGGTAATTTGTGAGCTAGTTTCGGCCGGAGTATCGTAATCCATGGTAACGTTATGCGGCGTGAGTCTGGCTCCCGTAGTAGCCGCCGGGTCTGGGAGTCTTATGTCGGGATTACTTGGCTTACCGGACACGCGAGGCCGGAAGCCACGAGGGTGTCTGTCCAAAATACACCCCGGGATTACCTGCCGTTCCCTCTGGAAGGTAGAAACTGTTTCGAAAACTTGCTACCCGCGGAATGTGTATATAAGCATCGGAGCTAGTTCGACTACCGATAACGGATAGCAATAACGCGGTATAATACACACGAAAGCTTGATCACGCGACAAAATTGCTTGTTCGAGGTAATAAACTGCGTGCAACCGGCCTACCAACTAGGTAATAACAAATTAAGCTATCGTTAATGGCTGTAATTTTGTATGATTAAAATGTCATTCGCGTAAATTTTAATGAGCACACGCTGCTTCTCATTATCTCGCCAAATAAATTTCCTGTTAAGTTAATGAATGTTCTTGCTGATTATAGTTTTTGACATTTTTAAGGAAGTTACATAAAGAATCTGAAAGATTGGTTGTTGACCGATTGGAATCATCGTTTTATATTTTATATAAGGTACATATGTATCTATCTTCTTAACCTACCCCAATGAAAATGTTTGCTGTATATAAATATTAGGATATATATTTCAATGCCGGACAATTAGAGAAAGTATCTAAACGTGTATGATTCGAGAAGATTTTCGTTATGAGAAGAATTCGTGGCGTATTTCGGAAAACTTAATCATCAAGCCATACTTAGAATACCATAAATTGCGACCAAAGCTTGACTATAATATAAAAACTAAACAGATGCTGTTCAGTATAACAAACAATATTATAAAAAATACAATTTTGCACTTTAATAGTAGCATAACATATTTCATATACGTACAAACGCTATCTTCAATTTAATAAATTATTGTTCTAACGAAATAGTCGTTTTGTTACATTTTGTTATCCGTGAATATTTGACGATTAAACACGTCCGCATCGCGGAAGTTCAGTAAGTTTTGGCCGTGTGTTCCGCAATGTTTACCTGGCAGCCACTAAGTTCCGCGAAGCAGCGGGAACGACGATCCTGACGAAACTCTAAGGTCGCAAAAATAATTAACGCACTACACGTACAAGAATTTGCCTTGCCGCAATGGCTCGTTGCATAGCGATCCGCTCGTGGTGAGGTCGGTACTCGTTGGTACAAAGTACGGGCTGGGTCCATGCAAAAACAACGGAGATTGTGCATACGTCCCCGGGGATGCGATCAGGCCGCTTACCTCGTCGTCCACCTTAAATGCTCCTTAATATGTAAGTTTTTCTGGAACAGTCCCTTTCAGCGGCGCCGAACTTGTCAGAATTTGGACTCGTTTCCGTATTCGTCGTATTCCATGCACATCCGTCGCAAATGCCTGCGCGCAACGCTCTTAACTTAATGGACCTTCTTACCGAATCCATGAAAAACTCGCGGGGTAAATTGAATAAAGAGCAGCGTTGTCTTTATATTAAGCTTAAAAAAACTATTCGAAACTGTCTTCGGTTCCAAAAAGGGCATAACTATTTATCTTTTCAACTTGTAAGAGCATTTACTACCCTCTGTCTTCTATATACATACACCTATTGCAATATGCATTGACATCGTCAACCAAACCAGCGTGTCATTGGTATTCAGGTGGATATTTGAGGGAAAACAAATTCGATTATTTTTTCATTATTTTCGAATATCGTCTATCGTTCGTTCCTTGTGTGTGTGTGGATCGTGTGCAGTATGCGTAGTATAAATTTTTGTACGTGTTTGTAAGTTTTTGGTTAATGTGAGATCTTCTGGCTCTTGTTGCAGGTGTCAGGCAGGTGCAGGACATCTACGTGAGGCTCATCGACTCTGCAACGAAACAGGTGAGAATGGATATGTTTTTTCGTCTGGATTTCGCACATTTCATTTCTTACATACAGTAAGTAATATAAATAAGAAATATAAGTTTTATGTAAGACATTTACAAAGTTCTTAGGATGAAGGAATTTTTATTTATGAGAAAGTATCAAATTTCATTAAAAGTCTAAACCGACTCGTTAAAATTATCTAAATATCGTTGAAACAAAAACATTCTAAAGTATTAGGTTATTCCTTCGACGATGAAAACGAAACTACATTCCATGTACACCAACCCTATTGTACATCAAACCTGTATAGCAAATATATCGTTATCTTCAGGTATCTGTATTTGCAACATGAAATTACACCATCGAGACAACTCTTCGCAAAGACACCAAATATTAAGATCAGATTTCGTTCATAAAATAATGTTGCACGTTGTTATTCACGTTATAATCATTTATGACAAACTGCTTAAATCACTATCGGATTCCACAATTTTACTCTAATACCATTGCAATTGACGGCAGTGTTTCGGCAGGATCAATTCGTAAGTTGTCGCGAGTCTTTCCTCTCTGTTGGCGTTTCCGCGCGATGGAACTCCTCCGAAATAGTCGCAGTGACGCGTTCCCGCCGCTGAGAGTATTATCATCTGAGCTACAAGCACTTAATTTTCCGGGGGGTTGATTCCTACCCCTCCAGGAAAGCAGCGACCGCCGCACGTCTGCCCCATCCTGTTATCTGCGCCACGTGGCGAACCCTGCGCATAGTCCGCGAACCACGTGTTGTGACCCTGTACACAGGGCCGTAGATCCTTGCGCAGTGATAGGGCGCAAAGAAGGATCATAACCTTCGAACAAACGCAAATACGAGGCCTGATCACCGAGCACGATAAGCCTTTGCGCGTTCGAGGGTGCTCTTTTGGCTACCAATGGCTTCCCGTGAATCGCGTTTCTCGCCTGCGACGTGTGCAATATCTAATAGCTGAATGGTAGATCGTACGAGCAGATAAAGAAGTGTAAACAAATGCTTGGTAAACGTCTCTTAGCGATTTTGATCGACGTATCAACTTTGAGTAACACGAAGCTTACTATGTCACTTACATTGATTCGCGAAAATGTTTGCATCTCATAGAAATTTCTCGTAATTACGTTGTGTGGAATATTTCGTAGAAGATACCTGCAAGGATTGCAGAAATAAGAAGAGAGCCTGTAATATTTGCATTTATTGCAAGAGAAAGATATAGATTTGATATTCGAAAGTGCAAAAGTTTATCACTACTACGAATATGAATTCATAGCGCGTTTCAAAATATACTTTGAGTTTGATTGATTTAGAGTTGAATTTCGTTGGTTTATTCAAGTTACTGGGAATCGAAGACATTTCAAAATTAGAAATCTAAATCGGGAAGAGAAAGAAAGAGAGAGAAAGTAGACTACATAGTGTAGTACAAAGCTGTTTGTCTATTGCTGGAAAGGTATAGCTACTTTCTTGAATTATTTTGTTTCGTGTTCGCGACCCTAGCTTCTAAGTATCTATAGGTACTTGCACCATTTTAGCAGATTAAATCATCTTGGGGTTGGTCGGTTACGAAGGTAAGAAGAGCAGTAGGGAGAAGAAAGAGGCGGCCGTGGACGAGGAAGGTTGGGGAAACAGAGCTGATGTTAGTTTTAGCTGATTAAATTACTAAGCCGCGGTGGCCTTGCGTCGGCAGAGACCGTTCTTCAATTCGCGATCCATTCCTTTTATTAATCGGATCCAAGTCGTCGTCAGGTTGAATATCTTTCAGGGACCAGGGACCGATCTGTGCGTTAAGCTACGTTTAAAAGAGTACGAAACGGTGTTTGCACAGAGTTTTTGAAAAAAGATGAACTTGATAGAAGATAGAATAGCAATGATTTATTTTCTATTTTCCAAAACGTATCAAATATATCTTTTATATTTTTAACGGTTTTTATAACGACAAAGTATAACATAGAATTAGTATAAAGAAATTTTTCATTATGTCGATTTAACGATTTATGCAAGAAATTATACGAGATTCGTAACCTAACTTTCTTGGGAACAATTTTATTAAGGTTGGAAAAGATCACTGTTCATTTTCCTGTGGGAAATAATAGGCATGTATACATGTAGTAATTGATCGTTAAAATTAATTATTCATGAAAAGATTTCTATGCGCTCAGAAATATTTTAAATGATAATATTCGAGCATAATATAATGTCTATACTGAAACTCAAATTATTTATTATATTATTACAAAATAATGTGTATCTTGATTTAATTTTGAAGTATCTATGTTACAACCGTTTGTCGATTATTTATCGAACTTAGGCTTACTAGAAATGTGAAAAATGTGAAAAATGTAAGTAGCCAGATACCTGCAGAGTTGGTAGAAACATTGGTAAAAGAATGAAACGGAATCTTGAACGGAGTAAACGCCTCGATAGTTCTCCGGAGCGATTGTCCACGAGGAAAAGAAAAGCGGAAGTGATAGATGCCGGGATACCCTTTCCGTCTCTATGGAGGAATCGTGCCAGTAAAGGGAGTAGAAAGTTGGATGGGGAGGTAGGATCGAAAACGAGAAAGCTGCAATTTATACATCAAAGCCTCGATTGAACGCGTCTCCTCCATTCTGCCAAAGCGAGAGGAAGACATACAGACACGAGAATCGATATATATATTTACTCTGTCCATGTATGGAGTTTCGCGAAACAACTCGTACGAAGTGTTTAGCAAATCTGGGTTGACGTGTTCTTACTGCGTACCGTGCCCTACAAAATTAACAAACGTCCAGAATTCTCTGGATTAAAGGTTTAAAAAGCAACAATGTTACGTAACATTTAGTTTGTATAAAGAGTACTGTGTTAGAAACCTGAAAATCATTACAACACTACGATTATTGGATACCCTTTGTTATTTACAATGCGAAAAAGGTGCAGAAACATTTTCTTTCCATGACTCGCGTGAAGTACGTTCTATTTGTTTTTGAATTGATATTATTAACTTTAATAAATATTCAAATAATACAGTGCTTTAGTCATAAATAGCACTGAAACGTAGAAGTTGACCCAAAAATTCATTCTCTTCTTTCAATATTCTTTAGACAATTATACAATTTTATCGTTAATAGTTCTTTTTCATAAAAGTTCTCTTGGAAATATTTACATCAAAAATATTCGTTTTATCTCTCTCTAAAAAATCTTGATTTGGGTATTAGGTATGTTGATAATTTTTCTCATGAAATTTCATGGATTTGTCAAGTGTTGCTGAAAGGTTTATATCTTTGGGCTACATAGGCTGTTCCACTTTTTAACTGTATATTATATCAAAGTAATCTTCATTCTTTATTTTACTAAAAAGAGTTCGTTACTAACAAGATTCCCTGCGATGTACTAATTGATAAAATAAAGCAACTCAAAGCGTAACTCAAAGAGATGTCCAAAGTTGAAAACAGTCAGTAAATTCTCTTGTCTATGAGAAGAAAAATTTGCTAGTTGAAGATCGAGTTATGGTTCACAAATTCCAATTCGGAAATGCGGCCGACTAGCTCGAGACCGAATCAAGTGGTCGGTTATAAATCCGCAATAATTGGCTACACCGAGCTGGCTGCTGAGCCCGTGGCGAAGCCCTCCTACCCTTAAGCTGTTCTTCAATTTCTTCGCTCCTGGCCAAGGTACGGGTATCTATATCTACTTTCGCTTGGCGGAGCGGGCAGAGAGTACGGGGGAGGCACTCTCGACGAGAAAGCAGCAGTAGAGGAAAAAAAAATATAGGATGTCGAGAACTGCTGTGCGTTTCTCGTTGAAATTTCCAGAAAAATACGAGCAGCTTCTAACAGAAAGAGAAGAGCAGCGTGCAGCCGCGGCTGAATGGCGCTAACAACGTACGTTTGTAAGCGCTTGAGAACGAACTTCCGGCCAGGAAAAGGGAACGAGAAAGGTGGGAGAACTGGAATGCGCTTTTTCGCAGGATTAAAAATGCTAAATTGTAATTAGTTCCGGGGATAAAAAAGCATTTACAGGACGCGGGTATGGAGGAAGCAGCGAACCGCGTACCATCGTTATTTTAAATGAATGAACAACAGGAAATTGTACCTAACCCTTTTAAGCTCCAACTTCCATCCGCCGCTGGAGATGATCAGTCGGAACTTTCCTTTTCTCTCCTTTTTTTTTCTTTTTTATGAAATACTACCCGCGGGAATTCAGAAAAGAATCGAGAAAGGATTCCGTGGCACATCACACTCGTACTCTGCTCTCTGTGTATTCGCTTCTTTAAATCTATTATCGATATCGACCTAATATCTTCATCGTCGCGTCGTTAACAGCAAAGCTACCGATATATTTAATATATACCTTAGAAAGAGTTGTACGTAGATGATTAGAATTACTATAGTAATTCTATTACTTAGTAAAATTAATATACGATTGACTGACAAGCTATTGAATTTTACGATTGCTTCTGAAACAGCTTTATTAAAACTGTCTTTTTATTGAATTTAGTTATGCGATTCTTTTACAAATATTTACATCAAAAATATTGATTTCAAAAGTGTTGACTATTATATTCCAGATATTAGGTATGCTGTTAGTTTTTTCACGAAACTTCTATGACTAAAAGGTTCATATTTTTGAACCGAAGCTATTTCTCTTTCTACTTATGTTACATTAAAATAAATTCTTACAATCACTAAATAACATCAAAGTCATTAAAGCGGTAAACCTGTACTTATCATATTTCTCCCCTGTACTCTTCGTACGTAATCATTTTTTTGTCTTACGATGAAACATTAATATTTCCATTTCTTAATAATTATAAGAAACAAAATTTGATGCCAGTCAGAGTTTTGACTAGTTTGATAGTTGTAATGCTAAAAACATATGTTACTAAAGAGGAGAAAAAGACAAAAGGAATATAGTACTCGCGATTAAAGATTACAGGACAATGCATTTTTCTTATTTTTCTTCCGATTATTCCAAAACGAATCGATATCAGCTTTTAAACGTCGGATGGACGTATATAATACTGAAATATGAGTATTTAACTATAGATTAAGGAAATAATAAGTTTGAGATAAGTTAATCCTTGGCAGATAAGATGAGAAAGAGAGCAGAGCTGTCCCCTAACGATGAACATTCTTTTCAGGGGTGAAAGTAACATTGTATGCACGTTGTTCGGTGGTGTATACGTCAGGCGACAGGGGTTGCACAACCGATATAGAGGGGGAATCCCAGGGGACTTTTGGAATCGATTCAGGATGGAAATCATTACGGCAGATTTGAATGACTATCTTCGTATTTATCTGCGTCCTCCTCGACTCCTTTTCTTCCTCGTTCTATTGCCATTTTTGAGTACTCGTCGTGAATAACGTTATGGTTTTACTACCAAGTGCAAAAACTGTCGTTCTGATAGATAGTAATCATTCTTCAATATCATTTGCGATGGTTTATATATTTTTGTACTTTTATGCCAACAATTAAAAAGATCTTATCATAATCACTTTATTAGGAAACTTATATATTTTGGGATATTAGGCCAATTCCCTTATTCTCGTATAACTATAGTTTTGCATAGTTCTCTTCATCACAGTGCAATTAAACTTTTCACAGATGTATAAACATATAAATATTTTCATATAATTTAACATACAGCACAACATACTATATTTCAGTTGTTAAAACGTTAGATTAATTACTTCATTAAAAAGATATAGCAACGAAATAATAGAATAATTCACTTTCACTTTAATGAAACAAGCGCGTAGGTAAACGCACACTGTCATAAATTTAAAAATCGTTAGTACTGGCGTGTTATCGCTATTAGTCCTTCGTAAGTAATTCCCGTGGGAATTGGATGGCAGTGGGGAGGCCCAAACGTTTCTACTGGGACCAGGAGGGAACGGAAGAAAGGCCTCCGAGGGACTGATGCTGATTGGTCGCACCCCTAGGACGACTCATTTGACAGTATTACTTGCAAACTCTCTCGACTTGAGCCAGCCATCCCTTAAGATACCTGACGATATATAGTGGCTCACGAAAGTATTTCAGTGCTTACAGAAATATTTTTCGAATATATTATTTGTATTATACAAAACATTTTGAAATTTCATGATTATATTAGCAAAGTTTGAAACAAACATGAATATGTATAAAAAGATTACAAGATATTTACTGCAAGCATATCAGTACTTTGCTAAAGTCATAGAAATGTTTGAACAAGCAGATATTTAGTGGGACAAACTTTGACATTTATTATATATGTATTATTCATGCTGTAAATCTACTAAATTTTGACTAAGTGTACGTTTGCAATAAATATCTTGCGATAAATCTAATACTAAAAAGAATGTAATGTTAACAATATTTCCTTTGGAATTACGCGATTGTAAAGTCAGTAATAGCCAATCAATTGCTTCTAGTCTAATTGGATTTCAATCTAATTTAGAGACGATATTAACTGACATGGAATGACACTATCAAAATTCGATCGACTGACGGAATTAACCAATAAATTTCGTACGTAGCGACGCGATTATTGCATATCTATAACGAAGAAATATTAACGTGTGGCGATAAGCGATCAAAATGACTAATCTAGAAAAGAGATTTGAGAGAGAGGATCAGTGAGTATCGAATATTTTGATTTCCATATCTTGAAAAATTATTAGATATTCACTCTTAACACTTCGTATTGTACGAATATTATAACGTTACCACAAATATATTTGTAAAGTAAAAGATTGTAAAAAGAGTTTTATCGCCTTGTTCTTGCACGAAGTAGTTTTTAGAAGAACAAAAACATAACTATTGATCGATTTCGATACGTGCGTGATCGATAATTGATATCGTCGACCTGTACAGCGATAAGAACAAACAAGAACTTAGTAGTTCATGAGAACAAGCAACGCGGTAAAAACTAATTGCTCGAAATTGTCTGTAAGTGGGATAGATACGTAAAATCAACAACACGTATCGTACCTGGCAACGGTTACTGAGCAAATAATATCGCATGTCGTATCAGAAGGTGTACAAGATCTACCCAATGATCATTACGTGTATAAACAATGATTATTACACGTGAATGACATGTGCATGCCCAAGATTGGATAAGCGTTAGGTATCTATCCTTTTTAAATATCGGAATATTTATAATTATGAATTGATAGATGTTTGTTAAAATAATATTAACTTTCATATCACAGTATAGAAAAAAATGTGGATAAATAGGCATCCTCGTATATTCCGATAACTATATTCTGAGAAATCTTATTTCTATTTTTTTTCCATAATAGAGGTTGCAAAATACATTATTTATTTCTCATAGTCAATGTATTTTTAGAAAGTCAATCGGGTGAACTCTATTTTTAAAAAATTTATTGTTTCCATCGCCAAAATACATGATCAGTCTTTAATTCTCCAAAAACTAAACTATATAACGGACTGAAATATTATCTAG
Source organism: Bombus huntii (assembly GCF_024542735.1). Lineage (NCBI taxonomy): Eukaryota > Metazoa > Arthropoda > Insecta > Hymenoptera > Apidae > Bombus > Bombus huntii. Next base: position 8,973,438 of record NC_066246.1, read on the forward strand.
ATCTATATTTTATAGTGAAAATATTTTACATTCACGTTCACTCAGATATATTATTACCAATGTAGCATTTATTTCCAATTAGTATAGTAACGGCAATAAACTGCACGACGACGAAATATGTTTAAAAATCGGATATGTTGATTGAGATAAATCATACTATACATAAAGTTTTAACTGCACATAAGGGAGCTATAATTTTCTGTTTAAATATGAAAATAAAAGTTGTAAAAGTGGAAAGATATTGTCACGGCTGAGTAATTAACAATTTTCCACTGCATGGACTAACTAACGAGTATCGATAACAAGCTTTCTATTTCAAACTTTCCTATACAGAAGTTTACGTTCCTTACTTGCGTCACTCTTCTAGCAAACCAATTACGTCGATTAGAAGGAATTGTATTTTAACACAATATTAACCGAAGGTTTAGGAAAATAGTTACTCCGTTAAGTAACTAATTACAACTAATAACCCTATGTGTTTTAGAACCGGAGTTAATGCGTACAAGGTAGATACTCGTATTAATTATTCACGACACAAATAAGATCGCATGCTGTTCAACGATTAGGAGTCGAAACGGCCGAAGGGCACGAAACGTTTTATGCGCCTCCTTTCGTTTTCCTCTTCGAAGGAATACTACTTTTCCTCTTTCACTTCTCGATCCACTTTCCTCTTTCTTCCGTGTTTATTTTTGCCCCTCTATTTCCCTGGCTGACGTTTCCACTTCGGCGGGGGATTCTCCTCTGATTTACCTTCCGCCGCGTATACAACCATCGCGGTTCGTTTACGTTGCAATTCGGTTATTTTGTTCGTATAAATATTTGATGCCGTTCTGAAAGTCACACCTAACTGCCGAGGCGAAATGTATTTGATATCGTTACGGGGATCCTTCGCTATTCAACCGCTTTCGCAGTCCGAGACCACTGACGCCAACATAACCAATTCCCTAGAACGTTATATTTCAAAGTATTTACATTTTATCGCTTCTTCGCCAACTCCAGCAATTTAGGTCGTTACACGCAATACGAAGCAACTTCTGCATAAATTACGCGTACCGGCGATACGATTAACGTGTCTGACGCGTAGAAATACAAATGTCCGAGAGTTGACTTCCCTTCGAATTTGTAACGAAATGGGAAATTTGCTTTCGCGCGGTTGTGCATTGACAAGATACATAGTAATGCACCTACATTCCGTGGTTTATTCGCGTTACGTTTGCCATTGCTGTATATTGAATCTTGCAATCATAGTTCTATACTTTAATTAATGGAATCAAGCGAATATTAGTTAAATGATTAATTTAGTCATTGAGAAAATTTCATTTAAGTACGAATAAAAAAATAAAAAAATATACGAATAAAACAAAACGCTTGTTTGTATGTTGTGTTTATTTTCCTTATCTTACACAGGATACTTCAATACCCTCAAAATATTACTTACTGTTTGAGGGATTTCACCAAGATCAAAAATGTATTACCTAACCATGCTTGATTATTCTACGGTTAATTCGCGACTCATCCCCAACTGTAAGTGTATGAATACAGGATAACGACTTGTTATCATTAAATAAAAATCAATCAGAAGGTCGTGAAGGAAGCTTAACGGATTTGCTTAAGCCGACCATGGCTTAGCGATTTCTAGGGGAAATAGTCCCTTCTCGACTTGCGTCCCTACTGATAGTTTTCTAACATGTTTTATTTTTTGTATAGGTTTCCATTTATACGTATAATATAGAAATTTAAGTACATGCCAGAATTCTAATAAATGCCTGACAACACATATTTTTATACTATTTTAATACTAAATTAGACATTAACAAACGATCATTTAAACTTGTATTGTGAAATATACCATTTATGTACACATATACCATTGTAATTACCGTTCTGAAATAATTTTCATTTTGTTCCAGGCTATCATGTATGAGGGACAAGATAAAAATCCTGAAATGTGTAGGGTTCTTCTTACTCACGAGGTGATGTGCAGGTGAGTTTTTCCTAATAATAGTTATCAACGTTTAACAATCATCTCAAATAACAGTGTGCATTTAAAGATGAAGGTAACGTTGATCGTATACCTGAAATATGCAAATATTTTAACTTTAATTTGTTTGACACGGCAATGATACGCCTTTTCATCGTTTAGTGGCAATTCTAACTGTATGCAAACACGTACGGCCGAAGAGCAAAGAATCTACTCCTCATGCATGCAGCCACCCTTGCGGTGGCAAACCATAAACGTAACGAGACACACGGGGGTGCAATCATTCTTTGGGGGTGGCTGACTCATTGACCCATGGGACTTCGGCCTGACTACTCTCCACCCCCAAACTTACAAAGTCCCAAGGGTTTATATAGTTTTTAGACGACCTCGAAAATTCTGACCCTCTGGACCCACCGAATTGAGTCGAAGAAAGAATGCATCCCCCACGGATAAATAAAGAAATATTTGGAAATTGCGACATACTAGTCTCTGATCCACCTGACTCTGTTTGTTGTAGTCGATGTTGCGATAAGAAGAGCTGCGGAAACCGAAACGAAACACCAAGTGATCCTGTTATCATCGATCGGTGAGTGGATAATATCGTTTTGGATATAATCAAATCGTATCGTTTTCGTGAAGTTTTATTAATTCTGCTTGCTATCCACCAACTTTTATATCCGTTAATATCGTTTTAGTAAGCAACAGGATTTTTATTATTTTCTACGCATATAGAACACGAAACTATGAATATTAAGAATGATTCTTTTATAATTTATAATTTTCATAAAATTAAGAAGTTTGTTAAGAATAAAGAATAGAATTGAACCTAGAATGATGACAGAACGCAACAGAGTTAACACTCGAAGCTACCGTGTCTAGAATACTCGCCTTTATTATCTTACTTACATTAGTACTATCGATCTTTCAACTGAAAGATACACTTATTACATGAGTAGTATTTTTCATTCGTACGACAGTATCTTTTTAGTATTGAATAAAAACACCCTGCGTTTTTAAGGGGCTTTCTGGTAGACCATAAGAAAAATTGATGAATTAGCTCAGTCCGTTTCTTGTCTTCATAAAATAATGTTCTTCATTTATTATTATAAAAAGTTCATTATACTTTTTCTAGCCACGAAAACATATCGCGACAGAAAGTGAAGTAATCAATTATGAAATTAAAGAGATTATCATCCCTTTATGGTATACCCTTATGACACCTCTAAAATTTGAAGTACCTGACTAAATCCAGACTCTCAGAATGTTGACTAACACCGCGATGACTTTCAGTCCTCAAATTATTAATCCATCATTAATTCGTATATTTTGATCAAATTCAGACACGATTACCACAAATCGATCAAAGTGTCTGGATTCTTATGAATGGTAGTGTATACATATACAGTCGAATTTCATTGAGACGTCAACGACTCTGATATCAGTTTGCCACCCTTGCTATCATGCTTCTCAACGATCTGCGAAATAAGGGGCCAGATAACTCCTTCTCGAAGGTACCCACTTGCAAGATAGCGTCGCATAGACTAGAAACCCGTGATATTTAGGCTTGCAAAATACGTTTCCTACGAGGTGTGGTGAGACTGCAAGGTACAAGAGCACTCGAATACTCAGGCGTACTTATACCTCCTCCACGTTCTACATGGTGTTGCTTGTCCTTGGAAATACAGAGACACTCTTTCTCTCCCTTTCTCGCCCCTTCTCTCGCTCAACAGTCTCCCCCCTCCTCTCTCTCTCTCTCTTTCTCTCTCTTCCTCACAAGCTGGCTAACATGGTAGCAGTAGGGTGAGCCTGGTATCTGAATAGGCTATAGAGTGTCCTGAGATAGGAACGGTAGGAAGGAAGAGGTTTCCCGCGGGACCAAGGCCGAGATAGTCTTCAGGAGGACATCTTGTGCTCAGGGATGCTCAACCTACGGTTTTCGATACAACGTCGCCTCGGAGCTTTCATCCTTATTCGGAGGATATGTGATACACGTAGGTGACAGGCAAAGCCTACTGGGCTTGCACGTAACTATTTTTCTGCAGCTTGCAGTGTTTTCGAATCCTTCTCCGCCTGGATTTAAGTGCAATGATCTGCCATAGGTGTTGTTTATAGTTCTTGGGAAAATGGATTTTATACTTATTCGCGCATTTCGAGAAACTGGTATCAAAGTGTTTTATCTGATATTGGGAATTTCGAGGAAAAAGTGATCCCTCTTCGCAACAATAGATTGATACCGAAACAAAGTTTGTCAATATATTGGGAGTAAAATAGGTGAATGTTACTATAAATAAACGAGACAATGGTTCCAACTCTCTTACCATCATTTAATATTAACAAAGAAGATTACGATTGTTAAGAATACGTAACGAATGTTCTCTAAGATGTATATTATTGTTTAATCAAAATATTTTCTATCATTATCTATAACCATAATTCTAAATACCGTTAAATTTATCAATAGACTTGAGATCTTTTTAATAATTTGGCAAGTTTCACTTCGCGTTTAATTAAAACTGATAGGATGACTATGTTACTGTGTTAGTTGTATCACAATAAATTTCCAATGGAACAAGACTTGTCTGACGAAAGCATTAGAAAAATTAATCTCGAAAATGTTGCTTCGATACACAGCACGCACGCACCTAAGTAACATCGTATAAACCGCGATATAATGTAAATGCACAACCACGTTGCGGTCGCGTGTCACATCGAGCGCCACCCTAAACTATGTCTCTTACCTTGGCTTGTGGTAGATCGTGCCTGGCGTAGAGTACCTAAATGTACGAACTATAGAATTAGAAGATTCATTTAGCATGCGCATTATGTTTATCATGCATTTACCATAGACAGTATTCGTGATATTTACGAAAAGATTTCAAGCTACCATCTAAAATCAATGCGTTTAAGTGTAAGATTAATATCATTTCTCGAATTTCTTCAAATCATAGTACAATAAGGTCGTAAATATTTGATTACAAGAAATTGTTAATTAATACAAATTATACTACATGTATCTTATTCCTCACAGATTTTAATTCCAACGATTTGATGGGAATGTTTTGAACTACAAATAATTGTTAATATGTAGTTTTTACATCAGCGGTTAATGCATCTGTTATTTAAATATTTCAGTGCTATGAAATAGTTTTAATTTTAGAAAGTACAGACTTTATTGTTCGGAAGAAATCGTATTTCATATATAAAGATATATAAAGAATAGACTATAAATATTACAGTCGATATGAGTAAACAATATTTCGTGTACATTTTCTAGAAGATAAATTCGCCAGGAATTGAACCCGTACGATGGTTTTTCGTATTTGTTGGTATTAAAATCAGTTTCTCTCTTACACAGAGGTGTTGTATGTAGTAGAAAATATGTGTATATATGTTGGTAGGCTAATAGATTTTCGGTCTCGAACAAAACCGCAATGGAGAGCGCGAGGGCCCGATCGAGAGAAGGAGCGAAGGGTATCAATGCCACTTTGATTGAGGCGGCCCTGGCCGATTGTGACATGCTCACTCAGCTGTGCAGAAAGTACAACGCAGCCCCCATCAATCGTGTATATCTCACTAAAAAAAAGTACAAAAAACAAAAGCGATTGCTATATCGAAGCGTGGCCATTTTTTCACCCCATCACTTTCCCTTACGGAGCGTTGAAGGGAACAGTCGATCAGAGACCAAGAAAACCAAGACCAATTGTAATACTTCGTCGAATAACTCAAGTGTACATAAGTCCACAATAATTTCTCTCTCGGAAAAATTCACAGAAGGTTGTATATTTTTTTCTCCTCACGTTATATTTTTCATCACATGTTTATTGACTTCTCAATTATTCTCAACCGCAAATAAATTTAATATGAAAAATTTATCTTCGTTGTGCTTTTGATCCGTACATACGTATATCGATTCAGCATAATATCGTATATAATTTATATTTGAATTAAAATTTTAAGATAAACCAAACCTTAGGTGGTTGAAGTAACCCTACCTCGTTGTAAGTTTCACCGTAAAAGTAACAAGTATAGATCAGTCGATCGATGAATCCAACGCATCGATCAGTAACATGAAGAGGAGATGCACCGCGAGAATAGTCCTAGAGAAGCTGGTATTACGCCGGACTCGGAAACCAATTAACATGCATAATTAAAATGGCATTGTCGTGGCCGTACAGAGCCAGGGGCTTTCCCGTCGACTGACGAATCCCCGGGGACCAACGCCGTTCCATAATTACGAAAATCCTCTCCCCCATCCGCGACCAGTTCCTGGATTCACCGTGATGCCTCTCGTCCCTATATCACTCTTTCTCGAATTGCAATCGGCATAGCCCGGCGACCCCCTCGAAAAACAAGGGACAGCGTGAAAAAATCGGGCATCGGGTCGTCGCGACTCGGACCAGAACTGCCAGAGCCAATAACGACCGAACGGGCCATTCGTTGGCCCGATTGGTTAACTTTATTTCGCTCGGCGGGCAAGCCCTTAATTTCGGGACATCGATCATAGCCCTCCGGTTCGTACTGCAACCGTTTCCTCTCTGTGCTCGTTCGAGGCTCGCGCGACCCTCAGCGCGCCGTGACGCTCTATACCCTCCGTCAATTTGACGGATTCCATTTCGGGTGGCGCGCGACGACGATCGTTTCGTTTTCCTGGACGTATGGTCCCTTCGAGGGGACGACACGGTTGAATTTTTCACGGGGAAAATGCCACCCTGCCCGATTAATACCGCGATGAACGCTACTACGATCGTGAACAGGAAGATATATGTATATTTTGAAATTGTTCGAAAGGCCAAATACGTGGCGAGGAAATTTAGCATTATGGGCGTGGTGAGCGTAATGGATGAGTCTTGACAAATGTCAAAACACTGAGAACTGAGGAAATATAAGTACAGCAGAACTTTGATTATTAAAATATCAAATAATGGAAAATTAGATGGTATCTTGCAAGAAAGATTGGAAAGCAAAAATAGAAAATGAAGTGTTACTTTTTGTAGCCAAAAATTTGATTGTCACTTTATCTTATGTAGTAATATTTGTTCTAATACACCTCCCACTTCTTTGCTTCTTCCAAACTATGTCCTAATAAGGATAAAAATAAACCTAACTAGGATTTTATTTTCAAACACATTACTTGGGTGTGACGTATACAATAGTAATAGTGAAAGTGATAAACGCTAAACAAAATATCAGCGTTTATTTGTTAGAAACAAAATAAGAAGGAACATCAGATAGATATATGAAAAAGATGCTATAAAAACGATCATTTAGATATACGAAGCTTTAAGCTGGTCCCTCGTCGATGGCGATATTGTGATTTTCAATGGCACGTCTATCATCCACATAAATACCGGCTCGCGATATTCCCTTCGTCGAGTCCAAACGCGTAACAATCAATCGTTACCTTAATTGATTGCGATTGGTCGAGGATGCTCGAGCGATTTGACTGACGTCACAATGACACACGGATTGTCAATCAGTCGCGCTTGTGGCGTTAATGCATGCAGATTTGACCGAATCGTGCTACGTTGTCTCGCACCCTTGCCGCGAATCTCCATCAGTATGGACTCGATATCAAGGGCAGTCAGAGAATTTCTGGCGCAAGCATTATTGCAGAATACTGAAAACTCTTTCAACGTTGGAGCCGAGGTTCCGATATTAATACGAAAACATAGACATAAATATTTATCGTTCCCTTTCATTTTTGCTCGTGATACATTATTTTCTAGCTCTTGCGTTTTAAAGAACAATAAATAATAATTTAATTTACATTTCTCCGATTGTATTCGTAAAAGTATGAATGTGAATGTAATGTGGTAATGAAATGGAACGACAGAACTATTTTAAAAACAATAAAAGAAAGATCATGCGCATTCATTAGGGGCTATAAATTGCCGTAAAAGATAGAAACAAGTAATTAATATGACAATCGTATTAAGGAACACGAGTTGTATATATCAGACGTCGTAAAAAAACCGAAAACGTTTTGACGTCCTGTTAAAAGCTAATCAGGTGAAAGTGCGTGCAATCAGCGACACATGTTAGACCACGCAGCATTAGTGCTGTTCCACCTAACGAGTAAGTACCGCGTGTGTGCTGTGCACCGCTACTTTGGATGGAAATGATGAAAACTATCAACCGAGATAGGGACGATAATGACGGGTCTCTGGTTGCCTGCTCGTAGATGACACACATCGATAAGGAAAACTTATTAAGCGAACGACGTACGCGATGCATACTGAAATGGGCTTGCTATTCATTGGTCGAATCAAACGATCCAGTGGGAAATCTCTCTCACCCACTATTTCTGCCGAACAACGCCCCTTGTTTCTTTCAATTTTTACACGGGTGCCATTGGTTGTGCTAATTAAGATGTAGAAACACGAGTTTTATCAGCGAATCTGTTCCACGAGCCACGGAATCGGCATAAATATTGTAAAACGAGGGATCCCTCCTGCTTGTTTCAAGGATTAGAAATGTACATCAATTTTATAACACGCAAAGTATGAAAAATTGCATAATACATTATGATGCGTAAAATATAAAAAAAATTACGTTGTGTTCCTTTGAAAATTGAACATAATATTTTACGAATGTTATAGGCAAGAATTAGATTCTAAATAAAGGAATTGAGAAATGCGTTTAAAAGATTATTATATGCGTAACAAAAAAACCAAAAGTAATGTTAAATCAAGAATTGGTAATAGAATAAGATCGAAGCTTGTTTTCTGTCAGTATTTTGAGATATATTTTAAAGATCGTAACGATTCTTTTTATATTTCTATAATAACTATTGGGTCGCCCGGAGAGTTCGTTCCGATTTACATTTCGATTCGATATACATTCATTGAATTATATAGGTGCCATTTTGTTCCATAACCTTTCTCCATCTTTCACGCAACTTGAATATTCCATCCTTCCAGAACCTCTCAGGTTTTTCGACGAAAAACTTTTCAATATGATCTTTCATGTGAACCAAATTCCTTAAAAATCGGAATGAACCCAATATTTCTCAAATACTTAAAATATATGTTATAATTTAAATATTAAACACTAAAACATTATAGATACCAAGTGTATTAAATAGAAGCGTAGAATCTTCCAAATGAGCAATATTGTTGGAATTTGTATCTCTATACATAGCTGTCGGAAGGTAAAACAAATCGAGTTACATTATTCAGCATTTTTCAAGTTGACTGGTCCTAAAAGTACTATTTTCTGACGTGACTATTAAAGAAATCAAAACACACTCAATGGTGGTACTCGTTCTCATACGCGAAGCATATGGGACCCTATTGTAGGGGTATCACACCCTTCATTCTGGATATGCCCCTAAAATAAATGGATAAAAGTGCGCGTGCACGCTCCTCTATAGAAACAAGAACGACCGATCGCTCGGCCGGGAAATCGTCGGATAAATAACGGTATATTTACACGGCTAATTATTTTTTGGTTTTACCAACCAGAAAATTGCAGCCGATAATCGTTGCACACGAGGAATCAAATGAATTGATCAAAGTAACCGTAAATAGCAAATAATTTATGGATATTAGGTGAAAAAATTTGATTTGCGAACCGAGAATCATTTTCTGCATATTCATAGACAGTGAAAAAATAATTTATCAAAACCCCTTTCTTTGAATACGGACATTCCGTGTTAAATTAATATCTGAAATTTTATTCCGATTGAAGTACGTCTATAGGTAAATACACAACAGTTTGAGTCATCACTTTATAGATATCGAAATTTTTAAGAAATGTAAACTTCAGAAGTTTCCAATTTTTCTTCACTTCTAGAAAAACTACTAGACTATGGTATTAAATATTTGTACTTAAAAAAAAAAATAAAGTTCAAATTTAGATTTTAATCGTAAAGGACTGTGCTCCTTAATAAATGTGTAGGGGATCTAACTCTTGTGCCGCTACAAATGATTTATTTAATTTAATTTATTTTATTCTACAAAATATTGAGAATATTTTTATTTTCCAAATTTCGTTCCCTGTTCAAAGATCCAAATATTGGAAAAGATATTTTAATGCAATCCTTTTCCTTTAAATACATCTTTTTCAACTTTCTAAAGTTTTGCTCGAAACATACTCGTCGATGTTTAATTAAAACTTTACGCAATTGACTTACAATTCTATCGATGTCGGTACCAACTCTTCTTCTTCAACGTAAAATTTAGAAATTCCGAGAGATTCCTGTTTCGGTATTTACAAGATAAAAGGAATCACAGGTATTATGGGCCAAAGATGGACTGGCTACCTCGTAAATTCGTCCAATTAGTCGAATCACCAAAAAATTTACGGAATATAGCTTGTTTCTGTTGTCGACAAGTATGCGGGATCCTTCTGGCAAGTCCGAAGAGGAGAAAGGCACCTAAAACACACGCTTCACTCGCGAAATACGACTGGAATCTATATTGGATATTATCGATATCTCGATCTATTCAGCCTGCTAATGGAAAACTTATGCTAAACTAACTCCTGTCAATCCATTATGTATCAGTGGAATCGGTTTTCGAATTGCTTATGCGAATCATTTAATGCATCTTGTCATACAACCTCAGTAGAAATATACATTTTCACCCCTACGATTCTCAAGATTTCAGTAATGTATTAATATCACGATTAATCGTTGTATGAGCGAATTGAAGTCGAGTTTCAGCACGTTAAGTGAAAAATTATTGTTCTTAGCTTGATACACGTAAAACATGGCACATAACAAACTTAACTAGCGACAACGTTAATCCATTGAGGACCAAGTAGTAAGAGAACTCTGAAAAATTGCGTAAATATATAATTGAAAAACATAATTTACATACTGCTTTGTCAAAGTATAAAAGGTATGTTAGGATAGTACAAGGTAGCGAAGATAATGGAAATTCAGTGCATAAGACAAAGATGCAAAAAGAGTTTTCATGATTAATAAAAAAGTAGTTTCTGAGAATGTTACAAAATATTTCAATTTCCGTAAAATTGTCTAGACTCTCGGAAAAAATGAAAATATTAAGGAAATCCTTCGAATTTTCTTTCATACTCACACTATTAAAAAGCTGTATTCAATAATATAAACCGGTAAAAAAAATTGCACAAATATCTACAATTTAATACTAAATAATCTATCACTATATCCTGCAAGTATTCCAAATTTCAATAAAAGTAATACGATATTTAAAGACTTCTGATATCAGCCGGCCATAGGAATACTAGAATCGAGAGAATCGCATGGTTTCCGTTGGAAAACTCGCAACTTCTCAAAAGTCTTGACACAAGTGGACGCTGATTGGCTCACCGTCTGTACGAAAAGTGGCGAGCATATCCTGGGCCGTGACTACAGAGGAGCCTAGACAGATACCAAAACGTACCCAAGAGTGTCGTAGAGCCCGTGGAATCTTAGTCGTATCCGAGACTTCGGCTCGATTTCCTTACGGTTATTCTACCTACCGAGAATTACCTCGATACGGTATCCTTATTTTCGAAGAATATCTTAACAGCTTCCCGCACAGCGCTTGTTTCTTATTCCCTCTCCACGTTGTCGAAGAAAGGGGTAGAAAGAGGGAGAGAACAGTCTTTCTTGCATAACCCTCTTTCCGTCGTTCTGGCTTTCTCTCTTCGTTCACGTTTTTGGTCCCTATTGCTCCTAAAGAGAAGAAGCCAATAGGGAGAACCGATCAGCTTAATGCATATTGATGCGCGCCGAGCTAAGTGAGTGAAAAATCGCCATCGATCTACCTTCCGAGAAACCAGAGGTATTCTCTTTTTCTTCCTGTCGCTCGCCAGTTTTCTTCCCGCCATCGTTGCCAAAACCGAAGGAATTTCCAGATTTTCTTTTAGATCCGATGCGATCTAAGATTTTACTTTGACTGTGATTTGTTTCGATATGATTTTCATAAATTATTCCAAATTACATTCAATGTATAAGAATAGTAAGAAAGGAATTGTTTCAAATTATTCACGCTCAAATTTGTTCAGTTATTCCATTGTTCAAATTCCCTTCATTAGTTATAAACGAAAAAGTATTGTAATTATTGGGAGATCAATAGAGAAATTTGTAATCATTTTCTTGAAACAAAAGTAAATATGATAGTCAAACATTCTTTGCAATAATAATGAAGATTCATTACTAAAATACTAACATTAGTCATTAAGCGACGTTAAAACAAAAACGGATGAACAAACAATACTTATCAGGTTCTTTTCTTCATATTTAAACACCCCATCGATATCAATTTTTACGAGAAAAAAGGAATCTGTATTAAAAGGGTTATATCCATAATTCCATTGTTTCTTTTTACAAAATTAGGGAAAAATGACGTCCCATATTAACACCCTTTGAGTTTGTACCCTATGTTAACAATAGTACTTGTCTTTCAATCACGGTTAGTCAGGGATCAAGCAACCAATTACTCAGAAAACGATTCGGTGCTCTCTAGTTTATTGATAGGTGAAATCATTCGAGAAAGCATGTAGTGGCGCGATGCTTGCAGGATCATTTTGAACGTTCTAGTGCATATAGACGTTCTGACGGGACCCTTGGCATTTTGTAGCGTTATATGCTGCCGCTGGCGTTGCTTCTGCCATCCTCGTTGGGGTCTCGGCCCGCAGAACAGATGCCAACCGTCACGGCTCGCCGATGCCTGGAAGGGTGCCTCTAGATTGAGACACGGTGGATGACTCTAAATGGCATTCGGTCCTCCACGCTGCCACCCTTACCTTCCTCCTCTTGCTCTACGGAATCGATCTCTTACTTCTACTCGAACCTATCTTCTATTATTTCTACTAAGATTTCACGATGTCACGGTGCCTCCTCCGAAACTGAAGTAAAAGGAGTATTCCATCGATGAGCATCCAATACAATGTAAATGTCATTCTTTATATTAAGAGTATATTATGCCTGATAATGCGAACTGTATGAGTAGAGAAGTAGACGTATTTAATAAATTTGTTGAATGTTGAGTATCACTTGAAGTATCGTAGACCAGCTTAATATCTTCTTATAGAGTGATCTTTTCATAGAATATGATTTTAAAGATTTCAAATTTTAAGAATACAAATTTCATTTATGTACTGTTTCTCTAATGTGTTTCTTATTACTACTCGTAAATGTTATCTGTTCGGTTTACAACTATACTTGAGAAAGAAAAAATTAATTGCAGAAATATTACTGGTAGACATACTACAGAACAGGATATAATCCACGTGTATATTTAAAAGTTCTAATTTCTTAATCAAAGATATAAAGACCCTTTTAGCAAATATAGACTTACCATACTCCGACTGATAGGATTCAATTTAGAAAGGAGCGCACAAGCGCACTGAAGGACTTATTTATCTCGATAAAGAAAACGAACAAACAGATCACGGGGAGCATCCATGCGCGGGCTATAATAGAATGACAACGACGACTGGTAAGAGAGTGGTGGTGCATGATTTTAGGGGTTGGAAAACGGTGGCGCCCATCGGCCGTATGTCAAATTCTTCGTACAATGAAGAACGTGAATTTCAAGTGGCCAAACCAATGCGTGTACGAGTGTGTATTTTTCTGTACCCGTGTAGAGGAGAATGAAAGAGAGAGATACAAAGAGAGAATGATAGAGAGGGGGGAAATAAAGAGAGTGGGTTCCGCTCAAAACAGGTGGTTACCAATGAGAAGAAGAGCCTGGAGGGAACCCGCTTCGTAGCGTTGGTAGGGAGCCACTTCAAGAGTCGCGTGGCCAACTCAATTACTTTCTAGGGCCTCTAAACACCAGCCACGCACTAATGCCTCGAATGCTTTGGGCTCGTGCGTAATACGATGAGACAACCGTGTCATCTTATTGTCGAAATCTGTTCTCGGCAATCAGGATTTCTACCAAACTATCCATCCGATTATCGGACAACGCTTTCACGCTCGTACAATTACGCTGTTAATCATCGAATAAACAGTTGAACAACCTTTTGAACAAAGGGTAGTTAAGACATAATGAATTGAATAGATTGCGTTGAAAGTTTTTATTCCAGTTTCTTAACACTAGAAAAATATTCTATTATAATGTAGCAGAAAGAAATTTGAAATTCACCATTTCGACGAATTTTATAATTGCAATATTTGTTAATGTTAGCTACGTTTCGATAATTATAATGCCACTTACAGAACTCTATTCTTTTTATGTTTACGAAATATCATACTGTATATTTATAATAATAAATAATTAAATAATTATTCGAACTATACAATCTAATGTGAAATGAATATTCTAGTAAAGGGTGAGTTTGATTAATTAATTCGCATTTTTATTAGAAATGTGAATACAAATAGAAATATTAGTTTTGCAAATTAGTTAATGAACAATAAAGAATCAAGTGCTATTTGAAATTACAAGAGTCCTGCGGTTTGCGATAACCTCGGCATCGATCAGTACGTGACCTCCGTGTGGTCGCAAAAGGTGGTCGAGGGTGGACGATTACAAAGTACTTCGGTCTTGAACGCGCGCTTCGAACGATCAATTCACGCGACTTCTCCGTACCTACTTTCTCCCAAAAAACGAACTTCTCCTTCACCGACAGAGCACCAAGCTACTTCTAATTCAATGAATAAATCTTCGCGATTTTTTCGCTTACGATTAATAGACTGTTGTCTCTGTGTTCGATTATCTAGCCGTTTTAAAATTAAAAGGCCTGATAATAAAGATCCTTTCAACTAACAAAACGGTTCCAGGTATGACAATTATAAATAAGACTCTTATTATTGCATATTAATTTCTAAAAATCAATTCAATCGCGTTATAACATTTTATCATAAGTAGTTATACCAAGGACAAACTCATTACGATTCAATTCATCCATAATTTTGTAACCAAATTATGTCATGTTGAAAATATGTATTACTTACTGCAGATACTTTTGACGGATAGTGTACCTATTTACACGAAAACGAATCGTAGACGGTACAGAAGACTAGCGACATATCAAAGTAGTCGATCGGTATCTTGGAATTCGTCTCGGTTTATTGGCAGCACACAGGCGTAACACGTACACGCGTGGCTGCATGCACAAACACAGGCTCGTTAAATTGTCGAGGAGACAGCATAAAATAAGAGGCGAATAGCTGGCATAGCTTGGCGCCTCTTGGCTGTCCATCAGCTCCGAGGAACTGCTAAGGCACCCTCCTCTTTCTTTGGCACCCCACGAACCCCCTTCCCTTCGGAATCCTTTCCTCCCACCGTTTGATCTGTCCTTCATCATCGGCCGACGTATATCGTTCTCTCGGCTCCGCAGAAGGGTTTCGCCGTACCGAGAACTAAAAGGCAGGTTTAGGAAAAACGGGAAGTCTTTGCGCGCCTGTCAATCAGCCGTCGCTGGTTTTGCGACCATCCGGTTAATGATGATCCACTGCTCTATCTCGTCGGGATCGTGCGCCTGGCAGCCCCCTTCGGGCAGTAGCCTACCCGGCCCGGACTCAAACCGGGATGAAAATAGTAAGCGCGATTGTTGCTTGCGGATCCCGTGGGTTCGTAACTCTGGAATCTTTCTCGGTCGACCTCGAACGCCTTTTTTCGATCGGTATCGCTCGCTCGTCGATCCGTCACGTACTAAAGCTCGCTGCCTCGCGCCATTTTTATTCAGTGCAGAATGTCGACAAATTTATCCTCCAAATTCTTGGAACTTGCATATGTCTCTGTTATGCCGATCGTGTGTCAACAAGTGGTTGATCGGAGAATCGACCTGTAAACCATAGATAAATCACGAAGAAAATACGAAATCTATACGAAAGGTTTGGAGTTGTTTTTGAAAGGAGGGAGAAGGGCCGCAAAAGATTCTAAATCTGTTTGTTAAGTTGTTATGAATTTTACGTGAACGATGTTTTAGATAAAAGTAATATCGTTATTTTTAATTTTATCGTTCATAGATTCAACCAATTGTATTATAGAAGATCTTATTTCTATTTTTTTTCTTCTTCTACAACGTAGGATTTAAATATACATCTCATATACATATTTTGTAATTTACCGGAATTTTATCGAAAACAGAAATGATATATCAAAACTAAAATTATCGTATAATTTATATGATATTCATATTAGTTTCACAGTTGCAAGAACAAATCCCGACATCTCCAACATTAGGAAAATAAACTCAATAAGTTAACCAATATTAAATTTATTGAAAAATATTATTCGTTCGAATATTACACAAAATTACGAGAATATTTTCTCACGTGCACGCAGGTTCGTATGAAACAAGGATATTTTGGCGTTACCATTTTTCTGGAACGTTCTAGCACGGACAAGTGAATTTTTCGTAGGCGAACGTGTTACCGAAAGGGACGATCGATGCGTCAAGATTTATGCGATTGATTCGAACGGAGCAGAGTGACAGTACAAGGAAGCGCTCTTAGTCCTGGTGTCTTTGGTCCCTCGAGGATACATCTCCCTTCGAAGCGCCGGTGTCCGAAGGATCTCTATAAATTTGCATGTAGAATACCCGCGGAGGTTCTCACGACAGTAGATGCCGAGGATAGCCTGTCGCATCTGTCGACGCATATCTCAGATACATTCTCGTTTCTCAAGACGTCCGTATTGCCTAATTTCATTTTGAGCATAACCAGAAGTTAGTTTCCTTCGACGAAATTCGAGTCGACCGAGGTCCTGCTCACGCTTCCTCTTTTTCTCGATGCTATTAGTGATGCTCATTAACGCTACCAATGACATGGAAGAAGAGTGTTTTTCATACGAACGCAAGCACTAGAAATATGAGGTGATATACAGTCACGTCTATAGGTTTTTCGCTCTATATCCTACAAGAGATAATTTAAAGAATTTTAATTGATACTCTTATTAATTATCTTTACTTATACTCTTATACCCAATATTAGAAAAGATTCTTTCGGATATAAAGTAAATAATCTAGTTGACTAAAAACTTTTGTACACTAGTGTAATTTAGAAGTGAAAATATTGCAATAACCTGGTAAAATTGATAGTTGTATATCTCTTGAGGTAACGACTGACGGGCAGAAATATTTTGCACATTTTCATTGTAAAATTAAAAATTAGGTTAATCCTATTAGAGAATTAAATATTCTATTTCTATATTTCTTTCAACAGTTCTTTAATTTTTCACCGCCCCGGATTTTCATGCTTGGCATATAAACTTGAAAAAGTGTAAAATATTAAAGCCTTAAACTTATCTATTCATTTATCGAAGAACTGCAATATTTCGATGGTCTACAAAATAATTATTCACATACAAATTTGAATAAATACTTTTTTTATGCATTCATAGAATATTACATTTGCAATGCTTTCCTTCTTTGTAAATACCTGATTAAAGTGTATTAATATGTTAAGCTATTGAAAAGTCTAAATATCTGAAAAGAAAAAGGAAAAGAAAACGAAAAGAAATACAAATGTGCCAAGACGCGATAAAAAGCCATTACCGACATTGTAACAATGGTCCAGGAAATGTGGTTAGAAGAAGGGACAGAGATTCTCCAAAGATGGGGACGAAAGAACTACGTGGACAGTTTTGTAAACAACGGTTCATGAATACATTTGGTTCTATTGGGTTTCGTTCAATCTAATCCGTGTAGGCCAGAGAAACGAGCGAGTGAGTGGGATCGGAAGATACGTACGTGTACACATATAGATTTTCGTTCATTGAATTGGTAGAAGAACGCAAAGATTCTCGGGAAGGAAAGTATATCGGGAAGCGATGTCCACCCTTCGCGGAACGCGAGTTGCCTCGAACCATCGGCCATCAGCACCGCACCCCCGAGTCCATTCGTCCATTCGTTGGGCCGGCGGCCGGCTTTCCAGACTTTGGACGACGGGGGTGGACAAGCCAGGCTAACCGGTTGCCATGGCGACCATATGGATTGATCCGAGCAAATATCATCTCCGAAGACGCCCGAAAGAATCGCCGGATTTCAGAGAATAGCTTCGGCCAGCTCGTTGGATTTCTCTTCTTTCCTTGTTCCTTCTTGCTCTCTCTTGTTTCTTTCCTGACGTCGTTCTACTGGCGCGTTCGCTCGCGCCCGAACAAAGCTGGAAAGAGAAAAGAGGAAAGAGAAACTTGGGGGCCGGTTCGCAATGAGCAGCATCGGTCGTTGGCTCCAACCGTCCGTTCAACTAATAGCAGTCTTACATAAGTAAAAAACACGTGTCCGGTTGATCGGCTGAATATCGACGTCTCGAAGGAGCTGTCCAAGAGTCGCGGTCGCTTCGTCCAGAAACTCGTCCACGTGTTAACACGTGAACGTCATGGAATTACCTACGTAAATGACCAAAAGACCAACCATCGAAGGAAACGATTTCCTTCTAAATCCAGGATGACGCCTGGTTTTCTGCGGGCAAAAAGTCTGACAGCAGCGATTAACGATACCGAGATTCCGATCGTAACAATCTGTTCAAATCGAAGTAGACATAGGGAGTGCAGCATGTGCCGAGATGTCCCATAATAACTTTACGTGGACAAGTAGCGGTGTAGTAAATAATGTAGCCTTGTAGAATAGTAGAAGGTAGCAGTGCTCGTGAGTTAATAGCTCGCCTCTGGTAAACCTCTTCGGTACGGAGAACGGTTGATCGGCAAGCGACGAACGACGGAACGGCGGACGACGGACGACGCGAACGACAACGACGACAACTAAGCACACGATGAGTGATTCAGTGCGCGTCGCAGCTCGATCTCACTCTCCGCTGCCTTCTAGGTTAGCGATCGGTGGTTCTCAACGCGCCGATCGTCCCGATGAATCCAGGATGACGCCTGGTAAGACGTCCTGTGGGGGACCACCCACGGGGACGACGCTCCATATAAAGGTCCATGATCGTCGCACCGCATTGTCGAACCGTTTCCATCGGTGCAAGCGGCGGCGTCGGCATTCCTTCCGTTTTAACTTCTTTCCACCGGCTTCTTCTTCTTAGGCGCACGATCTCTGTATCTCCCTCTCTCCCTCTTTCTTTTCGTGGCTTTGTTTTTCTCGGTGACTCCGTTTCTCTGCCTCGCGCTTCTTTCGATCTCTTCCCTCTTCGCCGTTTCTTCTTACGAAGATACGATGGATCCAGCTTTATCCAGCCTCCCCCCTTTTTCTTCCCTTTTTCCATTCTTCATCTCTATCGCCCCCTTTGCGTTTTGCTTCGCTTTACCTCGGCCTCTCTGTCCGTCCCCGTCTTCCCCCTCTTCTGCCCTTTCACCGGGTATCTTTTTCTTGCGGCGAGAATTATAAATTAAGCTATTAAATGTGTGTTGGACGTTTCTTGCCGGGCCCGTCGGGCTTCCTACGGAGATTTCACGAACGGTCGCTGAATCCAGATAAGGGCCGCTTAAGGTCGTTTCCCGGACCAATGGTCACGCCGGGCTGTCTCGTTGGTTAGAGCGTCCCAACTGTCCCTCCTGCGCGATTCGACACCTGGATTTTCGTTCAGGTAGTTTTTGTCAGCCATCAGAACGAACGCGGGATCGACGCGGTGTGCGGCTTCTTCGCGCCTGTCGACAGCCGCCTGCCAGATCGTAATGCCGAGATGAAGCTTTGATCGCCTTCGTTGGTGGGCAGTCGGCAGTCGTTGTAAATTCAAGTGACGCTTTAATTAATTGCTGACCGATCGACGACATGCCTTTCTTACGCCTGCTGCAACTCATCCGACCACGCTTCGATGGCGTAATTAATCAGCGTACTGACATGCTTTTTCGCGCAATTGTCCAAATACGATTTTCGATTTACTAGCTTCGTTAAATTCAGCGAACATCGCCAGAACGATTTCATGCCATCGAAGTATCGCATTAAATACGAATTCTCCGATCGAAAGAAGAAACATCATTAAGAGATGATCGTGTCCAAACCGAGAAGTTTATCTCCATGGAATGAACATTACTCACTTTTATAGAGTTTCACTCCAAAAAAAGCTTCATAATTTTGTATCCTTAGATGCTTTTATATGGTCATCAAATATCTTCTGTATTATGACAAGTACATAAGATATACACATAATGTTTTATATTTTTCAATTGTAACTTCGCTTATGAATTTAATAAATCGTTTTGTTGGCAAATAAGGCAATGGTCGATGTTTTCAATTATAATTTCAATTATTATATACAAAGAAACTTGAATTATTAGAACATCTCGTATATACGTATGCAATGGCTTGCGAAAGTATTTGAAAGTATCTTGTGTTAATGAAATTTCAACTTGCTCCATATAACACATATAATATGTTCACAGAAGATTTCTATGAGTGTTTGAATACTTCGAATCAGATTACTATATATCAGAAATATATTTGATTTCTAAATATCCTCAACGAAGCTAATACTTTTTGTAAAATGCTGGTACAAGTTCCTAAGACTTATTTAGTCGGTAACTCGTAATCCGTTAAGAGACTTAAACCCCTCGGTTCGACTTTGTTCGTACAGTGGCCGATCGAAAGGTAGTAACTTCCGGTTAAGTCAAACACGGCGTAAAGTCGCGGAAACTTCGGACTTGGCAAGTCCCAATGAGGCGTGTAATGCCATTAAAGGGAATCTTATTACGCTACGGCACCCTAACACGCCGCGTACACTAGACGCCTCCGCTTTGCTGCAACAAGTACCCGCCTAACCTGGTAATTAAGTCCCGATTAATTCTCCGCTTACTTTGCCTGCCAAATGGCGCACGACAAGACGATTACGAAGAAAACTAAGGCCCTGAAGGAGGAAAGAAACGGCGCGTCCCCTGTTTCATACGCGACTGACAATGAGAATCCATCGAATTAATCATGTATCGAATTTAACCGAGTCGCGAGCGATACGCGCGTTCAGTTCCGAGCTTCTCCATTTACCGGTGCATAACGCGGTTGATTGCTATTACAGAGACAGCAACTAAATTACCTGGTTGAATTTTGGTCTCGCCAAATGCCTTAATCGAATTCATATTGATTCGAGGCGATCTTAACTGCGTTACATCGAAAACGGATAAACCGTTATTACATTGTAAACTACGTTAACGTCTTCGACACGGTGCTATATTCCGCGATTGAAAATCGATTTGACGTCGCTAATGAATAGAACGATTCGGTTCTCAATATTCAATTATGAAAGTTCGCATCGCTCTATGACGTATAATGTGATTCATGAGTATAAACTATTCTTTGGTGTTATAAAAAGGATAACGGTATTGTGTATTCAATTTTCATTATGATTGTCACTGACTGAACTAGTAAACAACATAATATTTATCGCTACTCGAGCTATAGGCTATAAATTTCAATATTACAAGCAACAAATACACCGTATATCTATTTCCAAAAATTGTTCTCTGCGTTATTTCACTGAATCATCCGCAATTGTCTAACTAAGTGTGCAATATTGTATAAATACTTGTACGTGTATTGTACGTGTCTGTGAAAAGAGGATTTAAAAATATTATCACGGTATGTTCCACTCTTTAGAACAAAATTATTTATTTGAATTATTGTAAGAAAAGGACTCCTGCGTTAGCTGATAGAAAATCACTTTAATAATTAAATATTTGTTGTTTCGTCACACGTTAAGTAAAAACTTTAGTACTCAGAAACAGTCTGAAACTTTCGCTACCAAAAACTGTTATCGTTGAAAAAAAGCAGGTATGTTTAAAAATACTACTACTAATAGTTTCATCAATAAGTAAATTCAAACGGTACATTGGTTAATGGTGCGAAATTCACAGCTCTTTGAAAAATTTCTCTCGCAAACATTGACAACTCTTTCAACTCCCGGTACACCTGTTCGCCCACCTGTAATGACGATAAAGTGTTCGCGATGCCCCGAAATCCCGGCCGTAAATCAATACGAGCTAGAAAATAACTTCGCAATAATTCACAGGAGCACAGGGAATCCCCATGAAAGGCCCGCTGCGTTGCCGGTGAGAAATTAAAATAAATCAAACTTATCTGTTGCTCTGACCACTTGCCGGTGGTGATCTGGTACGTGTTCGTTTTCGTGTGCACATGTGTGTGTACCAATACATTGACGCGCACTTATATATCGAGAGGCTAAAGAGCACGTGATAGAACATGTCAGACTATAGAAATATTTCTTTTAATATCTACGATTATCGTCCTGTCGTTATTAAATAACAGCTGACTTGCAGATTTAATAAATTTTATATATTTATGCAACTTTCCGAAAAGAAAAATTATATTCATAGTAATATATTTAATAAATTCAGACTATATATATATGTTCAGTTGACTTTCATTTTTATTTAAATACTAAGCACTGGAATTCACTAAATTCTTTTCGAAATATACAGGGTGGTTGGTAACTGGTGGTACAAGCGGAAAGGGGGTGATTCTACGCGAAAAAAGAAGTCGAAAATATAGAATAACAAATTTTTTTTATTTTTTTTTTAAATTGTCCATCGAGACAACGATCTACAGTGAGATACGTTATAACGTACCGCACGCGTACCGAGCGAAAATTCAAAGTCGATTTTCTCGAAAACAAAGCCTCAAACGAAAAATTTCTATTCTATATTTTCGACTTCTGTTTTCGCGTAGAGTCACCCCCTTTCCGCTTGTACCACCAGTTACCAACCACCCTGTATATAGAATAGATTTGTGACATATATGTATAATATAAAAGACGATATATATACGAACAATTTCTATGCAATCAATGTGATGAAAACTAATACCTTTAATATAAAATAATTGCAAATCATTGATCGTATAGTTTATGTAAAGAAAATATGATCCATATAATAAACATTGAAATTAAGATGTATATCTTTAAAATTATACGCACAGCATGCATCGTATTATTGTAATTGAATACACCTATATGTCGGAGTAAGAATGTCAGTGGCTTAAACGAAAGGTGTATGAAAACACTCATCCCGGTGACAGAGACAGCAAAGAGGTTGAACGCGTTTGTCGATGAATGTTAGATCGACTTCTGAAAGGCTTGGTGGCGTTAAGACGCTTCTCGTGCTCCAGGCAAGACTTATCCTCCGACTGTTCGGTAAATTCAGTCACCCCCGTGAATAAATACGGTTAGTGGCCAGCCAAGGCCCTTTAGATCCCTTTGACCGAAGGGGCAATGTGCGGGGTGGTGGTAACTGGTAAGTGCCTAGGGCGACCATCTGTGCCCTTCTGCGCCTACGCTGCCACGTGGATCGCACTATCGTTTATGCGGCATTTGTTGCAGCTATGTGCATGTATTATCGTTAATGTGCCGGGTAACCCAAAGTAAGGCGACGCCTCTGGCAGTAAGACGTACACGAGTGAACAGGGAAATTTGTACGCGTCGATTTGGAATCCAACTATAGATTTGTCGCTCAATATCGTTACTGGCAGCGTCATTATGCCAATTAAATTGAAATAAATCTTTCCGATACCAGTCATGATTCATAACAAAAGATAGTAGAAAAAACGTAAAACTGAAATATGAACGTGAAATATATAACGCTGGAAATATCAAGATAATCAAATATACTGTATATGCGTAGTCTTGTTTGAGAATGATATTGTAGTGCAATATTTCTTGTAGTGTCGTTTTGTCGAATTAGAGAGGATGACCCAATTAATTAAATTGGAAAGTTAAAATTTTTCTATGACTACTCGACTCGCATTACATAAAAAATAATAAAAATCTTAAAATTGACATTCGCAAACTTTTTTGGTACTGAAAGTATCGAAACGATCAAATATACGAACGTGTAACATCGTTTGGAATGTTTATCGTAGCCTGATCAACCCTTAACAAAAAGTGGTCGCTTACGATGCCATTCACTATCTTTATCTTTGCGCCATCAGATCGTAAATTATACGGACACCAATCGTGACTAATTAACCACCCTTTCTAACGATATCGACCGAACTAGCTCTCGATATAGGGGAAAACAATGGAGCGTACGAAGAATCGCGAACGATCGCGCTGTCCGATAATCGCGAAACAGG
Organism: Bombus huntii; assembly: GCF_024542735.1. Taxonomy (NCBI): domain Eukaryota; kingdom Metazoa; phylum Arthropoda; class Insecta; order Hymenoptera; family Apidae; genus Bombus; species Bombus huntii. Next base: position 8,997,310 of record NC_066246.1, read on the forward strand.
CCGTTACGATAATTTCGCGACGCTCGTTAACCATGATAATCGGTTACGCTCCTCTCTTATTTTATTATCAGGAATTGCCTTTCCATGACTAATTCGAAGCGCATAGATACACGTACGAGCATGCAGAACGCACAAGCTGGCCATGGCTCGTCTGGTGGCGATAGCGGTATTGCTCGTTGAACGACGTGTGCGAGAGGGGCGTATACCCCGTGTATCAAGTTACACCATTACACTTTGCCAACGTTACGATCGTCTAGTCACCCTCTGTTGTTCCCTCTTCTGCTATTGGACTTTTTGGCTACCGCTGCTAGCGCGCAGAACTGTAAAAATCGTGCCTAATTGAAATTAGTACAATGGAAAAATGATCTACGTTTCAATGGAAAGCGAACATCATTTCTTTCCTAATACATTTCACGTTGGTCATGTACTTAAAAATACGTCTCTTCCACATTTATACTTTATCATTGCACCAATTACATGAAAGTGTAATATACAGTAAAACGTACAATATACGTATATGAAATAAAAAAATATGTGTAAGTATATAAAATTTTTGAATTCTGATTTAAAATTACTCTAAATAAAAATTCTTAGAACCGAAAAGGTACTCAATATTAATAAAAAAAAGAAAACGCATTTTTATGTGACTGTCACAAAATATTAGTATGTAAACAAAAAAATTCCGCTAATTCTAATAACTAAGTGACTATATTATATTAATGTTCTCACATTATAACAAAATAGATCTATTGCTACAAATGGATATATTGCAATAATACGAAATAACTTCGACATGAAACGAACACATGGCTCGCTCTATTTCTACGTCCGTATTGGTCTCTCCGTCAAATTGCCAATTTTATCGATAATAAGGATCTAGTAATTCGATAGAGATATAATGCAAATTCAGTTAATTGTTCGTTCGGAAGGAGGAGACGAACACATCAAAAGGGGATAGGAACGAATACGGTTTTTGCCCTTTTGTTGCCCACAGGGTAGTTGAGGGTAGCGTCAACGGTGTTAGGTATCTTCCTGTAAGATTGAGTTTCCCTCTACATGTGTTGTCAATGAACGGTGGACATGACTGACAACGTAGCATGCCGTGCAGTTCGAACAGATGGCATAGGTTTAGTTCCATCTTCATAGAATATTGCAAAATTTATATTTCGTTAAAGTTCGTTGATACTGTACAAAACATGAATCATTTGAAATTTCACTGGTATTAATCATTAGAAATTTCCATATATGATTTGATAAATAAATTCCGATAAATAAAATATTATTGTAATTTTATTCTCAGCTTCTACTTCATTACAAGCATATTGTATAAAATGTTTCACATTTTAAAAGCAAGGTCCAAGATTTCAATTTTTAAACTTAAATTAACAATTTCCAAATTAATCTTCTATATAGCTGAAAATATGATGTACAATAACGGAAAAAGATACACACAAAACAAATCGATTGAACTTACTTTACATGACATACTCCTTGCTGTTATGCTTTGCTTGCCCTGCCCTACTTATTACATACTCAATCAACCTGTTATCAAGATTCCCTTAATTGATTATAAACATGACCTCCAAAGATGAACATATTAATCACACACCATTTTTACATGCATGTAACACATAATTTCTCTTTAGAAAAAAAAGGCTCATTAATTTTAATGGAGAAGGAACTCGTTAGCGAAACTCATTTTGCCAAGAAAAAAAAGCATGGTCGGCTGAAACCCTGGCGATAAAATTCGATCCGCAACGGTGCGTGAAACCGCGCCAGTTCGTCTTCCCTGAACCAGAGCCAGATCGCATCCCCTAATTTTTGAAATGGCCGTTTAAAGGGTTGCCGTGCCAATTAGCATGTTAATCGGAAAACCGGCCAAAGGTTTAAGCGCCGAATTCTCCGGACCGGAAAGGTCCTGTTAAAAACCAGTGGCGAAAACGACTTTCGTGGTGGCGTTAGCTCGTGGCATCGGGTTGTACCATCGTGGTTGCACGAAACAGATAAGAAGATAATTGCTCGCTACCACTCATTCTCGCCACACCCGCGTAAACGAACGTGCAGGTCGCGTGACGCTAGTTCGCCTTCACGCACCTTTTCTGCCCGCTTTTGATATCAACCTCGATAGACACGTCCGTCGGTATACGTACCGGCATAAAATTCGGATTATAGTATACCAACAGGATACTACTAACATGGAATGGCCAGGCTTCAGTCCTGTAATAACACGTTGTTAGAGGAACAAGCGATTGATTCGCTTATCTTTATGATTACGTGCACTTTTTCTCTGTGCTTTCGATATTGGAACGTAGAAAATAGAATTTCGATTACCAGCTGTGTTATGGTAGAAGTAACTGCAAGGAAAAACTATGTATTATTGTTTGTCGTACGTGTGGATAATTCGTTTGATGGATGTTCTATTTGATTGGGATAAGACGACAGGGGTGAAGACATGAATCTTTTTAACATAAACCATTGCTTTAAGAAAAATCGGCTTTTTGTTTGCATTTTTTAATTCTTCGTTAATCCTTTTGATTCTTCTTGTAAATATTATTTATACGTGGAGTTTAACACAATTTATTTTACACACCTTTAACATTGTCAGGCAACTGATCATTTTCATAAAATGATCTATAAAATCATATAATCATGAAAATGAAAAATACCTTAGGAATTTTGTATTAGTTTAAATGTTATCGATATTGTCGGAAATAAAAAATCAACTAATAGTATTTTCAAATGTTAATATATTAGCCTTGTATCGTTGTACGTGTATTTTTAAAATGATACTTTCTTGCGATTCGTGTTCATCGTACTGGAGTAACAAAATATTACTAGAACCCATCCTATAGATTGTGGTTGGAGTTTTGATATTCGTATGATTTTTATGAGATATGATTGTATTATTTCAACCAAATGAATTCGACCGTAATACAAGAACACTGAATTCAATTACACGGTTGCCCTGGCGTGTATGAAATTTAAGCGTTTAAATCGCAACTTCGTTCAGCGATAGCAGAACTACTGGCTCCCGAAAATCGTTTCGAGAGAACTCGGATCATTCGATTCCGTATCACGTTAACTACGGCGCAAATCTAATAGAGTGCCTGCAGCATCAAATGTCACTACTAGTTGTAGAGGGTTCGCAGTATTGTAGTTTTTGATTGGCTAATCCACCCTAATCTAATCGAACGTTCCCTGACATTGTAGCCGTTAGGTCTTTGCTGCAGTGTCATTTTAACCAATCAGCATTCAATTACAAATTACAATCTTGCGATAACTTAATTCCTGTATTATGCGTTGTACAAATTTTATTGCACTTAAATAACTTTATATGGATGAAAAATTACGCTTCAGCTACTTCGAGCGGCAGTACAAGTGTTTTAAAAAATTACAAATTAAACATAAAAAATTAAAAAATCACCTTGATACTTATAACGTTAATAAAATTAATGTTATTCTAATAACATTCGTATTTCTATAAACTCAATTGTAGAAGAGCCTACAGGATCGAATAAAGAGAACTTTAACTTCTGTACTACGTTCAATCAGTCAATCTTCACGGCGTGATGCATTGATGATGCGCGGAGCGAAAAAATATCGTGTCGCGTGAAACCGGTTTCCTACTGCGCAGGTAGCTTCGATCATTCGTTCGCGATTCAAGATTATCCCAAGTTTGATGGTATCAAATCTTCCTGTGCGTACTACGCATTACATTATTCTAGATTCCGTAAGTACGTTTGACAAGCCGCATCAGGATATACAATTTCTCGTCTGTGCTTCAGAATGGGAATTTCTTTATAACCTGTATCAATGAACCGATCAGAGAAGTGCAGAAGTATGCGAAGCACGTTGTTCCATAAAATAAACGTATCATTAAATCAGGTACACTCAGATACTTCACCCCTTATTCTAGTTACGAAACTCTCTAGAGTGTACATGGCTGTCCTGATTCTAAGACCTTGTCTGACTAATGATAAAGGCCATAAGATCATTGAAACGCGCTTAACCTTTTTTAAGATATTCACTTGCGGTATGTCGCATGTGTCGTAACGTTGTAAACAAGGTGCCTCGTAAAAATGCGGCATAATATCAGTGGAGCACGTAGATTTGTTACTGGAATGTATTGTTTAACATTAATCATACTACCCTGTGATAAATTTATAAACATGTGAATACTTGAATTGATTTACACGAATTTGACTAAAATATATGAATCAATAGCAAACTAATGAACAAAAGGAATAGTTATCTTCTTGTGCAATTGATAGATATATTATATAAATATAAAAAATTCAAAATTTGAGTAATAGTTATATTCAAATTAAGCATTGACAAGTTCTAAATATTATTCACGAGAGATTTAATTTTTGCAAAATACTATATCATATTTGCACATTTTTCTCCGACGATGGTACCTAAATTATTGTTGAAAATTTGTTAATCCTTGAAATCCAACTTATTTGTATCATTCTAAAAAAAATTGTGTAAAATGTAGGTCACCGATATTCACCGTGACAGTCCGCGTGTTAACCGTAAAATTGACGCCTTGGAGCTCGTTTCCCTTATCCTCCGTCGAATAGTCATCGTGGTGGCTAAATGGGCATAACGTAAAAGTTTACCAGATGGGATTCTGGTTAGGCTGATCCGTCTAAGTCCAGCAAGGGGGTCGCGCGTGGAATGTCCTGTAATTGATAGCAAGCACACTGGGTTCGATGAGCCGTAGGAAAATAATAAGCCGTCGTAGTAGCCCGCTAGTACGCGGTATTATTGGCTCTTGGGGGGTGTTACTGGGGCGTCGTTGTCAAGAAGGGTGGCTCTACACAATGTATGCACCCTCGCATGCACCGTCGTGCTCAGATATCTCGGTCTTAGGGTGTGTCGGATGTCTATATTCGCGCCCGTACAGCATCTCGGTTCGATAAACTTACTCCTATTCTCTCTCCATAAGCAAACGACCAGCATGGAATTATCATCAGACTGGGTACCGTGAATGTTTCGAACGCTATCACCGGTCGATTGCGTGCTACGAAAGTTTCAGACTTGGTAAGATCTTGCTCTAATTTCTTGTTATGAAACTATCGGTATTTCTGCATCCGTGAGAGATTTAAAAGTACAGAAATAAACAGAATGCACACGATACGTATATGCAAAATATTCAAAGTATAGTACTTGTTATAATATATAATCGATGAAACTTATCTCTGTTTAGGGAATGTGCATAACGAATTTTTCTAATTTTCCTCGAATTTAAGTAATCTTCTACCAATAGAAAAATCCAACGCTAACGTAAATGTTTCAAGGAGAATTAACTTAATGTTTCATTTTCATTGCGCATTTTGACATCCTTAAATTAGTTTTTACGTTTATGGATATGTTTGAAGCTATACCAATAAAATTTGAAAATATTAAACAAATTGTGAAACAAGCGATGAATCTATCGAAGAGAGTAAATTGAATTCACAAAGAAAACGCAACACAATCGGCTTATGGAATGAACATAAATCGAGAATAAAAATCAGTAAAGTGCCAAAATGTTGATATCGATGGTATTGCCTGGTATAACTATATCGAAGTTGGTGGAAGGAACGATCGGAACATATATGTAAATCGAAATAACATTATCCGTTGCTCTTGCGGCAATAGTAGCCTAAAAAGGCAGGGAAGAAGATACGGAAGGGCGGTACAAGAAAAGGACGGAGAAACAAGTAAAAAGGGAACTTGGATCCAAAATTCGAGTGAAGGGGGATAAAATGCATTTCACCCGCTACCCTTGTCGCCCAGGGCGACTGGATGTCGCAATGTAAACTCAAACTCTTTTCACGCGCAACATATGGCCACATGGCAACTAACATAGTTGCTCTTACCTATATTTTTCTATGCCTACATGGACGATAGGCACATAAAATTAATAAACATACTTCAATCAATGACGGGTACCAGTCGAGATCATTAGTACAGATCACTCATTTCGAATCACATACGATACATGAGTAATAATATCAATAATTTTGAAACAAATGTTATATGCCAATAATATGACGATGAGATTTATCAAGATAAAAATTCACGAATATACTGAAAAAAGGTGTTGATTACATTATCGGATGTAATATTAATAAATATAATGTTTTTCTACGTTTCGAAGATATGCCATATGCAATATAGTCACATTGTCGAATGGCATCTTTTCTATTGACCAATTTATCTGATTTAATGTTCCAACATCTCGTTATTTAACGAAGACATCTGTCTTCCAATCTTATCAAGTACATGATATATATATATATATATCGATATATATATATATATATATATATCGATATATATATATATATATATATATATATATCGATTACTAAAAATAGTACAAATTCTCTAACCGATAGACCAATAAATCTCCCACTAATTCGTTTGCATATCGCGTAGAAAAAAGCGTGTAAATGTTTTGCCGTACCGGATCTATTACATTTGACAAGAGCTATCAAACCTGTTGCAGTACAACGATATCATTAAGCGTCGCATTGGATCTCTTTCGACGAAAGGATTCCACCAACGAGCGTTTCCTTCGCGGAAGGAATTCTATCGCAGGAAAAGACGTGTCATATCGCGAGGACGGTCTGTGTGTGGCCGAGCTGGTGGACGGCGAGGTGAGCTCCGGCTCGCTAAGTTGTCACTCGCAGTCAGCGACTCCTTTTTGTCAAACAGAAGGAAAGGAGTCAGGCGGAAAGCAGGGGGAACAGAGGGTCCTGGGTAACCCAGGGTTCTCTCCCTTGGTCCCCCCAGGGATCCCCCGGCCCGTCAACAGCCGCGGATTTCCAGTTTTTCTTCGAGCTGCACGCAACCAGCTCTCGATCTAATAGCTTGCTTCGTCCTTCTCCTCTTCCTCCTGATCCTCCACTTCCATGTCTCCTTCCCCCTTCTCTCTTCTACTCTTTCTTCTTCTTCTTGCTTCCCATCGCCATCCTCATGCTTTGCACTCTTTCTTCGGTCCTCCTGTCTTCTCTCTCCCTTTCACTCATCCGGCAATGAGACGTTTGTACGAGTTTGCGAGCGGGTAGAAGCGAACTCGGAGAACCTGGACTGAGAATCGACCTAATGAGGATAATTCCTGCATTGATTGCCAAGACGAAACGAATGGTACAAGCAGTGCTCGTCTGACTAGCAACTTGGTCGGCTGGCTGGCTGACTGACTGACTGCCATCGGTAAATCATTCTTAATTAAACGATAGATATTTAATTAGAAGGACCCAGATTGAGTTAGTTATGAGGCATTTAACCATCGTCCGTTATCACGGTGGGCGACTCGGAGATGGCATCTGGCGAAGTGATCTGGTTGCTCTTCTGCCTCCCAGGCCTGTATTGTTTAATGGAAAAGAGGGCGGGCACAAGGAGAGAGTAGAGAAAAAGTAACTAATGTCCAACGAAAAAGCAGTGGCAATGAAATATAGATGTCGTTAGGCTCGTGTTCGATCAAGTGCTTTAAAAGTGTTGCGACCAATTAACTCTAGTAATCGTTCGTTATCGAAGTTCTAGAGTTTGAAAATAAACATAAAGAAATTCGACTGCTATTTTTTACAATTTCTACGAACTCGTCTGTTATTTAATTATATAGCACACAAGTTTTCATATTAATAAATGATAATAGGCTTTATTTTCATTTTTCCCACTTAGACTAACATAAGCTACCTTTTCATTTTCTAGATTATTTATTAAATCAATTAAGAAACAAAATAAAAAAAACAAATAGTAATATTTTCTTCATTGATATAATATATTTATCTCAGTTTTCAATCAACAGTTTTATATGACATGGTCGATAGCTGAAAATCGTGGAACACTCGCACGCCACAAATCACTGTAGACGCCACGTGACTGTGGTGTCAGTGCATGTAGCGTGCCGGATACATAAAACACTTAACAGCTAATTTCTCAGCGGGAGACGCGAGGTTCCATATAGAAAGGCGGGTCGGGTCGGCAGATTGCGGAAAGACGATCGAGCTGACGAAGGTTCACGCTCGTCGAGAGGTTTTGACGGGTCGTGACAAATACTCGGTCGGTACAGGACAAGTACAAAGACGCCCGAGGCGGGTCAACGGGTCAGGCAAACGCCAGGCGCCCCGCTCGTCCTCGTGATCTGGTTCTCGTTCCTCGCTCAAAAGACATTTCCTTTCGGGGGACAAGCGCGACGCTTGTTTCCTTTAGAGAGCCAGCGACTTTCTGCCTCTATCTCACGGTATCCACGGTGCTCTTTCTCTCTTCTCCTTCCAACTGCTGGCCAATCACTCTATTTCCATCCCACTCTTCATTCTCCTACTTTGCTCTCTTCCTTTCTGCTTCTCGAATTACAAATTATACCGGCAATTAACGACGAGCCGGAGGCTTGTACGAACCTTCCTCGGCGAATCGAGCGACAACGTATCCGCAGTTAATACCGGTATTCTCGTCGACAGTACGTATGTACAAGGAAACTTAGCCGCGTCCTCTACCGAGCAACCGTGCACACGTTTTGATGGAACACGATTTTTTCCGTTGGATCGTTACGTCTATGGCGATGCGTGTCCTTAAGCGAGCGCTTACTTCATGCCGAAGATGTAATGGCGTAACTCTCTGCGCTCGAGGACTGGCAAGGTCCTCGCAACGGAGTATGCCACTACCCGACGTATCTCATGGAAAATGGAAATACATGATTGTGTCTTGGAAATTACGAAGCGTCTCGGCTCTCGGTAACAGGAGATACCGAAGATAAAATGCTGCCAGCGGCTCTGGTTACGAGCTCTCAAATCGTACGTCAACAACGTGACCGGATTATAGAATGCGTTTAGTTGTCGAACTATGATTTAAAATCGTAGACGCGGTACGGGACTAAAGAGAGAATCGACGTATGACCGGTAATAGTATCCTTAGTTTGTTCTATCTCGAAAGAGGAAAACGTTTATGAATTCTTACAGTCCATGAATAAAATTTCGCTCCACGTGAAACTTATTTTTATGTTATCAATTGACAATAATATCATCGATATGTTATTTGTGGTTATATTAGAAAATTAGTTTTCTGCTTCTCATCTAATATCGACTAATAGTGAAATGTTTAACCTTGTTTGTTTAACTCCATTGATTTCTAAAATGAAAAAATCGTACTCTCATGAAAATCAATTTTTATTATACCAAGATGATCTCGACTACAATATTCTTATATATGTACAAATATATTTTTAAACTTGATACCACATAATCGCAGATTGTGCCTGCTGTCTATCGTTATCTAAATAGAATAAGCCAAAGCAACAAGAAAAGAAGAGGAAAGTATTTTGCTCGTATTCCTTGTATCAAAGATGAGCATCTTGTGGACGATGCACCGAACTCTCTTCTATAGTTGGTATTCGAAATAAGAAGAAAACTTTCTTTTTTCTTTAAAGATTCGTTCCTTTATTTTCTCGGTGCAACGAAGGTATTAAAATTTCTATATGCGGGATATGTCGCGTAACAGAAGAGCTTCAGCGAGTGAAGCTAAGTGGCATTTTACTGAGCGTATTACATTTATTTAATATTATTTACGGCAGGTTTTACGACACCAATGATACGTATACGGAGTCTACCCAATATCAAATATAACGTCGTAACCCCGAGAAAGCGCGGAGGGTGGCGGAGGCAATAAATGTACGGCAAACGGCGTTCCCGATAGGCATCCTTACATACAGGTTCACCCTTCGCATATAGGTAGCAATCGAAGACTCGCTAGACCTCTATGTCGTCTCTGAAAAAGGAGCAAACTGAACTTGCCACTTTTCCTTTCTTCCCTCGTATATCTCCCTGGTCGCGTTTTTATGTTATTAAAAATTAAACGAATATTGCGTTAAATTTGGATGTTTATGCCAAGGGGAATGATCAAGTTTGAAATTTCGATATTACATGTAATTATTGATAAACACAATTCGTTGTTGCTCGATGTTAATCGGTGCACGTGTTTCGAAAACAGTAGCTATTATTAGACTGCAGATATTTATGCAAATTTACAATACAATTTTATGAATACAATTTAAAAAATGAAAACTAGGTAGAAAATTGTTTTTCTCGCGAAATACTGTAATCAGTACATTATATCTCGGGTATTTTATATATTTTTATATATTATATACGTTTTTCTGTTATCTGTCAAAAATTCGGAATCTAATATCGTAAAAAGGTATTGTTTCTTGTTGAAGGAACGTTTCACTTAGATTAACAGTGAGACAATAAATTATTTATTTCTATTGTATTAATAGAAGTAATTTAAATGTAAAGATAACATTTGTAAGTGTTTATCGTGTATTCAACATGGTGTTAAATCATGTACTAAATATTAGATAACAAATACTGATATTTAGAAGTTTATAATATTATTCTTAAATATATAATCCACACAGAACTTCATACCTATACTTTTACGAAAATACTACATTTACGATAGGATTATTTTTTATCCAAATCGTATACGCGACTTTCTCGAATGCAAAATAGGGCGCGGCGCGATTCAAATGCGATAGAATTTGTATTTGCAGTGTATTGATCGATATCAATCGGTACGTTGATAGTAAGAAGTCTGCAGTCTTATAAGAAAGCAAGTCCAGTGGTCGAGGTTTGTGCGCATTCAGTATCCATGTAAATCCAACTACCCGTATCGCGTGGAATTCAATTCGAGTCGCTCGTCTACTGGGACGATAGCGGTCGAGCAAAAGAGAAGAGACTATAAAGGAAAACAGAGATAGTTGATCTGAAATGGCTAAATAGAAAACGCAAACGACACCCGATTTTACGGCCGCTCACACTCCTCCCATTCTTCTGATTCTCTCTTCTATCGTTCTATTACTCTCACAATTCGTCGGTGACTTGTACGTATACTTTGGCATTCTTTACAAACGCAACGAGCTCAAACCTGTAAAGATCTCTGAGAAACTGAAAAGTGAACGAAATTGTGGACATCAATATACAAATAGTAATTGATTATTTTTGGCTTTAGCTCTTATTTTTTATAAATATTTTTAATGTATTATGAATCATTATTTTCCATAAATGATCGAAAATAATTTTTCGTATAAGATTTTAGAACAGGCGTTTTAATAATCACGAACAAATATATATTCTTCCACAATAAAAAAGTAGCTATAGAGATAAAAATAACGATCTTAAATAGGTAAAAACTGTCGAGTTTCAGTACTAGACAGAACTATTAAATGTTAGACTCAGGATTTGTTTCTGTCTGACGAAGGTCGATCGCATCGAAGAAATGTGTACCTGTAAAAGGAAAGGAAATCGAGGGAGAACAAAACTTGGCCTCTCGGCACTTTTTGGAACGTATAACAGCCTTGGGTATACGAAGGGTATCCGTACGCGTAGCCATCTTACTGGTTCCTCACCTTACCTTTGAATATTTTATGCAGACAATTCGCCGGTGCAGTTATTTCATGCTGGCCTCACGAAAAAGATTCTGTACTCGTAGCACGTACCGCGGAAAGGTTTCGTACAACAGTGCTCTATACATCGATTGTCGGTCACAATCACTGTACGTATTGCTGTCAAAACAAACCTACATGCAAACAGATTTCCAGAGCTTAGTATTTCTAAAATGTCTATTATATATATCTATACGATCAATAATAGTAATTTCTTAATAAATACACCTTTATCATTTTTTTTTATTTAATCCTGACACATCTATAAACTTTCACTGCTATACCCTATTTTCATTATTCTTGTGATTTAATTAATCGATGCTTCGATGAGCAATTTGTCAAAATCTTTATGGTGAATTTGTTCGCATGGCGTCGGGTTTAAACACATCGACGCGTAGCTATCGTGTATAACGTCACAGTGGCGTTATCGCTGTACCAGCGGCTATACCTATACAGGCATACAAAGGATACAGAGAGGATGTACGTATCGCAGGTACGGCGGAGCCAAGTGGCATTTGCATGAATTTGTTGGTCCGATATCCCGGCAAGGATCGTGCTTTAAGCCAAGGAAAGCCAAACTCCGGAGTCGGGACAGCGCGATCTTCGGACCGGCGAGACGGGCTCCTTTAAGAGGTGCTCGAGGGGAGGTGACTTTTTTCAATTTGTTAATTCAGGGTAATCCTGAGGGTGGCTAATTTCAAGCCAACCCTCTCCCTGTTCCCCAACTAGCGATACTCTCCTCGAGTTTTCTTCCCGTCGTACAACCTAGTCCCTTCTCCTTGCAACTTTTAATCTCTGCTATATTTCTTTGCTCACCTTCCTCACGCGATCCTTGTCTCTCTTTTCCTTTCGTCCCGCGTAAAATTACCACGCGTTACCGCCGACCGACCCTCAATCGTTTATGGTGTCTACGTCGAACTACGTCGAACTGCTTTTGAAGCTTTTTCGAAATCCGATTGTCGACGATGAATTCCGAGATTACCTAAAACGCTCTCGGGGGTAATAATGTAAATTCTTCCGACGTGCTTTTTTTACGAGGCTTTCTCCACGATTGTACTTATTCGTGACCCGAGAACATAATCTCGCTGCTCGCAGAAACAAGGAAAATATTCTTCGAACTTACCGTGAGTGGAAATAAATTGTTACTCGATTTCAGTGTGTAACGTTGAATTGCATGGGACGTGATTAACGATTGTAAGAGGAACACGAATAAACCGTGAAGATCGAAATAGGTACGCCTAGTGAAACGATGTCATAGCCTTTGAACGTTCTTGAGGCATAAGGGTGGTCGAACATGGACTAGTGTACACATAGGGTCGCTAGTAGGATGACGGGCGTCGGCCATGTTGTCTTGACATTCTCCCTCGAGGGTTGTCGGGGGTGGATATATTTAGCCTGCTGCCTCCAGGGACCCTTGCCACCCCAACCGCCACCCAACCCCCAAACCGCTCCCGACTTATGATGCCGTTGTCCGACCAACCCCAAACTTTGTGCCACTCCTTACACAAGCTTTATACACAATGTTCTACCGAATAAAGAAAACACATGTTTATAGCTAAAGCAACCGAAGCAGCTAAATATGCGGCATGTTAATTTGATTTTATCATTTTACTTACTCCATTGATAAACATCAATATAATCGTTCTTTAGGAAAAAAAGACGAAAAATTTCCTTTGTCATCATAGGAATCATATTTACAACGATTTATCATATTTCAAGTAGATGTAAATTTTTTAATTATTTTACTAATACTATAGAATTATCTCATCCTTAGAACATAGTTATAATTCAAGTTTACTTATCTCAACGAAAATGAATTAATCTGCAACATTGCGTGTAACGTAATCGTAGATCTGAGGAATAGCGCGCGTTCTCATATCCAGTTGATGAACGATCACCATGTCAATTACCCACTTAGAAACGCGTTCAATCACAAATCTTATCACGTAACTGGGGCGAGAAGCAATATCAATTAACCCGTACACAACGTTACATTTAGCACTCGAGGATCAAACAATTTCAGGTAATGACGATGTATTCGCACAATAACGCTTCATCCTACCATGAATATATCCTGAAAAGCATTGCTAGGGCGATATGTACGGCTATAGAAGAGGTTGCAACGTAGTTCCTCGAACACCTTCTCCGTACTTTAGTCCTTCTTTCTTGTTTCCTTCTTTCTGGCTCTCCTTTTCAAACAGAGAGGGAAGTCATCAATATCTCGTGGCTTTTCTCTTCTATCTAACAAGCGAGGGTCAAAACTTTGGCTGCGAATGGGCGGAGTCACGCCTAATCCCCAGAGTCAAAATGGAAGTCTCTGGAGACCTCCTCCTCGTGGACCTACTGGCGAAAGTTCTGTCCTTCGTGAACAAGGTTAGGCTGGACTCGGGGGTGGTTCGGGACGATACTTCTACAACCGAGTAACATATTACCGAACGGGAGGACATTTTGCGAATTTCCGTACTCCAGCATGAAACGGACGTTGGTAGGGTAGCCGAAGAACCGCGAGGGCTGCCTACGCACCCTTCGAATCTTCCCTCGAACGGAGAGGGGCTGCTTTCTTTCCTTTCTTTCGATCGTACCACGCTTCCCTACGTGCCAATACCTCTGCGTCCTCCACACATGTACGCGAAGACCGTTTCGTGATGGCTTTCGACTGCTTGAATTGTTCCAGGCAACGTTGTCCTCTAAATGTAGTTAAAAAAACATAATTTTCAACGTAGATGGAATAACGAAAGAAAATTTATAGAATTTATAGCCACAATTAGCAAATTCTTTCAACTTTAGTTGACAATTTTTCTTACGATTTAATATAATAACATGCGTCATTTCATAAAAATTTCATAATTAATCCTAGGCAAGAACCAAATTCATGATTACTAAACTACAGATATTTATGCAAATTCATATTCTTATAAGTGTATTAAAAGAAATAGAACTACGATAGACAATTGTTTTATTTACTGAACATTACAACAAGTTGCATAGTTCGGATACTTTATACGTTTTTGTATATTATATCCATCTATTACATCCACTTTCAAATTATCCTTAAATGTATGAAAGCCGTAGTCTAATGTTTATATAAAAATCTATTTTGTAATAAGTTCACAAGGGAAATAAAAAATGTATTCCATGCGATACACGATTGCAACATGCGTAAGATACGTGACGTTTTGAGATTCACTTTCATTTTCCACTTTAGTACGCGGGCTTGAAAACCTTCGTTCCGTGGAAGGGAACGAAGAATCTGCGAGAAGACGGAAAAAATAGGGGTTGTAAGTTGCGCAGATAATTCTCGGTGGCGGAGGCAGAGCAGGCAACCTTTTGTACAAGGGTGGTAGACTGTAAGAGGGTTGGTGATCGTAGGCACGAAGGTGAAACCGTCTACGATACAGAATATAGATTTTTATACAATATTAAAGTCTGTACTTCCTCGAGGTAATTTATTTTATATGTATTTATAGTAATATTGTCTTACGATTATTCGCTCGTAACTAAATATCGTGTGTATTTAAATCGATTCAATGAAGAAACAATTTTACAATACATGTAAATTCATTGAGTACATACTAGCACAGTGTTGTCAGAATATAGTATGAATTTATTGCTATTTACGTATCAACACAATCAGTGATTACTGTACTATACCCGCAATTCTAACGTTTAGTATCCAATAATCATTTGACATTCGTGTCGCTTCCACAGTTTACTCTTTAACAAGCAATTATGTTACAATTCCATTATAGATATTACCTAGGTATATCTGCTTTGTAATATCAATTACCTATAATCATGCATAATTACTATCTATAAATATCTATAGTTATCTATAAAGACAACGAAAAATTTCTTGAATCTACTGTTACTGCTTTTATAATTTATATTTTACCTTAAATATATTTTATATTTAATCATAAAAGTGAAATTCATCGTAATCGAATGGTACTATAGTATATAACGTAATAACTTATGTGTAATAACTTTTATGTGTTCACAAATTTTAAAAACACTTGAAACATTTTCCACCATTTAATATGTATAAATATCTTAGAGCCACTGTATTAAAGAATTTTCAAAATGAAATCACTTTTTACTTTCGCTGCCCTTTTATTTCTTCTCGAGCGCCTTGGCTCCGTGACCCATGGAGGCTTGACTCGGACTGCGTAAGGGAAACAAAGAGAGCTTCGAGAAAAAGGAGGAAAGAAAGACTGTAAGAACAGAAGAAGGTGGAAGGAAGAAAGAATATCAGGATTCAGAGGATCGAGAAAGAGACCGTGAATCCCACGGGACTATCGACTGCCGAGTCCCGTGGGGCAAGTCGATACTCCAGGGACACCCCATCCTCCTCCTTCAGAGGTCTATCCTCTTTCTCCTCACCTCCTCGTCACCTCTTTCTACCAGCATTCGAGTTCTAAACAGTCGACGCAAGCGCAACGCGTCCCTTCTCCCTAAGTACAGTCTAATTTTTTTTATATTTTCTTCGTGAATGAATTACATTTACATATATTCAAAGTAAATATATAGCACATTTTGAAAAAAAAACAATCATACTTATCAATGAGAAATTTTGTTGCAATCATAGCTTTTAATCATCCATTTACGCCAAAGTATTGTTAATGAAATGTAATAGCCGCAAATATAAAAATATTTTATATTCCTATATCCGTAAAGAATAGGGAATTTTTAAGTAAATGAATTATTATATCCAAAAGATTGTCAATCTGAATGACGAGTTAATTTGTCTTCTCCAGTTAACAGCTTAATATGAATTATTCTATACCAATTATTTTATATAAATAGTATTCTAAAAGGAATATTTGTTTTAATAAGAAAGAAGTAGTCTCATCAATGATTGGAAGGACTTACAGTTTGGAGACTTACAGTTAAATGTATGCGGTAGAATGAGCGGTAACAGTGTGCGGTCGGGTTGTCAGCACCGGTAAGTTATTTAGCGGTTGAGGCCGTAGCAGTTGGCAGCGCTGTCTAATTGTAACGACACCTTTGGGACTGGTATCACTCCCCGTATCCACCAAACCACCCACTTTCCACCCCCGTAATCGTTGAAGCGCTCAGGTATTCCCTCACACCGCCGACCGCCTCTTTCTTCCTCTCGATTCCACGTCTCTCCTCGGCAACCTTCAGACGCTGTAAACCAAAAATACGACGACACTTTGTCGAAGCATCCGTGTCCCGTACGTTTTAATGTTCGACTAGGCGGCAGCAAGAGCGAAGAAAGTTACTGCAGCTTCTGCTCAAGTTTAAGTGTAATTCAAATTATCTATTAACTCGTTACATTAAATTATTCGAACAGTCGTTCCTACCGTGTTTTTAACTTCATTTTTATCATGATGATCAATGCCGGCTATAAGTATTGGGATACTTACTCGTTACATTTATTGGAGAAGTCTACCAAATATTACTTTATGTAGATTTACATTAGAAGGCATATATGGAGAGCTAGAAATCATAGTGATGGAAATCAAGATATTTAGAGCTTGAATTTAATCACGTATTTTAACGCTTAAAAGTATCGTCTGCTTAATATTTCATAATTAAGAAAGTGAAAATGAAAAATTATAAAGTGAGATGCGAGCGAAATAGCAGATTTATAACAGAATATGTAGAAAATAAACCTCGTATAGACCCTCCACGGAGAAAAGATTATGACGATGATATGAAATTATTCAATTTTTACTAGATATGTATGAATTATGAAATTTAAATATGAAATAATATGAAATTTAAATAGTATATTTATTTCCTAATTTAGAGTATAATAACGTTAATATTGCCAGGGATGAAATCGTAGTTGATCTTTTTATCTTACAACCGAATAAATGCAATTAGATATTCTCTAGTACGATTTTTCTACTGAATCAATATGAATTTTCTACTACATGGAAAATAAAAGTGTTATCATCTTTAGTGATTACAGGTAACACTATAATGCTATTATTACAGAATAATAATATTAAAATTAAATTCACGTGTACGATGAAATTTTACCCACGACAGCCTTCAAGGATTAATATGAAATATTAAAATTCTACATTGAATTTTTATTGATAAGAATGACATTTCCAAGCTAAATCCATAATTTCAAATCATGGGTTATTTACTGGCGTGGCGTTTGTCGCCGTGATACGGAGAAGTGATTTCTCGAATGCGGAAACGCCGAAGGAAATTTCAGTCTGGAAGACAAAGACGAAGTATCGAGCAGGTTGTCGCCTCGTAATCGCGCGACTCGAAAACCGGGTCTCTCGTAAACTTCCGTGCGAGCATGGACGTTTGCTTTATTGCCAGAGCTTCTGATATCGCGGCAGTTGGTAGCAACATCGGTAGAAAGGCAGGCAGGCAGGCAGGCGGCATTATCTTCGTCGGGTGAGGGTGAGAGAGGGCGAATGCCCTCCCCATGAGATCACCATGGCAACCCCTGTACGGCCCGCCACGGCGTCGTGTCCTGCGTGCTTCCATGTCCTGCTAGCATGGCGACTGCTAACCTCCCAAACTTCTCTGTCGACGATAACCTAGAAGTCTTCTCTTTCGTGTCGCTTACCTTTTTTTTCACCCTCTCATCTTCCGTTCTGAAAATTCGTTTATTCTGGTCGCGCGCGATTTTGACCCACGTACCCGTTCGTTAGAACGATCGTTTTCAAAGGAACGCGGTGAACCATCGTCCGCGGGATACACAGGGACCTTATCTCGATCCGAGCCAGAAGGGTTTACAACCTTCATCACGAGATTCCTTCTTTCGCAAGGGTGTTAGTGTAAACGTGTATGAATACATGTCGGATATTTGCAAGTATATACGACTTATGATTGAGACGTTATAGTGACAAATCTTTAGAATATCTTTTTAATTAGTATAACAATTACTCGTTGCATTAGACTAATCAAGATTATATTATAGAATGTTTCTCAGTATCGAGTTTTTAGAATCATTGTATTGGGCCCAATACAATGCAGTAGATTAAAATTCTGCAGTAGATTAAAATTAATTTGTAGCTCATGACGGACAGTTTTATCATGCCGTGAAATCAATAGATTACAGCTTTCATTGGCGGCGATTTGATAATTCAGTGTATTTATCCTGACAAGTTAGATTAAATTTAGAAATAGTCATACTTGTCTTCTTTATCAGAAATACAAATCTAATTCAAAGAGAGATCAGAATGAGAGTTTTCGCTGAAAATAATAGCGATTTTATTCTATTTCCAATTTTCAGTTAATCTTGCTCGTAATAAGTTTGCAAACGTTTGATGTTTAAAGACATGAATGTAAAGATGTATACGTACATAAAAAAAGCAGCGTAACAAGCCGCTGGTACGAAGCATCCAATAAAATCAGAATGGTTGAATGTCAACGAAGGAAGGTAAAGAGAAGTTCTCAAGCGAGACAGAGTTGCAGATTTTACCGAGTTTGAAACTAGGTGTGCCTCTCAAAGCGGGATGCCGTTCTCGTGGGAGGGAGTAGACAAGGTTCAGGGTACCCTCCGTAAGCCTGTTAAGGAAGAGTCGTGAGTTTCCTCAAAGGGGCCGCGAATATTAAAATCACATTTTAGCCCTTTCCTCACCCCCTACCCCTCGCTGTTTCGACGACGAACTCCATGACCGTGCAACAAGGTTAACCGAGATTAAGCGAGCTTCCGGAAAACCTACAGCACTGTGTTACTTTACCCAGACACGTATCGCTAAATCGTTTGTCAGTAATGAATTTTATATGGTTATTGAAGTTGACTGGCCGTTTCTCCCATTTTCTCATATCTCCATTTTCATAAATACAACCTGATTTATGGAAACTTGAATAATTTATGGAGATACAAATACAGTCTGACTTGTGGAGACTTTCTCTGAGTAAAATATAGATATAACAAATTTGTCTAAATTATTAAAAATATATCGATCTGATTATATTTAAAAGAGTATGAATATAATATAAAATATGACACTTCGTTCCTGACCTAGGATTATTAAAGAGGCGTAGAAA
Source organism: Bombus huntii (assembly GCF_024542735.1). NCBI lineage: Eukaryota > Metazoa > Arthropoda > Insecta > Hymenoptera > Apidae > Bombus > Bombus huntii. The sequence continues at coordinate 9,016,730 of NC_066246.1, forward strand.
TACTGTTCATGAAATTCTTCTTGTTAGAAACACACGGTACAGGATGTTTTTGGTTTGCGTGACATTTTTATCTTTGGTAAGAACACACGTGTGCCGGAGCATGCGCGACTTACGGTCGTTTTTGTCGATATTTGACAGTAGCAACTTGAGAGGGTCCCAACCATCCCCATCGAGCCCTCAGGGGCTCCGTATCTAAATGCAGACATTAATAAATCGCGGACACACTCGTACGTTCGTGTACGAATCGTCGTCGGCGGTAAGTTAGTTTACGCTGGTGGAGGTTCTGATGCGTTTATGGAAATGACTCGTGCCTTGCTCGGACAGCGTACGCCTAAGGCATTACGACATAATTCAACAATTTTCGGCTAGCCCTCTACTCAGTGGGAACATTCGGACAGTCGTATCTGCAAAGGGTGAAAATTATAGAAACTGATAATGCTTTCTGTAGCTAATTAAATTGCAATAACAAAAATTTTATCATTCGGATGTGATTTCGATAACTGAAATTTTTAAATAAAAAACTTTTCAATCTATTTGGATTGAATTAAAGGAAACCATATTTTTGCTACTATATGACGTAACAAAAGAATTACATACAATAATCTACAAATTCTATAAACTATTCAACTATTCAATTATTTATTGTATATTTTTATATCCGACGTTAAATTACATTATTTGGTACTTTTATACGATTCCTTCCTTATTATTTCTATAAATTTGTACGATCAATTGAAAAAGCATAAAGAAGACAATTACATCGGATACGCGATTCCTTTTCATTGAATACGTTTTAAGGATAACATAATTCGTATGAAATCACGATATATGCAGAGTAAAACTTTACATTAAACCGCATTGCGAATTCCATAACAGTCACGTCACTTACGTGACTAGTGTTAACATTCGTATTATGTAACAGTAACTATGCGATAGATAGTAAATCGTCAGTTGATGTACCATAGGTGCAAAGCAAATCTAGTTACAGCAGCCGGCCTCTCAAGCCGTCTTGTAGCTAATATGATAGACTGCCATTAGGGATATCTCGCTGTCGTGACGAGGGGACTGTGAAACGCACAAGGAGCAAGGAGGGAGGATGGGCTACACAACATAGAACCACGACAGGGTACGTTAGCTCGGGATATGCTAGTTAGTAAGACGTATTACTTACGTATGAATTATGCAGTACCTTGGTAGTACCTGCCGAATAGCCTTAGCTTCTCCCATCTTAGGACTTAGGTAAACGGAACTCTCTCTTACTACTGACAGGAATTCGGTTAAGTTACCCTCTTTACACATTGCCGGGCGCCTGATTTCCTTTTGTAAACACGAAAACGACCGTCCCAATACAAAATACATCGGGACTGTCGATTAACAGCCGTGTTTGGTTTCGTAACCATGTTTCAACAAGACGGACGAATATACTTTTTCTCATGAACTCCAAATCTTATAAGGAACGCTATTTAATTGAAGATAGAACTATATAAACTTTTTTGTATGATTCAGAAAAGTACGTAAAATTCGTAATATTCAATAAACAATTGAAGAATTCACATCAAAGGGGACCATTGTACGTCTTTGTTTTTCATCAGAGAAGCAAAAGGATATTCTAATATCTTATATTTCTGTTTTTGAACAGAATATTCATATATTACATAACTTTTACGAGGAGGATGTCTGTGATTACATTGTAGAAGAATTATATCTAATTTTTATCTAACCTATTTATATCTATATAAATGTATATATAACTATTATGATTATATTTAATTATATCTGATTAGTATCATAAAGCTGTGGACTTTGTGATAATACTTTTTGTAGAATCGGTTAATTAAATAATCATATTTTATAATGTTGACTCCACTATGTTATAAATATAGCTTTCGACTAATAGAATCCATTATTATTTGAAAGGTTGACAAACTTGACAAGTGCCTTCCTCGTTACGAACGAACAATAACGAAGTTATTTTATTTACTGTATATATCGATTCACTTAAAAATATTTTAATAGACAAAGTCACGAAAATTCTCGCCTGAAGTTCCTTGACTGTTTTTCACAAAAATAAGTCTAGTTCCTAAATTAATCACCAATAGCATTCTTTTAGAAATATTTTTGTAAATTTCGTAGTATATTTTCGAAATCTATAAAAAAATCTATGTGGTATCATCGTCAATCGAACAATGCTTTTCACAAGCATCACTATCTCACAGTTTAAAATTTCAGAATTTCGTAAAATGTACAAGATACTTAAAACCGGTTGTAAAAAGTAACGTTTTCATCGATATCATGTGGTACGTTTTGAATATTTAGTGTAGAAAAAGCGTGGCTGAAGGCATCTAAGGACATTCATAACTTCTTGTCTGCTCGAGCGTAAATTTATTCTACTTGCACTCTCAGTCCGGCTCCTATTTACGTCGACATTCTGGTAAGAGAAAATTAAACAGCGATATCATAAGGACCGGCTTGCGGTCCTATGCTGCTCACACGTCATGTCGTATTATTTTCTCAGCTTGTCTAAAATGTTGACTTTTCTGTAAATTAAATTAATGTTCGTTTCACCGTGACGTCCACTAGAATACTCTACTTGATAAAACGTAATACGTTTACTATTTCGGTGATGTTTAATATCTGATACTTAAAAGAATATGGTTAAGGAATCGATTATGTACATAATGCTAGGATGAAGTTAAGAGAATGATCATTTAAATTACTTATATAATTATTATGAACGAACAGATTATTGTATGCTAAAGGGTATATTCAATATATTAGGTCGTCCGAAAAGTTTCTTTCGTTTTATAAGGAAATAATGGATGCACAACATTTTCCGTTTTATATTATTTTATTGAATTGCGTATGATCCATTTTGTTCTATCAAAATAAACACTTTCGACACGTATCTGTTTTGTAACTATTATTCGAATTCATTTCAAAATTCACCAATATAAGCTTAATAGTGTATATTATTGCAGCGTCGACGAAACTCGAAAACTTTTATATAATGCATATAATATATCTATTCAAATTTTCTATGCCAAGTATTCAAATATTTTCCTGAATAACTGTACGTAAGTATCCTTAAAAAAAAATCAAATTCTATACTATAAACTCGTACTTATATCAATAACTTTGTAGTGAAAACAGTTATGTCGGTGACGATATAAAATCAGTAAATGACCCGTATAAATAAACTTTTCGTCGACAGGCAATAATTTCCTAATTTAACCGATAGCTTACATATGATCCTTCTTAGCTGTTTCCTATCTATAATACTTCCTGTAGAGAGGATCTGAAGGAACGAGTCGGTGGATGCTGGATGACGGCGATGCAAAGAGGGAGGGGGGTTTCAAGAAGACCAATGCAGGAGGCGTAATGGAGGCTAGTTAAACATTAAGCATCCCCTGATACCTTACTAACCCCTTACTAACCCCAGTTAAGGTGTATGCAAGGTATACAGCTCTAGGTGGTTTCCTATGCCTTACGGACCTCCGTATACATTCTTACTAATTGACGTTCCGCGCGTCTGCATTATGCACTTGCGATTACTCCCGGGCGTTTTCTTACTAAAATAATATATCCAATCGAACGGTGTACCGCTGTATTTTTTCAGAGAGAAATAGCAAATTGTTACGTACTATCTATGTGTCTACGTGTGTACGTTTCTGTTTTAATAATGGAAATGCGTTTCTTTTCTTTAGGCCTTTCCTTTTATCTTGTATCTTGTAGTTTATCGCTGAATGTTCTTCTGTATTATTAATATCATCGATGTAGCATCAGAAATAATACGAAAATGTTAAAGAAGAAGATACCCATATGAAATCAGTTTATCTGACTTACGAATGAACTTAAATGCTACTTCAATTTAATTCTTAGGTATTCCTGCTTTTACATCTATGGATTTTAATTAGAAAATTTTCTTTCATTTTCAAAAATAAACTTCTTTACCTAAAGGCTTTGATGTTAGTGATATGGAGTAGCATGAACATGTTAAATAGGATACTCAGTGAACTCATTATTATTGTTATTATTATCACATAAGATGATATTGCTTTCAAAAATCACAAACATGATATTGATTCTCATATTTAGTATCTATATTCATTGTAAGACCGCAATTTTCACAATTGAGCTATATCTTATCAAGCTGAACCACAATATGAAAACATCTTTTTCAATGGGTACAACCCATATTCCTCGTCCGTACGCTTTACTTTATTGTACATTATTTAACGGACTAAGTATAAGACTGATCAGATTCAATGGACCAACAGTCTGATAACTAATATCTAGTACCATAATGAGATTCTGAATTCTCTTAAAGCTTAGTAACAATGAACGTAATGAAGATATCCCTAAGGAGTACCTAGAACCGAGATACATTGTTAATACGACTGCTGAGTAGAGGTTTGTCGTTTGGATAGGTGATTAGTACTCTATCGAACACGCCTCCTATTCCACTGAATAGACAGAATTTCTTACTGATATTCCTTTGAGACTTAGAGGTTCTCACAGTGGAATTTTTCATTAACGTCTAAAATAATTTATTTTTATCGATATGTTTTTCCTTAGAGGACGCGTTTAAATAACATATTTCACAAATAATAATTGTAATTTAAAGAAGCAGAAATTTGTAATTACAAAAATCATTCAAAACGACTAACAAGATATTTATTAATATTGTTAACAATGAAATATCTTGTATTTTTTTAGAAAATAAATTTTTAATTATTTGACATAGAAATCGTTTAACTTTATCAATTTATTGTACACAATCTTTAATGGATCAAGTAAGAATTTGCAATATTACTTACTATCTTCGCTATAAAATAAAAAGGAAATAAAATGACAGAGAGAGCGAATTAAACGTGACGTTCTTGAATTTCGCGCTGACCTGACATTACATTATTCGCTGCTCTATGGTAACAAAAAAGGGGCTATATTTAGGGAGCCGAAAACATGATTAAAGATTTTCCAACGTGGGAGGAAATGGATTTCTGATACGCGTAATGCTACCCTATTTGGAACTATTACGCGTAAGTCCCCAAGTAAGCCCCCTATATCCATTCACCCTTGGTCGAAATATATTTAGTAGATCAGAAGGCATCTACTTTCGCCTTAGCACCCGTGTACGTGTTGATAACGTGTAAATAAGTCGAAAAATAATTACACGTTCGTTGTGAGAAATTCAAATTTCATATATTACGATCTAATAATAAAGCAACACGATTAATACAAAATTATATAAAAGTATAATAAAAAACAAAATGTTTTAATGAATATTTAATTAATTATATTGCGTTTACAGTTCTATATTATTTTAATATTAATAATATTATTAATAATATTATTAACTAATATTAGTAACCCTCATATTTTTCCACCCTTACATTTCGATAAATACATATCATGAAACATCTTTCGGTTCGAAAATATTTCCACACAAATTACTTTCTTCGAGAGAGAAGCATCCTCTTCAATATAGTGAGAAAAAACGCTAATTGGTACACGGGAAATATTAACAAACCGCTGCACAAGTGCCGATGATTTACTGCAAGGTTTGATTGAATTCATTCGGTTCTGTTTACCTGGCCTCTCTCTTCCTTTCATTTTCCCTCTCCCTCTCACCGCGAACCTCCAATATTTAGCTCTTTTTTTTTCATTGACGTCGTTTATTTTTTCTGGCTCGTTCGTTCATCCATCCCGACGTTGCGAAGTTGTATACTGTAAAACTGGAAACAGCGAACGGTGCACGTTTCTCGCTACACGCCGTTGCCATTCTGTCTCCCCTTCTCCCCATCGCATACAACCCTCCGCTTTCCGCTGCGCGTTGCTGCGTTTTATTTTCATTTTAGCAGAGGCAACGGAAAGGCATGCTACAGATCGGAAGGTAGGTTGGGAATGATTTCTCAATTGGTCGGCCTCTGTATATTTTATTCCGTGTCAATTCGTTAGCAACTGAACAACGACCAATACAGCAAGAATCAACCGATCCGTTCCTCGCATTCACTGACAAAACATTTTAATTACGAAACTATAATATTTACGTTCATACGATACTGATCATCCCACTTCTGAGCGTATTAACGTTAAGAGTTTTTGCTCATTAAAAGTATTACATTTTTTAATGTTTTTTAAACTAAATTTTTTAGAAGGATTTGGGCTGACAATTTTTGTTTCATCTTTAAGAATTCGTTATATTATACAGATTTGTCAAAGATCTTCGTCTTCGAATAATATATATGTTTTAAAGATCAAGCGAATAGTTACAATTTCTAATATGTATTTGTATTCAATTGTAAAATGTTGACATTCTGGTATTTTAAGAAATATATATATATTTTTTGTTAAGTGATTTATTGTAGAGTATATAAATCTTCACTGTTGATACAAACGATCTTTAACTCCATCAAACGTTTCAATGATGTAAAATACACCTCCCGGCTGTGTTAAGCGACGATCCAGAATAGGTTTTATCGCGAAAACTGGCGCAAGCTCGCGGAAAGCATCGCTGAAGGAGAAAAATCTAATAGATGATCGAAATCGAGTTTGAGCCCCTGTAAGAAACTGGCCTTTCCACCCTTCTTGCTCGTGTTCGCGTTACAACATCGTCGATACTGTCGCCCCATCGAGCTTAGAATGAAATCCAGTTCGCATTTGAATCAGTCGGTAACGCAATCCATTAGCTCCTAACAGCCAATACTCCGAGGAGAGCGTGGAAGAAAACGACTCTAAAAAGGAAAAAGAATGGAGGGATGGATAGACGTCAATACGAACCGTAGGGTGTCGCGAATGATTAGTGTTACGTATGAGTATATTCTATACAACAAGAAGTCATTACACGAAATGTTTAGAAGAATGATTTTTATTTCTCCGATGTCTTTTTCATTTATTGGAATATAAAGTTTCTGCTAAAAAAAGGAAATGAAAAAATTTCATTACTAAATTTATTATAAGTGCACGCGTTGTATAAATATCCGAACTAAAATATTAATAACATAAGATATCACGTTTAGAATTATTAGCATTATATTTATATAAAAAAAGAACTGAAAATCACTAAAAGAACAATAAAAACATTGTTAGAAATAACTTTCATCATCAATGTATCAATGTATATTTTATAGTCAATATCAATATATATGTAAAACTATAAATACTATGCAAAAAGGACCGTGTACACAACCTACAAAATTAATTACGAAGTGTTTGTCTACTTGCATTCCACTTCTACTGCATAGAATTCCCTAAAGAGTCGTAAACCTCTTCATATTTCTTTCACTAACCATAACACGACTTAACGTCTATTAGTCGTGTTTAAAATATGATTAATTGTACTTCTCATTGCTAGACTCTTGAAGAAAGAAAATATTGTATATAATATCTAATAAATCGATAAACAAACAATTACTACGAGCTACAAGAAAAATAGAATACTCGTGGTAGAAACAACTTGCTTGGTCATCCTCCTTCCCGTTAAAAACGTTAACACGCTAGACGTTTTCATGTCGCTTTTACAGGAACGTAGGTATACACAGGTATGGTCGATAGGATTCGTATCTGCAAAAGACTAGAAAGCGTCGTCGTTTTCCGCGCCTCAGGCACGACAGAGACATCGTGTTTAGAGCAAGATCCACAACGATGATAAGGTAAAGTACAATGCTTTGAATACCCATCCAGCATCTCGATAAGATCTTAACGTCCTCTAAGAGTAAACGAAATTAAATTCGCTCGGCGTTCTAAGAGCGGCCGAACGTAACCGTTAACACGAACCTAGAGCATAGTCCATGAATACGGATAGATACGAAAAGCATGAAGCAGGAGATCGATACGTTTCTTTCCCTTTCTCTTTCTGTATATCGTCCCTTCCCGTTCTTCCTCCGCCTTTTCTCTTTATATCCAGCCAGCAGTACTTCCCTTCCGTACTCACTACGCGAACAAGGGCTATCTCCCGATCGGTTTTCGTTTTTACTTTTCACTTTTCCAACTATATGGATTCCGTGCCAAACGTTCCACTCGGTTGACAACTTGCTCTGGATCATGCAACCGACGATAAAAGTGTCGTTTAGATAATCCGACCACGTGTAATGCGCGCTCACGCTGTCGTTATCTGCGCGCGTGCGATATCGCAAAGAGGAATGAATTGACGGCTCTGTTAGTACGGCACGAAGATATATCTACAAATAGAACCTTGCTGTTCGAACTACACACTAATTTCAATAGACATTTTGGAGTATAACGTAGTATATATACAGACGTATTTGAAATAATTGTAAAAAGATTACGAAGAGAGATGAGTTTTGTAAAAGTTAGCAAGTAACATATACAAGATGTTACAAAACGGCGTTAATCGAATTTAATAAGTGCAATAAAAGATAAGTTTACACTATTATGATTACTTACGGCGAAGCGTGTTTCAACGTAGTTTACCGACTTCATTAACTTGTATACTAGACGTTATTTATACTATTATTACCGCTGCTCTATTTTCTTTCAATTTTATGGGAAATAAAAAGGACGGTGACGCGAGAGACGATGAGACGTGGCACGAGATAAATCAACGCAACGATAAGGACGATGGATCACGCGTATATAACACAACACCTAAACGATTTTATTCCTTCCAGCGTCCATAAAATTAAACGAACCGACATTTACTGTGTTCTATGCAGTCTTTCATTCCTCTGTTTATCTCTTAACGTATATAGAACACGGAAAATAGCGGAGACAAAGGAACAGAAAAGGAACGTGGTATCGATAGGAATCGAGGCGACGAAGTGAAATCAGACGAGTTCCTCCTACAGTTTCGCTTGGACGATTCGCGCAAACGAGAAAGAAAAAAGCGGGCGTCACTACTAGAAGGTATGCGTTTGATTTTTCGATGGAGTCCCGGATCGTATAGACGCAGTCCGTAGGGGGATAACAATGGTGTCCCACGGGAGGACAGGCCTACCAGCCACCCAGAAAACTACCCCTTCATCCGTCGAACTCTTCATCGTCTCGGTCCTCCTGATTGTTTCCTACGAGTTTTCTCCATTCTCTGTCGATCTATCTCAGTCTACCAACACAAATATATTCCGTATTTCGCTCTTTCTGTCTCTTCGGCGAATTCTTCTTTTGCCTTTCACTCTCACCAATGCAAACACGAGTATTCCCGCATCTACAAAAATTTTCTCAAATTCAATATTTCCCCTACAGTCTACATAATTCATGAAAATTGAATCGTCGGCTTTTTGCCTTAAAATTTGCTTTTTGTTCTGTGAGCTTTTTTAAATTTCTTTTGGAAGCCGTATGTTACCATTGTCTTGTTCATGTATTTACATAGATTAATATTATTTTATAATTCTTTATTCTTCGAATCATCCATATCTTTAATACACATTCGTTGATTCTGGTGATCAGAAATATGTTGCAATTACACGTTATATCTGTTTTTGTATTTTAGAACGAAAACGAAACTTTTACACTGATTTACAAAAAAATATGTTTTTATAAAAATACACGATCTGACATTTTGGATAGTGTGGCGCAGTAGCCACGTACGTTGGCATAGTATACAATGCCGTACGGTCCTAAAGGTCGAAGAACACGTGGTTGGGGGTTTAATCTAGAGAAATGCTGAATAATAGAGGCGAGTAGAACAGGGCTTACGATTGGCTTATGCAATATTCAGACTTACTTTCCAGCCAAGTTCGCGTTCTAATTAAGTTCTCGGCGTCGAAGAGCGTTAAGCACCTTGTCAACCGTTTAACTCCGGTCCCCTCTGCTTTCAGATTCTTCCTCAAGTTCTTCCTCAAGTGCAACCAGAACTGCCTTAAGAATGCCGGCAATCCACGTGATATGAGACGCTTCCAAGTAAGTTAACGTATCAATTTTTGCTAATTAAAACGCTTAAGAAGAGAAAATTGCCAGCGTGGTCAAAATGTCAAATTCGTAATGTTTGATAAAAATTTGATGAATATATAACAGTGAATCTTCAGGAATTTGAATGATCTTTTTTTTTTAGAATATATGGATAGAAATGTCTTCTTTGCATTATGTATTTTCTTATATATCTTCATTTTCATTTCATTGGTACAAACCTTATACTTTAATCGTCAGTAACTTAATTTTCATATTTTAATGTAGCGTGAACTTTTATAACAATAATCTTTTAATTGTACATGAGTTTCACATGTAAATCACAAGTAAACCACAGATACGAATCAATTCTAAACATTATCCTAAAATAAAAACTCGTAATTTCATTACTGTTAAGTAACGTTTACATTAAAAATCCGAGAATCAGCCGAACGCATAAAACGTTATTTCCGAGTGAGAAAGAAATTAGTGAACAGTTAGATTTTCTTCCGCGTCTCGAATCTCTTTTATTCGATTACAAAGTGGCTGAACAGAAAGGGAACGTAACAATCGTGCGATAAGGCGGACGGAACCAATGGAAGAAGGCGAAAAGACAGAGCGCAAAGTTTTTGGTAATTTATTTTTTAATTCTACCTTTTGTCTGTGGAAATGGATACGGACGGGGTGGCGAGATACGGCTGTCGGTGAGTAGGAGAGACCGTTATACGGAGGTGGGGGTGGAAGGGGTGAACGGATACGGGGGTGGGTTGGTTGATGCCGCGCTGAGCTAATTGCCAACCCCTTGGATTACGTCTCTTGGATGGGGATCTCAACTTCCGACGATGGCCGACCATCGGGAAATTGCTGTCTCCTCGACCAACTTCTTCTTTTCTTTTTCGAAATTAAAAAAGAATGCTTCCAAGTGGAAGCTACGCATTTCTAGGCGTACTATACAGCGATACGCCGGCATGCTATTCCGACAGATTTTTCGTGTTCTCGTCTTCGTTCCTCTGGCCAGTTAATATAATTAATCGACGTTAGTTTGACTTGAAAAACTGCTGATGATTTCAACCATATCGATAAAAGAAATATATATAAGAAAAAAAAATTGTAAATTCTAAAAGCACTGTATAATATATTTGACCTATGATAACTTTAATATGATTTATTTTTTATATAATATCAATGTATATTTTTTTATATAATTTCCAAACCTTGTCTTTCAATTTTTCATGGACTCATTTTTGTATTCGACCACTTAAAAGTAAACCAAAGTTAAAGTACTTATTATTTCACCGAATTTGTTTAGAAATTGCATATTACTTGAAGTAGCGAATTAAAATTTTAGCAGTACTCTTTCCGTTTCCTTGAAAATTTCTCTGACGAAGGGCAGCCAGGTTATACTCACCCTTGTGCTGGCCAAGTTTGCACGACGTTACGCGCTAGGTACCACAGCCAACTAGCCAAGAAAGTTGAGAAGTTGCGGAAGGACAAAACTTCAGGCATTTACCAACCGCCCAGTCGATTTTATAAACGTTCTTTCTACTTTCTCCCGAAAATCATCGTTCTCTTGTTTGCATCCGGCAAACTCGAGGTTAACCACGTGGTTTGTTTCAATTTGTCTAAACTGCTATTCGCAAAAGTATGCTCTCTATATTATGGAAGTGAAAGAAATATACATACGTCACCAATAAAGTTACATTATTCACCTCACATATCAATAGAATTATTGTATAATTATATTTGTAAAGATTCTCCAACTAATATTTTATAAATTTATTTTGAAAGAAGATAATTTTATAATTAATGAGAAGGAATTTTCCTTTTATTAGTACGCAATATTTAAATAAGAAAAAATATTTAATAGTATTTACAATGCTCTAGGTTGCTTACACGAGGCAACCATATTCCAAGGCTCAGCTTTAATGAGATTATATTCATACATTTGTACGATAGTATCTATCATACGTGCAAATAGGGGGTCACGAGAGTCACGGAATGCATGGCGAATACACATAATGCAATGTAGTAAATCAGGTTACATTGCTTGTTCGCAAGAGATATGATTAACATATACATGCACTGTACTTACATAATACGTAAATAAAATTACGCAACGTGCTGTACGACATAGTTTCTGTACACACGCCCTTTTGTGTTCTATTTGACGATGGCTTAACATGTTTTAAACCATACCGGAGACTATAAATTTATCTGTACTACGACGTGAAACTAGAACTTCGATATCTATTTTTATTTATATATTTATTATTGTAAATCTAAAAACGATATGAAAATTAAATGCGATGTTGAAATTCTTTAATCTGTGATAGAAAAATTAATGTTGATAATTTGACCTCTTTTAATAACAAGAAAAATGTTTCATCTTATGTAAGATTCGAAATTATCTTAGGAATGTAATTTCTCTGTTCCATTAATTTGGATTATTTTATGGAATTAAAAATATACGTTATAATTTTACTAATTTTTTGTAAGTAAAATCTTATATCAACGAATTTCAACGTAACAGGTGGTCATTTCCACGCAAGTAGGAGTGGAGGGACCACTACTGGCCGTCTCGGACAACATGTTCGTTCACAACAACAGCAAACACGGACGTAGAACGAAACGATTGGATCCCAGTGATCCTGGTGAATACAACAGTGAGTACCATGAACTACGATTGTAAAGTAAATGATGCGTAAAAGCATCGTATTAGAAATAGATTTTTACTAACCAAATGCGATAGAAGTGTAATTTTAAGGTCGCATTTCGTACGATACAGAACGCTATTAATTTGCTGTAATATTATACAAAGATGATAATAACGTGCGATTACGAAAGTGATTTTACTTGCAATACGTAATTAAAATAATATAACGCTAGTAATCGAGTTTAAACAAAGCTTTTGTAACGATCCGTCTTTATCGCGGTGACGTCTTAAATACTTGCGATCAATCATTTCAGATATTTCATTCTTTCACGAATACATTATGATTAATGGCAATGCATGATTCATCGCAGAGTTCATTTGCAACGATTATAAAAAATGTAATATGCCTAGAAATAATAAAAGTATATGAAAGGCTTGTAACTTTATGTGAATACGAATAACGTTAAATATTAATATCACAATTTTTAGTGATATCCCTGCAAACTATGAATACTTATCAAATGTTGCTTTAAATAAAACATGTTGTAAATAAGATGACAGTGAATTAAATTCCACACGAGACGCGCAATTAATCGCGTACACGTAATCTTACGATAGTTCTTCGACCGATTTATAGTCGTCATTTACAATTGGAAGATCCTGGGCGTTCGAGCAGCGTTTCCCTTCCTTACGGAATTCTCGAATGAAAGGGAAGGGTACGGTAGCGGGGTGAGTTGGTTTCTTCGAGATCGGTATAACGACTCGAGAGCCATAGTAGAGGGTGGAATCGTAAGAGGAGAGGGAGGGGCATGCTCGGAGGATAGGATATAAGGAGTCATAGGGCAATTCAGCAAAGTTTGGCGTCGGTCGCGCATACAAACGGCTGATATCGTGCGGCCACCCCTTGACTACGCGCGTTCTCCTCTTCTCCTAGCTTTCTTCTTCCAACCTTTCTTCCTTGCTGCGCCAAGACAAGATGTAAATCAATGGGATGCGGGAAAACGAGGGATCCACCACGTTTCTCTCTGTGCTTTCTCCATTGCTCTTATTTCCTCCGTTTCTCTTCTCGCTCCTCTCCGCAGGTTTCAAGCTTTCTTTCCACCCTACCGTATCTTTTCGTTTCTTTTTTTGCCGGGCTGGCTGCCATCAAGCGGAAAGACACAAGTAGAACAGGAACAAAAGGGAACAAAGAAGGAGAGGAAACTCGGGATTGACCTCTCTTTTCTTCCCTTTTTCCCCACTTTCTCTTTCTCTCTTTTAGCAGTGGTTGCTGCGAGGTGTTGGTTTGTGAATTCTAAGTTTATGCTATCTCATCCTCTCAGCTTTCGCAACTGCTGTGACGCTATACCGCTAGCACTCTTTCCAAATTCCCTAGCGAGCAACTCCCAAAACGCTGAAACAGGCATACCGATGAGACAAAAGGAGAAGACGCGCTGAAAGGACAAAATCAGAGAGAAAGAGGAAACGGACAAAAAGATAGCTCGTAACTACAATCGAATTTTCCTATCCGTTTTAGAAATCGGAGTTTAGATCTGTCAAAGCTGCAACACTAAGATAGTGTTTACCAAATTTACTTACGCCAATGTCGAAATTACGTTTTATTTCACTGAAGTAGCTCTAACTAACATCGTTCATTACAATTTTAAATTTTCCATAAGCACCCGCAATCCATTTGTTAATATCGTAGTTTCTCTAATTACATCATGGAAAGTTTGTTTCTCAATGAAATTTAATTAAATATTAGAATATATATGTTTGCGTGGTTCTATTTACAAAGATGTAAACGATAATTAAGGAGCATGAATTATGCGAGTCGCCTAGGTAAAGAGAAAGCAGTTTGGCCATAAAACATCAGCTTAATGACGCCGTTCGCGGTGAAAGTGAAAGCAATTTCTTTCTGCAGAAGTTCGCGGGTCTTTATCAGGGTAAACGAAGTTATCGCGCGATCTCACAGTGATCAGAGAGAATCGGGCCGAACGTGTTGGAGTACAACGAGTCTTCGACTTTGGCCATGGTTTCGTGGTAAAAGAGGAACTCGAGAGAGTAGGAAAGAGTAGTAAGGGTAGCATCCCTTACCACTCGCTAGTGGCACGGGGGATTTTATTTATTCCGGGTTGGTACGCTTGTTCCGGCCTCCTCCACAGAATCCCTCTTTTCAACCCTCCTCTACCTCTTACCACTCTACCTCTTCCTACTCTTCTACCCCATGCCATCGCACCCGACAATTCTCCAGCAGGGTGGTTGCCAACGTCGCTGACTCTGTTTAACGACTTTCTTATACATTGAACGTAATAAATACCTTTGTCCCATTCAAGAATCTCCATTTACACGGAAACTGCTACTCTTTAACGCTGTACTGTCCTCGAGTACTTAAATTTTCTTCCACTTTATTGCAAACAGACGGTATAAACGTGCAAAACATTGCAATATAAGAATGCCGATTAATATCTTCATTTACAATAGGTACGAATAATTTTAATTTTTTTTATTAATATTTAATAGTCGATAGGAATAACCGTATCGTTATTATTAAATTTCCAAAATGTAAACCACTTCTGGAATACAGTCATTAACTTTTTGAGATCACACACGCCATGTCCACTGTCAAGATCTCCAGACCTTTTAAGATTTATACAGAAGCGTAAGCACTCGAGGTGGAAACTGTTTGAGCATCACTGGGAGCAATATACCATGATGTCAGCCACTCTGCCGTGGCTCCGCTCTGCCAGGGTTGGTACCGGGGGTGGCTTGGCTTCGCTGGGGTACAAAATGATATCATTGGGTTATAAATTCCAAGCAGAGACACCAGCGGCCCGATCGCCCCCCTCTCCTTTCCTTCTTGTTACAACCCTTCTCCGGCCACTCCAGCCCTCAGCCTCTTTCTCCTGTCCGCTTCCTCCCCTTTCTCTTTCTCTTACTCTTTCTCCTTGCCACGCTGCCACGGGAAATATATCTACCACGCGGCCTCGACCGAATAAACAGAATATTCAGATAATTTTCCGTATCCCACCCCCTAACTAACTGTCTCAGCTTACTCCGTGCGATCGGAGGTATGCGAGTAATTTTTCAACTTCCATTATTACGAGTTTTTCATTCTTGTATATCATTTCTTATTGTTTTCGTGATTTCAAATATAACACCGATATTACACTTCCGTTTATAAGTTCCGTTCTTGTACAGCACGTGATAATTACACTGTTTTACATTTTTATTTATGTAAAGAGTTTTTATCAATCCTATTAAATATTGTAAAGAACGCTATATTTTAGAAACTTTATATGTTTTTCTTTATTACCTGTGTACATTTTGTGCATTTTTACATTCCCAAATTTGACATAAATACGTACAAGTCTACAATATTCGTCTTGATATATGTATATATTTTGTATTTCGATTCTACCGTATACAGAAATTTGATATGTATATACATTTCATAAAATCTATTTTAGGGTAAATTAGGTCATACATAGTTAGAATGTTAATGCTTAGAATAATTCTATGGCGCAACACTACAAGCATACAAATGTAAATGGCTAATCATACTATAATGTTAAGATATTAACATTGCATATAATTTTCACTGGCGCTGCAGAAAGGTGTAATTTAAAGCAATATTTCGCTGGAATTAACTTCAAATTTCACAAAGTCACAATAACTTTAACAGCGTCGTTTATACATGTATGATGATATAGGTATAACTATACGAAAAGTTATAGAATACTCGTTGAAGAAAGACAATAAATGTTATTATATTGACACTTTAAAGCGAAACGTAATCATTATATCATGTTAAGCTAATAATATTATGTATTCGCAAAATCAGGTCTCTATACGCCTGTACCTCTTCAAACGCCGTGCATAAAAGCGATATCACCAAACGAAGGCTGGACATCCGGTGGATCCACGGTAATAATCATTGGAGAGAACTTCTTCGACGGACTTCAAGTCGTTTTTGGGTCGATGTTGGTTTGGAGTGAGGTATGTAAAATTTTATGTTTTAACAAAGATAATTGGAATAGAAAAAAATTTGTAACTGAACTAAATATCAAGATTTGGTTTTCAAAGCGAAAGTTGTACATTACATACATGTATATCTTACACTATACATATATACGTATCTTGCTTTACATTCATTTATTTTTTCTTCCAGCTAATTACACCAAACGCAATTAGAGTACAAACTCCACCACGACAGATACCAGGCGTCGTTGAAGTTACGTTATCCTACAAAACTAAACAATTCTGTAAAGGAGCACCTGGTAGATTTGTTTATGTTTGTGAGTATGATAACTGTATAACTTATGTAGATAAGAGATTCATATAATTTATATTCCAATGTAGGTAGGAATAATAATTAAATTTTATATCACATATGTATATTTATACATGTTTTGAATACTACAATCAATACGTAGAAGGCGAAAGATAACTAAAGAGCTTTCTGAACAAAGGGTGTATAGGTCTATGGTACCTAAATATACATATATGTATAATAGATGACGACAGAATATTTCCTAGAATTATTATGGATTATTATGATTTATTTTATAAACATAAAGAAACAAAGTTCTGTAGTTCTGAAGCTTCCGACGTAATTTATTCGATTTACTATTTGAATTTCTGAGCTCCTTTTCCATAAAACTTGGAAATTAATCGAGATTAGTATAAATGAATGCACAACCTATAATTACGTATATGATCCTATAGATTATTACTAATGTAAAGTTTTACACATTTTTCAGCGTTAAACGAACCCACGATCGACTACGGCTTCCAAAGGTTACAGAAACTTATCCCACGTCATCCAGGAGATCCTGAAAAATTACCAAAAGAAATCATATTAAAAAGGGCGGCAGATCTTGCAGAAGCCTTATACAGTATGCCGAGAAGCGGGAACGCTGGAATTACGGGAGCACCTAGAAGTCCAGGATCGGGCCATCCACCTGCACCACCAACATCTAGTTCGGCAACAGCGTTCAACTCGTACACAGGACAACTTGCAGTGACAGTACAGGAAAACGGTAGCGCGGCGAAATGGACAGACGGTAAGTATTATAGCGATATTCTATGTCTAGATCACACGATAACACAGTCATTATAACAATTAGAAACGCGAAACGATTACGGTGCAAGATACCGTGTCACGCTAATTACAAATAGCATCTGTTGCGGAAGTTAACATTGTCTATATATATATCTATATGGTCAACAACATATTCAAAATTAAAATATCTCTTAATAAGTACATATAATAAGTTATTGCATCGTTCCACGCGGGATCTCAAACGCGAATCTTATCTGTTTCATTGAACCTGTATAGCCAGTTCTGCGCATTTAATATTCGATGTATAACTTGACCCAACATCATTTGTTAAACAATTAGTCGAGTACTGGCGCGTAAAGCCAATCTATTTCTTTAACTTTAAACTTGTTCTCTTTCTTTTCTTCAGCTTCTTCTACAAACAGCATCAAAATAGAAATATATATAACACTTCTCTACGTCTAAATAGCGTCTTTCATATAATATTATACATATTATACAAAGTACAACAGAACGATTGAATTGACTCCAACTGCTTCGATATTGATAACACGATATGAAACTTAAAATTAGCTCGAAATAAACGCGTTTATCCGCCGTTATACGTCATCTCCTCCTCGTTCAGGTGTAATAGGCAAGACGCTATGAACAGAATGATGAAATACTGACGAGTTCGTCTGACGGGCAGGTTTCTATTTCTAGACGGTAGTTCCGTGACGACAGGAGCCGGTGCTGCAGGCGGAGGTGGCGGTGGTGGTAGCGTCGGAGGAAGCGTCGGTGGCAGCGCCGATGCCTATAGACAAAGCAGTAGCGCGAGTCCACGTGGAGTCGTGACCGGTGGTGGTTATTGCGGAAGTTCGGCTAGCACACCTCACAGTCACAGCACAAACGGAAGTTACTCGGTAGCCAATCCGTACACTGGTAGCCCGACTCTTTATACATCGCGTAAGTATATCTCATTCGATGATATCAACCTTGTCTCTGTATTTTCCAATTTTATTTACTTAATCCTGTCGATTCCGCTTCATGATTTTTGTAACTTCTCGACAATTCGAAATGTGTATCCGTACTAACAGAGTGATGGAAAATTCTATTTTATTCCGATCGAATGAAAAGAAAGTTAACAAAAGTACCTTCCCGATACATTTCGAACTGTAATTTAATATGCATGTTGTGTGTGAATTTGTGTACACGTGAAACTATGGCACGCATGCGCTTGTTACGTATACGTATGGTTCTGGCGCACGCACTTTATGATTTTCCCTTATGTGAAATTTTCGTTTTAGCGCACGAACAGTATGGCATTTTCTATACGTCCGGGGATGGGAGTGCGTTCGCCCCCGTAGTACGACCACCGACCACCTCAGTCCCACCGCACTGGTCCACACAGCACCACCTCGCCACAGCCGCCCAGTAACCGCTAACCGTCCACCATCACAACCACCATCATCACCATCACAACCACCCTATGCACTGCGATTAAAGAATTATGAGAAACATGCACGAGAGACGAGACTCGAGGATGTATGTACACACACGTTCATTTATGAATAATTGATAATCCCCATCCCGTCCTTGATTTCATTAAATTGGATATTACGTCTCAGTTGCCTCTGTATGTATCATTATTATGAGATATATTATGTGGATATTCAGCTGAATCTTTACTTTGAATTTTTGATATTTGACAATAAACAATGACTCGGATGTAATTTATGCGGTCTTCGAGATTTTTTATGCAATTTTTCAAATATTTGATCAATTTTAACATTATCCTATGACTATGTACTAAATTATAAGAGTGGCTAGAATTTTCTCAAGGTCGCTTCGTATTAAATTTTATATTGTTCGATATTTATTGTTCAATACTTTAAAACAAATTTACAAAATGAAATTATTTGCTGAAAAAGTAAAACGCTTCTCGTAGCTATATTATTATCGTGATATACGAGTATCCTCGTAGACGAAACGTTATAATATCATTTATTGCCGTCGATTGTTAAGAAAGCCACTTAACCAATGAACGTTAGCGTCGTTAGAGCGGTCGTTTTGTTGGCACGTGTCCAAACGACGCGACATAGCACGAAGTTCCAAATATAGTCCTTCACCTTGTAATGAGCACTAGTCATTGATATAAAATTACTCCTGTTTATTAAATCCTATGATATATATAAATTACAATTAGAGTATGCAGATACCAAATTTACTTAAACATGCATGAAAAAATTACTCTACATTTATTCTTATTATCTCTTCCATTTAAATTACAATTTTATTTCTGCGTATTTATATTGCTACTGTCCTTAAACTTTTTACTATTTTATTTATCTACACATAGTAAAGTACTAGAGTACTACAAGCACTAGAAACAATTAAATAACTATACCGATATAATTCAATTTGTTCTGCTTGAACTGGTGATTCCAGAACGCACTTCATATTACGATTTTATAAAGTATGCTTCCCCTTATCCGACCTCGCATTGATCTGTCTCTGCGTTTAATCAACTCCATTTTCGTTGCCAAGCGCAAGAGGATAAATAAGGAAATTTTAATCGAACGAATGATCACATTCTTTAGGCGTAATTTTAAAATAACGTGAAAAACATGCTGAACGAATATAAAGAATTTAATTCAAGAGAAATCTCTTTCTATAAATATTATAATCAACTCAAATATTATAATCCAAATTTATATTGTTTTTTAATACATAGCATTAGACGAGTGTAAGCACATAATCTCTTGCGACTGACCGTATATATTTTCGATTCAATTTTTCCTAAACATATAATTGCGCTTCGGTTAGATCTTCACATTTATAGTTATGTTAGAACAATTTAAAAGGGACATGTTTTCGAATCGCCAGTTCATTAATTACTTCTTAACTTGTAAGCTATAGCGAATGACACTAACATATAACCGACAGTGGGTATGTTGCAGGACTAGGAGAAGTGGTCAGTTCACCATTCAACATGAATCCATTTATGTTGCCCACCTGCAGTCAAGGATATTCAAACGCCGCCAGTCCGTTGCTCTCGTCGAACGGCAAATAGTGTTACGAGATGTAAGCTCCGACGAAAATATCGAGGGGTTATATGTTCACGGAAGCGACATCCATCGATGCGCAGGATTTCAACGAATTTGGATATTCTGATAATCATCGTATTCGCGATTGACAATCGCTTTCTTGAATCGAAATCGGTCCTCTCGATTCACGCATTTTATCTTTTCTCCAGTTGCCGCGTAACGGAAGAAGAAATCGTCGCAGAGAAGCATCTGTGTAATGATTTTCGTCGGAGCTGAGCGATGAATTCAGTTTTAGTGTGAGAGTATATCGAAACCAGAGCAAACAAAAATCGATAACGTTTTATCATTAACGATGATCGAATAAGTTAAGGAATGATACATATCGAAGCACATAGGGGTGTTTTCTTCATCTATTGACATAGTCGTTCGGTTCACATGTATAATACAATTTTTAGAGAATGAAATCGATTACATCCATTTCATTGTTAAGAAATATCTGATATAATGTTTAACTAATAAATTATTTCTTTTATATTTCTAATTATTTATCGTAAAATTGTATTCTACATACAAATTGATCTGATATTTATTTGAACAGAAGGAACAGAAACTCATCCAAATTGCTATTTAGTAAGTAAAACCATGATTATTTAAACGAATCATAACGTGTTGTTCTAGTAATCGAATTTACAATTAATAATGATGGTTTGAATAATCGATCGATCCATTTATCGGTGTTTCGAGGATCGAGGTTTCTATTCTGTCACAGAATGTAAAATTAAATGGCAATTTGGAGGATTCATTAGCATTTCTGAAAAGCAGCCGAATGACTATTCTCTTTTCGTGTCTCCGATATCGCTATTTTTTAACTAGCTATCTCGATACGAAAAGATCACTCTTATCGATAGAGTCGAGTACCTCCTTTGCCCTGCGTCTCCTCTCGTATACGAAATTATTAAAAAACTTGCGACAAAGTATTTTCAAGGTGTTTTTCTTCAACTTTGTAGTACGATGTTTCTAACGATATAAACGCCTAGTTGTTCGAGAGTTACAGAAGAGGCAATAGTATACGCAGGCGGGGACGTTCACAGGGTGCTGAGCAATTTTATATCAAAGCAAGCAAAGAGGCTAACGAGGGTCTAGGAAATAAAAATGACACCACTAGACGGACATATCGCTTATCAGTGAATAACAGACATCATAGTTTTAGAAAGCATTTTCGAGTTTGAAATTTTATCTTCCTACCCGTACGTTTTAAGAGACTAACCAATATCGGCTAGGTAGCGTAACGTCTAACTTGTAATTTGTAAATTTCCTTGTAAATATTGTTGCGATGTACAAAAAGATAAAAACTATTTCCAGGAATCCAACGAAACGATATTAACGTGATTGTAGGGCGAAAATTATTATATATAGATGTAAATAATCGTAGAGCGTCGTAGCTTTATTCATATTGATTAATACGCTGGCGATCCAATCTTTTAACGGACAAATCGACCGCGTGATCGTAATAATAAATAAATAAATACTCCCAGCTGTTTTCCATTGATATTTCTACTATCGGTAAAAAAAACTTGTTTCTTCCAACGTGTACATTTATACTGATTCGTATTCATGAAGAAAGAAGAAAGAAAGAAACGATGACTAGAATGTCTGAATGGAAAATCACGGATAACGATATGAATTAGGACAAAACGTTAAAAATTGGATTCGTCCGTAGCAATTGTATAGAAACGTATAGTTGATTTGAATCGTTCGATAAGCCGGCCCAAAACTAATTTCACAGAAAACGAATCTCACGAAAGTATACGAAGCATGTACCGTTGCAGAATTGAAATCTCCAATTAGTTCAGATTTTGCAGCAGTTTACGAGCATAAACCGTATCGTTTGTTTCTGAAACGAATGTCGTTAAAAGTTATTATTGTAAAAAGTTCCTTTTTGCATATCGACTTGGCAAGCTGACTTCCATTGTGGAAGACGCGCTCTTTGTCCCGAAGCCACGCTCTGTGATCTTGTGATCTTGATTATAATAATAATTATCACTTTCGTTCGATCACACAATGTCATCATCTTTTACATGGCGCGTCGTTCTTGTACGCATGCGAACGCACATGAGCATGTATACGCGCGTACAAACACTCGTCGATGTATATTAAAATAAATTAAACTTACATTTTTGAGAATTAAAATCAACAATACGAAATTTATTTGTGACTCCCCTTACGTCGCTTTAATTTAGCGAATTTAGTGTGGAATTTTCTAAATAGTAGCAACTATTAAAAAGAACAAACAAGTAATCACATTGTTATTACTTTTAATATATAATAGTAATTTTTCTAATAAACCTATGACGAAATATTATCTTTGAAACACACAAAAAATATTGTGTATTTTTATAAAATAATATATTTGCTTAATGATTACAATTTTTATTCCATTGGCTGAGTTAATATTACCATTTTATATTGTAACATTATTCTTATGTTTAATTGATTTTTGAATTTCGTACATTACTGTATGAAATTGTCCACTTTAAAAAGTTGTATTTATTTCATATTTTGGAAGTTCCCTTCGCAATTTTTCCAATCGTTTATCAAATCTTGTGAAAATTAATTTCGCGAAGTAAACTTTCATCTACGTTCTATTCGCAAATTATAGAATTGCATCAGAACCAGCAATCTAATAATAATTATCGCATTACATGGAAATAACAACTTAATCGCCGCGAGCATCGGCATAGCTCCCAGGAGAAACCACGTCGGGATCAACAAATAGCGAAACAGGATCTCGAGGACCACTTCGGTCCGATTAGTTCACATGGTGTCCTGTTACCTCGGCCAGCAAACGGTGGCGCGTACGGCGCGCGTTATTGTAAAGCTGTTTGTGTTATTAGATTTAGATTGGTCGACACGTGGCACGCGGTATGGCAGCCACGTGTCCCATTGCAAACGTTACAACGTGGATACAATACGAAATCGTTCTTCTTGCAATATTTCTTTCCGTGCCAACCCCTACAAAAACACGTTCTTTCATCGAGGATCCGTCAGTTTGCTATTATTTCCTGTACGATATAGCGACACTCGGTGCACTCGGCACGCTCGATGATTAATTATTAATACAACTGCAAATCATTTTCTCAATCTTCTCATTTTATGTCTATTGTTTCGATAATTAGTGTTTTTTGTTCCTAAATTAATTATTAACGTTGCTATTGGACCGTTTGAATAAGTGAAAAATAAAGCAGAATTTAACAGCGTTGAACGCTGAAGTGCCTTTATGTTGTACATTTTATATTTCAGTACACTAATAGGCTTTCTCGCTCAGCTGTTTCGATCCTCTGATACAAACAAGCACGGTCCTTCCTACCCACCAATCCACCACGAGCAGTCAGCTTACTTTTTTTTTTTTTTTGGCACGTGCGATCCCATAAAATTCTATACGAGGCATGTCGCGCTCGATCTAATTGGAATCTAAAAAAAGAGAGATCACTCAGAAAAGAAAGAGAGATAGAAACAAAAGGAGTAATTTTATGGAAATTCTGTAAAAAATTTTCCTCGTTCTAAGTAAATTCAAAATAGAAAGATCAAGTATCCGTATTTATGGTAAAATTATTTTCTTTTACAAGGCTTAATAATAATAAGAAATTTCAAAATAAATACGAATCTAAATAATTTTCAAGTAACATGAAAAGCTACAAATTTATACTCATCACACAATTATGTTCAGCCGTATAATTCAAGATCATTATGTTTAAAAATTGAAACGCATCTAAACTATGGATATTTCTCGTAGGACATAAACATCTTCTAACAGAAATAAATAAAAGATACGGTTCGAACTTATAGGAATTCGTATTTTGTTTCGTTTTCCACATTAATAGCAATTACAAAGGTTCGAGAAGTATGTTGACACGTTACTGCGTATGCTCTTTTGCGTCAGAGCGATATCGGGGTAGAATTTGAGTCGGGCGTCAAAGGGGATGAACCGGGACCGTTGGGAGCCGGCAGGGATAGGAGCAATCCGGTGATGCACCCCTGACAGTTCACTACGATAAGATCTGCTTTTCCGCCGAGTCGGCTCCATTTGAATTCTGTTTGTGAGCCCGAGTAACGCTACTCTTTCAATGTATTGTGCTTCTATCGATGGAAGAGAATATTACCATCTGCTGATTACCGGTAATCCTTATTCTGTGCTATTGAGTTTCCTTTTCTCTGCAACTCTTATAATATGATGGCAATAATAATAGTATGTGATGTTTGTAAAACAAGTATGAGAAGAGCTAAACTATCGTGAATTATGAACGTAAACATATATTTTAATATATTCGTATAAAATAAAAAATACAATTTGATTTATTTTTTAACAGGGCCATATCTTTTATTATTTTTGCCACGTTTATTTGTTTCAAACAATTCTTCCTTATTTTCATAATATCTATACTTTTTGTTCACATCATGTTTCTCTCTATGTTTGTCGTTATATAGTCTGTACTACTTTATGGTATACTTTGCTTTTAATACCGCACTTCGGTCTTCTTCTTACATATGTTTCCTTGCTATTTCGGATTGTTCCTCTTATACAGTATACAGTGGCGTGAAGAAGCTTCCGGAAATTCCCTTTATGTTACAATAAAAATAAAGAACATTTAGGTACTTAAAGAACTCTTTCACGTACGATTCTATCAATTAAATATTAAGTGTAGCTTATCATAAAATGTACTTATGATAAAAAGATTTCTTAGCAAGTTTAAGAAGATGTCATATTGAAAACGATTCCATAGCATCAGTTCTATTTGACTTGTGATACATGCTGATCATCTACTACACAGTTGAAGTACAAAATAAATCATTTTTATTGTTACTATTGGCAAAATACGAAAAATGAAAGAAGTAAGAATATTAATATTTGTTCTTTAGTAATTCCTTGTAAAAGAAAGAGGGAAAATACTACAATTTATGGCAGATATGTTATCCTAGAAAAGATCTACAGATCATGATATATGTACTGTGTATGTCTCTTTATCTATCGTAACACGAAGAGAAGTTCTAAAACCTTTTTCACACCACTGTATGTGTGTTAGAAATTACTGAGGAGAGATAAAACTGCTAGTTATTTGGAGATTCGTAAACTTCAAAATCATCTGCTTAAAAAATCGCTATTGTTAACTTATCAATGTAAGAAAGTATACTAGAAGACTAATGAAAGCTATCTCAAGTAATCAGAAATAGTAGAGTTTCTCAAAAAGCAATGCAAAAGAGTTACGAAACGAGATTGACAGAAGCTCATAAATCGGAAATAAAGGTATCTGATTTAAGTTTGTTGTAAATAGGAATAGCAACGACAGTGAGAACGACAGCTAAGTATTAATTGCAACAAACTATTTTCGTGTATTCCATGATTAATAAATTAGAGATCGTATCAAGCTTTCTCTCTTGCGGATTTACTTCGTTTTGATGAACGAGCGAAAAAGAAAAAAAAAGAAATCCTTATCAATAACAGTTTCATTCATTGAAATATTTATTTGTAGACTTATGTTATGTTCAATATATTATATTAAATGACGATTAAACTCTTTCCAAATATATCTATTATTATATTTCATAGAGATCAATGACGAGCAACATTTATTAATTGTTGATACAATATGCTTCGTAATGAGACACAAGTTCATCAACTCGCCAGGTTGGCCGAGCGGTCTAAGGCGCCAGACTTAAGTTCTGGTTCCCGATTGGGAGCGTGGGTTCGAACCCCACACCTGGCAAATATTTTTTTTTATTAGAAAATATACTTTAGATAATAAATGGATTATAAATATATAATTATCAAATGTTTCATTATATTTACCAACATAAGTTTCATTTTATTTACATTTAATTTACATTAAATTTTATAATAATAGAAAGATTCCTATTATTGTAGTATACATCCCAATTTTAACATAAGAACACTGGATAAAATTGCAACGTATAAGAAACAAGTTTACATTGATATTGTAATGTATAAATTCTTCGAACTTTATTGTAAACTTTAATTGCGAAGTATGTATATATTCCAAAAATTCAACTACTGAAGATCAATGATGTCGATAAAAGAAATCTCTACAATGTTTACACGTGATATACATATGCATGTATATAGTTGAGACACAGACGAGGCACAGGAATAGACGTAACATTCAATCGCATACAAGCCATAGTGAATGATGTAATTAATGTTCTGTATCTTGTCTGTTGGGCAATGGTTAGGTCATCAGATCAATGGTCAATCATCAGGTCAATGATATGAGTGTTATCGATCGTAGATAATACAATATATGTTGTATGAATGGTATGAAGAAATCTGTGTTAGCAGCTATTGAATTAGAGGTTTCCAAATGATCAATGGATAGCAAAGCTTTTTAACAACTGTAAAAACATTGTGATTTTTTTAACAACTACGATAAATTAAATAAATTCTGTATAACATCGTGTTTTAAGAAAATGATATCCATATAAAATAAAGGAAAACGTAGTTCTATATTAGGATTTTCATTTTTTCTTACATTATCTTTAATTACTACTTATTTGTACAGTTACTTTTAATACTTTTGGCCCAAATCAGTGCATTGCCTTTACAACGTATATACCGATTATTCATATTATTTTATTGGTACAAAAACACAACGTTATTTTAAATCAAAATGTTTCAAATGTCGAAGATGTTACGTAACAGTAACGATTTGATGACATCCACGAATCTTCTTTTACATATTTGTCAATGAAATAAATTTAAAAAGTTACACTAATCTATGCTATTGCTAAATCAAAGCAGTAAGGCAAATTGCGCGATATAGATAAACAGATTTTTAATTCTGATCCTTTAAATAACTTCTGAACGAATCGTATTCTTCTATCGTTAGAAAACTTCTTTTTAAAAAACCATGGAAGAACCTACCTAAAATATCTAAGAATGTAAAAGAAGAAGAAACAAAATACATATTAAGAATCATTAAGAATTATTAATATGCATGACATCCCGTTCCACTTGTATGCTAATGATTTTTTAAGAACCTTCGAGGCAGGATTAAGGATATAAGTTCCGTATCTCTATATATAACAATATAGGATATTACGTTAATAATTCGTTTCATTTCAGTCCTATAATTTATTTATGTATTTCATTAAAAATTTCGCAATAGATTTGATCGAAGCGAAGAATGTGATCGAACCCTTCGTTGAGATTAATTTATTCCTTCTTGGTTCTTTCATAATTCATCGCTTCGAAAGAGAAATTTTCATAGAATTCATTAATTGCTCGTTAACTCAGTGCAGTAGTTCTGCTAATCGTATTCGTTGCAACGTGGTGTTGGCGCGTGAAAAGTTGCATGTAATACGCATCGATTCGTGGCAGAGCAATAAAGTTGCCCGTTCCGAATGACACGATAAGAGGAAATGTTGGTCACAGAAGGCCGCGGGGAAAGGTCAGGACAGAAACGAAACGTAATTGCATTATAAACGCCTCAATACGCCCTCGGGATAGGAGGCGCGCTTTAATCGAAGACTCTTTATCTCCAGCGCGTAAATCATACCGAGCCGTCAAATCGGGCCGCTGTTCGCGCAACAAACGCAATGCGCTTCCCTGGCAATTACGACAAATTAACCGTGAAATGGCTCGTTAATAAGAACGTTATTCTCGCATAACATTGTGTCAAGAATTCGTTCGCGAGACGTTCGCTTGCGATCGATCTAATGTATATATATGTATATATATATGAAATTTCATATATTTCTCTGAACAAGAGTGATACTATATGAACATTTCTTGCGCGCTCCTATGTATATTTAAACAAAAATAATTGCTT
Organism: Bombus huntii; assembly: GCF_024542735.1. Taxonomy (NCBI): domain Eukaryota; kingdom Metazoa; phylum Arthropoda; class Insecta; order Hymenoptera; family Apidae; genus Bombus; species Bombus huntii. The sequence continues at coordinate 9,045,134 of NC_066246.1, forward strand.
ATTTGATTTTTATTAAATACATCGAAATATAGGTTTCGAATTCATTTGAAATTTATTTACGGCAAATTTATGAAAATAACGTAGATCGGATTCTCTTACAAAAGACTCTCATCAAGGTTTCTTATTTGCACAAATTTCCAATTTTAAATTTTACATATAAATGTCATAGATAAGATTTTGAAGATATGGTGTTCCATCGATTTTTTATTCGAAATAAATGTTATAAGAAGCGAATATCTCTAACGTTAGATTTCGATTATTGTTATATCAGTTCTTACGTTTCCTCTTCGAGTCATTATTCTTTTAGTATCATATTTATTCTCAAACGGTTGTAGAATTGATTCTAGTATCGATTTTACAACTGTTAATTGCAATTATTATTTATTATATTTAGCTGTTTATGATCATGAATTATAACATAGCTAAATCTTAGGCTTAAAAGTTACACGATGGAAAAGAAAATATTAGGTAAAGAATTCCAAGCTTTATGGATTTACACGGAATTTTAAAACAGAATCTGTGTGCTAATACTTTTAAGCATTACTGAGGTAAAAATTCAGTGTAAATAAACTGTTTATTTTTTAAATTGAAGGAGAAGATATTTTGGAACCTATGTAGCCGGATGCAAGAGGGAAATACCAAAGTACCGATTTCCAGGCAACACGTATTCTCTGAATTCCTCAAATTACAATAATGACACGTTTATTTATCATTACAGAGCAGATTAAAATTTTACACAATGAAATATAGCTTGCCTTGTTTCCGGATCTCACACTTCTTACGATTATCAAGATGTATCTTATTTCAAAATCAGTATTTCTTTTTTAAATCTGATATTACATTTAATAATTATTGACACTATCTTTATTACGATATATATTATTTATTTTATTACAGTATTATGACATGTGTCTCAGCATTCTCACCAATTAATTATGTAGGTCAATGTGATGTTATTAGAATTCCATTGTTGCAGGGACATTATTGAGATGATTCATTTATTTTCAAAATTATATCTTGATGCTATAAACATGCTAAAAAGCAATAAATTAGCTACATTTGAAGTAAAGGATATTTTCTATGCCTAATAATTACATAATATTATTGGTTTATATATCAGTGAATTTTTCAACAATATGTACGTATATAGTTTATATTTATATAGTACGTTTATATTTTATATTTATATAGTTTTATAATTGATCATTTATCACGCTATATTAACGTGATTTCTTTGACAATTACATCTTTGCTGCAACATTACAAAACTTGCATAAACACGGAATATTTACATAAAATTGTATCAAAACGGTTCTTCCTTGCAATTAAATTTCAATCAAATGTTTTGCTCAATATCGCATTGATTTTATCTACCTCAATTAAGAAAACTTTTTACGTTCTTATCATCGACAAATCGAAATATTCTCAAGTGTTTGTTTCTTAGGTGTTGAAATGGATTTCACGTATAACTGTAATATAAATTGTTCAATTAACGTAATTAATTGATGGGTATTCTATACTTTGAACACATTGAGCGGAAATAAATCCATACTGAATAAACGTGAAACCTACCTAATGATCGACAGTACCTAATAATAAATAATAGTATAAATCGTAAATTTTGAAAAAATAACATTTATTGGATAAATCTTTAGACTATTCTGTCGGTACAGTATCCTGTAACAAAGCACACAGTATACATATAACAACGGGCCATAATAAAAAAAGATGGAAAACTAAGTAATCCATTGAGATTTGAAGATATAGCGTGCTTGATAAGATCATCAAACGATGTGTCTTGAATATTTTATTTTTACAGCGATTAAAAATACGTTTATAACCCAATTATGTAATTGCATATTTTTGACAAATTATTTATATAATAAATGACAAGTTCTAAACTTTTACTGAGATATGGACGTAATTATATTCATATTCCTATTTGTTTTTGTTACTACGAAGCTGTTGATGTATCATTCTAAATTCTGGCCAGGTTCTAAATCGCTAATCAATCAATAAATATTAGATAGAAAATATAATCTGTAGATGAGAAAGCATGATTAAACTCACAATGATTTTCATTATTCTGTCAAATTTCCGATATGTTAGAGATGCAGCTTGTACGATGAAACGACTCAGTAATATTGTGAAAGTAAATTTCATCAATGAAGGATATACAATATAGCGTCTACAAACAGTATTGGCACACGCTATTATTTTTCAATGAAGCATTTTCCATCATATGCTGTATTTCATTTTCATAATATGAAATTTTATACGAGAGTACTAGTAACCAAGCGAAACAAAATTTAATATACTTCGATCTAATTAATCGATTAATATGTAAGTATTGAAAGTCTACTTTTGCGCGAGTTTACATTTTTATAGATACGCGTAACGAAATAGAATCTAAATGGAGATTCGTCTCACCTACTAAAAATCGTGACGAATATCTTACTTTGAATATTTTATATATATCTTTACATATTATATACATCCTATACATATTTTCCATTTAGATTTAAATTAAAATTTAAATGCATGAAAATCCTAGCTGTAATAAATACAGTGGCATACCAATATTTTGTATAACCACTATACTCACAAGCGAGTTTATGCAAGAGAAATGATGAAATAACGAAGGGAGGAACGTAGGTCGGCTGATAAAGAGACGATTGGATAAAGAAATCCAACGACGATAGCCGTGTGACAGGCAAGTGAATGGTCAGAATCCGCGTTAATTTGGTTTTACGTTTCAGAGTGATTATACGTGCCTCGGCCGCGTAACGCAATACGGATTTGGGCGGTTCCTTAATCCGAAACAAAGCGCCGGTTTCGGTAGGCACACGTGGATGTGGAAGAGACCTCACACATCGTTTTACCGCGAGTTTCGTTCCTTTCCTCTCGTCGCGTCGCGTCGCGTCCGGCAGCGCGAAACACAACTTCCTCCTAGGCGGGACGCCTTCTTTCGAGAAACTAGATGCTATGTTGGGCTATAATTACGTGCAGCCGGTTACGCGACCTCTTTCTTTCCACCATGGATCAGAAATCAATTATTCTTCGAGGCCAACTTTTTCTCGAAATTACCCTGCCTCCCTGGAATTTACCATACACTGGAACTCCGTTTGTCTGAGCTCGTTGAGGGACGTGTTAGTTCGTACAACAGTTCACGCAATTAGAGTTCTTGCCGTTGGTTTTGCTACGAGTCTAATGCAATTAAGGGAGATAAGGTTTTCAGGAAATTGGTTCGGAATAAAAAGATGCGAATTGAAGTAGAAAATGCATTAATCGAAGAGTTGAAATGATAAATAACGTAAGTGTCGAAAGCATAGATTTCTGATAGAAACGAAAGCAAAACATTTCTGTTCATTTTACCACTTACATCATTTATCGTTCGAACGTTATGGACTTTCAGCAGTTATCACGTTTATGGATTTAAAAGGCGGATAAATGGTATTTATAAGTGAATTATACCTTCGTTTTTATTTACCACTTATGTATACTAAAATTGCTGAGAAAGTTGCGTTTAATAAATACGGGAGATTGAAGAATTTTAAACAAGTTGCCAAACAGGTGAAAGTTAAACACATGAGCGGTGTTTTGATTTGATTTCCCAAATAAATATTATCCTTAAAATGATAATATTTATATCTTTGAGTGTGCTTTTAAATGGCTTCGAGTGGCTTAAATAAAAATATGCTAGATATTGATATTTTCCAACAAGTTAACGTTATATAACGTTAAAATTACTGTTACACTGAGAAATGTTTATTGGATCACCGATGATACAAACGATAGTTTATGTATTAACTTTGTTTATTAGCAGGAACTCAAGGAAACAACGCTATAATTACCCAATCTGTTGAAAATTCTTACTTTATTTCCGATTGACCGTTACATAAAAAACACAATTGTTAATTGGATGAACAAATGCTTCCATCGTTGTGTTACAAAATTAGTTGATATTATTGGACTAATAAATTGAGATAATGAAAGATAATCACATCGTTAGTGGGATAATTATCGAAACCATAGGATAACAGTCGTTGTCAATGTCTACGTAACATTCTTCGTACAAATTTACTCAAAGAAGAGTAATGTATTCCACCTATTACGTCAGTTCTTTTACGTTTGTTCGTTTATTTGCAATAGATTTTTACACGTGACTTACAGCCACTCACTGGCTGAGAGTCTTCATTATTACTGTCAACATGCAACAAAATATCCTGCTTCTTTGTATCGAGAAATTGTTTAGAATATATAGGAAATTTTAAAAAGATTGGGGACAAGTTTGGGTTTAAGTTCAGTATCAAAGTAAGAAAAAACCTTATTCAAAGATATCTTCCAAATTGCATCTTTGCGAATATGTATTTTGTGTATTTTTTACAAATTGATTACCAGTTGAACTTTTGCATACAGTTTAAATGGAAAATGAAAAAAAAATGATTTGAAACAGATAAAATCTTTATAAGTTGAAGCGTTGGGAATCGTAACATATAGAACGTAAGTAATCTTCGCGATTAGAAAATCGCTGATAATCGAATCTTTACGATTTTGATCATTATGATCCTTTGATACATCAAATCAGACGTGTTCAAATTGTCACACTTTTGCGATTAAATTCTTTCGCGATAAAAGTTCGGACACACATCTGACTTTATTCTTATCAAAATATCTTGTCTGATATTTCTGAAATGTGTCTTTCAAGCCGTATTTGAACGATTATATTGAATACATAATAATCGTAACACTTTTCTGCTGTTTCCTATAAAAATAAATATGAATTCTTCTAAGAATTAAATATCTATGTAAAAATATGAATTTCAAAAAAATTCAAACGAATGTTAGCGATTGACATTAGAACCTCTAGATTGATGATTCTGTGCTCGAAATTGGAACAGGCTACGCTATACCTAATTAATGAAGGCGTTACATCCTCAGCATCACAATAGCTAAGAGAATTACGATTGAATAGATTTTTAAAATTGCATACAACGGCCATTATACTCACTGGTTGTAAAAATGCAATTTAATCTATTAGTGACAAAACTCGCATAGACGATATTATAATACACAATAGAAACTAATCATTCAGTGTCTGAAAAAGGAAAGACAACTGCCTTTACTTGTATCCCTTCACGCGTAGGCGTTTTTAGCAATCGAGAAACGCAACAAAGCAACAAAAGAAACGTCTAATTTGTACGATAAAAGAAAATTCATCGAAAAGTTTCTCAACCGCTCTTTAAAGACATTTCAATATTTAGCAAAAGAACTTGTTACAGCACCATACAATACATAATATACAATATTAATACCAAGATAATAAAAGAAAAAAAAAAGATAGTTTCAACAGTTTCTTTAATCCACTAATCGTCGAGTACGTGTTATACATAGTGGCCAATTTGTTTGCAGGTAGCCAACAGATTATATAGTCTTTAACAGGAGTTGGAACGATGCCAATGTATTTTAACATGGAAGAGCGTATACTCTCGTATATTATGCTTATCTGTAAAGATATTGTCGTTTTGAATCCCCATGGATTAGAAGCTTTGCATAAACACACATAGTTGTCATCGTAAAAACAAATCGTAATTACAAGTTGAACGACACATAGTCTTGCTCGCGTGATCTCCTTCGACGTACATATGTACGTAAGTACTAATCTGCAATATGTACTTACCATGGCAGAGTAAGATTTAGAGTTCTAAGTTCAAGTGGTTGAGCAATGTTTCGCGCTTGCTATAGGCTCTATGCTCGTGATCGTTGGACACAGCACATATGTATCTAATAATACGTTCAAATACAACGGTAAATTAACCTTGAATTAGCTTCGTTTCGAGACATGGCTTTTCGTTGTAATTAGTAGAGCAAACAACGGATTGTGTGCCGGGTCGCGTCTCCACGATAAATCGCGGCACTATAAAGCGTGTTCCAAGACGTTCATTTGAATACGATATACACACGTATACAGTATACATACAGGGAGTGTCAGGGTGATTCTACAACAGAGTAGAAAGTGATTGTGTATGTAGAATAAAACTTGCTCGTATAAATTTCCATCTATGGATAAGTTGAATTTAGAGATTTATTCTGAACACGTACAAGTTTATAAATTATTATTATCAATAACATGATATTTACTTTGTATGAAATAGAGCTTTCCTTTATGAAAGAACGAAGAAAAATTAATCCATTTACAGCTGTTTCCTGTATACTTTCTATTTTGTAGTATATATGTTATACATATACGTACATATTTACTTTTATAGAAACTTGTACATACATATCGTAAGGTATCTCAATAACTTTAGCGATGAAAAATATTATCATTACATTACATAACATTTCGCAGGTGGAAGATTTTCAAAGATCTCAAAGTCACTTGTACTTCTTAAAGATAGCATACTGTAGAATTCTTAGTAGATTCATTTCTATTTTCAACTTCATTCATTCCTGGTAGAATAGCTTATGCTTAAACATCTTCTGCTTTCCAGAAGCTGCTCAAGTCTTACATGATAAGAGGTGCTCGACGCGGTACTCATTTGCATCGATCCAACATTGCAATCGTCCGATTTCTAAAAATAACGAAGATGTTCAAGATATTCAAAGTTCTTGGCACACTCTGCATAAACTTATTTAATGTACCGTCCTCTAGTTACGAATAACTAATATGCTCACGGGTATATACTTCCAAAACATCGCGATTCAAGCTTTCCGCGAGAAAGATTCCATCGAAAAAAAATCAGGAAATACCAAAGGCAACGGAGCTTTTATTGTCCCGCGATATGATCCAGCGGTGGAACGTAAGAACGGCCGGAGCAAGTGATTGAACGTCACGTCGGAACCGAAAGCTTCGTAGCTCGCACGATCGGTTTTCCGCGGTGGCAACAAAGATGGAGCGTTTCTTTCTCTGTGAAGCCTGACAAATGCGGTCTATTTGTATCGGGGAGCGTGACCGGAGGCTGAAAAGGGGATTGATTTACCGGCTCGCATCTCTGCCGTTAGCCGTTGGTGATTTTTCGTATCGGCCACCGTATTTATGAGACGGTACCACGTCGTATTAATGGGCCCTCGGTATGGTACATCCGGCCGTATCGACGCCACGATCTTGTCTCGAATCTTGGCCTATCGATACGTACCAATTCGACCGTCCTACCTGCGACGCTATCTTCCCACGCGGATACGCTGTATCTTCGTCGTACATTGCCGGCCAGAAGTATTAGGACACCTACTGGTACCTACTGGTTACGCATACTGAAAAATTATAACAGATTTTGCTTTGTTTAACATTTTACGTTATAAAACGTGGATAACATGTAATACGATTAAATAACAGATTTGTAATAAAATAATTAGAAAATAAAAACAGGGGAAAGCTATCAATTTATGCTAAATATATCGATATTTAGTACAAATATATCTATCGAGATATGCTAATATTTATTGCCGACAGTATATGTGCTCGTATATAGCCTCTATCGGTTGTGTGTTTTATCTTATTCCGTTATTTAATGGTATGCGACACCCGGTATATCGTTCTGCCTTAGTTCTTACGGATCGTGAGATACGTCTTGTTTTCTTTTCTCGCGGGTTTCTCTGTTAGACGCTTCTTCGAGAAGCGGGTCTCGATAACGGCCCTGTGCCGCGACTGGCCATTTCGGATCTTCTACGTGGTGGTCGGTCCTCGTCCTTACCAAATTCGGTAGAACTCTCAATCACGAGGTTACGTTGACCACGGAACGAGAAAGGTGTCAGTTTTGCTTACTTTCTGGTGTTCGGAAATATCCACGATCGATTCTATCTCAACCGTAAGACGAATAATTATCTCCCTTAAATACACGATTACTTCAAATGTGTTAGATCGATGCATGTGAAATCTTTTAAAGACACTTAGTTTCATTTAAACGTCAGATGATATTCGATCAAGATAATTCACACATATCGAATACACTTTTCCAACGACTAAATAGTTTCATTATTGATTGATATTCGATTTGTTGATATAATTGGTTCTAAGATTTAACAATTCTTATATTCTATCATTGAGGAATATCCAAATATTGAAAGATATTTTTATCCGTTGAATCGCCAAATGAATGTAATACGTTCTGCGATTTGTGCTTCCGCGGAGAAAAACGCGACCCACGTGGGTAGCAGCGAACAAGCAAAATAATTGGATGATACAATTGATTCCACAGGGTGTATCGAATAAATCCTGCTTCGTTTTTAGCTTTCTCACTGAACTGAAGCAGTCCCAAAAAAAGAAAGTCCTCTTATTTACGAGGAAATTTTATACATAAACATTTCACCTACAAGAGCTTAATTTGCTTCGAGGTACTGAATTTATCGTAATAATAATTTCGTATTGTAGATTGTCGAGTTCGCTCCAATAACCATTCTCACGCGGTATACAAATCTTACAACAATATTTCAATTTAATTGATAATCCAGTAATGTTGTATGTCTTGTTATTCTAATTGTTGCTTATAATTCTTCTCTAAAAAATAATATGTAATATGTGACGATACACTCAACTTTTACTTTGACTTTGGAGAAAGTTTGAAATACAATCAAACAGACGATAGCATTGTTCACAAATTAATACATACGAATACAAAATATAAATTACAACGTGCCCTTCTAAGGTAGGATTTCACGTACATCAGACTTTATTTATGACTTGAGACAAAGTATGCCTCACCAAATCTATACGGAATTTCGTGTCGGAGGAATAGTAAACTTCCAGCATGTATTGTACAAGCAGCCTCGAATGAAACATCGCTCCAAAACATTGGGAAAACATTCAATGTTTCGACGTCGACATAACTCCATAAAAGGTACGAAAGATATATTGCAGATGCTAAACTTCAACATTCTTTGGAAACAGAAACTAGATTTAGGATGATATTAATGATAAACAAGAGGCATTAAAAACGTAAAACACATGGGATATCCATGTTCCTATTGAATAGAAATTGTACGAAAAAGTAAACATTCTGATCGTAACGTAATCAATTGGTACATCAGAAATGTAATGAATCTTTATTTATTTTCACATCTTTTGTGTATTCAAAAGTACGATTGATTAAATTGATCGTTTACATGTAAACAGGAAGCAATATTTATACTTTGTTGTATAGGAAATTGTCAAAGAATTCGATGTTTAACAATTTTTCTCCAAGTCCATACTTGTTTCTAACTCTATTTGCAAATACATTCACTTGTATCTGTCTATTCCTTTAACGGAGAAAACAAGCAATTCAACGCATAAAGATAGTTGCCCATCGAAATTAGAAAGTCAAATCTATCCGATGGTTCGGTTGGTATTGGGTAGACGCGGGACAGATAACTCGTTTTTCTTACGCGCAGTGTTTACGATAAGATTATGGTTTTATTATTCATATTCGTTTTAGGAAGTAAGCTGCGTACTAGTTCTTAAATCCATAACATAGACACTGATTGAATATAAATATGTGTTCCTTAAAAGCTCGAATAAATATAGCGTATATTTCGTGATGGAATTAAAATTATTAGATAATAAGCACTGCTTACATATTACGTCCTTAATCGCGTGAGAAAACCGGAACGATGGTAAGTTACTTCTTGAAGGCATGTAGAATTTTACATTGATTCCAATTTATTACTAATTTTTCATTTTTTAACGTAACGCGGTACGAATAATCTTAATCGTTCTTAGTCACTGGAAATGAAAGAATCTGTTCCTTACAATACAGGAAGGAAAAGCATAATTAACGCAATCAACAATGTTTCCTCACTTTGTATCAATATTGAAGAAGTGTGACTTAGCGTCTCTTGCTAAATGGATTTCAAAAAGACATAAATCTACATTCTCGATCATAATGTAAATATAGTCTACTTTTAAAATCAGCGATAAAATATCAATTAAGAGCAGGAACGTGTTATGAAACAAGATGTGAATAAACGTAACGAAAGAATTTATACAAATAGGAATGGAAATGTGTATAATAATACTTATAAGTATACGGTATATACATATATAATAGGCAAACAAATGATATTAATTTAAAGTAAAAAAATATTTTTGCGAAATAATTAAAAATACGTACACACTGTTCGACTAAAAAATTTAACAGACATTGATGTATACAGAAGCAAGATCCGAAAATTAATAGCACTGTTTAATTTCGAATCGCACGCTGCTCCACTGGTAATCGTCAATCGCCAAAATTAATACATAAGATGACAAAATATTCGCAAGCTCCAGCGAAGAGATACGAAGAGAAGCAAAAGTACGAGTAGAAATCAGCTTTACGAAGCCAGTGTGATGGGACGAGAAGGCTGGTTGGCCAGTTCCAGTTTCTCCAATGATTTGTAATTACTGCCACTAATATGATACAGTTGGCTACAGCGGCTCCCAACCGAAACATTTACCAAGATAGAATCGAAACAAAGGCTGTTGAACGAAGAAAGTTCTGGTTGATGGCGATTGTTGGACGAAGAGAAACCTGGCTGATGGCGAATAGGCCCATCACGAGCCCTCGGGCTTTACGATCTCTTACGGCGCCGCAGGTTAATCATTTGAGCCTTCCATTTTGCTCTTTACAGACTTTGTATCCGCCCTCGCTCTTCCTTTTTTTCTCAACCCCATTCGAAGAAACGGTGCTTCTGTTTCATGTTGGACCCTGGCTCCTGCCGATAGCTACTGTCTCGGATGATTCAAGAGGCGAAACGGCGAGATCGATGGACGCGAACGAACTCCGTCCAAAATTCCAGAAGCCCCAGGACCAGCTGCATCCCTCTGAATCACCACCCACGGCCTCACTGTCGTTTCCTTAAATCATGCCCGATGAAAAAAGCAATTATCACTTGTCGTCGAATGGGTTTGTCATCCAGCATGCGGACCACAGATGCATCGCTTCCCGGATGACGACGATAATGCGCGTAATTTTATCGGTTTCATTAAGTATTTGTAACGCTGTCACGACTCAGCGTGATTCAACGCTGTATCGGATAAAACGAAACAATACCGATCTACAAAATATCTCTGCAACTTTATGAATTACGGATACCATTTTGACTTCAGTTTAGTTATTTTAATTGTACGCGATAACGGTATATTCAATTTCATTAGTAACATACATACGTAATATACTGTATACTGTGTTCCATGCAGATGAAATTATAGAGAGATATTCTTAAAACAGTTATAAATAGAAAAAGTGTTATAAATAGCATTTGTTTTAAATTACGCAAAATATTTAGCACGCGAAGTTATTTTCCTTCATATGTTGAATATATACTTTAATAATATGTGAGATATATTTGTCAACATATGTTAACACAAAGTAATTTATTTATATGATGACAATAGCTTATCACAACAGCATAGTAATTTTCTACGTATTTGAAGTTTTCCGAAATTAATCGTCAATATTTGTTTTGGCAAAGGTTAAAATTTGTCTTTCTTTATATATTACAATTCCATGTGACATAGATTGTCCCACATATGTCTTCCGGTATAGGTCTATTCATCGTGCAAGTGCGATCACGATGACAGCACTAGCCGGCGCGGTTCCGTCTCGTAGTCGTCGATTTCAATCTTGCGAGGAAACGACGTGACGAGGCGTGGTGTGGTTGAAGGGGACGTGCAAATTGATTTGCGGTTCGTCGTGTGCCGATATACGGTTCTGGCGCCACAACGGCATTCCAGCATTTCCGGAATGGCATAACTGCCTTCTCCTTCCTATCCAACTTGACATTAACGTGGGCCTGTTAACGAGAGAGGAGAATCGGCTACAGACGCGCCGCGTTCAGTCTCGCGTCCCTTTTTTGCGCTCGTCGCCATGATAAAACGGTAATACGATAAAAGCATTCGGCAAATTAAAATAAACCTAAACGAAATAACCATTTCAGAGATTGCCTTTCTCATTTCGTTCATTTCATTTGTTCGATTATTCTATCGAAGTGACGCGAAATTATGAACTAGTTTTATAAAATTATCTTTTTAAAAATGTCCACAGAAGTCAGGAAATAGCATGGTTTCCTGGATTTAAATGAAGTCTCCGATTGAGTCACAAGATACGATTCTTCTGTTTGATAGAAATTAATTTTTATATGCTATACGCGTGTGAAATCGCTCAATAAAACTGATAAACCTTTTTACATTTTATTTTTCGCATTTCATTAGAGCATATAGTATTACGTAATATATATACAAAATACTCGAAAACACGCATCAATCACGGTATTTTATGGTTTACAAACTGCACATTTGTAAGATTTGTTCAAAACCTTGATCTTATCTATAATCTTACAAAACTATCATTTCCATATCTTTCTTCCTACGTATCTCGATAATTATGTTGAAGGGTTATATTTTTTAGATTAAAGAACGAAGATTAGAACGTAAAGGAATAATTTAGGAAACAATAGAGATTTCTATACTAAGCATAATTTTACTTCGCACGAGCTTCGCACATTGAACACCCAATTCCAAGGAAGGGTTCATCCGCATTTTCCAAATGAATTCTACAGATATCACTAAGCGACAAACTAACCGTCAGTTATGGATTAATTTCCTTAATATTTAAACGGCTGATGTAATCGCAGAGAAAACCTACAACCAGAAATTTTTGACTCGTCGTAAAATTCTGCGACAATCTAACTAACTCCTGAGAGCGCGTAAAACCGCGGGTGGTTGCGTTGCACCGTAAAGTTCCGTTTACACCCGAAACGCGAGTGGTCTTAAGCCGGGTCGAAATAATCTGTGGGAACCGGGACCGCACGGCACAATGGCGGGCTTATTAAAATTCCTGACTGTATTTTATGCTCGCGAGATGGTGGGCAACGTCGCGAGAAGGTACGCGAGCCGCGGTAGTAGGTATGAAACGGTGTAAGAAAAAGAAAGGGAAAGGGACAAAGGTGGAAGAAGGGAAGATAGGGTCGGAGAGACTGTAAGACCGAAAAAAAACGAATACGGTATAAAAAGACAGAGAAACGGATAGGAGGAAGAGAAATTGAGGGAGACGGAATGTGCACCGAGAAATGAAAAGGGTTACGGCAGAGAAGGAGAGAGATGGTTGTCAGATTAACAGAGAGGAGAAGGGAGAAGGCCACGCGACTCAGAGAATCCAGGCGTAATCTCGCTACATCTACACCCACGCTTACTAACCAACCACTATACCACTGGACTCCACCGAGAGTATTTCGCCGTGACCACTTTAGGTTCCATCCTCTCCTCGGCCTCATTTCTCCTCTTTCTGATTGCCTTTTCCTTACTTTCTCTTATTTTTTATCGGCGCAGAACCATTTTAAGCGACTGGTACATCGTAGAAAAGAGTTAACTTTTTAGTTTCGTTAACTTTTAGATTTTGCGTTTAACTAGCGTATCTTCCTTCTTAGTAACGAATAATTTTTTAATCGAATTTTACGTCAGTATTAAGAAAATTTGCATTGTATCAACGCAGATTTTATAATATTTCAAAAATTAGACGGATAGAGAGAAAGCTAATAAATATTATACTATATCGCAGTACATCAATAAGCATAAAAATTGATAAAAAAATTAATTAGAATATTATTTCCAGAATTAAAATATTATTATATTACTTAAGTGTCAAACTCAGTAACTCAGTACATGAAAGTATATTTAACTATTGTTAACTCTTACTTTTCAATAAAAATCTTCGCTATTTCAATATCCACGAGTAAGTTTCCCTTACCTCTATATTTCTATAAATTTTGCAAGATTTCAACAATTGGGATAGAGCAGAAACGAATCTTTGTCAGATTGTTAAATTACTCAATATTCCGAGATAAAAGCAGAAAATATAAAAGATGATAACGGCCCACCTTGCGACAGATATCACACGCATCATGGAAATCCCCTTTCTGCTTATCGGCGGTATATCCGGCGAATACGATATCATTACACATTATATTCGCAACGAAAATTCTCTGTATGAAATGGGCTGTGGCGCATACGCAAACAGAGTACGTTACCCTCGTGTATCGCTCTCTCTTATCGCTCGACAACCGCTTATCAAGCGCCAGTCTGGCAGACTCCCTCCGCAGGTGAATACAGGTGTATATATATGTACCTATATTCGCACCTATCTCCTCACCTATACAACTTAGAGAGAGAACGCTCTTTTTGTATCTTCCCTGTTATCGCGAATTCCGGACTGGCGAGCTTCCATCTGCCACGTTCTAAACGGTAATAGAATTCTCTGTACTTGCTATTCGCTGATACGCTCCCGCATATTCTACATACGTGCTATAATAAAAGAGTAGCCGCCTTCTCTCTACCATGTCATATTCGGTCCATAGATTTTGCTTTCTATTTCTTTACATACGCTCTATCGAAGATACGATATTATTTATGTAATATCGTGATATAATGTGTTTAAAAAGAGTGGACAATAGAGATGTTAATCAGACAGAAAAAGACGATTGTTGTTCAACCTGAACTATTCACGCCAAACGCACAGAAAACAGCGCAATCCACACTCTCTCGGCAACGCCACTCGCAACCTCTGTCTCCGCTCAGCTCGCACTCGGCTTCTCGACTCGCACGCTGCTTTTCGACTCGCACGCTGCTTTTCGACTCACTCTCTGCTTTTCGACTAACGCTCTGGCCGTTGCCGCATTCTATTGTCTATTGCTGGGCCCACCGCACACGTGTTCTGCAGACGCTCGTGGCCAGGGTCACGTAGGTCTTTTCCACGAAACTATGCACTTGAAAAGACCGATGACACATTGATGGGCCCGACGGCGCCTCGGCTCTCGCGACATTGTTCATAGTTCGCCCGATATTTCTTAGGCCTTTCGTCCACGATACTACATTCGGCCATCCTGCAATAACATCTGCCCTCAGATGTTGCCTTCTATCTCGCTGTCATCAGATGCGTCACTTTCGGCGTTTAGGACCCTAGGTTTCATAAAATCGAGGTGTGTGCGGGTCCTTCCTTCGGTACTGCTTCGCACGCTTTCTTCTTTTCTTGTAATTTTGCAGGTTCCCTTCTAGCTTACCTATGTTTCGTTCGGTTAGGCTACAGTCAAGGCAGTTGGATACCACGTGTTCGACCTTTTCGCGTAACCCCCTGAACCAGAAGTCCTTCTTGACCATAGCTTCTGTTTTGGTAACCTCGAAATGCCCACGCTCGTGCGCTTGCCTGACTACCTGAGCCCGCATCGCCTTCAATACTACTATTAGCACATCGTCCTTACGCTCCTTATACAAAATATTGTTTCTTACTGCCTGCCCATCGGCCTGACTGCACGTTGCGGCGTCCAAAATCCTACGGACTTCAATGTCCTTGTTCTGTGCCCTTCTCAACCGTGCAATCAGCCCGTCTTCACTCTCCGTTACATACATAGTGCTCGGCAGGTTGTTCCTACTCGGAGCATCTACATGCTGCATACTTTTCCCCGGCCGATGACACACCTGATACTTAAACTCGCCTAGTAACAAGGCCCATCTAGCCACACGCGCACACAAATCTTTCTTTCTAACTACACCTATCGGACTCGCATACTCCGAGTCTGACGATTTGATGACACCCTCGTTTGTCCACACTTCCATCAGATCATCTTCTTCCTTTCTTTCCGACGGCGCCAGTCTTCGCGGTCTTCGCGCTGCCGGCTTGTCGCTTTCCAAAACTACTTTTGCGGTTATTCCGACGTCTCGCTTCTTCTCCGGCCTATACCCCCTAACGATATCTCGAATCGCTTCACGATAATGCGGTTCCTGTACGTGTGTTAGGTCTGTTTCGTCAGTCTGTTCTACTACGTTAATTCTAAACACATCCGACACGTCTTTGTTAGTCTGTTCGTCAAGCCGCAAGAAAGTCACTTCGCCCCGTTTAACCCGTAACTCTACCTGATCCAGAAAATCAGTGCCTAACAACAGGCCGTGCTTCGTCAATATTTTGTTTGAAACAACGTGCAAAGTGATTGGCAGTTTACATCCATCAACCGTCATTACCTTAGTGAATTCACCCCAGGTCTCATTGCCAGCGGAACCAAAACCGTCGAACTTAAACTTGCATTTACCTAGCGGTGGTGACCCTAACCTCGCATACTCGTCTGATCGAATGAACGTGAGATCACTACCCGTATCCACTAGTGCCACAAACCTACAATCATCTATCGCCACTTCTTTCACATACTTCCCTTTTTCGGATCTTGACACTACGCAAGTCTCTTCCGGTCGTGCCGTACACCTCGCTGCAATATGTCCAAATCCGCTGCACTCGGAACACCTAACACCTTCTGCCCTCTCCGGACACTTAACACTTAGATGATCCTCACTACCGCAAATGAAGCATCTTCTTTTCTTCATTGTGTCTACAGATTGACTGGGCTTCCCGTTCTTCTGGGTTTTAGCCGGCTTCACAATCGACTTTGCTCTGCGACTCTTCTGCTCTTCGTACATCACTAACCTCTTCCTCAACTCTTTGATTGACGTAGCGCCGTACAATACAGCCTTATTGTTCTCGCCGTCTATTATTCCATCCACTATGTA
Organism: Bombus huntii; assembly: GCF_024542735.1. Taxonomy (NCBI): domain Eukaryota; kingdom Metazoa; phylum Arthropoda; class Insecta; order Hymenoptera; family Apidae; genus Bombus; species Bombus huntii. The sequence goes on from NC_066246.1 coordinate 9,061,641, forward strand.
TTCCACCTTTGCTTCCTCCTCCATGTCCACATGGCTGGCTATTTCGAGCATGCGGTACATGTAGGCCAAACATGCTTCATCACTCTCCTTTTTTGTTTCTTCAAGTTTCTGATGTACTTGCCTACTGTTGACTTTCCTCGAAAATTCTTTCACTAGCCCCCTCTTCAACTCATGCCAAGTCCTGGCATGACACTCGAAGCTCGCGAATATTTTCGCTGATCCCTTCAGCAGCTTCCTGGCGTAGACTGCCTTCTGCCCATCCGACCACATGCACGTATCAGCGACTTCCTCGAACGACTCGAACCATCGTTCGACATTTTCACCTTTGTCGCCACTAAACGACTCTAATGCATCTTCGACGTCTCTAAAACTCAGTGTCGAACCAACGCATGCCCTTCGACAACATTCGTCACGGTCCTGATACACCCTTCGCGTATCTCTCTTGTATCCTCTTGCGTTTTTCTTGTCATCTTCATCCTCACTTTCGTCGTCGCTTTCTTCTTCCGACGATATGTCGTTACCATCCATGGCCGCTTGTAGCCGTGCGCGTAATTCTACTTTTCTTCCCGCCGTTTTTAAACCCAAACTAGCGAGGCGCTCCTTCAACTCCTTCGTATTCATTTTCTCAACATCTTCATCTTCGTTACAATCACGCTCAGCTCTCTGTACATTTTCTAAATCTCGTTGACCGGTTAGCTCTTCACCGCCCGTCGATCCCTTACGATACGATTGTCCAGCCCTACACGCCCGATTCAGCCTTGCAATCAGCACTGACCTCGCACCCGATATAGGGAGGTTCATTCGCGCGAGCTTACTCCTCAGCTCCTCCAGCGTCGAACCCTCTTCACCCGACAATCGCTCGTCCCCGACGTTTGCCATTTTTCGCACTACACAAACTTAAACCGTCAACGATATCGTCTTTTACCGCACCGCGTACCGGTAAATTCACAACTAGCTCGAATAGCTCTGTTAAACCGTTTCGTTTTCTGTCTTGTCCAATCCCGGACGAGCCCCCAAAAATATGTAATATCGTGATATAATGTGTTTAAAAAGAGTGGACAATAGAGATGTTAATCAGACAGAAAAAGACGATTGTTGTTCAACCTGAACTATTCACGCCAAACGCACAGAAAACAGCGCAATCCACACTCTCTCGGCAACGCCACTCGCAACCTCTGTCTCCGCTCAGCTCGCACTCGGCTTCTCGACTCGCACGCTGCTTTTCGACTCGCACGCTGCTTTTCGACTCACTCTCTGCTTTTCGACTAACGCTCTGGCCGTTGCCGCATTCTATTGTCTATTGCTGGGCCCACCGCACACGTGTTCTGCAGACGCTCGTGGCCAGGGTCACGTAGGTCTTTTCCACGAAACTATGCACTTGAAAAGACCGATGACACATTGATGGGCCCGACGGCGCCTCGGCTCTCGCGACATTGTTCATAGTTCGCCCGATATTTCTTAGGCCTTTCGTCCACGATACTACATTTATTAACTCTGTAATTCGTTTCCGATAAGTGTATTACATATGATGATTCTGAATGAAGAATACGGCAACTGATACTATAGTGATTGGTTGTATGAATATTTTAATAAATACGATAAATGATAAATTGTGGACTATAAAGTCATAAGAATGACTTATACATATAAATGTGTATTTCATATTACGATATTTCCATGAAGCAATACGGTAATATACCTTGCAATAAATATTATACGAATGGAAATGTAAGGAAATTGATGACGTTTATCAAGAATGTAAAATTCGTATTTTTTCGAACATAACTAAAGGAAGGAAAGCTAAATATAGATTTGTTTTACCTTGAAAACAATTTCGGATATTTTGTATATTCTGACTTCCTCCTGAATGCATATGTATATGTAATTTAATTAATTTTCCTTAATAAATTTTATTATAATATATAAATTAATGGGAAATTTTCGATCGAAAACAGTACGTACTATTTCCTTATAGAATCAACAAATACGTATGATACAAAATTGAAATGAGTAAATGCATGAGAATAGAACAAATTTATTTCATCAGAGAAAGGTAGATTTCGAAGTACTTTAATTCCTGGAAAAAATGTAGAAAATCAATAGTGCTTCGAAGAAGGCTATCGCGTGAACTAAATTTTACTTATCAATTTCTACGAATCTCTATAATAGACATGACCATTATATGTAAAAAAGTGTTACAGTTTACAGTAATAGAACTGGGTAGAACTTGGATGCATTGCCATAAATAGAAGACTACTCCTTCGCACGTGAAGAGAAATGGAAGATCGAGAGCGCGAAATTGAATTCCTTTATTGGAAGACGAGTTCTTAATTTAAGGAAATTCAAGAAACTCGCTGAGAAGTTTCTGGAAGAAGATTCTTGTCCAGTTGGCCCGTAGCCAGAAGCAAATTAACTTAACGGGGGAAAGACGGGCAGTTTTCACTGGAAATCACGCGGGTCTCGACCAGAAAGGGGAACAGAGAGAACACCGGTGAAACGAACGATCCTTCTTGGCGAAAGAATTCGCTGCCAATGGTGCACCTTCGAAGACCTCACACCCACGAGCAGAAAACGGACAAGCTGGGCCGGAGTAACCAGGGAGGGGATCGAATTCAATGGGACACCATTGTTATTTATTCTCCTAGGTGTGACTGGTCCTGGTCCAACGGCCCACGTGGCTGCGATTATTTATAAAATCGGTACCGAATAGGACGACGTGCTGAGCATTAACGAGGACTGTACCACACGTCGTTATGCAATCCGTAACGAAACACTATTCTTCCATAAATAAGAAAAGAATGAACGTGGTAGATAATACCAGCGACACCATGCCTACTCCTAATATCACAGTGGATTTTACGTCAATCGCGCGATGATTTGTACTGCTATCTTACGCTCCGCGTAATTGGATGGTTCTTTAAGGTAATGCAATTGGAAGACGCGCAGGATTTAACGAGTACGTCATCAAAATATATTTTAGATAGATTTATTACCCCTTGTCCTTGAACGCTTGATTTACAGCCGTCGTTAAATTTAATAATGCCACAATATGTAATTGCTTAATTTAAGGTACACCAGTTAAGCACGGAAAGACCAACGGGCAAATATGATTAATCGTATTTGGAGATCTATATAGGTTTCGTTCAGACGCTTGGTTTTGTCAGACGTTGACACATCATCACATTATAACATTGCATAACGTATAATGAATGAAAGTAATATACTGTACGCATTTTATGTTCCGCTTTTTCACATACATTAATGACAACAAATGGATATAATCCGAAATTATTCTAATACATGAAAATAATAATACCAGAAGCATAAAATTTAATCCTGAGATAAGAAAGGAGATAATTATTGAAAAAGACAGAGATATAGGAGAAAGCGCGTGTAAAAATGTATATAATAATAGAAAAGTATAACGTGGAAAATGTAAGAAGGAACATCTGAGAATGTGATTGGTGTTCACGAGGTGGGTGTTTGAATTATTCATCGAAGAAGTATACGCTTAAAAGGTAGGCCAGAGATAAGCAGTAGAATTGTGCGTTGCCCGCGAAATGCATTAAAACCGCCAATAAACATTGCGCTCGCGCGGAATGCCAATAAATTATGCGTTGGCAATCCTCTTCTTAACAGATATTGGCGAACGAAAACGAATGCATCACGGTGGCCATGGACTTGGAACGTGGTAAACTCGAAAAAACAAGTTCTTCGTTTATCTACACCGCCTAACGAGTTTACGTCTTAATCACTTGATCGATCGATCTTAATCGATATTTCTCCCTTTCCTATAAATCTTCGAGGTTTCCCGGCTTCCACGATCGCGGAGGTCTCTTACGACAACATTCGCTTCTGTGATACGACTACCAGCATTCCACACATTCATTCGTTTTACCTCGATATTCTATGGGGTATTTCTTTATCAAACACTGATTTGCTTTCATAAGGTAGAATACGTATTGATTGATGGCTTTACGAATTATTATAGTTTTATGAAGTTCGATATTGTATGACACGTGGAAGATTGTCGTGCAATTCTATAGCGATCGATAGAAAATTATATCTTATTTATAATATTGTAGTAGATATATATTTAGGATATGGTTTAGATATTTTATACAATGAGTTTTGATATAAAAATATTCTTTCATCGGATCGTAATAAGTTACTCTGCATTTATGTGAGAATTCATTGCAAGCGCAGTTTAATGTTTATGTATAATTTACATATTGAATATTTATTACATACTTACCTTCATATTATTTTCAAAATAATTAAGACGCAGTATGTTACAATCTCTAAAATCATTGATGTTAAGTATACGTGATTCATAAAAAGAGTAAAAGCTTTTTCGTGATTATTAATATCGAGAATAGTCCATAGAATATTCCACATAGGCGCGTCCCAGATTTTTCAGATTAAACTTCGTTAGTACGTGCTGTGGCTATAAATAGTTTTAAAAAGGCGTGTAAATATGGGTCGTAAAAAACTTTATTAAAAAATTGCAACAAAAAATGCTGAATACAAAGAAACCAATGCTTTGGCCTGCGAGAACGCCTGATTTCACGTCATTAATCATTTACCTGTGGGAGACCGTAAAAGACTACCTAAGTTAAACAAGTATTACTACACGCGATACACGTGATTTTATACTACTGAAACATTCACGATCGTTTCAGTCAAATGTTATTAGTAATTAATATTATCAATATTTATTTCCCATAGAAACTTGAAAGTAATAATAAGTAGAAAAATTATAGCAAGAATAACATGCGTTAATAACAAAAAGACAGATAAGTATACAAATACCTTGTGCATTCAGTATGTAGAAAAATTATACAGCTACATGAGCTGAATGCAAGGGGATTGAATTAAATTCCATACGACTCTCTGGCTGAAGTACTTACCTTCGGTGTGTGTTTTCGAGGGCGTTACAGAGCTCTCAAACAAGGTTTCTGTGGAACGTAACAAAGGGAAACCATACGCTATGCGTTACTGGTATTATGTATTGCTGCAAAATGACGGAAGGGTAAATATAACGAGGGTGATGAATATTTATAATAGCATTCTCAATTGATCTGGTCGCGAAAGGGATTTGCGTGCGTGTAGCATGCCGATGCATCGTGATCCACGTAAAAAATATATGGGGGGTGAATAATTAAAAAGAACTCCCGGCATGAAGCACCTTGGTAGTAACGTCCATAGATTTACGCTTGTTTTACGGGTTCAACGTATGATTGAGTTACGGTTAGTTCGTGATTTTACGCCCTACTTCGTGTACCTGTCGCTTGATGAAAGGTTCGGTTGATCCACGATTCAGATATGGTATTCTTGAATATTTAACTATTTCGGGAAAATTGAAACTGAAATTAGCTGCGAACGTTATTGGTATTATTAAATTGTTTCATAAATGATAGAGATAGTAAAAACTTTATATTCTATACAATTAAAGATAAAGAGAACGTGCAGCTGTATCTTCGAACAATTTGAGTAAATAGAAAAGAATGTATGTAAAAATCAGGTCATTTTTCAAACACGCTGTAGGCGTATTCATAGACAATCACATATACAAATAATTACTTTCGTTATTTGTGTATAAGTTTTTACATTATTACATTATGACTGTAATCGTACTTAAGGAACCTTTTCCATCATAGTTTTTTATCTTGACCTTCTGACAATAATAATAAAATGGTACTTTTCGAAGAGCGTTGCGCGGATACTTTTTAGAAAGAGAAGAACAAAGAAAACCGACGTCTATAAGATAAGCATCACAAGATTGTGTCATTATTCGTTTTAGTAGAGAATGTCTTCGAATAACGCTTCTACTTTCGTTCAAAATGACTTGCAAAAATATGGGAGAAGTCGAACGAGACTAGTAGGGGGTTTCCAGGCACTCACTAAATTCTTTGATCTGTTACGATTCCGCTTGTGCCATCTATCCATTCGAAAGCCAAAATCTTACTATTTTAATAATTCCAATACATTTGAAGAAAATTATTGTAACCTATGTATGTGCATTCTGTACATTTTGCATCTTTGAATTTCCTACAAATACATAAAAATCCGCAGTTATGACAGACTTATCGTTACTTAAAATACTAATATCTATCTACGTATTCTTTCTTTTATTCTTCATTATATCATCCTGATTTAATACTTCCATGTGCATTTCAATTATTTAACATTCCGAATTATTAATGTACAGTCAACTAAATAACGAAATACATATCCTTATTGCTAGATACATATATTCGTCGAAGAAAAACTGCTTGGAAATCCTCGAATACAAATTGGTCAACTTGAAATTTTTCACATGCAGAAGTTCGAACCGTGAAAGTTCTCCGTCATACCTTTTTCCTTTGTACATCTCGGCGTTTTCCTCCCCTACTGTGCCCGTTAAGCCGCGTACACACGCGCTAGTCGACCATGCGTACGGTAGGAACGTGGTAGGCAGAGGTGTAAAATGAACGAAAGCATATATCATGGTGCAGTAATGCAATATCGGCTGTGCCTTTCTTGGCCCAGGGGCCTGACATGGTGCCCGTATGCCCGTGTAAGTATAAGTAATGCCTGTTATTTGCCGGGTATTAGTTTTTGTGCGGGGCTAACTTATCGTCCTCGTAAACTGGCGCACAATTACCTGTCTCTACTGTGCGAGCAGCAATGGAGAGTCTCGCAACGATTGCTCGTGTCACGTCCAAGAGGTTACCTCCGTGAAATTACATTTACGTTCTACTGACAATAAAACGACGACAAGACGAATGGGCGAATTAGCGTAAAGGGAATTACATACATCAGAATGCGCGGTGCAATACGTTACCTAGAATCTGGCTTTATTTTTACTATTTATCATTTTATGATAATTTTATAGTGTACATCGCCCAATATTGTATGTGACCTTTAATTTTAAAACCGGGCATGGTTCGCAAAGTATCGAGGAACTTTATCACAGATTTTCGTGATTTTATATTTTCTTGATAATGACAATGCCGAAATAAATTAATAGTATCGGCAATTTAAGGTTCGTGATATTTGCGGGATATTAATGTTCTTTAAAAAGTATTAATATATATGTAGTATCGTGGAAAAAAGGTCTGTGGCGGCATTTGATAACAAATACCATCACTCGACACTAACTAGTGTCGGACGACGGCAGCGCAGTGGTTTTAGTGCCTTAAAAAAATGCCCTAATTTAGTAATAAATTTAGTGCCCTAAAAAATGAGAAGACCGTACCCAGCTGTACCCAGCAACGACATCTACAGCCTTTTAAGTATTCCGATATTACATATATATATTTGATAAACGTGTTTAATAACAGTGAAGTATAATATGTATCATTGATTACATTTTGGAAAAGTACAATTTCGAAGAATCAATTTATTTTTGATTTCTAAATAACCAAAAACGAATACACATTTATCATGAACTTTCCTTATTATGTGACTTGCATCAGTAGTAGTTCGATTAGTAACAAATTCTTTGCTTGAAAAAAAATAAGGAAATTTTGAAACAATCATGTTAATACACCATGCGTTTTATATTGATCCGTTAAAGGATGATTCTATTTAATAGTCCATACATTTTTTAGGAATATTAAGAATTATGGTACACTAATATCTACCTATAGTCCAGATTAATGACGCAGAACTCTGTGATTTACTAGTTTTTCCATTATTGTGCCCAGTAATTGTCCGTCATGACAAATATCTCAAGCATTTTTTGTGATAGTAATCAACGAATTATGCGGTCGTTATATAAGAAATAACGAAGCCTTCGTATGTTATCGTGTCGTATGAACTGAAAGTATGCCCATTTCATGAAGCAATCGTAAATCTTTGAAGGTTCAGCAATAAATTGTTATCACTATTCATCTGAACGTTAGATTATATTGTAGTCTTCTCGACTCGAAAATTAACTATTCTTCTATGTTATACATTTGAATAAATTTGTATTATCCGCATCCAAAATTGTGCGGAATTTACAAATAAAAATATTACAGAGATGTTCGTGTTATCGTACAATCGGATTATTTATTATTATTGTTATGCAGTATCGTTGGTATCTAACAGATATTAAAAATAATAAAGCTTATGCCCATTTATATGTAGTTGAGAGTTTCAATTTTCATAAATAAGCATATTAAAATGCGCATAAATGTCAGAAAATGCTATATATGTATATAATAAAATTTCTAATAAATTGCTCCTAATAAATTCACTGTAAACAACTTATCGGCAAATATAAACCGCAATTTCAGCTACTAACAGAAAATTGAATTAGACAAATTCCTCAATAAACTGACAGGATTAATAAATAGCCATTAATTTTGCTTCAATCAAATAAATGTACGTGCAGACTTGCAGACCATTACTGTCGTAACACATAGCGACTCGTAGACACGATAATGTTATCGAATTCAACGAATCAGCCTTTAACTGCAAGTCAATGTTCTCGTCGATGCGCATCGTTTGAAGCTATCAGATTTTTCTTTTCTTTTCCTGTCTTTTTTTCTCTTTCTTCTCCTGTTCCCTCCTTTTTTTTCTATCCCACTCGCTATTTATCTTCTTGCTTTTTGCTCCTTCATTCTTACCTCTCGTTCTTTTTGTACTTTTCTTCGTCTCTGAACTTTCGTTTCGTGGTGCAACCATTTAGGATCGGCGACATTTCCGGTTACGAAGTAGCAGCCGTTACAAATAACGACCCGATAAAGGCGATCACCGAAAGAGCAGAATTTATGTGCGTGTATATGTACTCACGGTTGGTCCAATTAAGACGACCCAGTGACGCAAGATTCCAACGATTCTCTAAGATTTATTCATAGCCTCTAGTCGACCACACGCAAAATCAATAAACATTCTATGAGCTCAACGGATTGAAAAAAACTGATTTCATTTGCTGTTAATTATAGCAATTAACTCAGTATCAATTAAGAAGAAGAATTAATTAGAGGAACTGAGAGCGTTTAAACTGAACTGTGTAATTACGGTATAAAAATTGAATAATTAACCCGCTCATTGGCAAAGTATACAAAGTCTCAAAAGATTATATGGTTTTATAAAGGAGAATATAAGATATAATTATACTTATTACTTATCGCTATGAAACTATTATAAGAATAATTGCCCGATAGAATCTGTTAATAAAAAGCTCTTTGATCATTCGATATGTTTTCGTTTCCTAACAAAAAATATCTCTCGCGAAGTCGTCGAAAATGCTCCTTCCCCAAGACGCAAGCTCTCAGAAATCAAATCACGGTACAATCAGCGATTAAATTTTTAACACTCGACGGTCAATAATCGCGTTTGATAATCATTATTAAATCAGAAACTTTTATTACGAAGTTAGAAGTATACAAGCAACAATTGAAGCGTTTCGCGGTATCAATAATGACTTACTTAACGAGACAGGAAGTCGATGTAATCGATCCATTAATCTGAGACAGCTAACGACATGGGAAATTTATATCGATGGACTAAAAAAGAGTCTCACGCGGAGGTAACAATCGTTTCCGTTGGCCTCGTAGAGAATTGGGAGGTCGCTCGTTCAAACGATCTCGAGGGTGAAAATCCAGTGAAAGTACACCTGGCGCTACCGTCACACGCAACTACAAGGGATGTCGTGGGGCGGGGTAAGGCGCGAAAAATCTACACGAAATTCCCTTGAAATTTTTCCAATGGCAGTGTGACCACCCAGAATGTTCGCACATAAATTCATCCATGACGGAATTCATAACAATTAAAGAAAAAGGCGTCGGTGGTCAGAATACTATGGGCTGCCCGTTTCAATGTTTACGAAGGTGAACTTCTCATTGTCGTGAAAGCAACCACGTTGGTCAAGCCATGCCGACTTTTCATTATAATATGGATTTTAGGGAAAGCTACTTCCAATATCCTGTGACACATGCATTCAAAATGCATTGCCTTTCTTGCACGGTTGTGTGAGTCTTTTAGCTTCAATTTAACATACGTTTTATTCAGTATTTCATACTAGATTTATGCATTTTGAATAATTTGCAAGTGCGTATAAGTATGGGATGGATTAATCTTATTTTTAATTGGACGAAACTCTTTATGGAAATCTGTTATTAACATATATGTGCAATTCAATATTATTTTAATTTCAACTTTATAATGTGTATAGTGAAGTACGTATCCGCCTATATAGCGTAAAAATGGATTTTTTTACCATTCTCGTTCTTATGATTACTTTCTTTCAAGCTTTCTACTTGCTTTGTGGGTAGCTAATCTTGTTGCCAGTTATAGGATTGTATTGTAGTCAAGCGTGAATAGCCAAACCGTACCTAATTCAGCGACTAATGGTTTCATTGTGACTGCCCGCATTATGTCACAGGATAGCAGGAAAAACGACATTTTAAAAATTTGTAAATAGAAACGACCGCATAGCATTTCAATAAAAAGGAATAGTTCGGAAAAATCAAAATATGTCAAATGTAGTATTTATATTTATTCACAGAAACTTCGAAATCCATATTTTTTGCATGATACGACCAGAAAACCTTCTTCGGAACCCTCGACACATTTATACTTTTAAAATTATACTTGAAAAATTATCAACGAGAATATAAAAAAAACGAATAACATACGAATTCACCCAAATCAACAAAAATTTCTGTACTTACAACTTACAGTATCTCATCACTATTAAAAATTGAATTAAATAATAATGCTCTGATAAGATAAAACCAATCTATTCAATCTGCTTTCATCGATCTATCATATTCATTTTAGAGGACGTTCGAAATATATCAGGACCGATCGATGTCCACAAAGAGTAAAAATTGAGTTTGGTCCTAATTGCACTGTTCCCCTATGAAACTTTCTTTCGAAATAGTATGGTCTTGTATCTGGTATATAGCGAGCAGGGATAAAGATCAAGAAGGGATCTCCTCTAATGATCGCATTGATCGCTGACTTAATATTCTCTGGACGTCCGTACTCGATTTAACGAGGGCGGCACTGCTGTGGACCACAAAGCACGCGTGTGCACGCAGGTGAAGCAACGGCCGAGAAATAGACCGGCTATTCTCGATTCGAGCTGGCCCCTTGATCGAGAAACGTGCACCGCTGACGCCAGTTAGCTGCAGCCGCCACCAAGAGAAACGCGCGGGAACCTGTCCCAACCAGGCCGACAGATAAGAAACTGCAAGATAAGATACACTAATTGAGAGATCTTAATTGGAGGCCGCACAGGACCTTTTCAGCCTTTTTCGTTCGCGGACATACCGCCAGCGTCACGGTTATTTCTTCCGCGCGTTCGTGAATCTCTTAACTTCATACAAATATCAAGTAGACTCTTAAACTTAGAAACTCTTTTTCGCTTTTATTAATATATAATTTCGCGATATATAGAATATCTTTTAACATAATTTTTCAAATTCTTGTTACGTATAAGGTGAATATTGAAGCGCATGATGGAGAATATCGAACGTTTTCTATCTTGTTTTCAACACATTTGGAACTTTTGTACTTTTGTACTTTTTCAGTAACAGCAATTTTTCTAAACTATAATTTTAAATGGAAATGCAAGAATTTTTACTGGGGATTAAAGAAGTTCATAGATGACAGATATTGAGTAGAATTGAACGTTACTAATAATATTAAATATTTCTTCATCGCTTGGAAACGTTTGCGTTCTCTCGTTCTCTAAAAACCATGGTTATGGCGTAGCGTGCTTAAGATTTACCACAAGATCATTTAATAAAGATCTCCATAGAACTATGTGATGAACTTGACGCGGGCAGTCGCACGACACAAATCTAGTATTTTTCGTGGTTGATACCATCTGTCCGAGTATAGGTTTCACGTGAATCTGGTCCCCGAGGTAAAAGACACTAGATCGTCTGGGCGAAAGCGGATCGCAAAGCAGGTATTATCCCGTAAGATAAAGTTTCCGGTGGCGGAGCTCAAAAACGTCCAACGACGAAGAAGGTAATCTTAGGATCTAGATGCGGGAACGCAGGGTACGGGGGACATATGCCGAGGCAGTGGCGCGTGAATCTATACGGGACTAAGGGGAACGCATAGTGAACCGAGGTGACTGAATGAAGGACAGAAAGGGGTAGGAAGAGGAAGAGGAAGAGAAAAGGGGGTGAAACTTAACGGCTTCGTTGATTCCCAGACGCGTGATTTCTAGATCAAACACTCGAGAGCGTTAAGAAGGAAGTTGGAAGGGGTGCTTATTCGAGTCGGCCGGTCTGTGTAAGAAAAGGGGGTGTCAACGAGCTGTTACGAGGGATCGAAATTGGGGGACCCACTCGTTTTTTTTTTTTGGTTATTCTCCGTCTCGCTTTTGTACTACCAATTCTTCGTATTTCGATCTCTCTCTTCCGATATCCCCGTGGTAGAGAGAAAAAGGGGGAGGTATACAGCCAAGAGGATTTTTGGACATTATTTAAGAAGCCCTTCAGAGTCTAGTTCCAAGGAAATCAACGGTCGGAGTTGGAGTGGCAGCGGGAGTGAGTCTTGTATCTACACCTTCCGCCCTTCTTTGTATATAGAAGAACGTAATACCTTCAGAACCATCGTAGTAAACAGAGAATCCAATGGTCCCGATCCGATCTGATCGCCACGAGTTGTTTGATTTTGGCTTTCGGCCTCGAGTGATTTGAGCGGATTTGCGCATCGACGGACATACAAGTACCTGGTAAATCCATTCTCAGGAGGACTAAAATACTCGATAAAATCTTCCATGAATTGTATAATATTCATAAAAGCCGGTCGTTGTTTAATTACGATATTATTTCCATTGAATTTTAAATAGCCGAACGTTTTCATATCTCGATAGCAAAACAATCAATGCTCAAATAGGGGACTTAACATTCAAATGCATTTTGTTAATGGACATTAAATAACGCCAAAATAAAATATTTTATGTAATCCACGTTTGCTTCAAGTGTGTTTATACATATTTGTATAGAGCAGAGTGATTTTTAAGATGTTGCTTAAGTAACTATATGATTTTTATTTGCAGATAATACTTATATATGATAGAAAAAATTAAAAGTATCTCGTATACTATACACACAATTTATTTTATAAATAAGGGAACTCTTATATAACATATGATCAGTCTTTTAAAGAAATTATTTTTTACAAACGAATGGAAGAACCTCTTCAAATGGCAACCTTAATTATCATATATCGAAATTGAAATGCAAGATGAACTGAATTTTTATATAGAAATATTTGTTGAATTACTCTATATTTATTGAAGTTTTGATGAATGCTTGTTTAGGCTTAATATTCCCTTCCAATCGTAGATTGCTCGCGTATTCAGTTTATATTTCACAACTCGTTACCATATAAACGGTTATAAATCATTTATTTTTCCTTTCTTTATACAGACGTTTAAGACTGAAGGGTTGCTTAATTACCAGTATTAAATTACCGGAGAATAAATCTTTGGCAGAAATTATTTTGTAATAAATTTATTCACTTTGCATAACTCGTTGACATAAATCAAACGATAACGACTTTATCACTATCGACTGGTTTAACAGCCGCTCCTTTAACACTGCTTCGTTCAATCTCGTATGAGTAATTACTATTACTACTAATCATTTCTGCTTGCACTGTATGTGCAACTTCGTTCAAATGTTTTTATTGATACTGACTAAATGAAAATGGCATTTTCTTGTTCTAAACTGTATTATGAGTAATCAGTTGTTATAATTATTAATATGTTAAAAAAGAGTAAAGTATTAATAAATTTCATACAATATCCAATATAAGTAAAAAGAATTCTAAATAATATAGATATAAAATATATTCGAACTAACATTTAACGCATTTTACTTTAGAAATGATATTTAGAAAGGTAACAAAGAAGCTTAAAAACCTAAGAAAATACATATAAATTTTTCTATCTCTCTTATTATTGTTTACTAATTGATTTGTGGCTAAGCGTAATACGTTTGCGTAATAGTAACGCATAGTTCTATTATGAATAGTAACGAAGGATGAGGTGTAACTGAAATAAATACCACAAGTATGTAGCAGTGTATGAGCGTGTATTTGACAGTGTTTTTTTCTCTCTCGTACGGCGGCACACATTATTAGAATTCGCAGTACGTACGCGATTTAAGTTGGAATGTTATATTATTGCTAGTTGCTCCAGGCGTGCTGCACTCGTAGTAACGAGCTGCTTTACAACGGAACCAGCATTCTCGATACGATTAATACTGAGAATCGTAAACGGTTCGAAAACGATTTCGTTTAGCTCAGATGCCGGAGGTCGTTGGACATCGACCAGATAATGGCCTTGTTCGGTCTTTCTCATAGAAAAATCTGAGTTCGTGACTTATTGGCCGATGTCCAACGTCCGCCGCCCATGGAAACGCAATTTCCGATTTCCCTCGACGCGTGTACGAGCGAAGCACGTCCGGGATACATCGACACATCGATTTTAGTGGGTAACAGGTGGGTCTCTATATTACAACGCGAATTACAATGTAGAATAACATTATCATCATCATCGTCGTCGTCGTTCGTTATACAACAATCATCGTAATAATTATTATCATCGTTTCATCGCAATCGATCATCGCGGTGTGCTTAAGACAAATCAGTATTAAATATCTTACATACACATCATCTTCCATATATATATTTATACTTTACCTTTTTTTTTCTTTATTCATTATATATACTATCTATCTATAGGGTAGTCAGATTCATCTCTCGTGTTTCATTCGTTTCTTTATATCCTTTTTTGCCGTTCGCGTTTGTAGATTGTGAGAAAGTAAAAAAAAAAGAAGAAACAAAGGAGGGATTGATAGGTCGCTTCGGTGCTCGAGGTCAAGGCACGCGTCAACGACAGGAAACTCGACGAATGTTTTTTTGTGCTATTTTCGCGTCATTAAAAATACTACTTGTTTTCTTTTCTTAAATTGCTTCTTAAAATGCTAAACGCAACTAGATACTCGTGTCGCTCCGAAATATCGAAATATGATCGTAGAAAAAATGTGTGAAGTTTCGTAATATAAAAACTAAATGCCAAGTGACTTGACATCGAGCAAACTCATGATTCTAAGGAAGTACGCTCGTCGAGAATCGTTACGCGCTTTCCCGCAATGTACGTCGATTCTTTGCTCGCTGTTCGATGCAATAGAACAGGAATAGAAGAAATTTTCACGCATAAATATCCGTTCTTTTAGTACTGCTTCTAATTGCTGCAAACATCGCCGCGATTCTCGACGCAGTGTTACGTGACGCTACGCTTACACATACAAAACGAGTAGGTTAATTTTTACTGGTGGAGTTACAATATCATATTACAATACAATATTTATTTTTTTTTCTTTCTTCCTTAATGGTCAACAGCTGGCATTTTTTATTCTGTTTCGCGCGCGAAATTTTATCGTACTTAGCTTGCACGCGCCACGCACCGATAGATGAAACTGTGAAATAAAACGATGTAGAAATAGCATTTTCCTAATTTTATTGTTATCATACTTTCGTTGCTTCGAAATACAATACAATAAAATTAATGGCGCATTAAACTTGATCGATAAGAAAAGCCACGAAAAAGGCGTCAGAGAAAACGCAACTGATAAAGTAATTTCACGTGTTTATGTTCAGCTACATTTTCAATTCATCAAACGGAGCGTGGCATTTCTACGAACAATTTGCTGTCTACTTTTTTTTTTCTTTTTAGCGACACGTACAAACACCATTCGGGGTGGAAATAGGGCCTCTACGCACTGCCACTCGTACGAAAATGAAATTAACTAATCAGGTATTGAGTATTTTCGGATTTAAGACTGATAACGTAAAGATAGAAGGTGAGAAGAAAATAAGTACAACAATGAGAATGATATCGAATATGGTTACTTAAAATATCGTGAATATGAATAGAAATATCGTTTCCATAATTATTTACGTCAAATAAAAAAGAAATTGCATTGAAACGTCACACGTCCGCTAAACAAAAGATAATATTCTACATATTATACAATAACAAATAAACCGATTTCGATTAATTTATCTTGAAGTATTAAAACGCGTTCTCCAAGAAGAAAAAGAGGAATGAATAAAATGATGACTTCGTACGAAAATTCATGAGCGATAATGAAAAAAACGAAAAAGCCATGAAATTGGCGATAAGTAAAATAAGAGAGAGCAGCGCACATTTCCGTACATATACGAGGAAAAGGTGTTCTCGGGCGGTTTGGTTTTCGTACTATCTAAACATGATTTCAATAAATAAGCTACCTAGGGAGCGAGTTCTTTTTGGGAAAAAGGGGTAGACGCTCCTCACGTGGCAAATCTGCGAAAACGAATGAATCAGGGATGGCTCCATGCGACTTTATTTCGTACTTTAAATTACGGTGTACACGAGCGGTTGTCACCGATTTAGAAAAGCACACAGGAGGTAAAGCTACACGGAAAGAATTCTCACGAGGCCGAGGAACGCTACCCTTTGATTCTTTTCGTCGAGTCGCCACCGCTTCATATACTCGTGTACCTAACCTAGTAATACAGTCTGCGATAGCGTCCTAAGGATTAACTTCATTAACGATCATATAATATATTACACGCAGTCACACGCGTTCAGAGGCAAATACGTACGCACGCCAAAATGCACACAAATAATTAAGCTCGTACACGAACACGCAGTTTAAGCCGATACTCTCAGTAATTATTTCACTCTCATTCCTATCAGAAAATAGATTTTCTGTATGAATTACACCCGTTCGACGCGATGAAAACCACATCGAAAGTAATAATCATATTCATTATTTCAAATACATGTATAAAATACTCAGAGATCCTGTTATTATTTGTCCATTACGTTGTCCAACGACTGTTTTCTGAATAGAGTTTACGAAAAATATATATACACTATCGCGTATATTGCTCTCCTGAAATTACTGCATACCGATTCTCTGTTTAAGAAAGTCTCTCTGTTCGTTTGTGTGTATGTGTGTGCGTTCCGAGTAGTCGACTTTCACGCACGCGTGTATATCTTCTGCTTTTCTTATATTTTTCTTTTGTATAAATAATATCGATTAGAATAAAAGGTAAAAAACGGTCAGGTGAATGGAGCAGCCGTTGATAAAGTAGCGATTCGAAAACGACTGCAACGCGAGCTTCGACATCAACGCGACGGTGAGAACTGCGTGTACGTCGCGAGCACGCACGCACGCACACATTATTCATACACGCAGGCAGGCAGGCACGCATGCACGCACGCACGCTACATTAGGCGGCGTAATTAGCACAGCGAGCGAGAGAGTCTTGCGCAGCGTGAGCTCTACTGCGCGAGCACGCCAGAGAGTTACACCTTTTTAGCGCGTCTCTATACCGGAAATATTTCCTTCCTGGACAAATTCCATCGTCACGAATAAACACGCGATCCGAAAGTATAATTATCGTTCCATTAAATTCCGATGATCGACATCGAGAGAAACGTTACGGCTAATCAACGTGATTCACTTTCGATTTATTTTCGATTAAACCCGATCGCCTTTTATTAAATCCAACCTACGTACACTCGACATGCAATCACGAGATCGTAGAATCGTTTAAGTTCGAAATTTATACCGAAGAAAATAATTCCATAGACGTATGCTGTTCGTGCATCTCTCCGCGCATCTATTGCGGTTTGTGACAGCGCTTGAAGCACGGTAGCTATCCGATTGCGCAACGATTTAGGCCGATCGCGCGCAACATATTCATCCATCGCTAAATCGACTGATCCTAAACTTTCCGACGAATTCGCATTTTTTTTTCTTTTTTTTTTTTTTTAATTTTTCTTCGAAACTTTAGCTATTTCTCGTATAGTTTCGTACGCGGAACTTTGGATTATTAAACGAGACAACGAGAACGATCGATAATCGATGAAAATGAAAGAAACAGTACGCCGTTGACCGACGACTGCCAACTAATCGTATCAAAAATTTAGCGATGGAACGAAAGGGGGGAGAAATTATGATATCGTGCATACTTGCCTGAAAGGATTCAGTCGGGGCAAGTGTGAAATGGAATTTAACGACGCATAACGAAAGCTCTAGCCAACAAGACTGTCATCCTGCAAGTTGGTACGCTCGTGTCTTGCGAACAATTTTTCGTTGTTGCTCGTCTCTTCTGTGCAGCGAAATTGCGGTTGGTCGATAATTGTTGTACGCAAGCGAGCAGGAGACACACGAGGCGAGCTTAGCTTTGTTCGTTGCGATCAATCGAGGCGCGTGCTTCGAGCCGCGTTTCACGTGGTGCCGCGTAGTGGGTTCCTGAAATCTCGACCGTACGTTCCACCAGCGTATTTGGCAGTCTGATCTCAGGTTCTCACAGGTGTAAATGAGGCAGTCTTGATCGGCGAGCCAGTGCGCGGCTCAATACTTGTTGGCCTCGAAGAGAGGACTCTCGAGCCGTCTTCGCGGTGCAGAGACCTTCTCGCCGGGACGCTTCCAACTTCGATTCGGGTGTCGATAACGATGCGTCGTATGAACGATCTCCCTCGTACTGTCGGCCTGCAACAGGGAGTTCTTCGTGGCCCTCATCACGGGCGACGGTTTCCTCGATACCACGTAAGGATCCCGTGGGTCCATTCCGCCCATGTCCGCGTTCACCAAGCTGTTGTGGTGATCGATGTCGGCGTGAGGATTGTACTTGATGAAATTGAAGCACTCCTGTCGACCACGATGGTTCTTCATCGGTTTGCCAAACTTGTTAAAGCCCAGATACCGCGAGCTATCTACGACGCTTCTGTATGTCAGATACGAGCCGTTGTAGTCCTCGTAGAACTGACACATGGGACCCTTTTGCTTCTTAGGCTGGAAACAAAATAATAGACTCTTTTCATACTTGTATTTCTGATGCCATATACAGGCTTGCAAATGTATTTGGACACTTTTAGACGTCATTTATGAATATATTATCTTTGCAATAAGTAAAGTATTTTTGTGGCTCAGGTAATATATATGTTGCAAAAAATAGGCAAGTATTTAGCTACTTCTGAATGATAATCTATACCGGAACTTCATTTATTTCAATTTATCAGAGAAAAGAGAAACAGTTCACGTGTATGATTGAAATTCATATAATAGGTGTTTACTTATTTTAAGTTTAATGGCGAGGAATTCATTTAATCGAGCAGTCGTTAAAATTTTGTTCTAAAGCGAACGGAGTTATGGAGTCTTTCTATAAATATACTTTGTTAATAATCTCTTAAAATAATAATAGCAAAGCCGTTGTATTCTAACTTCCAGAAACACATTAATGATTGAAATCATTCATATTTTCACTCACAAATTATACTTTTAGCGAAGATGTTTTCTAGGTAGCCACTGGTAAAGGGATAATATGAGCGATGAATATAAACGTCTGAACCGTACAATCCGGTGCATTTACTAATGCCTATAAATTTACTCGCTCTTTCATGTTGATGAAATATGTCTACTAATTGGTAGGCAAGTAATTACCAGGCCGATGGGTTTCCATCGCTTGTTGAAGCAAATGTATCGCTGGCTTTTCTCCGCGAAGATGTACAACTTCCTACTGAAGTCCTCGGACTGAGTCGTAAGTTTTTCTGTAACATTAAACGCAAAGACAAATTCAATTATCAAACTGAATAAATTACACAATATAAACTGATGAATATTACTATGGATCAATTAGTTAATATAAATTTTCGATCGATCAGGATGAATTACATATAATGTAATTCCTTTTGCAAATTCCTAGAATCACTTCAAAATCACAAAATAACTAACTATTCATTTGGAAACTATAGATTTACAGCCGTATACTTTCGAAGATTTGGACAATTTTCTCTAAAATGTACAAATAAAAGCTTCTTACTCTTTCATTATATACTTTTTCATATACTTTTCATATCATTGGTCGTTGGCAGTTCTAGTGTTAAACTACTCATCTCCACAATTCAATATCTGCATATCTTAAATATAAAATAAAACAATAGCCATTAACGAATTATGAATTTCCAAAAGATTCAGTTAAAACTATCTCGCGTTAACCTCATGAACGACGTCGCGTTGAAGAGGCAAACGAGTAACCTAAGGAAAACTAATGGAGTTTATAAAATCAGGCGAAGGCATTAGTTATCGGGGACAAACCGCAGGATACAGGAGGTAAACCGTTTTGTGCGTTCGGTATGCGAGCTGGCATATTTCCGAGAAGAGACCTCGTCGAGGTTTATAGCGCGAGTTGTACCTACATCGATGCTCAGAGACCCTCTTCCAGGCACTCTTCGGCACTGAGAAAGGAAGAAAAGGTTGGCTAAGCTTGCCGCCGAGGCTAGTTGGTGCTAATGAAGGAGGCACAGACCGACCGGTGTGTACTTTGCCACTTAGCGGGTCCTGTCGTGCCTCGACCCCGAACCGTGCACGTTGCGCTATGCTTGCTGCAACGGCGTGTCTCCCTTTTTCTTTCGCACCAGCTATTACGAAATTCTGCCGACCCGAGAAGTAGGCGTCCTTTGTTCCGGATAACCAAAGAAAAGAAAAAAGGGCTGGCTTACAGGTGCACAACCGACGCTTTCGAGCTTACCATTTGGAAGAACAGAGTGCTTGTGAAACGGCTGTACCACGAATATCGTGCTTGTAACGGGATTATTTTATTTGTGCACCTTCAGAGAGATTTCACTGCATGATATATTCCCCAGGGCCATTTTTTTACAGTATGCTATGATATTGTTAGGTATAACAATGTTTCTAGAATAAAGTGTTCCATGAATTGAAAAAATAATAATTGCCTGAGTTCTTGTCGTTATCTTCATATCTGTGGAAAGTAATACGATGACTTTAAGAAATTTGTACGAATCGATCACATGAAAGTATTTTTGAAGAGAAGAAGATATTTTGTAAGGCAGAATTTAAGTTTAGTAATTTTGTACATTCGATATTTATAATATTTATTAGATATTTGTATAATATTCAGACTTATGAAATGATTGTATAGTAAGTGTAACTGGTATACAGAGTGCAGGAAATTAATATTTAAAATTGTTAGTTTTATTTATTTCTTCTTTTAGATATTAGTAGTAGTAACTAGACGCGAGAGTCTCCATCTTGAAAGAAGAAGATGTGCAACTTTCAAGAATGTATGTAATGGGGTTGTGCACCTTGCTTAGTTCACAGTGATAATGTAGATGGAAACTGTTTTCGCAAACATTTTAGCAAGAATTAAACAGAAACTAAGTGGATGCTTGATAACTGTTAAGAAAAGTTTTATAACGAATGAACGGAAAGAACGGAGCAAGATACACATCGCTATTCGAAGTTGATGAAGTCAATGATAGACATCGATATAGGAATTTAGTTAAATTCGAAAATATGTAAGAAATATCTTGTCTATTTTCTTTAATTAATTGTTTGCAGTGGCCAGTATAATAAATTATTATTACCAACTCGGTTGAAACTAAGATTGAGTCTTATAATTTTTAGAAAAGGTAGCTTCGTTTTAAAAATGTTACTAGTTGGGGTTAATAGTTATCAAACGTTTGATCAATATTTTTGAGTCATTCTCTATAGATAAAAAATCTAAATTATAGTCTAATATTTCCCAAATCAAAATATGTTCATACATAAAGGAAGTTCATATGATTTACCCGCATTAGCTTAATTTCCCGACGTCAAAAATAATAAATTTTCGCCGCCGTTATGAGACGGGGTTTCTTAATTGATAGACGCTTGACGATATAAAATATGATGTCATGATTATGAGTTTTTCTGGCTTCTTTGTTTGCGGGCCATATGAGAATGGGTATAAGCATCATACGTAGAGAAAAGGAAGGAGGTAAGTCTGCAGGGTGGCCCATTTGCTGGAGCCTCGTTAAATTCAAGTGGTTCTCGTCGGGTACCTTCCCAACATCGAAATCAAGAATGTCCCCGAACTGCCTCGTAAAGTCCTTCTTTCTCTCTACTAGCTCGCCTCTCTTTCCCTCCTTCGTTTTCCTTTTACATTTCGTTTTCTCTCACCGCCTCCTACCAGTCTTCAGGAACCAGAAAAAGCACGAGAGGACTTAATCGGAGACTGTTCTCCGGCAAACCTACCGTGCTCTATACTCCGCGCCAATTAATTGTGCCACTTTTCTTAATTAATTGAATTCACCTTTCAGCGGATGTCTATCGCGACAACATCCCTCTTAGTTAGCGGGTCAATTTGTTCTTTTCCCAGCTACTAAATTTACCTTATCTAAGTAAACGAAAATTCTTCTCTCCGTGATTAACGTTTATAAGTCAAGTGTGTCTCGGTAATATTAATATATTGTATTTGTGATAATTAACAAAGAACGATAATTCAATTAAGAATTGAATGCAGTAATTCTCGAAAACATTTGAACGTTTACTATGGAACATTTTTATGAATATCTTATGTTTGTTATACGAAACTTTTTGAAATTTCATTAGGATCGTAATGAGACAAAATTATCGTGATTACATTGGTAAAGTTTAGAATTAATTTGAAGATGTATTTATATAGGAATTATACATTAATTAGAGTAAACATACATTTAGTAAATATTTCGTATATTGCGTAAATAACGGTTGATACAAAGTACAGCCCAGTTCATTTAACAATATCATTTGACCCGCGAAACAGGACAAACTTAATATCCGACGTTCTAAAGGTGATTGAATTGGTTCAATTTGTTACCAGGGCCATAAAAATATCGAAATAATGTTATCAACGGCTCATAATAAAGCTGAATATCGTTGTTTTCTTCGAACTTGATAAAAAGTTTCACGAAAATATATTGCATTAAGCATCGTTTAAGCCGCTATCGAATCGGAAATTACCCGAACTGCCAGTTAAAAATAGTTCCGTGAAATCGACGAATACGGAAATATAATGGGCATTATCAGCGATAAAGTTTCGTCACAAGTACGGCAAAACAAGTTTGAAACTATCGCCAGAATTTTTCCTCCTGTTCCGTTTCGCGACGTCCGCTTTCCAATATGAAACACGATGTGTATGTACCTGCGTGGTAGCAGCGGAGAAAAGTATGACGATAACAACCTGACACTAATACCACTAACTCCGGAGACGATATATGTATGCTGTTTGCTCGTTCCAGTTAGCCATTACCAAACTCCTATACTTCCGATACCTAGTCGCCGTCGAAGCAATCGGCGACAAAACTTCGACGGTTCGTTTTGATATGATGCTTATCGTTATCAAATAAGGGAAGTGAAATCGTTCCGGCGCGGCGCAACGTTCCTCGGGACAGTGACGACTGTATGCGTTTGTTAGTAACTTGCCAGACGTACGATGACTCGAGACAGGCGTCACCGACACACTGATTGCAATGTTTTGTCTAACCAACTGCTAAGTAATCTCTCTTCTCCTTGAAAGCTTGTCAACCAAGTTTCGCGTGCAACTCGAAGCATATCTCGTAGTTCCGAGGAAATTGTGCGAAGATATGGGTGGCATTGAACGTTCAATTCTATCATAAGTAGTTCTTTTCTTCGTACGTATCAAATATTATTTCTGATGTATAGTTAAAGAAGTTATTCATGAAAATTAGAAATGGAGAACGCGAGAACTAAAAAATATTGTGAAAATGAATCTTTTATTTTGAAATAGATAATTTATTGAAATAAAGAGACGGGATAGGTGTGGTCATTATTAACCATTTTATATACACGTACCTAGATATAATAGATATAGCGTTGTTTTCCAAGAAATGTTACAAAAGTCAATCAATTTTCATTGATATTTTGAGATTTTTAGTTTTTTAAATAATGTTCCGAAACATTGCTCCTTATAATACTAAAATATTGAAAATATTAAAATATTACTTATCGTAATAATTATATTGACATAAAACTTCCCCAACTTTCATCTTTGAATCTAGTAGGCTCTTTTCGATTATGTTATATTAAAATCCTCCTAGGTAGGTAATAACGAAACAAAATAAAAGTATATAAGATATAGTCCATTAAACAAATGGATTTATTTAAAAGAATAAAGAAAATTTATAAAAATTACCATCTATACAATCGATAGTTTATAATCTTAAGCCCGATATACATATAATATCATATAAGGCGATCAGGCAGAGGGTTGAAGATGCAGCAAGTAAATGTTGCGTTTCGCTTCGAACCTCTGTCTTCCGTTCTCCAAGTATCCCCTTCTCCCTCACTCTTGTTTCCTCTGATCGGAGCCGCCACGAGATTAGAGGCTGCCAAATGAATTAAAAGCCAATTTTAATCAAAAGCGGGCACCGGCTTTTAGGCACGATTACCGCCGATAATAACTGGTAGGATGGGCCCAGCGCATAAGTGGGAAAGAGCGAGACAGAAGGAAAGAAGAATGGATCCCATATATTACTTCTACGTGCTCTTCGCGATACAGGAACCGATTCTCTGTTCGTTATAGGTTCGCAACTAATAGCTTTTTTCTATAGGAACCCTTGTACCCCCGAATCTTCGTTCATCGGAAATGTCTTTCGTTTGTTACAAAGAAATTCTGCCATTATAACCGATCGTAAAATACAAAAGAAACAAAATATACAAAAATCCTAAGGTATCGACGAAATTGAAAATCGATTAAGAAAAATTTCGATATTTTTTCACGAGATAAATAATTGCTTGAGAACCACTGCAGCGCCACAATTTCGCGGCGTCGGCGTTATGAAAGCTATAATA
This sequence comes from Bombus huntii, assembly GCF_024542735.1. Taxonomy (NCBI): domain Eukaryota; kingdom Metazoa; phylum Arthropoda; class Insecta; order Hymenoptera; family Apidae; genus Bombus; species Bombus huntii. The sequence goes on from NC_066246.1 coordinate 9,086,279, forward strand.
TGACGCGAAAGCGAGCAGGCCGGTACCGACCGCGTAAGCAGAGGAAAAAAGTGCAAAAGAAGGAAAAAACGCGGTTATAACCGCGGTTCTTGTTATAAGCCTGGCACGTATAATAGCGTTCCTGTCGTTAACACCTAAACGCACGATTGGCCGATACACGGGATCGTCCTCCTCGGCCAGAAGCATCCGCCGTGAACGCACGAGATTACAACGGCACGCAAATGAGAAGAATACATATAGATACCGGTTGTCCCAGTGCTGGTCAAAACTATGACAGGTGAAACCCTGATTTGCTCGACTGACGCGATAATCACAGCTCTCCACGACTAGAATAATTAAATTCCAACCTGAACGAACGCCGCTGCGGTTGTTATCTCTCTTTCTTCGTTTTCCAATAGAGTTCATTTTCTCTTTCCATTCTCGTAGATTTCTTCTTCGTTTCAAAGTTTCACTACGTGAAAGATATCGTAACTGTTGGAGATGCTGCTAGTCATTTAAGAAAATTGGAGTTCGTAGAGCGATTAAGGTTGTTTAATGTGATAAAAATGTTATGGAGATCGATGTAATTACGACTATTATACGGATCGGGGAATGTCACTCTGCTTTTCAATCGGATAATAACGAGTTAGTAATTATTATTTGTCTTAACGCCGATAATAGTTATTATCGAATTATATTTGACACGCGTAGATTACGCGTTTTCAGTATACGGTTAGTGTTTATCGTTGATTGTAATTATCGTTTTGAATATAGTTGTTGGTTCATTGAACAGATATGTTACGTATCAAATACTTACTAGGTATTAGAAATATGAAATCAACTGATAAATTCATATCAATTTGCCATTTTTTATCTGCAATTTTAATTACGTTATCGCATCTTCAATCGTATTATTTTACTTAAATCAGTATTTAAATCAATTTATTGGAAAGCACAAACCTAATTTCAGAAAATTCTCGTACTTTGCTAACGATGGCTATTGTGATACTCTAATTCAAGTTTCACAGATATTTTAAAATAGAATTTTTACATAAAGTAGATCTTTATTCGTCGGTTTATTCATAAGTAAGGAAGCTACAGAGACAGCGATAGCCACTCATAAACTATTCCTTCCTAATTATCCAACTTACAAAACGATGCAATATTTTCAAAACCGAGGTACCTAATTAGCGACAAGTATGCAAAGAAGCAATTTTCCACGCGAGGTTAATTATCTTTCGTATCCGCCGACGCAGGAGGAATTCGCGAAGCCGCTAGCCGGCAGTTAAAGTCCAAAGCTTCAAGGTCGCTCTCACGGTGTCTGAAACTCTCGTGCAGCGCGAGTCGAGTCGGTTCATTTCACGAATGGAGCTTGAGTAATCGTCGGTCCGGAGAGGCTCGTTGTCGAGAGTAAAGTGCCGAGAGAGGTAGGAGATACGGAGTAACAGAAGGAAAAGGTGGAGGCAGTGCAGCAGCAACGGCAGCAACGGCAGCGGTGGCAGCAGGAGACGAAAGAGGTGGAAAAAGAAGGAAGAGGTGGACGAAGGTGATGGATCTCGGGGAGGTGCAGACGCGGCGCAGCGTGCGGCGCGAAAACTGGCTCCTCTGTTTGCACAAGCCTTCTTCCCTCCTTTCAGACCTTCCTTTTCTCCCCTACTTCGTTTCTGAGAGTCAGAAAAGGAGCCGCCTCGCGCTCACGCCGCGGATAGGGCGGACAGCTTGTTCGTGCCTTCGAATACCTTTAGAAATTCCAAGATACCGCGAAATCATATTCGCAACGGTGATTACGACTGTGCCTCTGTTGCAGAGTTGAGAAGTATTCGAATGTTTTCGAATAGATATTCATTTAAGATAATTGATCTAGTAAATTCATTGTAGAGGAATATTTCATCCGCGTAATTATTCCTCATGCTTAACAAATTATTCTCTCTATTTATTCGAATAATTATACGGTAATCAATAGAATAGTGAAAATAGTTGTTTGTTTCCACTACTTTCCTAAGAATTATAAAACCAAAATAAAGAAATTTGAAAAACTAATTTATAATACAATTATATACAAAGTCTAAGCGACCAAATTAAGGATTCAACTGTTTCTGGATTTGAGTACATAATTTGCTTCGAGTAAATTGTTCACTCTAAAATGTTTCATTCAATTCCAACGAACTGCTTTCTTCGTCACTGCAAGTTATTTTCTTTCTTAACACATTTACGATGTGATACGATTTTGGAATAATTAGTCGTGAAATTACTTGTCCATACGTCCCGATAAGCAAGGAACGATAAATTTCCTTCGTAAGGAATTGCTGCGGTATTAAGACTACAAATTTTTCTCTCTAGCTGCTATTAATATCTTAAACTGAATTCCTAGGGGAATGACCATGAACTGTGGTGCAGGCATGACGACGATAGTCCTAATAAATAACCATAAAAAGGAATTCGTCTGGACAGAGCCAGTGACGAGATAGATAGCGTCTAGTCGAAAACAATCGCGACAAAACGAGGCAACGGAACCGCTTTGCTTTAACTTGGTTTCGTAGCTTTTCCTTTGGTGTAGGTTAATATACTTCGCGGAAATCGAGTTCGGTTATTAGTTCGTAAAGATAAAAGCGGAGATCGGATGGGACCCACGATGGCGCTTGGTAGCGAAAGCGAACGAGATAAGGCCCTGACCTTAGGTCGATCGATAAGAATCCCTATAAATTCAGATCTTTACTGCTCCAGCTTTAGACTTTTATTTCTTCGAAGGAGTATCTACTATTAATCTATCGTTCGGAATCCTCATTGGTCTAGAGAACTATCGATCGGAAGAGATAACGTCACGGTCGAGTGCCTCGTGTCAGCCAACTGTACGATTCGATTCAATTAACCAATCGACCTATCCTGTGTACAATGACTGCACACGTTGCGACGATGAATTTATTCGAAAGCCGTTTAAATGCTGGTGTCGCGTGACTGCTCTCGTTTCCAATCGTTAACGATAAATTTTATTATACTCGATCGATCCATGAATAAGACTTCCAATTCTACATGCCTTTCACTAGTTTATCATCTTAGTTAGCATATACATGTTGCTGATACGCTTCGACTGCGATTATTATTCTTTCAATGGACACGTTGATTTACTAAACCGTAAATGTAGATCGACTATTAGCGTAACAGCTAAAATTATTGTTTCCGCGATATGATATGACATTACAAATACGAAGTTAAAGATTTATTTAGGCATGGTTTTAAGAAATTATTGACTAGTAGATTGCAGGTGTCTACGCAAAGTCGCAGTGTCTACTCATATCTTTATGAATACAATTAAAGGAACAGAACATATAAATAGGGAAAATTTCTATACCAAATTCAACTTGAATCGAGTAAATAAATAGAGAAAATTTCTATATAGTAAATTCGATGTAATCAAAGTTATCAAATAGAGGAAAATCTTTGTATCAAATTAAACTTAATTTAGTTTAATTTGTGATTATAAAACTAAATGAAATTAAATATGGCATAAAAACTTTTCTTAATTATATGCTCACTACTCTATTCAGATGTAATAAGTTTATCGTTTCTCACAAGATAAAATGAAAAGAAGATTCGTAGAATAAGTCGAATGTTTAAAATGCAAGACAATTGGTCTTCTGGCAAAGTAGCATGATTCATCAAAATCCTACTTACGGTAAGGGGCATTATGATCATCGCGTCCCAGGGCCTTGATCGTGCGGCCAGTTACGGTAACATTGCCGCTGCTGCAAGTCGAATAGAGACTCACGGAGCGCACCATCGCCGGCACCGCCCCGCACATCACCACCTGCAACCGACAAACAATTTTGTACCGGTCTAAATCTCTGCAAAACCAATCGTAAATTATAACGAGTATGTTATCGGAATTCTTGTCCATTTTAATAAAGAAAACTCATGAGGAAGTTACATGTTCGAACCGATGAAAGAAATCAGACATTTCTATTTAGAAATATAAAGCTTTATTAACCAATTCGATGGAAGTAAAAACTAAAAATTAATTCTTCCTAAGAAATGATGTCCGAAAATTATTTCATATATTGGTAACATAATTGTAAATAACTTTACTACAGTATGAATTTCGTTTTTATGTTCGTGTATATAAATGTAAGTAGAAAGTTCATTAAATTCTTAGAACAACTTCATCATACATACTCCTGATCTCTATTTTACATGTACAGGGAATGTCAAAGAAGTTGTCGCAGCTTTATTTAAAAAAGAAATTAAAGAAATTTATCGAAATAAGAATAACCATTTTATTAAATAGAATTATGTTTCCTTATATTTTTGCATCATTCTTTTCTGTCATAAAAGAAACAAAGAATTTTGTTAGTCGTCTAGAGGATTACAATATTTGAAATATAATTGTTGCGTATTTGCGTCAATTTGAAAGTGTCCAAATACTTGTAAACGGTAGTGAATGTAAATCGGTATATTATCGCAAGATTGACCATCGCTACTTGTTATTCAAGAAGTGATAAATGGCAGCAGTATCGTTAAAATAGACAATCAATTTTTAGTACATATTTTGAAAAGGATAAAATAGCAGACAGGAATTTACAAAGGATGTTTCCAGTTCGACGACCGAACATGAAAACGTTAAAGACGTCGCAATTCCTTCACGACTGCGGGCAAGAACATTTTTACGACAGATTCACATATCATGGCATCGAATCATTCGTTGAGTCGTTCACGCGGAACCTTTTTGCGGTTCATTCGTGAGAATAAAAATGCACAAGGCATCGAAGAAAGATAGAGAAACGTCGTTACAGCAGAGACCACAAAAGATGAATACCGACAAGATTTGTTAACGAGCGAACACGAGCTGTCCATTAATGGTCGTAGAATCTGACACTTCTTTTATTCCAAGAATGGCGCCGTAACAACGTTATGATAGCAAGATTACAGATCTTGTCAGGCCAAGTAGGTGCTTTGTACAGTTAAAGTATCATAAAGTACTTCTCTTTTGGCCTAAATATGAAAATAATATTCAATTAATTACGTAAAATCGCACACTTAATTCCCACAATACGTTCGCTTAAAAATAAAATTCGTATCTGTATATATATACACATTTTATAAAGTAGAAAATATCTCTGAATGGTTATTTCGTGATATTTGTTGCAAGTAAATTTACATGCATATTATCTTTTGGTTAACTTGTGAAAAAGGTATCTCATCAGAAATTTTAATGGAGCCGACTTAAATCTCTTCGTTGACACACGCGTATAAACGACGAGAGACATAAAAAAAGCCTGAGCGTAATAAAAAATATTAATTTATGATCATACATGCTAATCTGTTAAAATTAGTCAATAACTTTTACATATTACCCGAACCTTACGATGAGAAGTTATACTGTTTCAATTTCTCTTGGAAACTGACCACGGTTGAAAGTATGGATAAGACTAACCACTATAAACCCGTTGCTTTCGTATCTTTTAAACGTTAAACATACGGCTGTGGTTAACAGTTTTTCTAACAACGAGGTTGCTGCACGCGACCATTGCATTTTCACGTAGCCGCATTGCAGTATTATATATTCTAACGATAAACTCTCAATTTTCTAGTTAATTCCACGTCACCATTACGACGAACCTATGTTGTATTGCGGTTGTTGTAAAAGTCTTTTGAGAATTACGCGAGGGAACAATTCTAAACGCAAATGAAACGTCTTGGCAATTTTACGCGTTGGTTGTTCATTAAATTCTCACATAACTGTTGCATCGTCGAGGTTATAGTTATTCATTTGTATTAATTTCGATTTACTCGAGAACGATTTCACTAAGAAATATCTAAATTTATCGACGTGTACTCGTTTAATTACTTATTGGACAAACCATTTATCGCGCTACTCGCAACCGCTACTGGAGACACATAAACTTCGTTTAAATTCGATTCTGTCCATAACAATTCTATCGTAGCTATCGTCCTGTATCGTTCTTGATGCCTTTTATCGATCGTAGATCATAATTCGCGCTAAAGCAGAATGTGCAACGTTCGTTTCTCACACAATTGAAGTTATTATATTTAAGTTACATATTGATTTATTATGCTACTTAATGATGAAGTAGGAAAAATTGAAGCATGTTAATGAAATATGATTCATTCGATAGGTAATAGAAAACAATTCAATAAATTTTAGTTAACTTGTGATTTCCTATATTTGTAGATAACCGTTGTATTCACGTGTGTTACGTTTATCGTACTGAATCGTTGTAATTTTAATAAAAAAAATGCATATTCTGATAAATTATAAAAAACAAAATTTCAGTCGGTATCGTTTTAAAATAATTATTAAGAGAAACATTAATTAGGTAGGAGATACGAAATCACTTTTGGAAGATTATTTCGATAATTATTCGGCTCGTTCACGTTTTATCGAAAGCCATTAATCGTTCTCGAATAGCTCAATTAACGATGCAATCAAGTTTATCGAAGTTAGCGTACACGAAAGCTTGAACTAACGATAGTAAGCTTCGAAGTTGAACTAATGGACGAAGTTCAAGTACGGAAGCTGGAACATAGAAACGTCGAAAGAAAAGTTTACTGCATACTTTAACGTACTACTCGAACTTAGAAAGAGACCATTGCAACGAGAATAGATGTAGATAGCCTCGTTTCGTGCGAAATGGGGACCCAAATTGCAAGGTAAATACTTTTACGTGTACCGGCTAAAAAATGTGCAAGACGTTGAATCGTATAGTTCGACGGTTTATACAAGGACGGACACTCAATCATGCACGACATTCAATGAAAAAAAAAATTGGAATCGACAAGGAGAACTGCAAATGACCATAAATTGACTTTTTCGAAGGCGTACCACTGATTACATACAGTCACTTGCAAAAGTCCACGTACATTTTTTAAATTTGATATATTATAATAAAGATGTTAGCTCTAGCGTAATATTTATAGCATCCAAGTTTATATTACGTGAACACGTATTTTAAAAAATAACGGAATTTATTACACATATTAAAAGAAGGTATTCAGGAAGAAGTATCAATTCCTTCAGGAAATCCGTTAATATACTGAGCAAATTCATTTTCAATTCATTCATTCAATTCAATTAATATACTCAGCAAATTTTGTGCTGATATTTACGTATACGTGACTCCGTTAAAAAGTGAGTTTCTAATTTGTCCCTTTTTTCCTCAATAAATAAGACAAATACAGAAAACTTGACGTGTATGTAGACTTTCGTAACGGACTGTAGAACCAATTACTAAACTGTACTAAGTAAAATGCACGTGAACGTAATCATCGATTTTCAAAGTCCTAGAACGATTTTTAACATGCAATCCTGTCGAAACTCGGCTTCTTCGTGCAACGAGTATCTCCGATCTGACCTAGTCACCGTTCATACACAAAGAGCTGGCACGTATCCGCTTTTGTATCCATCGAATAAGTATGCAAGTTTACGGATTCCGCACGAACGTGGCCAAAGCCCTCGTTCAAATTTTACACGGCTCGTTAGAGGCAACGTATCTGGGGCAGCAGTATTTCCCTTAAACTATGAACATAACGTGAAAACACTTCAGGCAGCTGGTATTCTTTTTTGAATGTAATTGTAGGGAACTAGAACGGTCGTATCTCTCCTGGATACATAGATAATACAAGAGATATATATCATTTGGGATTCGTATTTCCATCGTGGAGATTTTTATGCCTGGAATATTGATAGCTCTATTAATAATGTCATATTTCAAAGTGATTCCAGACGTAAGTTAGTATCTAACGTCTTCGAGCGCAAATGTAAAGTATAATTTTGTGTTGATTTATATATTCGTCTCTTTTATCGAAATGAAATACAAGCGGACAAGTCTGTAAAATTTTACGATAACATAATAAATACGAGATTAATAATGAGAACATAATACAATTGTACAGCATAATTTAAGTAATTGAATATTAATACTTTTAATATTTGAATTTATTCTTTTACGAGTATCATAAATCTGCATTTTTTAAGTTTTTCGAAAGTTAACATGTAAATAAAAGGAAAATATAGATGTGGTACATGAACTTTTCTACAGTTAATGTGCTTTCTACTTCATAGTTACATCAAAAAATTTTATTTTTCGTTTCCAGCAACGTTGTGAATGTTTGAGAGCATTCAACTCGAAGATCATGTCATTATTTATTAAAGAGTTATTTAAGATTATGTACACATAATATCATTAAAAAAATTTCTGACTAAAATTATAACATTGTTTAATGTAGAAAATGTCACTTACCATCAGGAGGCACAAAATCTTCGCTAAAACGGCAAGCTGTGGTAACCTGCAACAAACAAGAACATTCACACTGATTATTGCTTTTTCTGCCGGAAACGCGAGATAAATAAAAATCATTTAATCTACGTATGCTGAATATAAAGACATAAGTAAAGAGAAATGATTTCGCGACTGGCAGGTATTTGCTGTTGCTGTTACATTTTCAATATTTCAATTTGTGGCACGCAACCTAATGGTTCGCGATCTCCGTATGATTTATAGTATGCAAATAAATTTCGCGTGATTATGGAGTAGAGTCCTAACCGACGGAGGTTACTATTAGTAGCAGTACAAATTGAAAGCACAGGAAGCCGTGGATCGTTTCTGACAGATAAGGAAAACGTATATGAGATAATTAGCGGTGGAACCAAATTACGTCGGACAAATTGTAGCCTGTGTAAGATTCTGTATTCTTTCCAAAATAAATAATATTTCTTCAAGTGACAGAGTTACTGCCATTATATTGCTTCGCGTCATTTTTCTTCTTTAGTTTGTGTTTAAGAAAAAATATATTGTATCTTTTACAATAAATTATTATCGCAGCTAGAATTATCAGATTAGAAGTTCCCGTAAATGTTTTCTTTTATAGTGTCAATGATTCCCGGATTGGAGAGAAAGTAAGTTTCTCAACTGGAAGAATATTTATTTTCTCAACAGATATTTCTAAACAATTGTAATTATATCTTGTACATGATAAAAAAGATTGTAGCAAATCACATATTGCTTGTGCAAGCTGTATAATTATTCTCCTTGTTTCCACACTTGTTCAGATAATATCAGAATGAAAATGATAACCATCGTATCTTCATACTTATACTTTATTTAATAAAATCTGAAAATAAGAAAATAAATAGCGATGGTATGTGCAATTATTTAGACGAATTTGAAGCTTGAAGGATAAGAAGAAAAATATAATATGCAAAAACAGTCATTACATTGTCATTTAACTACGGATATTTATGCGCTTATAGGAAAATACAAAAATATACTGATTACACGTAATAACTTTTATACCTATCATTCTTGACATTTCGTCTACTCGTGCGTAAATCTGAAGAACAGAGCAAACATACGATCACCCGGAAGCTATAATTTCGCATCAATGGCCGCGTTATCGTTTTATATAGTAAAGAAGTTGATTTCACTTTCCACGGTCTATAAACTTTCTCGTTGATCATTGTCCTGAAAAATTCTGCATTCGCAACAGTGTCGTTAGTTCTGCTGTTCAATCAAAACACCGTAGCAACATTGTTATCCTATCAATGTCGTGGGTTTGTGAATTACGAAAATAGGAAATCGGGAAACGTGGACATTAAAAGTAACGGCGAAGAGCGCCACGGGTTGTAAATAATAACCCAGTTGCGTACGAGATACATGTGGTGAGCCGCTGCAACTCGTTGCGTAATGTGAATGCATCTCGTGTTACAGAACACAGGTGACCAGCAACACCGGCGCGCGGCAGCAATGACGTCGCGAACGTTCATTACCCGTTCACTTTAATTCTCCTGGGTTATTGGCTCGCTGATGGAGCCGCGGGGTGGACCAAACCGTTCCTTTCGTTCGCATCATCCCGCCTACCTCGTTCGAATGCGCTGCGATGCACTGCCGAGGAATTCCGTTTGCCGCGCCAATGCTCTTAAACCGTTTACTTTATTTTGCCCACGTCAACTGAATCTTCGTAGAAAACGATAGTAAACCCTTCTATCGAACTGTCTGGGAACTGTTACTTCTCGACACGATGTAATTTCATTTTCTCGGAAACTTAGATACTTTTCGATTGTGTTCACTAGCGTGTAAGAGAGAAACGCGGCGGTGTTGTTATTTGTGCATTACGAGATTGGAAATTACTCGCTGGTTTTTGTCGAAAACTTGTAAATTCATTTTGGATGAAGATAAATGAGATGCACGATTCTGACAGCTAGGTTTTTTTTGTTATATATCTTGACTGTTTTTTTTTTTTTCATTTTGACGATTCGTAAATTAGAATTGGAAAATGGATTGGATATTCTTAAATACGTATAATCGATCAGATTTTTATAAAGAAGAATAATTCGAATCGATATCCATATCTTTCTAATTCTGATATCATTGAAGTTCAAATTACTGAACTTTAGAACGATACTTTGGTATCTGCTTCGTATCATGAACAATTTTATATATAGTATTATTTTTTATTTTTAACTACATCGTGATGTGCCTGATTTCTATTTCTTTTTTGTATAATGGAGGATTTGAAAATACTTCCTTTGCACTTTAGAGCGCTACAAGTATAGAATAGGTTCCAAATTTTTATTTCGAGTAACAATCACATATAAAATTAAGTCGAATTTGACATGAACACTGTATATTATAAAAATTTGTTATAGAAAAATTGCTATCAGAATTGCACACGTCATTTGTCTTTATCTAAAATTAATCTATAGCTGTGGCAACATATACGGCCTATGCTATATTTAATAAACATTTGATCGTTACAAAGAAAAGTTACGATTACGATCTTGTCATACATTATTCATAATATTATGACACGCTTCACAAAAAAGACAAGCTCTGTTTTTAAATATAATAATATCTTTGAATGCAATGCACAATATTTTACAGCGTATGACAATGTCAACTTCAAAAGCTTTATATCATACGGAATGTAATTGAAAAACATTATACATTTACATATATAAATACGTATTTATTGAGACTCTTTGCATTGAGACAAAGAAGATACACGGTTCGATTGTAGCATAAAATTTATGCGATGCTTTCATGCATTTATCATCGAGCATTCGGAACGATACACATACATCAAGTTATAATGTGCAGTGTGGTGTAGCAAATGTTGTCGACTCAAGTTTCGTGGTTTAATTGCACTACCACCATCACTGCGGAAATTGTACGAGTAGTTCATCGAATATAAAATGTGCGTTTCATACACAAACGTCGAAAATGAATTAGAGTTATGGAAAATCATGAAGATATATCGAGCGTATTTTTAAAATACGATGAATATAACGATATACATAAATGAACGATGCATCAAAAATGTGCAGAAACGGTAATATGTACATAATGGCATCCTTATTATCGAATAATACATACGACAGCAAAACAAAGAATGAAAATAAAAGTGACGAAAATTTGAAGCCAAACGAAATTCCTCCACTTACGAAATTCGTACTTTATAAATTCAATTGTCAATGAAAGAAAACGATGTTTCGTTCTAAGTATGAATGAATATAATATGAATGAACATTGAAGTCTAACGATCACGTTTGCATTGCTCTTTGAAATTTCCATAGTCTACACAATTTTTAAAAGTCACAACGACTCCCTACAATTTTATATTACGAATTATTCATGTAACAATGATATTTTTCGAACTTACACATTGTATACTGCTCATTCTCTATTTGAAATATTTGTAAGTTTTCTATTTATCGTGATATTGGCTCGCATAATTGTAAAGCTAGCCACGGTAACGTTTCACTGACAGCGCAGGTTAACCATCTTGTTAACGGCCATGGATCAAGATGAATAGAAGAATATATTTTACTATACTTTGGTACGACGGTATCTGTCACACTGTAAGGTGTGGGATGCATTAATATTGAAATTTCTTACCAGTCATTACGTAACGGAGAAAATGTTAAAACCGCGGTGTTTCATTGGTAGACACGAGGAAGGAGGGAAAGGATGTTAAGAAGGAAAATTTCTAACAGCGTAGACTATGTGGCACCAGTTGCAATAAACAGCAGCATGCTCTCCGTGAAAAATCCAGTATTTCCAGTATTTCTAGTATTGACGAGAAGGAGTCACCGAGGCCGAACGCAAAGGTGGGTCTTCAGGGCGATTCCGCCATTACGAAGACTTCCATGACGTACGTCACAAGATTCAAAGCATGCATTTAAGTGCTTTTGTTCGATAATATTTCGATAACACCTTCGATCTCTAATTTTTTGTACAATTTTTTCCCACAAAAGTAATTTCGGTATGCGATATCTATCAATTCATTATTAAATTATCGTATCAGAAAAACAGTTTTAATAGTTGTTTACCATTTTTAATTGTAGTATCTTCAGGATCATTTATTTCTAATCATAATTTGAAAACTCAGTTATCGGATTTTGAAAATAAATTTTTAGTTAAAAAATGTAGAGTACTATGATTTAAATTTAATTTTGATATATATCATTAATAAGTATATGAGAGAATTTGCTAAAAACATATGTATTTCATATGTTGCAATATTCATGTCTTAATTTTTTTTAGAAATTCAATACAATTAAAATTCTATTTAATTACAATTACAACTTATAAACATAATAAATTTTTATTCATATCAAATTCTTGTATAGTTTCGTGTGACTAATATATTTTACAAAAACAAGTTATTAGCCATACAAAAGGGATTATTAATCCGACAGAAGTAATGTTTGGTTACGGACAATATTTCCTACCTTACTTGAATACGTCGTTAAATCTGTCATAACTCACCAAATCGCCTTAAACATATCTGCGCGTCACCACTCTGAAGTGTCATCTCAATCCATGCACTAAGTAAGAAGAATCGTGACACTGATCCGACTCAAAGACTGAATTATTTTCTTTTAATCGTCTATTCAAGAGATCACTGATCATCTAACTTTTTATTAGATTTATGAAGAAGCTGACACGATTTACGACCAATAAATTTCACACACAGTAGAATACGTCTGTTCGGTTAATGACACATTAAACGTTTATTGTTAAACGTTTCGGAATGCTTTTGATCGGAAATCCAAAAAAAGCACAACAACAGTACGTCACTCGACAAATCTTCGTAAAGTCAGAGATATTGAATGCTCTCGCAACTGATTCATAGAAGGTATATAAATTCGGCGACGTTTAAACGAATTCTTCTATAAGTGCTAACGTATCGAGATTCCCTATGAATTTGTCCGGATTAATCGGGATTATGTCATATCGATGTCAATCGCCTCGTAAATGCTGACGTAATGAACAAACGCTGAAATTGGTTTGAGGTAAAACTGTTCGTATCTTTGGGTCGTTGCTAAACAAGTGGTTGACTGTTCTTCTTTACAAGATTAAATCGAACGGACTAGGTCACCAAATTTCGCAACGATGACTAGAATCGACAGTTACGACTAGAACATTGAAAAGTCACTTCGTAGTAACTTAATCAAGGATGATCGAGGACGAATTATTAAAAGTCGAATTCGAAAGAAAATTTATGCACACGTTACGAATCACTTGCGTTTAGTTGTACGTATCACTTTTAATTTCGTTCCGTGACGAGTATCGCGCAGGAACTTTGACTAGACTTAGACGATTGCGATTCAGGATCCGGAAAAGAGACACAAGTCGGTTGCGCGGTTTGCTGTCACCGACGCGAGATCAGCACGATGAATGCTGCCGAGGGTACAATCCGGCATGACATCCTCGGCCACGTGGGGACTCATCTAAAGGGGGATTTTAGTGGGGATATTTGTCGCCTGCCGCGTGAAAAACTGCCAACACTTGAATAGGCCCCGACTCGTCGATGAAAAACGCGGCTACCGACCCGACGCCGATGGCTCTCAGCTGGACACCGCCTGTCGGCTAAATGCCCCGCGTCGATGTCGTGGATGACGATTCTTTCATCCATCCTGACAAACAGCGTCGTCTTGGTGGTCATTCTTCTGAGACGATGTTCCTCGCCCCGATGTTACTTAATGAACTTTGCCAGGATAACACGTGAATTGATTATACGCTGCATCTATAAGAGGATATCGATAATGTACGTAGAATTTGATGTTTGGTGTCATCCTTAACGTTACAAAAGAGTTAAAAATTGTTCGTTAAATTGTAAAAAAAAGAACAATTTTGCTCATTGCCAAATGGCTGAGTAATTGGGTACCAATTTTCTGTTTCAAATTAATTTCCCGATATCATCATTCCATATCGATAACCAAGAGAAGAATATGCGTTACGCGAACAAATGCTTTAAATTGTTTTAAAATTAACAAAATCTTCCATATCGACGCTTCTATATCATGCCCTTCAACGGCACATATTTTCCACATGACAAATTGATCACTTCGAAGGTTTCTATCGTTATGGAAAGCCTAAGAAAAACACGGACGTCTCCATTGAAGAAACCATCAAATTTACTGCCTTTCTAGTGACCGGAGCACGAGCCGGCTCGTATGAATGCCCCGCCAAGCATTCGACTCACGAAAAAGTCACCTGGTGTTGCGTCGACAATAGCAAACCCGGGAATGTTTCTTAAATAAGCGTGGTAGCTTGCGACAAATCACGCGTGTCAATGAATTTCCGACGGCACCGGTAAATTGTCGTGACCGATCTTTACGCCACCGTATCGGCAGCGGTTCGTTTAACGTCGGCGAGTAATACGCGCGATCGAACGTCTATAAATTCCACTGCTAAAAGCCTACCACAAATCATTCTACAAACTCAATTTGTGACCCGATACGTATCATTGGCAATTTGCGTCTACGCGCAGAAACATGGCAGATAAGTCAATTTTCGATTCCGTGACATTTGATCAATATGTGAACGTATTCAACCGACCGTAAAATTGGCCAGATAGCTAAGTTGAAATAATTCCTTGTAACGGGATATTTTCAGGATATTGTTATTGCGAATATTCAGTGTTCTATTCGCTGGATGTTTCGTTCATTTTAATTTAATATGGTATCTTAATACAGTATTTTAATTCGACAATATTTTAAGTTATTTTCCAATTTTAATTTGTATTATTTCGTATATGTGTGGAAAAATGATATGCATAACATGCAAGCATGTTAACTTATCTAAAAGTCATATTACAGCAGAATTTCGTGATCGTGTAGCTATATTTCCCAAAGGTAGTCTCGCGTTAACAGACTAGCGCGTTATCGCTTGAACTTGTCATAGTAGTCGTAAAACCCTATCTCTTAGCTCAAATGGAACTTAATACCTTCGACACTCTTTACCGCTTTACCATAAAATATTCCTGTCCACGATTGGTGCTTGTTGTATTGATTAGCATTTGAATATCACAGTATCGAGAAAGCAAGCAACATCTAGTATTTCGAAGCACTGTTAACACGTTAATTATAATTAAAAATAATTAGGCAATTATTCTCTTCTATGAAGATTCATTTTAATTTAAATATTATATAGAATCTTCTTTCATAATTGAATTAATATTTAGCCCATTTTACACTTTTCCAAGTTACGAATTATCGATAATTAAATCTTACATAACAGATAACGACTTTGATAATAAAATAACTGAAATTCCACCAGGAAATTTTAGTACAATAATGAAATTTTTCGTGTAACAAAAGTATATAACCTATAACTTGTAAACTGTTGCTTTTGAATACAGCAATTGGCAAATTATTACCATGTGATAATCGTAACACGTTCAACGGCATCAGACATTCTATCTGCGATAGATAACACATAAATTCGTGTGTATCACTAATATACAGCAATAACCACTGTTGTGAAAGATGACTAATCTCATTATGTTACTAGATGACTTATTTCGAATTTATGTGACGTTTACTTTGTACGTATATATTACATCCACGAAGAGATCTTCGTCATTTTTCCACAAAAAACTACACGTACACCAGATTCGTCTATCCAATTTCGTAACGTTCATTCGTCTAGTTCGCACGAAAACTCAATTTTCAGAAACGAACGAATTTTTCCACGAAAAATGAAAAATGCCGTCAACTCGTCCACTTTTTCACCAGAAGCGTCACGAAATTCATCATCGAGATCTCTCTTTTGCACGATAATTCACCACCTAATAATTTCAGTAAATCGACAAGTTACAAGTTACAAGTTAGCAGATAACTTGTGATTTAATAACTCCTATGATACGTATTTTAGAAGCAAATTACACATTATCCGATTATAACGAAATATGATAAAATTGTGAAAAAAGAATCTGCAACCTGCAACTTCTAACTTCTCGATATATACTAATACTATTAGTTTGTAAATTATTATTGCACAAGAGGGCCGTACTAGTAACATAAGACGCCAGGTTGCGTAGAACTCAATCACGGAGGTTTTTTTCCGTGGCGCGTACGCGCGGCATGCAAATTATCTCGTTGATTGAACCAACCATTTTCCGTTGCACGACGAGAACACTCGTGACTGGAGACTGGTGGCAACGTGAAGTGGCAGATAGTAGCCGTCGACGTCGCCCGACGAACGGCTTACGTGGAACGGCTAAGGAGACGAGCAACGACTGAACGCATCCTGGAACGTTACATAGAGGACCGTCCTCGTGCGTCAAGTGTTCCACGGTCGAGAAGTCAACCTGGAGCAGACGGGAAAGAGAGAGGAATACGAGGAAAGAAGAGGAGAAGGAGAAGAAGATGAACAAGAAGAAGAGACACGCGAGAAGAGTACACGACGTGGTTTTTGCTACGGAGCCGCGACGTTCCGCCGGCGTCACATTCATTCTGACACGCTCCTCGTCACTCCCTTTTCTCTTTTTCTTCGATCACCGATAGAAAAACAACGATTCGATACCTATGATAATAGAGGGAATGATATAACATTAATATTTTAGTATATATTATTAATCTATTGGTTACATGGAAAATAACTTTCAATATTACATATTCATTATTCATTATTCAGTTAGAACGTAAATTCGTCTTATTTTTATATTTATTAGTTTGTTACAGTGTACGTGATACACGGTGTTTGTAAAATGTATTGTATTTGCGCATCATTTTACTTAGTATAGTTTTTATCTATTTTATCATTGTTTTGCTTGGAGCAAAGAAGCGATAACGAATAAAATTCATGACAAATGGTATCGGAGACCTCGGAGTTGTAATTTTGATCTTTCTGACTGCGAATGAAAACTCTGCTCGAATTCAGCAAGAAAGTTTTTTTACAAGTTTGGGCGAGCCAGGAAACAATTTCTTGTTATCTGACTGAACTAGAACCGATGCAAAAGGAAAACAAATAAATGAATGATAAAATATTTATTAAAAAAAAGAGACGGATTTCGTTTGTATAACTAATATTTAAAAATGACGAAACTTTTGGTTTCCATCTGATATTAATTAGAATTCTAAATTCATAAAATTCACGCATTCGTTCAAATATCAAGGTCCTAGCTGCTCTTTTTCATTATCAACCATCATGTCGAAGATATTAAACCGTTTCGTAAGAATCTGAGACCTCGAAACTTTCACCGAATTCACAGTTTCAACACCTGCGATATCAAAGACCGTTTTGTTTCCCAAACAATCAAAGGCATAGTTTCATCGGCCACGTAATTCTCACGTGTCGCTTCTCTTAATCTACGGGCGTATATTTTTTCATGGCTGGTGTCACCAGAAATAGCCGGCGATGAATCACCGAGAAAACGGATCGCTTACCCTGTCGATCAAGCACCATCGAGTTGTTCCCCGCATTCCTGGCGTTTTACTTAGGTCTACTTAAAAGGGTTGGATAGCCCGAAGGCTCTTAGGGCGGATATCGTGTTCGAGAGATTCGTCCTCTCGGCTTGACCGGTTACGAACCAAAACTACTAAACAAGGTGTATCCTGCGGGATCATTCATTACTCGGCTCGTCTCGTTCGTTAAGCCGGTTAAGAAGGCTACGGTTAATTGAGTTTTAGGAATTCATTTCGTCGCCGATAACCTCTGCCGGTGGCCTTCTTCGTTCGCGTTCACCGTGACCAACGTCTGGGAATTTCGAACATGACAATATCTTTCGATAGGCCAGCGCCTAGCACTCTTCCCCATCGAAATCTAAACTTGAGCTTGTGGTTTACGTTCTATTAAAGCTTTTATGTGTATCTGTGCGTAACATACCAGTATTATATGTTATACAGTGGCGAGAATATATATACATACATTTTACATTGTTTAAAAGATCGTAGATTTATTCATATTTGTAAAAATATGAATGATTATGTTTGTAGAAATATGAATTTATACGAATATCCTCAGTCTGGCTATTTAATTGCTTTAATAAATATATTTCATTAATGCACAAAAGGATATAGACAGGAAGGTAACGGTATAACTTTTGCAGAGTAAATGTGTTATTATGAATAGTTTTTGTGTTATTCACCTAGAAACAATGAAGTCAGTGTTATATCACTCATGTAACTAAAAAAAGTGGAGCAATTCGTGCAATGGCATATCGCTTGAACTCATTAGCCGGTTAGTGTGAATATGATTCATCTACGATTGCGACAAAGGGGCACGAAACGTCGCCAGATGACGTCAACGATTCAAGAACGTAAATACATGTCGATGTTAAAGAATTCTGATCATTCACTATGTTTAATTCAACACATATCTTCATAGTTATATTTATGGATGCGTTATATAACATGTTAAACGTATAGTTTATGCGTATCTGCTTATTCCATTCATAATATCCGTAATGATTGAGAATGACTGTGTAATCCCTATTATTAAATAATAATTAGAATGCCATGCTATTATTAATATTATTTATTATTTAATTTCAAATGTAATTCGAGCGTAGTTTCAATTTTACTTTTATATCGTACAAGAAATTTTACGGACTTTTTAATTACCATTTTCAATAGCATGCATAACAATTTCTCGGAGAATTTTGTTAGATTGGTATTAATTTTTCGTAAAATATATTTCTTGAACCTCTCTTTTCTTGAAACACTATCTATTTCTTTGAATAATACGTAATACATAAACAGATATACCTGTTATAAGTTCTACTAAAAATTAACGATACAACAACGTGTTTGTGTCAAAGCAAATAAGGGATTTACAAGTAAGGGAATGAAAAACAAATGCTAGATATTAATTTCAGTAAACATGACCATATTTTCGTGAATATGTTTCTCTTTCATTAGCTTTGAGTCGGTCTTCTTTGTGTTGGCACTCTGAGTATTTACAGAGAAAGATCTAAAATTATACGAAAATTCTTAGCAGACTAAGTGGTTCACTGATTTATTCACGCAAATGGAACGAAAGGGAATAATATGTCTCGAGGTAAACGCGATTCATCTCGTACATCGACCCCATTGTTTACTCCGAAGATCACGTAGAGCGTTTCGAAGGTATTCGTTAATACGTTACTCTTTCTTATCTGGAGGAAAGTAGACTCGCTTCTCAACGAATTAATCTATGTGTGACAGTGAATGAAGTACAAATAACCGAGGAGGAGAATGAACAATGCAAATGAAGCAAATACTACAAATTAAATAGTCTCTTACTCTGGCTTACAAATTATCTATGTTTTCTTATAGATAACTGAAATTTATGATCTGCTGAGTAGGAAAAAGTTATCCTCAATTATTACCGTTAATTATTAAATACTATTAAATATTATTAAATATTATCGTTAATTTGTACACTGTGATCAAATTCAAATACAGTTACTACAAATCAATCGAATTGTCCAAATTAAGAATAGTACATAATGTAAGTATATATTCCCGCTTTACTTGAACATAATTCCTTCAATATCCTTCACATTCTAATTTTCATCCTTCAGAAACTTTTTGCCGAGAAATAAAAACTGCCAAATAGTCATAATCGTATCGTATCGTTTCATTGAATCTTCCCTTTCAACAGGAGAAACACAATCTCCATTCGCGCTCTCGCGGATATCTGGTTATTTATCGTGTCACGTAACATTCGTGAATTTCATTGTGAACAGAAGCAACAATACCGTGCCAATCATCGAAACATTGTCCGCGGCTGAAAGTGGAAGCCGTTTACATCGGCCATGGTAAAAAGGAAGTTTTATCTCGGAAAGTATCGCCGTTCGTTCTGGCTCATCCGCGCGGGCATTTGTTGTTCGACCTGTAATCTCTAATGGACTCTATGGGCATTTAAATAACCATCTCGCCCACCCACCATCACTTAACTCTCTCCGTCTTTTCTCCGAACCCTCGCACTATCTGGACGCTTCGTACGCTCTGACGACACGAAGACAACTGCTCTTCTCCTGGCCTTTCCATTTTTTTACCGTTACGACCGGCCCAAACAGCGTGGTTACCATTATTTGCCTTCGTCCTACGTGTCTTTACGAAATGTTCACACAATTGGCGAAAGACAGCCGTCGTTTCTCGAACCAACGTGTCTCTCTTCTTCTCTTTTTCTTTCTTTTTTCCTTTTTTTTTCTTTTTTTTTTTTTTGTTTTCGAATGTCGACCAAAGGAAGAGAAGAAAAAACGACGAGGATTGGGTTGGATCGCGCGAACCGTAGGAAATCGAGCGACGCGACGCGACGTCGCGGATAGTTTCTTCGACAAAATCAATGTCGAGAAAGCCACAATTCCTTCTCGTACGTAATGTTCACGATGAGTCAGTGGAGTTAGTCATACGAAACTGGGAGCCGGCGAATCCGCACAAGAGCCGGTGCACTTTTAGGGCACTCTCCTGGCAACCCGAGCCAACGAACCAAACTTCGCTTGATTATCGATTCAACACTTAGCAAATTCTTCTGGAAAGAAAATTTAATCAGCGAGCTGATGGAGGATCGTCCTATGATTTTCGCCTGGGAAGCGTGTTTTGAAGGATTTTCATCTTAATGTTCTAGGATCTATGCTTCTGTTTGCAACTCTTATATATTATAATCATGAATTCTAATTTGTTTGGATTCTTTATTGAAGTAGGTTTTACGAAGTATTTTTAGCAAAATATTATTCGGTGCAAATTGTAATAAAATACCAAGGACCAGAATGAATATAATTTCAGGCAAATCTTGTGTTTGCTATAGCTAATCCTTTCACAATGTAATAAAATAAAATGTTCGATACAGTGATTATTTTAGGAAGAATCTTGAAAATAATTATTTCTTTGTCGTTGAAATCTCCTTTGGTTCTGACATCAGATTTGACGTTTAAAATCAACGTGTTTAATAGGCCTTGAGTTAAAGCAAACATTACATACTTCGCATCAAGATACTTTGTATAAATTTCTTGCAATATTGTTATCTACATTTATTGATCAAAGAATGAAAATTTATTGATCATATCGTCGGATGTATACGGAATTAAATTTTATTTTTACGAATACGAAAGAAATTTATATCTTCGAATTGTTGGTATGTATGACAGATTAAGTTCAATTTTGTGCTCTAGGAAATGTCACACTCGAGTTGGAAAACTTTTGTTGAAAAAGATATGAAAGAGATGATTAAAGAAATTTATATCAATTGTCAAGTATTTCATTAAAGAAACCCACCATTACATGTGTAATAAGATTACTTTTACGTATTGTGTATTAATACGTGCTAAAAAAACGCACATCTTAAATTCCATACACCGGCAAAATATTATTTTCGGATCGCTTACGCGGTAAGAAAAGCATTCATGTGACGCGACGTAACGAACGTTTAAGGATTACCGATAACAGGAGCGTGGGAGTACGTGGAGATAAGCTCGCAAAGTGGACGATGGAATTTGTGTAATCATTTTTAGGAATTTCATGGAGATCGGTCGCGTGGAACGGAGCTCAAAAAGAAAAGGAGCGTTACGTGAATGACTTAACGCGCATCGTTCGATACTGACGTTGCACAACGTGACCAATATGGCCGAATGTTTACTTACCCCAGAAAAGGGTTATGATATGGAATTGTTATCAGTCGTTCATCGATGTTGTTCTCGACGGTTCTTAGTCGTAAATGATAACTATTAATAATTTCATTCGGCAACACCCATCATTAAGTTTCACAATATCTCACTCTCACACAGCCAATATTATCTTGCAACAATAACAGAAACAATTATGTCAACTATATTTTAGAGGAATTAATAAATATTGAGATTTTACTGAAAATAACATTAATGAAAAATTCTCAAATATGTATATAATGTACAGATGTTTAAATGAAGTTGTAGTGTACAGAGTGTTCCAGGAAGTTGAGGTCAAGCTTAAGGAGTATGTAGTAAGTACGCATCAGACAAGCAAACGAGTCTTAATAAACATGAGTCCAAATATTATTAGTTTTGGTATTATAAGACGTTTTCAACTATGAGCCTAAAATAATGTAAGAAACTGCAATCTAACTTTTGAAAATCGTGTGTATTTAGATATGTGTGCATTATTTACATTTGCGTTTATATTTATAATCAGAGTCAATTCCTTTTTGCAACGTGTAATTTCATACATTATTAATTTACAAGTAAACTATAAAAGTTTAAAACCAAAAATTAGCAGTCTCATGTAAAAAAATACATTTTACATTCTTCTTTTGTAATCAGATAGTTTATGATATATAATGATAATTTGTTATGCGTGTTGAAAAAGTACTTGTACAAGGAAATAATCGATTATGTTTGTTTCAAGTAATTATGCTATAATTATGTATCTATGCTCTTATTCAAAAACTAATTGTATATACGTTATTAGAACGCAATTAGATTCAATAATTTAAAACTAGGCGTTACAATATAAAATATATCGATTAAGGAGATCAGAGGAGTTTTAGCAATTAGTAAAATCACGACCTTTAAGGATTTGCACGGTGTTAAGTGTATCGGAACAATTGAGAGCACAAGATCGATTTGAAAGTAGCGTGAAATGAAAGACCGAAACTACCCGGTTTTAACGACTTCTTCATCGCAAGAAGCGCCGCCGATAACCACAAAATTCACTTATTGTCCTTCCTCGTTCTACTCTTCTCTAATTGCAATATAAAAATTAAGATGCTGCTCTGTAAAAAATACATCCTAATAGCGTCAAATATTAATTGTTATTAGTTTGTTTTCTCGAAACTACTTTTGCCCGAGCTACGATTAAATATGAATTGTTTCTATAACTCTGTGATGGACAATTTCTGTTAAAAAAAGAACGTAATGTAGAGAGAAAATTTTTAAAATTACCAATAGCTAACAAACAAAAGGAATATTCGTTTCAAAAACATTGACATTAACATTAAGATACATTATTTTTCAATGCACAATGACCATTAACATTCAAAATTCTACAGATATTAACATAGTCCATAAACGTGTATATGCAATTCATATAACTTGATCAAATTATAACACGCATTTAAGAATCTACTTACTGTCCTTCATCTTTGATCGTTTTCCTTCCATAACCAATTTATGCGCACCATTTTAGATGTAATTAGCGGGTGATTTGCACTGAGTAACGATAGCGACAAGGCAAGAGAGGGAAAAAAAGAGAAATTGGAAGGCTGTTCTTAGAGTAGAACCAGTTCAGAGACGGATGTATGTAGTATGTGCGTCGAGTAAGGCGAACGGTCCTCTCTCGAAGCAGGAGGGACTTCGTCATGGCCGAGTGATATCCAATCAGGAAACACAGCCATCAAGAACGCGGTATCCAATTGGAGGTATCTACTATTGCTAATTACCGCTGATAGTCTTGATAGCTTAAGAATGATTTAACAACGCCTAGGTGGTCTGACATAATATTTTCGTAATATTACAAATAATAATTATATCGAAGTATCGAATTATATTCTTGTATTGAATACTATCGTTGAACGTAATGATTGGAAAATATTAACGATAATAATGATAATATTATGTTTCTTTGCAATTAATAACGATTCAAATGAAGAAACTGTTATATCGATCTAACGTAAAAAAGGTTATAGATATTTGTCTAATTTGTATACTAAAGAATGAATTAGGAAACAACGTTGGTGGTCCAGCATACTTCTTAATTAGCTTTAGTAGCTCGAGGGTGCGTGGGTAGTCGAAACAGAAAAACAACCCTTTTGAGACCTTTTTATCGGCTCGCAAACATGCCTTTATTCCCTAAGGGGATCTCGACAAGGCCCATCTTCTTTGAATCACAAAAGAACACAATGAAACTCAAGTAACCAATTCAAGACACGAGACATTTTCAATATTTGAGTTATATAATTTCCCGAATTCTGTAAATAGATTTTACAATTTTTGTCAATTACAATACTTGTTTATTCGTTTCAAGAGAAAAAAAGTGCTAAAACACGATGTCTTTCTGTCATCTTATTAATTCCTTCACGGTATGTCAAAAATAGTTGACGATCAAGTCTCTTGAAAGCATTGCAAAGAGACTTTGTACTTGCTAATTGAGCCACATCGTCATCATCGAGATGGAAATTCCGCGTAAATAAAGAAACATCAATAAACGGGAAAAGAATTTTTTCTCAATAAAAACAGTTTGTCTCCGTATCGAAAAGTCCTGAACAGATCTTTTTGATGCAATGAATAAATTTGCCGCTTTTAAGTAAAATTTGTTGAATTCATTAAGATGCTATATCTAAAAGGCGTACGTTCCACTGAAAATAGATATCATGCGCAAAATTATTAAATCGTTTTACTTCGTTCGCAAGGCAAGCTTCGAAAATGAATACAAGTAGATAACGGCCGCACTAGTCAGACGCACTAGCCAGACTTCGCCACTTTCACCGTTCTGTAACTTCGCTATTATAACTGTATATTGTACATATAAGAGCTGTATTTTGAAAATTCCTTATGCAAATAGTTACATGTGTCAAAACCTGTGTGAGGTAATACTAATTGCATAAATAATATTAAGAAACTTGTTAAATGCAGTATCGTACCTTTTTAAATGATTTTATGGTAAAATAGCATTACAAGTAATATACAGAATTGCTGAAGTTCTTAAGTGATAAGTACATTAAACAATTTTTATTTAGCTAACTTTTCAATATTAATGGAATCAGAAACATCTCGTTTACAATATTAATATTTTTATTTATTCTATACGGAACAGTGCTATTATACACGTATTTAAATATTTAAATAACAAGAAAAGCAAAAACTACCCAATATATGAATTTTGTCGGTGTGAATTCGTTACATTCATTCTAGATAAGATAGAGACATTTTAACTGGCATAGTTCACATACACAGTTTTTGGAGGAACTTGCAACTTACGTGCATTTTTATTCGTATTTGTGAGCACAGTTACATGTAGTCATATTCTATCAAGCTAGTGTGCAAACTAGGTACCTACACAAATACCAGGAGTCACTCGGTCGAGGTACTTTTGTTTTTACGACTTTATGAGCCGTATCGCCGATTGCTCCGTTTGTTCAGGTTCAACGATCGACACCGGGATTCCGAACGCGGTTCATCGTCATCTTCAAGCTCGCAAGCACCGTCTCGTTCTAACCTTCGACCGAATTCACCCTCCTACGATCCTCGTTTCTTCTCTTCGGAAGCTCCCGTCGCGTACGAGAAAACTTAAGCCATTAGAGACCTCGATTGGTTCTCTAGAACGGTCTATCTTCGAATCTTTTTTGCACAGTCGACGAATTTACGAATGCACCGGTTTCGAAAGGAAGCCATGATATCTGACGAGATATTAGAATCGAATCGAGGAAACTGTGTGAAACGCTATTCATGATAAATGTGTCATTTCGATTTACTTTGCTCTTGCAATTTGATCTGGAACTGTTTAATGCTAACCTAGTTACAGTACCGGTACTGTAATCGATCTCTGATAACAGTATGTGGATTTTACCGAAAAATTTATACAAATTGATAATGAATTAATAATTAGAAACAACGCTTGGATACTAACTTTTTATGGAATTACAAGAAGATAACGCTGACTGACTTAAAGGTACTTCAAAAATGAAAGAATCTGAAGACAAAAAGTTTGTCCAATATATTACAAAATAGTCCTATAAGGTTTGACAATTTACTCAATTTACATTCTTATTTAAAAGTTTTAATACTAACGTTTGATAATTTTCAATAAAATGGTCGAAAATAAATGGTCCTCTATCGTATGGAAACAAAGTTATTCAATTATCTTACCATTGCTCCTAATAACCAAAATTCTACGGTAAATTATAAACGATCACGATGAAAGCACTATTTAAACAATCGTTAAAGCGTTCGAAGGGGACGTACGTAGAATGTTACCAACCCTCGTATAATTCTACACGAAGCCCCCTATTAAGTAGACTAATCCGAAAATCCTGGGGTATCGACAAATTTGTACGTACATGGTCGAGCCTTGTTCGAGCTTTCGCGTGCTATATCCCGGATACATATGCGAGTAGTTGTACAAGCGTATCGGTACACACCCTCCGATAACCGCAAACATTGTGTCATTGTCACGAGAGCACGCGTAGTATCGCGTGTAGGCAGACGCCAGCCAGTCCGCACGATGAATTATACATCGTGAATGTTTTCGGGCTCGAAATTTGCATCGGCCGAACGGCTACCGCCTGCTATTCTTAGCCCTGTGGGACACCCTTTCTCCCTTCTCTTTCTATCCCTTCGTCGTGCTCTCTTACTCCGTTTATTGGACGTCGAAAAAGCAAGAGCCTCGTATCTCCTTCTCTGTTCGACTCTCTTTCTCTGTTCGACGAAGTAAAAAAGAAAGAAGAAGGGGCAAGATGTACGGCCTTAAGACCGGTCATCGTTTCTAGCTATATGGTAAACGCAGCCTGGCGCTACGTGCGGTCACGATGCGATCTCGATGAAACTAGAAATTAATTATCCGCGGTCGCGTGTCTACTAGCCTGAATTAACGAGCCAAATTTCTAGAGGGCCTAACTCCTAAGGACAGAAGACATCCTTCGCGCGTACGACACGCGATAAAATTAGAATGCCAAGAGTCGCTCTGACGAAATGAAGAATTATGGAAACCGCTAAAGGACGAAGGTTAAGTCGATTATTTATATCACGGCAGTGTTCCCAAATCACGAATAAATTTATATTTTTACGATTCGATGTTGCGTGATTGTAATATTGTATTTTAATAAGTCTTTAAACAACTAGACGATCGGTGTAGCCTTTTCAATAATGTTCTAATAAAATGGAAATAATTGAAGGTCTAATTGGTAAAACCAACAAACGAATACATCGAATGCGATGTTTCTTTTTATTATAATCTAATCGCTAATTGCTAACTAAATTTGATCAGGCGAAAATACATAGTGAAATTTTCCCGTTTGCGCTCCACTTATATTTTCCACGAAAATCTAATATCAAGAAGGATTACTTTTGAGAGAAAACGAGGAAATAACTAAATTTGTAAAAATATACCTTTTAAATACACATAACGTAAAAACGCGTATATAAATGTACTACTTTCAATCGTCGATTAAACATTACGTTGTTATTACTATTATTGATATCAAATTATATAGTGTTCAAATTTTACAAAGAATACTCACTTTATAAACATATTTAATTACGTGGTAGAATTCGTGTTAAATCACGGACGATGTTTTGACGACATCAGCAATCCGAGTGTGGGGGACGATAACAACGTTTATGATGTCACATTGTGCGAGTTCTTGCGTGAAAGCTCGAAGAGACTCCGAGTATGTGCACGCGCGCAAACGGAAGTTTCAGGAATGGAACTCCTTGTTCTGGCGACGTGCAAGCGGACAACGAGGGCTGGAGAAGGAGCACTAGCATCAAGAGAGGAACGCTTATCGCGAGACACGCGCGATAATAAACGTCTGCCTTACGAGCGTGGAAAGTAGATACGTCGTAGCAACTGTACCGAGTAAACGAAAGGACGAAGGAGAAAATAAAAATGTGAGGGAAAAGAAGGGAAGGAAGAAAGAAACGGCGAAAACTTGCGGCGGGGGGAGGTGAAGCATGGGGGGAAAAGGGTTGTGGACGCGACTCGCGTACCAGCGAAGCGTCGCCGTTTGTTTTGCACGCGCCGGCGGAAACGAAGCTCCTCCGATAAAAGGCGGAGTTACGATCGAGCCCGAACTCGAGTTGGGAAAGAGATTGCCAACGTAATGGCAACTGTGCTCGCTGGCTGTGTAACGCGATTCGGATCGATATCGCATTAATTGCATGCCTTACCGATTGTGCATTCGCGGTTTTAGTAGGAGAGTCATTGATGACGCAAACTCCTTCCTACCTGCCTCGAGTTTTTCTCAAACATCTTTTCATATTATTTTACGTGTGTTTTGAACCTTAGCGAAGAGTCATCGATATTTGCTTTTGCTGGAAGACTATCAAAACGTTATTCTTATTGCGTGTTCGAGTGTTATCGTTGGGTTGTAAACGATTCACAAGTATGGATTAGATTAAGAACTGGGTAACTTCATTTTAGGTTGTATCGACTTCTCGCTTCTTGTCTCCTGATAAAACCCTTCTTTTCAAGAAATTGATAAAAGTGTACTGAAGTTGAACGATCGCAGGATGACTTTTTTTCAGAACTTTGCAGAATGTTTTTCAGTGGAGAAACACGTCGTCAAAACGTCTCTGCCTCTGCCCTCTGCCCACTCTCTCTCTCTCTCTCTTCCCTATAAGAACAAAGCAACGCGTCACGTTGATGCGTGCAGAAAGCACGGCAAACAGCTAATGCGCTGACGAAACCGCAAATGCTCTAGAACCTAGAAGGTCAACGTTACGAGCGGAGAAAAAGATGAAAACCGTGGCAGAAAGAGATCAGGAGGTCCGCGAATAAAGGCAATTGCTGTACGACACTGTGAGAACAACGGAGAACTTGGAGCTCGGTCGAGTGCGAAAAAAGTGCGAAACGAGCAAAAAAGCTGACGTGCGTCAGACACGCAATAGCGACGCCCCCGTTGTAAATTAGCTCGCAGGAGGTGAGCGGTACGCAGGTAACTCATACGACACAGACAAAGCGGAGGTAAAAGGAAGAAAGAACGCGCACGAGAGGTAGAGGGGAGCAAGTAGGAAGAAGAAAACATCAGAGAAAGGAACCGCGACCACCGGAGCGAAATGTAATTGTGCGTGCGTCGTCTGAACGGGTCGAGGGTCCACCCGAACCGACTAATTAAGAGCTCAGGCTAATTCAATTATAATTTATACCTCGAGGGGTGAGCTTGTAGAGAGGAACCTCTCTTCTCACCAGGTTCTAGCTACGAGCAATCAATTATCCACGGCTAAACGCTACATGTCCACCAAGCAATAATTTACAGCGATTTCGACCTTTCGTCGAAGTAGATACCTAGATGGATACCGTGTGTGTACGAACAGGATCATCCTCGCGAATGAGTATCTACGGGGGATGAACGATCGCCACCAAGAGAGGAGACTGTCTACTACTAGACGGGATTGAGACGTTCTAGGTTATTTGTTTTGAGTGCAACGCGCCCCGCCCAGCTCGTCTCGAAAGTCTTCTTTTGGCCGTGTCGTCGTTGCGCCTTCGTCTCATTCCCCTGTTTCTTCCAGACTTCTCGCATCGTTCTCTTCTTCTGACATCTCCGACGGCACGTTTTTTCTCCTCGTCGCTATTGCTACGAGAAACGACCAAACAGGACCATGTACGATATCCTCGTGTGGGCGATGCACTTAGGACAAGGCATCCTTGGAATTCTGTAGGCTTAGACATCGATGATTACAAGAGCCGATGAAATATTTCTACGCTTCCGTGTCAAGGACTTTAACTATGCCATTAGATATCTGTCAGAAGAGTCGCGGCGTAATTGCGTTAACTATTCGTTGACCTGAATTAAATGGAACGCTCGTAATTGATCGCCTCGATTTACCGGCTCGATAGACAGACGCGTTTCCATCAATTGATTGCAAATCGAATTAATGAAAACGAAGCTCGTGCTGCATGTATATACGCCTTGATAATCTCAACAAAATTCAATTATCGCGTTTCTCGCTGAAGATCGATGGTTTTGAAGTCAATTTTTATTCTAGTATCATATATATGTAATATGTCAGTCTAATTCTTGTTCGATGTATTCTGTTTTTTTTTTTTTTTTTAACAAAACGAAAGAAACAGTTTAGACAATAGATAATATCGCATTTTAAAATCGTTCTCTGATAAAAAATGGAAAGTTTGTTTTGCCATAACATTTCACACCCAGTAGCCTTCGGATCTTTTAAACAACTTTTCCAATTTGAAAAGGTTCTTCGCCCGGAGCATAGTATTTTGAACAAACATTTCGACACAGAGAGCGACAGAGATTTAATTTATTAATCATTCGAATTGTATAAATTTCTTGTAAAGTTTCCACCTTGATGTACAAGGAGATATCTTAATTAAAACCAAGTAAATGTGAAAGATCTCTCAGGAACGATGGGTAAACTGCCTTGCTCGTCCAATAAAAATTTTCCCGGGTTATAGTGAAGCGGGCTGCGCGTTTCGTAACGATCGATTAAAATTCCACGTTAAAACCGGCGCTCTTACAAAATCAATCTCGAATGACACCCGCGTACTTGTTCTTGTACGCCGTAGCTCCTGCTGCTTTTTATCGCCTTACCCGCTAATCTAGCCGGCAACCACGGCACAACGACCCAATCAATGTTTTCCTGGTATATACGGTTCGAATTCCTTCGTAAAGAGAAACAAGCGAACGATTGGCCGCGGTCTAATCGTCAGAGCAAATATCGGTGTGATCGCCATCGTAGCCGTCGCCGCCGACGTCGTCGAAATGCAAATTAGGAGAAAGCTTTGCCCGTGCACGAAACAAGGATTCACAGAAATCCTTGCGTGACTCGCGTGCATCCATCAACGATTCCGGGTTCGAGCATGTGCGACGAAATATGTGAACCATTGTGTTAGAATACAAATTCTATTTAGATCCTTCCTTGATAATATGATCGATGCATTTTTAAATGCTGCAAGTTAGTTACAAAGATCTAATCTGCCTTATGCAACTTCATTATCCAAATAATAGATAGTATATGCTTTTATTTAATTAATTATCATTGTGAAATGTATAATTTATGACTGTATTATATACAGTGGCTATAGAAGCTATCGATACATATCATTGTTTTCCAGTGAAACGTATCTTTCACGTTTTACATTTCATTTGCATAATGTCAAATTTTTCTAATTATATGAAGATGCTACTAAATGATACTTAAAATGATGCAGAATAAAATATGATGTGATAATACTTCTTACAGCTACTGTATAACGCATAAAATTCATAATCTTGAATGAACGATACACATTAGGTTGCTACTTAATTCGTATTTAATTCCGTATATTGTCAATGCTGACAAAATCACGAGCTTTGTTTATGATTCAGAGACGAATGGAAGTGTCGAAAAATGTTACAGAAGTATCGATAAACTTACGGCTTTAATATATTTAGACATTTCACTGGTCGCTATTATGTCTCGACCTCGTCCTGCAATAAATCGTGGTGCTAAACTTGCAACTGCCTTCAATGGAAATTATGCAATATACATGCTACCTTTATGAGAATGTTTACTGACTGAATGGAATATCGCGATCAGTCCAATGTTCGCGGATAATTACGACAGAGTGGATATCGAAGAAGATCGCTGAAAAGGTAGTACAGTGAAATTCGTTCTCGTATAAATTACCGTCTCTTACGTTCCCCACAATTAGTCCTATTAATTTGTATTCTCCCCACCGAACGTGTTATATTTCGAACAATTTAAGACTAGATAAATCTTTATTGCTAATACATTGCATCCAAATTCATCAGCGTGGAATAAGTTTCTTTGACAAAACAATACTAGAAATGCGTGATCCTAAAATGTCCTATTCCAATACACACAATAATATTAATTTTAGGCTACAGAAAACTAAGAGATCTTTTTCATCATCTTACTCGTCTTTACCTTGCCTTTTCTTTGAGGAATCATAAATTCAAGCTGGTCTTCAAAAATTAAATGCACCTAGACGATTGTTCTCGTATCCAAACAGCACTGAAATCAGAAATCTGAAGACAGCGGCGAGATTGAAATCTATCGAAAACCAACTCACTGTAGCGTGCAGGACAGGGAAAGCGGAAATGCAAAGAGGAAACTATGGTTCTTTCGAAACGACCAGTGAATAACAAAGACTCGAGGCGCGGTGATCGCAAGTCTAGACGTTGACAAGGGGAGAAGCAAAGAGAACAGAAAAGATGTGCTTCGTGTTCCCTCTATAAATACATTTACCTTGTTTGCAGAGCACTTGTAGTTGGCGGCTTGTATTCGTGGAATGCGACTCTCTTCGTGTTTCGATCGGTTTTCTCTGAGGGACTTGTGGTAAAATTTGGTCGAGAAGAACGTCAGTCAAGGGTTTCACGACCGTGCACTTACGACATATAGTTCGTTGGTGTTCGTTCGAAAGTTATTAACCTAATTTGAGCTTTCGTGTGTATGCGTGAGAAACATATTGCACTCCACGAAAGCACGTGCTGCACCTTGTCGTGTCCGACAAATACTTGCATTGCAAGTATACGATCGTTCGATCTTATCTTCGCTCAAAGCGAGGTTAAATTAGATTGCTACCAAATGCAAGCTAAGCATGCACGAAGATTATTATTACGGATTATTATTATTATTAATGACATCCTGCCGTGCACCACGTGCAACTTGATTATCTTTATGTTATATGATACTGATAATTATCTTTTTCATAATTAATATCATTTTAATCGTTGTTGATTGATCACAGCTGTGATAAAGATTTCTCTACGTGGTTCAGAGACAAGAATGTACCGTTGACTTTTTTTTTAGTCAATTCGCTGGTTAATAAGTCATACTGGGACAGGAATGATTGTGGAACAGCATTAATTGCTACTGATCGATCATACAGCGTGTGACAGATTTTATCGTCACGCGTGATTTTGCGTCTTAAAAAAACGCCCCGTTTTTATTCGAATTTTCATGAGTCATATGTGGTTCAGGACATTGGTTGTGAAATTTATAGATCTGATGCTCGTAGGAATGTAAATGCAAAGTTTATTAACCGCTTAATCTACGATTTACGTTCGAGAATGCCCGTAATATTCACATTTGGCCCCATCATCGTACTACGGGCTATGCCTGTAGTTGTAGGTTAAGGGGTTAAATAGCTATTATTCGTTAATAACATTTCAAAAAATAATATACAGATAGAATATCTACATATTTTATGAAACAGAATGACATCTAAAATGTGTAGCAATTAACCAATAACACAAAAATGTAAGAAACAAAGAACAAGAGTATGAGAAGAACACGATAAGCCCACCTTTGTCAATATCTTGATTTCGAATTTCTTAGATTCACAGATATAAATTTCTTAAACAATCAAATAAAGAATAATCAAGTATAAACTAAGAGAATAGGAACAAAGAGCAACATACTCTTACAAACACGATCACGACTAACACA
This sequence comes from Bombus huntii, assembly GCF_024542735.1. Classification (NCBI taxonomy): domain Eukaryota; kingdom Metazoa; phylum Arthropoda; class Insecta; order Hymenoptera; family Apidae; genus Bombus; species Bombus huntii. Next base: position 9,119,588 of record NC_066246.1, read on the forward strand.
ATCACAAATACGTCATTTAATAACCATCGTTGATGTTTGAAACCGAGAAATTTAAAATAGGTGAATAATTATTACAAATTTATTCGTTGAATATCGTAACCAAGTGTCATTTTTTCGAAACGTATTGTATGAATAAGTTATTCATACGCGAAGACCTATGGTTTCGTTAATGGAGCGGAGCAACGAGAGCAAACCGTCCTCGTGCTGCAACGACATATTATACGTTCTTCTGGCGATAATGCCTTTGGTCAATAATCGTGAAGCTCAAGCGACACGCACGTAGACGCACTCAGGAGGGCATACGAGCTCGCATAGCCTTCGCGCAATGCTAACAGGCCTTTGCGGAAAAAGTTGGCGCCAAAAATATTTACCGTCCGACGGCCACTATACGAGAGTGTGCTGCAGCGCGGATAGAGACGCGGAGAGCCATCGAAACCGCGGTTACATCGGTATTTTTCATTTTTATTATGTCATTTCTCTTGTATCAAAAATCGCTGAATAGCGGAACGATTGAATATCGAAAGAGTTGGAAGTGATTTTTTACATGAAAACTACACTGAACTGACGTTAAAATAAAAACAATTTTATCGTGTTATTTCTCTTTTGGGAAAAAGCGTCAAATATCAAAAGAGTTCGAAGCGATCATTTACGTGAAAACTACGCTGGACTGTCGTTACAATACAAACAAAAACTAATCGCAGATATACAATTTGCTGGAAAAGGTCAACATCTTATCGTGATATCTGCTAAAGATGCACTTCATACTGGTAAAAATATCAAAGGAATAAGAACAATTGCGCGATTTCACATATATAGAGTCTTGTAAAACAATAGCGCCAGTGATGTAACTGCAAATAAGAAAAACTTAGTAGATAAGCATATTTTCCTTTTCTGCCTCGTGCAAAATAGAGCGGCCTTAATGACCAGTAAATTTCCAGAAGTTGTATAGCCTAGTTTCAAAGGACATGATTCACTGCAAAACCGGATCGTTGCTTCTCTTTCACCGAAATAAAATATGCAAGCGGCAGTTAAGCAGTTTTCTGGGTCCCACTTATGTAATAATACAAATTTAATTACTGTCAATTAAATTTTTAGACAGATCGCTTAAATTTTAAATTGTTTTCGGAGAAACACATCAGATAATAATAACACAGTACTTTAAAAGACAATTTTTATGGATTTACAACTTGCAACATTTGCCATTTTCTTGTAATTATAATTTACATCTTCGTCTAATTACATTTATCATAATTTTTAAGAAACTTCGTATTTTCATAAAAGAAAATTTTCAAACTGTTCAACAAACATCAATTTAGAACTGTGCGTTATTTTCATTTTCTGCGACGTATAGACGCCATTGTATTCACAGTCGGTAATCTAATCTGATAATACATGGCTGTATGTCTTCTGTACGTCTTCTATATGTCTTGTGTGGGTGTGAATCGTACACGAAACAAAGAAATAAATGAACAAAAATGGAAACAAATGGAAAAGTTAAAAGAGAAAAATTGTAAAAACGGAGCTAGAATCGTAAAATGGATTTAAAGTGATAGCTAGATAAAAGCGAATGGTGAAAAGATGTTATCCTAAATTCAGTCGAGTTGTCTTTGCAAAATCGTGCGGTCATCGATCGACCGTTATGTAAGCGTCATACAATTAGCTATACCGGTTATCCAAACGCGCAGCTAAAGTTTTATCGAGACTGCTATCGTGACTAATAAAAGACAAGTAAGCTTCACCTGTACGATGATAGGTCGATTATCATCTGACTGATAGAAAACTGCCATTTAAAAATCAACACTGAAACATGTAATATTAATATGTTGACTAATATAATAACAATATTTTTTAATAACGATTAATAATAACTTTCTTTTAAAATCCTTTACAGTATGTATAAAAAAATTGTTAACAATTAACATTTATTTACCTTTCCCAAATATGATTGATATCTTGTAATAAAAAAAATTGTATTGTTTAATAATATATAGTAATATGTAAAAATAATCATACTGTAATATTTAATGCAATTATTTATACATTTAATATGCAATATTAATAGAGAACCATTACTTTAATTTACAAAGGGTAAGCAAGCACGAATCCATTCCACCGCACGATATATTAAAAATATACATTTAATTACGTATCATTTATCACAGTAACAATTAGTCTTAACGGTATAAACCCTCGAATTTCAAATGAATTTATTGGTGCCATAAAAATTTTCGGCGATTAATAACGAACTTTAAAATACTTTTTATGGAAATTTATCAAGGGAAATGAATGTACGGACGATTGAAATTTATTACGTTCAATGTCTCAAAACACGGAGGAGAAACTCGCGAACAGAATGATACAATATATTCGTAAATGATCAATATTTAATCGTTCTTGTACGCATAACCGGCCTATCTTGAACAGCAATTATTCTCAATATCAAACAGCCTTTACTTTTCAATCCATGGATGAATTTACTTTGGTATAAGGCATAAATTATATACGTACACGCAAAAGTGTTACGTATAAACGTATAGGTGCAGTCCGTTACGCTGGCACGAAAGGTATATCACTGTGCTTTATCGTAGCCATTAAGGAGACATTAAGTCTCTTTACCAAGGAGAACAGCTTGACGGAAAGGGTAAAAAAGGTTCGGTAGATTTCGCTTGCGAGCAACCCTTGATATCTGCCAGTTACTTCCAATGATACGATTCGGAACGCGTGACACTGTACGAACTATTTTTTTACGCTAACATCTATCTTATCGTTATCGGTAACCTATCAAGCATCATATTATTGTCGGAAAATTCTTGTGTCCCTCTAGCTTATTAATGACGATAATCAATTTTCTAGCTAAGAATAACATTAATTACTGTACATTTGTTCTAGAGATTTACTTTTCTTCATATTTACCTGTACACTGAGTTTCATAATTATTTTATTAAATTATCTAAAACTTTCCAATTCTTACATACTATAATCGATATGATAAGCACAAATACACTATATTGTAATAGCACTTTACGAATAAAAAGAACATTTTCATGTAAAATACGTAGATAAAAATGGAAGCGATCGGTAAGATCCAAAGATATAATTGACATCGTAGATTTTAATTACTTTTAACTTCCGTAAAAGGTAATATAGAACCGGCATAGTTATATACAGAATATTTTATCATACAAAAATGGAACTGGAGATGCAATAGAGTGAAATTATAACAATAACTTGGTAATACATCCCTCTTCGTTTTCAGTAGGTTTAACTAGTCGATTTTGCAATGTTTCTAATCAGATTTTATGTCGTGTTGCATCTTGTAGCCCGTACCTCTGTAACAAAGAATGTTACAAACATAAGTTCGTAGTAACGTAAGTGGCTGAACTGTATACGCTTCACGTGAATCAGTGATTACATTCTTAGCTCTTTGCAGCAAAAGTCAGCAAAGGTAAAGAGTGGAAAGTAACAGTCGTGTAATGTCGAAGAATAATGGGAGTACCATGTCACACGAGGGCCGATTCCAAGAAAATCAATCGATTTTATGTACGTAGAACACAAGGTAGTGTTCGTACTAAATTTGCTTTTACAACGCGAACAACGTGACACCGCAAATGAATACTCAGATGCGCAAGAAAATTACGTTTACTATCGAATTGGTGGGATGAAGCTCGAATCGATGGAATACGCCCTATTTCAAAGTATCGATAGCAAAAATTGAGCGGTGAGAGCAAACCGAAAGAGAGGCAAAGGCAGAGCCGAGAGGCACATTAACATTCCGAACATAATTCCGACATAAATATCGGCTCGTAAGATATGCAAAGTGTGATCAGCAGAAAATATCCGGCAATTACATTCACTTTGGATGCCGCCAGCCCGCAAGGTAGTTGATATAGTGCATATCGATCGGAACCCTTCTGTTAAGCGAATCGTTAGCAACATGTCATTTGCGAAACAGTGACCCTTCTATAGTATCGACATTGTCGTAAAAATAGCGGCGAGCTAGATTTTACATAAGAATATGACGGAAGCATGGTATATGTGACTTCGCAGAAAGAGACGCTGGACCTTCCTAATGATAAGTTCATAAACATAATTCCTTCAAGACTGATCAACATTTTAAGCGCTTCGATCTAAACATATAACAAGATAAATGCGAGATAATCTAAATGATCGATGGATCGAGTAAACGAAGTATCCATAATCCGCTAATTGTGTAACAATTGTGTTATTGACATTTCTAAAATTGTTTGTATTACTAGTCGTTTCTTGGATTTTATTTCTTCTTGGTTTGAGTTACTTTGCGATTTACTTGAATATACAACACATGCGTATGTCGTTAAGGAATGTAGAATTTAAAACAGAAAAAGAGATAAGATAGTAGAGTTTGAGACAAGTACTTTAACACAAGTAATTTAACAAAATTATGACCATTGATTGAGACCGTGAAATTCTTTGTAGAGATAATTTTCATCATTCTTTTTTTTTATTTTGCCTTGCGTATTATATTATTTTTAAAACTGCTTATCATATTACTTAATTATATTAAAAATAGCTAGTTTTCTCAAACATTTTAGCACTGAAATCAATGAGTTTGTCTTTGTAAGTAGCACCTTCCAAGCTAAACTTCTTCAACGAATCTATAATGTTATAAATATATTTATTAGCAAAAGTTAATAATAGCAAACGATTGTATAACGCGTACCTAAATTCATGAAGAAACAATTAAATTTATTCATATAAAAAACTAAAATAAAACAAGAAAAGCAAAATATAATACCCTTTAAGTAGAATAAAATACGCTTTATGAGACATATGTAGTTATTTCGAAACTATTTTATCGAAGTATAAAATACTGCATAAATTTCTAAAATATAATTGCTAATAGAATACAATTATTCGTTACCTAATAACATTGTTCAAGCTTGGTCCAAATTAAAACCGTGAAAGGTACAACCATAACACCGAATACTCCCACCATAGGTGTAAAGTTTATGCTACGTATGTACACGTGGTGTTATTTAATTGATTCGCATTAATCAAACACGTGACGATAAAAGTTCATTGTGAAGTGCTCTTTTTGTAATCGACGTGTTGGCGCTTTTTAGTCTCATATCATTCCATTATTTCTCACGAAGTATGTTTTTAAATTTTTAGCCAATCATTACACGTTTGTAACACTTTTTAAAGAAATATAACAACATTTGCAATGATCTATACCTTGACATACAATAGATATGTCGTTCTACTTGTGTCTGAATTTAATCAATTTCAATAATCTTGTCGTATAAAAAAAATGTATTACCAGCAGAAGAAATAAAACACTTCTGTGATATCCATGATTATCCATTGTCGAAGTTCGACATCAATTTCTACATTATAGTTCACATCGAAGAAAGCTTGGAATTCGTTGGAAACGTTCGACGAATTTCGAAGATCAGCTTTCGTTGTCACGTCCGGAAAAAGAGTAGGGTCGCCGACGGACAAGATATATGAAGAAGCGTGATGTGGAACGAGGAAAGGCGGCATCGGCCGCATAAATAACGAGTTGATCGTCACGCGTGGCAATTCCGGTGGACGTTACACCGATACCGGACCGCACTCGGTGCAACAATTTTCACTGCCGATGGAACACTATGATTATCAGTTGCAGTACTGATATATTGTTGCGGGAGTTATTATTCTCTGATTGAATATGTAATTGCAATCTGGTTCGCGCGAAATAACAGCCCATTAAGCATAATCTCGCACGAAAAACTGTTCGATCGTGCGTAAGGTATTGTGAAATATCCTTTTTCGATACTTTAGCCGATGAGACGTCGCAGACAGTAAACCGCAATATTCCTTTGCCCTAAAATAATTTGTAATTTTCGATAATTCCTTCGACAATGAGAGTTCTGAAGTTTCTTTATCGCGATGTTCCTTTTAAATATATTTTTGTTATATCGTGATCTATTCGGAGCATATAGTTTTTCCCCTTTAACGAGACAATATTAAGCTTACTTACGGCTTTTAATAAGATCAATAACATTGATATAGAATATGATAAAGTGAAATATAGAAGTGATAACATGAAATAACGAACGATATGATATAAATGTTTATAATCGAAGATAAAAATGTACAATTGCATTATTACTCGACAACGTAACATTTCAGCGAATGTTTAGCTATAGAATGTAACTTCATCGTATATTTAACTGAACTGTGCGTATTTGATTTCGTTGAATATTTATCAACTGCAATTCCTGTGTTACATTTCAGCTTTGCTTTTGAAATTACAATAGCTTCATAACGATGAAATCATAAAATAGCGGTAACGTTTTTACGAAAAATCCCAAATTTATGAACTTAAATTTACATGTTCATATACTTCTATTTTGTTAACCTACATGCGCACTGTACATATGTTATTTATGTATCGATAATATATTTTGAAAATACTGTTTCAAGTTACAGGCTCCTTATCGTCGAATATCGTGCCCGTTTTTCCATTTATGTCACGATTAAATCTATCTCATCGTATACTTAATCGTAATTATTGTTACTGTTTAGTAATAGCAGCGTCAATAGTTTGACTTGTTTCAATTAATATGCTTAATTTCCGATCAATAGGTAGGCAATTATTCAGTTTTGATAGGCAATAGCAGTTTTACGACTATCAATTATAGCCTCGACACATCGTTATTAGGATTATTACTGCTTGATCGAATGCGCAGTTGTGCTATAGTGAGTTCGAAATAACGGCCCATTAGAGTTGATCACGCGCGAAACGAAGGCGCGAGATCTTTCTCCCGACCCTAATCGATCTGGCTATTAATCCAAGCGAACAACAGGCCCACGAATATCTCCAAAATGTAACCTCGAATTTACCGAACATGTTGGCGTGGAAACGCAAACACGGGAACCTCATCATAGGTGGTCTTTCTACATAGATGATCCTACAAAATCATTTAACACTCATACTCCTGCAACCGTACGATGTCACTGGTTCTTCTAGTTAGCGCTTTTTCCTTCTATTTTTCCTTTGCAAGCTCTACGAGACATTTATCTATTAATCGAGTAATTAACTTGATTACCATGTCTTGCTAATCATGGTGCATGTGCTCGTTAACTAGTCTACACTAATACGCAACGTACAGTTTATTTTAATACTTCTAGAGATCTACATGGAATACCTTTCATTTTGATAATTTTATGTTTGATAAAAGCATATTTACAAAAACTGTATCGTTTAAAAATATAAATTCATAGGAATTTTTGTCGATACTTAGGATTTCTTCATAACTGTTATTGTACATAACGTTCGATTAAAAAAGTTGGACTTTCTATGATCCAATCTGTCCACGTTCAATTAATGTCCATCGATATGTATGAGTATAGCAGATGATACACCGTAGATACTTCAGAGGCACTCTATAACTACAAGTCGAGGCCGCCCGCGTCGTGAACTCAAGATGTTTGTTTGGTTTTCCCACGAAGAATGCCGTGAAGCACACTCGAAACTCAGGGGACCGTGCACGTCAAGTATCCAAGAGTTTCCAAGACTAGATACTTCGATCGTCATCGTTGGCGATGTCCTGGAATTGAGGTGCAACGAACAAGGTACGAACCAAAGTACCGTAACCCAGGGCATTTCCAATTTCAATGAGAAATATCATGCTCGGTTCGTCCATAGGTAAATTACATAAGCCTGGTAAACATCTTTCTTAATAGATTTCAACAAGATAATTGTATGGACATCTCGAATAATAATCTACAGTACATTTTGATCAAAGTTGAAATAACAGTAAAATATAGTTCTATAATCATTGCCGATCGTCTTAGTAGATACAGGTAGCAGATTTTTCATCAAAAAATGATGTAATGTTGAATAGAGGAAACACACATTACAATTTACCGAGTATAGTACAATTTAAAAGCCATTTTATTTCCATTCAATTATTCATAGGCTTAAATTTCAAACTCTTTGCCTTTTTACTTGTTTGCCACTTTATTACTCATTTTTTAAGTAATTCGTCTTTTTCATATTTCTTTATATTCTATTATATTTTATGATATATATTGGCGAATATACATAGGAAAATTTAACAAATATATTCTCTGCAAACTACATTCATCAATTTTTAATTTAACAATAGAGATGTTCAGAAACCAGCGAGATAGAATAGAATGTAAAAGAAGGCGAAATAATACACTTGAAGTTAAATCTGTGTGAATCTGTATTAGAATGTGATAACTGAAACAACAGTTCCACAAATACTCTTGCCAACGTCTTAAAAATTACAGCCAGGCTGTCTGGTAGTAATACCCCCTGTTATCTTTCCACATGATATTTACAATACTGCTATCTCCCTAACAGTTATGCGAATATGAACATTACTTTACACTATTGTCGTTTAAATCCTACACGTATATCATTGTATTTGATGAATTAAATCTTCAAAAAGTAAAAGATTTGTAGAAGCGGGATAATTTAAGGCGAAAAATATAACGTGTACGTAGATATTATGAGCATATCTTTTAATTGTACGCATGTATACGATGCACGTGTTCAAGTTTTAAGTGATATTGTGGACTACTTGTAGTCGATAAGGGATCGTTGGTAGAGACTAATTCAATAGACGCAAACTCATGAATTTTTTAAAACATTGTGAGGGGTCGACGGCTCTGTAAGTCGATATCCGCGGCTCGAATGCCACGGTTTGGTCTTCGCTTTACTTGGAACTACCTCGGCCTCAAAGTACCTTCGATTTTTTATTGTCAGTGATGTGTAAGTTCATCGATTGTTATTTTTGCTGCTGCAGCTGACAAATTTTCCAGAGATACTATTTATGACGTTTGGAAATTTTTATTATTTAGTCTATATTTTCTTTATGCAAGTAATGACGATTTCACATCTATTACGTGTATCAATGTAACAATGTATTTTTCATTAAAATCTGAAGAAAAAAGAAAAGTAGAATGTAAGCGTCTCTCTAATAATTCTCAATAATCGATGACTTTCTAATAACTTCACGGGTGAGATAATTGTGCACAGGTTTGCTAAATAGAGAAGCGCTGTACAATTCTCGATAATATTGATAGGAATGAATTCAGACATCAATCTTCCTTTAAATATTTAGCTTCTCGATCACTGACCCGTCTCAACGAGATCGTCATTGTAAACGCGCCATTCCAATCACGTGGTGTGGCTCCAGCAGCACTGGATGCAAAGCTTATAACAGCAGCAACAGCAGTTCAATGTAGCTGACCGATGCGATACTCGCCTTTACCACCAAACGAGTACGATAACACACTTGCCTTGTTATCGTATCTGCATCGTATTTCCAACCCAGACGATTTCTGATATCAACGCGAGCCTACATCGCAAAATTTTTCCCACTTTCCTTCTTAATTTTATCTTTACCTATATATTGTGAAGTTTGTGTTTACTATACAACTTAAGAAGGTCCTCGCAGTTTTAGAAGATCGAAAACATCTTAAAACATCTTAACGATTTAATCATTAAATTTAAAAAATCTTTTAATTTTTCGGAAATTTTAAGCGCGTTGATTATTTTGTCAAGTTGATACTATTTGCTATGATTGTTAATTAATAAGTCTTCTACGTAAAATTTAAAAAATGGCGAGAAATGTTGTGCCTTTGATAAGAAATGTTTTTAGCTGTCTTTTAATACTTCAAGTGAATTGTAAAACTTGTCCACTACACAATAGGTGGATTAGTTCTGGTGGACAATCTTTATCATCGCTACGATCCCCGTACTCGATGCCACCAGATTACTTTCTACTTTTACGTTTATAGAAAATTTCGATATGAAACATTCTTTTATAAAGGAAACACTTTAAAAACCACCCGAGTATGCAAAAAGTCATTCAGAATTTAAAAATATCATTGCGAAAACAACTGACAATTCCATATTAACTAGGACAAAAACTTTCGAAATCATAGAAACGTAGAAAGTAGGAACACAGCGTAAAATCTCATAGCAAAGAAACTGCTCTTTGAAACGCGCATTGACATCCTCGGTTAACATTGTTCGATCGTAAAATCTGTCTCGAAGAATTTTCTTTTGCGTTTCTGCGGTACTCGAGAAGGCGATAGCAGTAGCAGCACCAGCTCGGACAACTGGAATTTTTATCCCGGTAGCACCGTTCTTCAACGAGTTACGTGACGAGGATTCTGGGTTCGACGGCCGACAAGGGATTGCAGAGGTAGGAAGCAAAAGCCGGGGCGAACCCGGACAAAACAAGACACGGGGAACTCGCGACAAGTCAGCGGAATAAAGTTTTCTGAACGGCGGCAATAGTGGCGCCCGGAAACTTACGAAAACTGGAAGTGTCCCTTGGACTCAGGTTACTACGTTTTCTCGACGAGAGCCAACGGCCAGAAGGGGATGAAAGGGGCAAGAGGTGAACGACGATGGAGGCAATACTCTAAAACTCTCAACTAAACTGAAGTCGATGGCCGACGTTCTAGAGATGAGAATTCGCTGTAGAAAGAACGTTAGAGAACGACGATCGACTTGCTAAGTTCAATCTGTAAACAGAATTTTCTATAATGGGAAACTGTTACATCCTGAGTAATAATTCTCGCTAGTTTCAATGGAAGCGATGGTGGAAACGAGAACAGTAGATATGCAAATTTTTACTGAAAGACACTAGTAAACGGTGTTTTATTATAAACCGCTGTTCAATGCGAAATACCAGTTATAGAAGCGGGATTATAATTATAACGAATATTTATTCTGCAAGAGTACGGTGCACCCTTTGCTTTTTGGCTAAAACGAATTTTTTTCGTACATTTTTCAGAAAAATAAGAATATTATGAAAATATTTATTTATTGCGTTTAAGGAAGTAATTATTTCTTTCAAAATCCTGATGTGCTGCAATCTTTTGAAATCCTAACATGCTCCGAACTTTCTATTAATGCTGTACCTCTATTAAATTGTTTAGTTATTCAAAGTGTCTTATTTCCCGAGTTGTTGGAATAAATGAAATTGTACGATATATATATTACAATAATGTAAAAATAAAAAATAAACGACAAATGAAATTTGCCAAAAACTTTTATAGATGGAAAGATATCAATATAAACTTTAAGTCCTTCTACCAATCTTGAAAAATTACTAGCTAAATACACGCACACACACATACACACCCACTCAGAACGTTGTGATCAGTGCGTCAACGTTGATATCAAGGTATCGATATGGACACTTCAAGAGAAACACTGATATAATCTATTGTTACAATTTCATGTCTCTCGACGATAGCGAACACTTCGATAACTAAGCCCCACACAATTATATATAGATACAAGAAATATATTCGCCTAGTGGAAGATTAGAGTGAACTAGAAGAAAGAAATACCTGAAACAGATATAAAAAGAGCTTCAGAATGTTGAAGCTTCACTATCGCGTATTACGAGCTCAAAAAGGGTTTGATATATAAATAATAAACAGGGAAACATTTTGATCTATTTAATTTTATATTAAAATAATGTAACCAGCAAGTGCACCGAAAGATTAATGAAAGCCACTCCAAGCCATCAGAAATAATATAACGTTTTTCGAAGAATAATATAAGAATTATACGAAACGTAGGAAATGATATGCTTATGATTCGTTAAAAAATAACGAAAATCTGTGCAAAATGTCAAGAGCTTTACGATATCATATATTAAAAAATTAACCGCTAATCTTGGCTCCGCCGACCTTCTTATTTCATCTTCGACATGGCTGTCATCACTCTTGGCATCCCATTAAACTTTCACGACATAAAAATTAATTGCTGGCAGGGCAGTCGCTGCAGAAGACACTCGTTAGAGGGTCCTGAGATCCCAGTGACGTCAGGCATAGTAACGAGGACATGGGGGCCGACTTTCATGTCCTGTTCTCTACCCTTATAGAAGGTTGGCATGCATGGTGGTAGTCGATTCATCGAGTGGATCCACGACTCCCCGTCCCGTTCGTGCTACTTGGCCGTTCATTGTGATTTACACGATCATTAACGATACCGACCACCAGAGAAAGAGAGATTTACGCCGTTTCGGGGGAAACAGCTGTCTCTCGAGGATTATACCCAGGCCTATCTCGAGGAACAGGGCACATATGAACATTCACCAACTAAATCTTTTACGAGTGGTCTAGCTCGTTATTCCTCCAACCGAAATGATGCTCTCATCATCGACTTTTTATCTAGGCTATCGGGACCGTTTTGTACAGCAATAAACGATTCGTAGCTGGTCCTAGTTTATTTCAACGTAAATCTAGCTTTATGACAATCTTTCGTATACGTCTTATTAATTGAGATATCGTACAAAATGATAATCTGTTAACCGAGTCGTCGTATGGCAAGAATCTTTTATGGCCACGGAATTAAAAATTAATCGAATAACTAGAATTATTGATTTTTATATAAAATAGGTAAATAATGAAAAAATTTGATATCATTCATTTGAATTGGTTTCGTCGATCTGGAGTTACTAAAGACCAGAAAACTATACAAGAAATAAGGGATCCTTAATAAAAATATTATGTCCAAGTGATTGGCAACCTGAATGGCGAGTTAACGTGTCCTCTCCGGGTTGGTTGTTAACAGATTAATATTAGAGCAAATCTATAACGATCGACCAATCCATGTTTATAAATATCAAGAAAAGATATACAAGAAATAAACGATTTAACTAAATACTTTCGCTTATTAAAGCAACAGTGAATCTTTTAATTACAGACATCTTTGTACAAGAGCATATAATCTTCTTTCGTAATGTGATACTATTTGTAAATCACACACTGGTTATTCAGATTACCAGCGAAAGGTGTAACGTATCACAGAGGTAATCTCTGGTTTCTCTCTTGCCGGCTCTTCTTGCTCTCGTCCATGGAATGGGCTGATTGACTTTTTAATTGAACCACCGCGTCAGGCAATTACTATGTACTTGTCTTCCTTCTGTTCCTCTTGCATATGATTTATATGCACGACTATCATATCGGTATGTGTCTTTAACTTGTTTTGGTTTCAACGATTTACCAGAATCAATTTCTTTATATACGCACAATTGTTAACGATCGCATGTAATACGAATTTTATCCATCTAAAAATATTTCGGAAAAGAATAATTTATTTTAGATCAATTAGGTAAACTCGTAATTAATAATCGAAAAGTACGATTAGATTAATTTACAAGTAATAATGGGAAATAAAATTACGCGAAAGAATTTAGAAAATTGAGAGAAGAAAAAGGGGAATCCTTGAAACTCAGCAAGCGAAAGGTTTTAACAATAATTTGGCGACGAAAAGAACACACAAGGAATCTGATGAATCAGTCAGTCAATGTATCCCTTCCTGGAAGTAGCACGGCGCATCAATCGGTTATTAAGGATGCAAGGCGTGTCCGTAGATCACGATATACTGGCAGGAAGATAATTTATTAGATTATACGCGATATCTTCTCGGTACAGGTATAATAAAATCTATAGAATGCAATTTTATACATGTTTAAGCTATAATTAAGCAATCTTATACACCGGTATTAAAATATTTCGTTTTTAGAAACTCGACCTTTTTGTTTGAACAGCAATGTACTCTTAACATACATACTTTATATGTAATTTTGAAACCGCTTCATTAAATGCTAAATATTTTTGCTCGCGTTGATTTTTAACCGTCAAATAAGAATTTATTATGTATTATTTTATTATAGAACTTCAATTAATGCCTATAAAAGAAACTTTCGAACTTTTGACAAGAATTTTTCTAGTGGAGTTCTGCTGTGAAAAAGTTGTAAAATCCTTATCTTTTGGCGATTTCTTCATGTATTTCTGGGTTATCTTCATATATGTCGTCATTACGTATAGTTATTATGTATACTTATTATATCAGGTTGTCCCAAAAGTGTCTCTCTTCTACAAACATGCCTTTCGCAACAATACATCTTTGTATGAATATGAAACCTGATCTGTCAAATGTTATGGTTTTTATCTTAATAGAACAAAATGGATCAGACATAATTCAATTAAATAATATAAAACAAAAAATAGATATTGTTTTTTTGTAAAGCGAAAGAAACTTTTGAGACAACTTAATAGATATACATAATTCATAAAGCATAATTTATGGATTTGTAACAAGTTAAGACATGTGTTCAAGCGATAACCCAATCTTTTGCATTTTTGTGAAGTATTTTATAATTTTTCGTAACTCCTTGAGGGACGAGACACATCCGCTCTATTCAAAATTTTCCACAACTCTGATAGGTATCCAAACACTTACTTATGTACACGTACCCGTATCTTTTATGTACGTAACATTTTCAATAACCAATATGACAAACAAGGATATTTCTACGATCCCATACCAATTTTAATGAGTGAACTTAAAGTGCAAGCAAAATTAAGTTTTTAAACTTGCAATGAAAAAGATTACTGCAATTACTGTACTATTACTGCATAAAATTTATACACGTAATAGATCTATACATATATAACTTGATCGTGCCTATTATTCTTTAAAAATATTAAATTTAATACCAGCGAAAGAAATTTATACAATAATTTTACTTTCCTGAATTTTAAATTAATCTGTTATTGTATCTGTATAACAAGTTCCCTCGTTGCAAAATAAAATCCTACTACAAAATAAAGGTATATATACTTCACTGATCAAAATCAGACTCTATAAATCTTTCTCACTCAATTCAAGACTAGCATAAATTCTCGATAGAGTAATAAAATCCCGCGAAGGATGGTCTACGGGTATACGAAATCGATATACGATGCAATAAAGAAACAGAAAATATCGGCTCGTAGAACTCGTGCGAAAGTTTTTTGCGCGTGAGATGGACGCGACAGCGGCAGACGAGCTGTTCCACGAGACACGTGGAAAAAAGGGTGTCGCATAATCGATCGCGAGAAGTGCTTTACGTATTTCCCTGTCGTCTATCGGAGAACAATGAGTCCTGCCACGCGAGCGCGTGGGCAGAAAAGGCGAACGAACGGTCCCCATTATTTCGCGAGGGTGGGAACGACGCACGGTCGCCCGTGCGAACCTAAGCGCCCGTATTCTCCCTCCTTCTCTTACATCTTTTATATTTTATACGAACTCGAGCACCAGCTTCTCCATATGCTTCTTTGCGGCGAAAATCTTGGATATTTCCCAGGGAGGCGACATTAAAAGTGCAATAGCCCGATCTCAATGCGGCCTCGACGTTCGGTTAACGACCGTCAGAAATGGCCGCATTTTGGCTCGTCTCTGCCGACTCTGGCTAATAACAGGCGAAAAAATGGAAAGATTCGAATGGACGCGGCAATCGTACTCGCGTCATTTGCCCGTGGTTTTCCCGTTTCCGGTTCGTATCGTTCGAGATCCATCAACGTAGATCGCGATTGTTAACCAGAAAACCGTATTGTGAGCTTTGTAAGCTGAGGGCTGGCTGCTCTTCTCCGCGTCTTTTGTGCCCCCGGCGATTCCACCGAATGCATCGATCGTTCTCTCCCTTGCTTTCATACTCCGAGATTTATTTTCCCGTTCGATAACGCGCTTTGCGCCACATTACATCGGACGTTTGCTCAAAGTAAATTACGTTTCATTATGTTTGAGGTACTTTCTATACGACAAACGATCCTTGGCCTGTGTGATATTATCATCCTTTAACTCGATTTCTGCTGTCCTTTAGTGGTTTAGTTAGAATCCTTTGAAATGTGCAGCGTATGTAAGCGTGTTTGAGTTTCAGGCTTGATTTATGGAACATTTGGATTATGAATATTTAAATAAACCTTTGAAGTAGGGTAACAACTTTCTATTCGACATTTTTTGCCTAGTATAGAATAGAGACTGAAATTGTCAAGTGAATTATCCGACATTTCAGAAAGTCAAGTTTCAAATACAATATTTAAAATATTCTATATAATGTTAAACATTCTTTTTATTTTGTGGTTAATCACAATATTATTAGGGACAATATTATTATGTGCGGAAAATGAACATTATATTAACTTGTTTCTTGATAAACATTATTGTTATTTCTCATTGCTTGTTCCATTTTAAAAAAAACATAGAATAAATTCAATCTCTAATTCCTATTGTTAATTTACATCATAGTAAGCCATAGTCTGTGTAATAACGAAATTTACTCTGTACGAAACATACATGTGTACATTACATGTATACGTTATATATACCAAGACAGCTAACATCGGACAGATTTAACGACACTATCCATAAATATCAACTTCGCTTAGAGAAGGAGTAGAAGCAGAAGTTATAGAGATCTGTAAGCAAGAACCTATGAAAAAGGAAATATAGCGTGAAACGATGAATCCAAGTATAACATACGGGTGAAAGTAAATACACGTAGTATAAGCCAGTCGACCGCCCAAGTGGTTCGTTGGGAAAAATAAGAGTACCACCTTGTACCCGCTAGTTAGTCTTCCTCCCGCGAAAGCGGCACCAGCAGCTGTTGGAAACCGCGCGCGTAATTTCGAAGGATTAGCCGTTACCTTACACCGATTCGACTTGTACGCCCCGTAACGAACACCGAATGTAGAAATACCCTGAGCCAGCGCACTACCTTGCCTCATGCACTGCTACCTGGTAGCACTGGTAGCATTCAGCCGCTAGCACACAGTGGCGGGAGCCCGCTCCCGACGTTTGCCTCGAGGTCGAAGCTCAATCTGACGCGAGAGCCCTGGCGCCGATTGCCACACCGTGAACCATGCGCGAATAACTTAAACACTGTGGACAATCGATTGCTCGCTTGCTCGTTTCTCATCGAATATTGCGTCACCGTTGATGTTAATTGCGAAATCTTCAGATAATAGGCATTATCAAAATATTTGGACGATCTCTTATCCCTTGAGCAGACGTATCTAGGACAAATACGTATGTGGACTTATTAAAATCTTAACGTGGCGATTGGAATGTCAGATTAAGTGTGAATTGCCGAAATACCGTTTCCAGTGATTTCTACATTATTCGAAGCATGTCGTAATCTGTGATTATCTAAGACAGTGGATTTGTCAATTAAGTACATATCGTTGATTTTCTATAAGAGTACTTGCCAAAAATGATAGACCTAAGAATAGTGTTATAAGTAAATCTATTTGAAATACGAGGCTTGAAATAAAAGATTATTAGTAATTCGGTCATTTGACGATAAAAAGATCTGTTTCTTTTATAATCTAGGTAACAGTCCTTGTGTCATGAGAATTTTTAATAAAATATCGTTTATATATATATCGTTTATTATTAGAAAAAGAAACACTCTTTGAACTTCGAAATACTTCTTATGTATAATTTTATTAGCAAAATATTTACATATTCGTCTTAAGAAATAATTTACTTTTAATGTTGGTTTTTGTATATACTTCAAAATTGACAATTTTTTGGGAATGTCGTCATGATGTTGGTAAAACCATAATAAAAATTCGTAAATTTTTAATCGAAGCTATTTTGAGATAATCACTTGATCGAACAATTTTGTTTGAAATTGTATGCAGATTATTGAGTATACATTAAATCTCTAAATTTGTTTGACTAAATCATTGGATGAATAGATGACCTTCTTGCTAGTTATAAGCTCTTTATATTCGCTGATCTCAGCCCAAGGCGTTGCACGTGCTATCGTTTGCGGTATTGAAATGTACAACCTGAACGTATGCGTTTGGCCGTGTCACTCTTTCAAACGCTCCCCCGTGTAGTCTAGAAACGCGTGCTTATGTGCATGAAGGGAGAATGAGTACGCGCGATACGCACGGCGCGGCGCGTTAAGTTACTTTCATACCGTGTTTGTTACGTGGCCGTATTCTTTCAAACAGCGTTACGGAAATTCCTATTAAACAACGATGATATTAGGTCTTTGTTAGAATTCTTGCTCTTGTCAATTTATTTAAAGTAATGTCCAATAGGTAGATATTTGAGAAAAAAATCATCAAATAAAATATAGAATATAACAGTTCTTACATTTCCATTCATTTACAGTTTCTCTTAAAATGATTTTGCGCATGAAAAAGCTGCCTAATAGAGGATAACTTTACCTTTTCTCAAATGCCAAATTTCTTTTCAACAACTTTCATATCGTTTAATATGAAATAAATTTATTATTATTTTCATTATATGTCTTCATTATTCACGATTACTAATAATGACATTTCCAGATTTTTATGAACGCTGATTCATATTAAATTTCTTCATCTCTAATATAGTTTGATAAAATTTAATATAAAATTTAATGAATATTCGTCAAATTCAAACTTCGAAAAAATTAGATTTTATATTCACCAACCTAGTATGTGAATTAAAAAAACGAAACATTGAAAGAAACTATAGTTACGTATAAATTTAAACCATCTTATCCCCATTTATTAGATAACTCGGATACATGGACAGGTTTTTTGGTAATCGAGTATAAGACGAAATATTTGGAATTCTAGGGTATCGAAGAAGGGATGACAGAAACCAATGGAGCCTGTAATAGCGTGGCAATAGCTTGATCGGATGGCTGCTTCTACACGTTTAATGTCTCCAAGTAGATAACTTAGCTGAAGTTACTTATTCGTACACCTGCTACGAAAAGAGAAATACCACAACCCATAAACGAGAACCTTTACTTAACACATTATCGAACCTCGTAATTGACCAAATTACTGATAAGAAATTGCCGGTCGATTTCTAAGAAAATCAGTCCTGTACTCTCGTGCCTTTCCTAACCGAGTAAGAAGCAGCAAAGTGCTTGACTTCGAGTCGGAGGTTGAAACGACGATAAAGGTAATGGATCTTCTATTAGAGCACCGAATAGGTTTAGAAAATCTTTTACTCGCCACTTTCCATTCTAATCACAGATCGAGAGACACTACTCTTTGGTATTTTTACCTAAATGACACCTAAGTGAATTAGGAACTTATTAAATCGAAAAGATACAGATTTCGAGAGAAAAAGAAAAAAGAAACACTTATGGGTCTTCTCGGGTTTCGATTATTCACATTTTCTTTCTCACCAGGTTATTCGTCACTGAAATTAAACGATCGTCTGACAATGTTTTACTAATTGTGGTAAATTTCTTGCAGTAGTTTTTGCGCTGTTTTTTTTATACTTACTATGCCGTAACGAACATATAATTTATGACTAAATTAAACAAGTATAACTATAAATACATATTTTTATGAGATTATACGAGACTAAAGAAATAAAGCGTAAGTAAAATTTTAAGACATAGAAATGAATGCTTTACTTTGGCCATTTTTTTACTTTTATCTCATGTAAACTCCGTATATTTTCATGAAATATAATTTAAGTTTTCATTATGTGCATAAATATTCGTACCTTGTTTATAAAATTATTAATCGATATTAATATAGACGCAATAACAATCTGAGTACGAGGTCACTTGGATAATATTACTTTCATATTGCAATTGTTATGTATTTTGCATCGAGATATCGTGGTTCTACTGATTCTGGAAATTTGAAGGAAATGTTGGCACGCTATATGCTCACAATGTTCAAATCTATTTGACGAAGCCTTACCGCTATAGTATTCGATATCAATCCGTGACACGAGGCGGATAATATCGTTACCGCGACCTTGTTTTCCCTGATTGGATTGCCCTCGTACTTGTATCGGTATAGGCTACTATTCGATATACTCTATCGGAAAGAAAGAAAATGCTAAGACCTCCAATTCTATCAATCGTGATTGAGATCTTAGTTTATACTATATTTCAATTGAAACTTTATATCTGTGACTTAATCATACTTTCTAAGAATATTATACTTTTATACTTGCCATTGTGATAATAGATATATAATACTATATAATTACTGGATGTTATAATCTTTTGATAACATACCACAAATACTAACCTTAAACAAATAAAACATATTTTGGAAGAAGTAAAGAAAAAATTCGCTCAAAATTCAATATACAAATTTGCTTTATATTTACAAACTCAATCGGCAATCGTTATAACTATACTTCCTAATACTACTGTTTCCACTTTTTACCTACTTAGAAAGGTCACAATGTAAATTCTGCGTGCATAACATCAACATCAATGCTATGTGTTATGCAATTGACGAAACTATTCGCAATACTGCAGAACAAGGTTTAAAGCGTTGCACTTCACATATTCTTGCAACGCACGTCAATAATGGATCGAAGTGCATCATCGATCAATACAACCGGATTTACGTCCGCTAAAATCTTTCTTGTGTTCGCTTGTTATTCATCTTAGCACATGTGTCGCCAGGATTTGAAACGTTCGCATGTTTGTAGCGTGAATTGAGCTTCATTACGTTCATCACGTCATATTCGTCGAACATTTTCACTATTCAGATTGGTAGACGAGGAAAATTTCGTAAGAGTTGGATGTTTTGAAATTAATCTAGCATTTCCTTTTACATCGATCGTATTAGATCGAGCGCACGCTTGATTTTAACGCTCGTTTGATTTTAACCGTAAGCGTTTGCTATCCTGTTAGAAATATAATATATCGAAAGAGCCATTAAAAATAACGCAGGGTAATTGGAAGCAAATGTAATTGACCGGTTTGTTATCGTCGACATACACGAGGTGGAGACTGATTACGTTATCAAAACATGTGTTCAATATGTGTAAAAATAACATTTGACCACCTATTGCTAGAGAATATAGCGTTGGCCAAATATCAGACAGATTTATATTGTACGGTGGTCAATGACCAATTCTCTTCTAATAGCAAAATAGATAACATTAAAAAGAAAGATTAGCAAATTGTCGCAATACCATTTTCTTCTGATTTTCAAATATTTATTTAAGATATTCTTCTGTATTTGTCTCAAATACTTTAAAGAATTAAATAATACATCTTTATCAATATCAAAAGAAATATATATTAAAAAAAAATTACGACAATAATTATGCAGTATTATCGATTATCGCAATTTATAGAATACGTAAATACAAATTAAGTATTCTCATTTTCACGTGTCAACTAAATGATGGATTAGAGAAGTAAATTAATTTATTTCTATAGTTGAAGTAATAATTACGATTCTATTAGATACTATGTATGGCGATTAATAAATATACGTAACTAAGCTATTGTAATTATTTTACAAAACTGTGTCACACAAATGTTTTTGAATTTTTGTTTTATTATTACTGATTTTACAGATAAGTGAAATTGAATTGACCATAAAAAATCAGAATCTCGATAAGGAATTGCACAAAGCTAACTATACATGCTATCTTACCAGACAAAAGAGAACTGTTACAGCAAGCGGGTTTTTGATTTATCATTCCAGAAGAAAGAAGAAGGAAGAAGGTTCAAAACGGTTTGCAGCAATCGAAGATTAGTCGAGATGTCGGAAACGGAGGAAGATAGAGCAAGAAAGAGATAAGAAGGGAGAAATACAGAAGAAAGTAGAACAGTAACGAGCGTGAGAGCCGGATAGTCTATGCGATCGTTGGTTAATCGAACGAGTCTCATTCAGAAAGCATTTTAATTGCGCGTTTCGCTTATCTAAAATATGTTGGCTTATCGTCGACGTATCGTTTGATTTTTCAACTGACAATTCATCGCTTTTGATAACCACCAAAGTAACAGAATTCCATCATCTTCATAGGTTGCATCCGATCGAGGATCTACGGATTGCTACGCTTTTATCCGTCGCGTCGGTCACGTAAAACTAAACTTACGCTTGTTCTTAGAAGACTTGTACGATATCTTGGAGAATGGGAGATTAGAACACGTGACAGATCGATGGCTTCAAAATAAATATCTTATTGAAGTGGCATTGTATCAAAGATTTGAAAATTTCTAGATACGTGTGAATACCATCCGCCGAAAAATAAATGAATGAGTATTATAATAAACAATTTTTTTTTATTTGAATATTTTTTAAGAATCGATATTTAGGTAGATTCTTTCATAGAGTAAATATCGGAATTATAAACAATTCACTTATTTAGAAAAGTGTAATATTATGCATCGAGAATATGGTAATCTAAGAAAATTATGATATTACAAGAAAATATCTGTTTTCATTTCTTTTCGGATAAAATCAGGATTATTAATAATTTTTAAGTAATAACGAAATTTCACAACTAATGTATTTTGGATCTAACTGGAAGATATAAACGCGTCATAAAATCTCCTATAATTTAACTTCAACCCCAACTTTCAATTAGTTAAATTAAAAGTATTTTGAGTTTGACTAAAGTCAGGCGAAATTCCAATAACGAAACATTTAACAGATTTCGATCACTAATACCATACTCATAGAATGTTCAAGAAGTACGAACAATGCATCAGCTATGAAACGCAGTGCAATCTTTATAAGAGCTCACATCGAACACGACATAAAGTCTCGTTTTATATAACTTCACTTTCTCAATGCGTGTCGTAGAACGGGAAATATTAGTTCCACGTTACACGTCTATTTGCATGGTTTGTAGACTGTATCACTAGTTCCTAACACTTCACCCCCTGCCAGCTAAAGTACCGTTATCCAAGCATACACAGCTCGACCAAGTTCCCTCTGGCGTTAAACGCGTTCCTCGCGCAAACCTCTAAAGATGTTCGCTTTCGAACGAGCAAAAAAATGGTTCCATTCATCGTCGCGTAACCATGAAGATAACAAGATAAAGGAGATAGAATTTAACGAAATACGCGATAGAGCATATTTCAAGATACATGCCGTACGTGCTTGCTAAAACACTTACATTTGGTTCCGCGTTAGACGATGTAGATTGACGAGATCGTAAAGAGAGCGCGTAATCCGAAGCGGACGTCATCCCAGTATTCGTATACGAAAACCTTTGTCAGCCCGGAGTCAGGATCATTCACCACCGGTCGTCGCGTGCGCACTCGCGACCACTACCACCAACAGCAACACAACTATCGCACCACGGCTACCACCGACTATACAGAATGGGGTGATCGACAATGGATATCGAAACAAACAACTAAAACGCGCACGTGTAAATCACGAGCCACAGGAATGAACATTCAAGTATCCGAATATCGTGGCGGACATGCCGAGATCGTTCTTTTACCCGATCGCTTTCGAACCATTTTTAACCCGATCGCACGCTAAACAATTCAGATGGAAGAAAAATCGGATCCTCGAACGATCCAGCGGGATCGCTTCGAGGTAAAATCAAAACGTCTTCACTCGAATTTCAATCGCCGCTATTTTTTTCTTTCTTTTATTTCGACTTGTTCAAAATTAAGGAAATCGGATCACTCACGTGCTTAAAGTGAGACGCATCCAGGCGCGTTGCGTCAGCAGCGTCGACGCATCGCGTCGGGCTGGCCTTCTGGAGCTACTTTCAAAATCCTTGCATTCAGCGACTTCTTATTATGCGATTTTCTTCTCTTGACGATACTTTTCACGGTTACTTCTCCCGTCGACTTCACTGATCGAATCTCTCTTACACTATCGCGCGAACACCTCAACAATGTTACTCTCTCGCCTCGTTCGATGATCGGTCAATGTACCAGGCGTATCCGTCATTAAGTCGAACCAGATCGCGAACTAACAGATTCACACATTACACTTTTAAACAGGCGAACTGAATAAAACGCTGGTAAAACTTGAATAATTCGCGGAAGAAGCCGAGTGAAAACCGTTCGTGCACCTTCGATTACTTCGCGCACTGCTACATGTAAACACTGCGCCGTGGTGGCGTTCGATTCCCTCGCAGCCACCACCGATCGAGCAAACGAACATGTAACAAACCAAACTCCTCAATCGCATCGGACACTTCAGCAAGATCGTGTTCACGATCGTTCAACCCCTGAAACCTTTGATCCTTAAACTCGCACTTTCTCACCGTGTTTGTTACAAGAACGAATTGGAAACGGCGAAAACGGTAAGAACCCCAGCGCGGCGCAGGTAGCAGGAAACCACTGGGCGCACTTGGATTTGTGCCAACATCGTCGTGACTGAGCAGTCGGTGCGTTACTGGGGATCGTTGGCGCTCACCCAAAGTGGCGTGTTACGATGCGACGAGGGTGGACGGTAAAAAGCTCCGAGGAAAGAGAGAGAGAGAGAGGGAGAACTCCTTTCGGAGTGAGGTGTTCTCGGGTATATGGTGAACCTGCGTCTCTCCTCAAACTTCTTCCTGCTTTTCTCGTGTATGCGATAAAAAAACAAAGAACGAAAAGAAGAAGCGGCAAAGACAGGTCGACGATCGGTTGCGTTCTTTAGCTGGAATTTTGTTGGCAATACGTTCGATGTTAGATCGTTGACGATCAACACGTAGGAGCACGACGGCGCGTTGTCACTGCACGAGCACAACTACGACGTAGCGGCGACGGTGGCAGCGCAACAACACGACCGTAGAACGCGTAGCACGACGATATACAACTTGTGAGAGTCCCGGAGGCTCGGAGGCGCGCGAGTCAGCCCCACTAGTGTTCGCTCTTCGCTTACCTGGCCGCTGCCCTGCTGCCGTTGCTTGCCTAGTCCGTACCCCCACCCCTCTCGTGCTACCCCTCCACTCGTTGCGTACACGAGGCTGCCCCTCCATCGCTCTTACTTTACCCCCCTCTCTCTCTCTCTCGCTGTGTTACTACCCCCTCCCAACAATCTTTCTCTCTCTCTCTTTTTCTTTCTTCTTAACTCTCTTTCCCTTCTTTTCACCTCCTACCCCTTTTTCACTCCCTCTTAGTCTTCACATCTTTCCTAGCTGCCCATAGACCCTATGGGTTACGGGTATCCTTGCAACCCTATCGATATTGTTCTATTCTGCAAGGTAGGAAGGTAAATACGTTAAAAAAGCTGTTGGCGTTTACTTTAGGATCAAAGTCGGTTTGAACCCTCCGGAAGTTGAGTAAACAAAAAGAAGTAAGGAGTAGCACTTTTCTTTTTTGGGGGATCGATCGTTGTTGAATGATTTCGATTTAAGTCCACGCAGGAGGCGTGTCGTTCGCAGTTCCTTTATTTACCTTGTATTCTCGTCGGAAACAATAATCGATATCCTTTTATCGATAAATGTACATTGGCTTCAATACATCGAGTAAAAGCAACACATCGAACATATCCATTGTTCGTGTAATAGTCTTTCTTCGTAATTAGGTTTGTAATATTGTTCTCCTTTCATTTGCTTTGCTCAATTGCAAAAATTTCGGCATGATTAATCAATTTCACAGCTTTATCGACACATTTATTTCGTGTCGGTTTTTCCTTATTCGATTCCAATTTGGATGTAAATATTTACGTATTATACGGCATACTGCGTGACAATTTACGCGACAATTTACGTGACAATTTAAAAATTCCAACATTCAACTCGTTTATTCGGATCAAACATACAAATCAATCGACAGATCAATGTATCGTACGTGAGAATTCACATCAGTGGCATAAACAACGTAACAACATTAACGTGCATCCTATCGATTGGATTCTTTCATATTCCGTCGTTACTTATTATTTTTATTTCGCAGCGAAGATGACGGCCACACGATATAAATTACGGCACGCACCTATACACCGTCTTCTTCTTTGTGTTGAATCAACCATACCGAGGATGACGCGCGGCTCTTACGCAATGTCCAGCCAGTTCGAAGTTTGTTTTCTCGAGAGAGTCAACGGCACAGTTCTTTTAATATACTTCGATAAATGTTAAAGTTACAGTATTCTCACGATGAACGTCCGACTGGTTCGAAGAGCGTCGAAGAAGAACAAAGGTGATCGCGAAGGAAAGAAAGTCGGATTGGTTGGAGAGCTGGTTCATCTCGCCCGGCTGAAGATGAGGTACTGGCTTGCAAACCGTACCGACTCACGTCTCGTCGAACGCATGCTCAACAACGAGATAATTAATTATCAATTGACCAGTGATTATCAGCAACACGCGTGTGATCGCCAGAATGTCAGACAGAAAGTTGGCGGATCACGCTCGTTTCGTGGAGTCGTTCGCTGCGTCGCTAGTGATGGAGAATTACATTGTGCGAGCGAACATTTCGCGTATGCCAGATACATAAGTACTGAGTACATCTCATAACTATAAAACCAATCTAAAATTTTTATTTCTTACGTAAACTTACGAAGCTATTCGAATATTCCTAGACATACGCTGCGAATATATTATGTGCGTTATATGAAACATTTTGAAAATTCATTAGCGTTGCTATGATAGCAGAATGTCATGATCGTATTAGCGAAGCTTGACAAAAATCGAAGATAGCTTCAATATTCAGTAGCAGTATTTTTAATAGTTATTGTATGATTTAAATGGTTATTCATTGTATGTATCGATGTTCTTCCGTTTTTCTTTTTTCGTTTTCAGTGAACGTGATCTATCCTTTTTGTAGAAGAAAAAGGAAAATTCTTTCTAAATACGATGTCAAACATGGTGTACTTCGTTCTTTTGTTATCGAGTTAACATCTAAAAATGTATAACACGACATATAAAGATTGAAAGCTTTTGAGTGGTTTCATATATTTACAGTCATGAGACACAGTGTATTATGCGAAGTCTAGATTCATCGCATTCCGATGCAAAGACTCTTTCCATTTTCCTAGTTTTCATATGTGTGCGTTGGCAGTTATACTTTGCTTATGCGTAAGAAATGCGATAGTCTGTGATCCAGATAGTAGTGAGACACGATCTAACATAAGAATTCAGCTTTGTATGTTTAAGCAAATTTAATAAATCTACGTCTTCTGTTGTAAATATAGCTTTGATGACACTATTCGTATTTTAAGTTACATTCCACAGAGTAGATGAGTTAATTCGTCATTTGGAAAAGAATTAAATTGCTAATAATTTCTAATAGTATCCTCAACTTTTTAAGAGACGGAAGATAATTGTGATCCGAGAAGGACAATATTTGCCCGGAGGGTCGTTAATTAATTTCTGTCGATACCCCGAACTGTTTGAAAAGAGATTGTCACTCGAAATTCATGGAAGACCAGTCGAGCCAAGGTTTCTCTAGGTCTTATTAGAGTTCCGACTCGTTGTCGCCAAATCGTATTCTGAATGGTCTAATTTTCCGTTCACGGAAAAAGGACTGTTGTGTGAGAGAGTTTGGCACCTCGCAGGGCCGTACCATATTGACACAGTTCTACCGACATTTGCCCGTTTCTGTCTATGTAAATCTTGCGTGAAATCTCGATCTCTTCTCCTAGCGACGAAAAAAAGCGGTTATGTAAACCTAAACAGTTTATCGATAGTACTAAGTAAAAAGCTAAATGGAATGTTTGTTATTTTCAAATAACTTTGGCAAACGTTGGCGAGTATGTAATAGTACGTTCCTGAAGATCGGTACGTTTGATCCTGGAGAGACACGATTCTTTATCTTGACTATCTGGCCCACTGTTGTTATGCTACACGTTACACCGTTTTCGAGTTGCCCCGGAAGGAACGAAACAAGCAGTTAGCTTACTGCTGAAGATGAGAAGTCGGCTCCAAGAAAAAAATGGTCAGAAGCCGACGCTTACCCGGGAATAAGGAAAAATTTGGGTGCACATTTAATTATTGAAGGTGACAAATGCCGGTGCCAAGTGCAGGTCAAATTTACGAAAGCACCTGACTAAAATACCTGAGTCCTGCAACGGTTTAAGTCAACGTACAATGCAACAGGACCTCTGTCTCGCTTATCAGGTGGAACCAAGACGCCTACCGGGTCGTGAAATTCCGATTCCATTTACGTTCTACAAAGAAATACCCTTCTCACTACACGAAGTTTCCATCGAACGACCAAACTGCAAGATTTCACACTAGCACAAATTCATTTTTCGGTTTCTTTTTTTGTCGACAACTTTTTCTTTCTACGACTGAAGCACGACCTTTTTTTTTTTTTTTTTTTTGTGGATCTCAGGCCTTTACTGCAACTATTATATTTCAATCACTACATTTTAATAAAATACATTTAAAATATACGATTATGTTCATCGATTTATATAAATGAACCTTTATTCTGAAATTTTCGTTAAGATAGTATAAAAGTAGTTGATAAAGTATAGAATTTTTCAATTGTTTTCATGTATTCATTTGTATCAATTGTTATCATTTACTCATGTAGCCGAAGATAAAACGATTGAAAATTAACACCGTATCAATAAAATCATAGTTTTATAAACAGAAATGTTAAACCTTAGAATTACCAATAACTATAGTATTGAATTAAAATGATTTATGTATACTGAAAAAAAATGTTCTGAATGTCAAACAATAAAAACAAATGAGGTTACACGCACGTTTCTCAGCTAAAAAAAGAAAAATCACGAGTGCAAATGTATATCAATTATAATTCGCCAAGATTCTTGTTGACACGTGACATTACATAAGTTATGTGCATAAGCTACGTCCTTCAACATTGAGTATTCGAATCACGAAGGAGGGTAATGATCACTTTTTATTCTTTGATAAACGTTTACGCTAAAATTTGAAATATCACGAATCGATATTGATTAAATCTATCTTCTTCCTACGATTTATTGCTGATTATCAAGGAAACCAAATTTCTCGAAAAAACACTGCCTATAACATTAATGTTTCATACACAGCACATGTATTTTCCTATACATTTGCTAATGAGTAAACACGAATTTAAATTGAAAAAAGGCTAACAATAAAATGTATTATTCATACTAATTGTACGCTGAATATGTAACTAATTGTTAACGTGTTTTTCTTGTATTCTTAATTTTCCACTTAATATATTTGTTTTCCTATCAATATCATTAAATGACTAAATATTCGGTCTTGAAGGTTAAAATACTTTTCTAAAGTAAAAAGACACCTGGACGAATAAGAGACTTAATCAGATAAGTTAGTTTATCTTCATGAGATTTGGCAGATTAAAAACTATTCACTATGGAATTTCTAAGAATTATATAATTACGATTAATATAAGAATATTCTATTGAATAATATTATACTATATAGTTATTATCACAGTTATTATAATATAATTTAATATTGGATTCTTTTATTCATAAGTCAATTTTAATATTAATTTTTTGGAATTTACTGAAAGACTATCAACTTAATCTAATACAGAGTTGCTATCATTTGGAACGTCCTGATTATATTGATTGTTTTAATCACGAAAATTTCAATTACTATGATAATGTGATTTAAAAAATCCGTGTACTTCAGATACGTTAGTCTGCTAGATACAATTCAACTAATTTCGTTATTTACGAAATTCTTTTCTCTTCCAAAGGAAGAGTGTTCATGATATTACATATATTATTCGGCAACTTTATTCTCGATTAATAAAACATTCTGTATATCAATCTAATTAAATTATACAATATGTACGATATGTAACATTATTCATAACGAAAATAAGTAGATATATACAATCATGTTTCTATCTCAATAAATGTTAATTTCTTAACAGCACTGGTATATAGGGTGTGCCCAAAATCGTGATACAAGCTGAAAGGGGAGGATTTTCTAGGAAAAAGCAAATGGAAAATGTAGAGTGACAATTTGTGAAACAAGTTTTCGGTTGCGAGGAAATCTACGATAAAATTTCGTCAAGTACACATGCATTTAAGAGATAACGAGAATCGGTTAAATAGGTTTCTACGCATTTAGGCACTCTGTTCGGTGATACAAGCCGAATGGAGCTGATTCTCCGTGCAAAGTAAGTGGAAAACGTAGACTGACAATTGTCAATACAAGACTTCATTTCCGAGAACATCAACTTTGAAGTTCCGTCTAGTTGACTTTCGTTACTTTTCAAGTGCACGGGTATTAAATTTCCGGCTTCCTTTGTACATAAAATCATCTCCATTCGGTTTGTATCACTAAATAGAGTACCTGAGTGCGCAGAAACTCCTTCAACCGACTCTCATTATCTCTTAAGTGCACGCGTACTTGACGAAACTTCATCGTTGATTTTTCTTGATAACGAAGCGTCGTTTCAAAAATTTTCACTCCACATTTCCGATTTGCTTTTGCATAACAAGTCACCTCTGGTCGACATAGCATTTTCGATGCACCCTGTATTTTAGTAAATTTATATTTTAGTAAATGCAGAAAGAAAAGATATGATTGTGAGACTCGTCGTTCTAACGAGTTTGATAGTTCCAGTGTTTAATCATAAGACACATAAATTATCAGACATTAATATGCCTTACCATTTAATATAAAACTAATATTTTTGTATATTTCTGGATCTTAAAAGTTTCAAGTTTACATTTTTAACTTGATAATTTATACATTTCAAGTGATGTACGTAGTTTCAATGATAACGATTAAAACCAGATGACAGCAATGATAGAAATGGAATACAAATATAGGCAGAAAATTGATCGAAGAAAAAGATCATAAGGTAACTCAAGTGACCGTAAAGAATACAGTACATTGTATATCACAAGTACATAAGTCACAAGGAGTTTCTTTCAACTCGTGTAGCTTACAGGCCGGAACCGAGCCCTGTGGCGTAGCAGCATAGTCTGAGTAAACCGCATTTAATCAGTTTGCGGTCGCGGCCCGCTCTCTTATATCCTTTTAATACGTTTTCTCCTTTCTTCTCTTTCTTTACTCTCGCGCGACACCACGTAATTCAACTCCCGCGCATATGTAAGCCAGCTACGCAATATCTACGCGCTATACGTTCCTTCCTTTCTCCGGATAAATGACCAGAATAGCCTAAACACGAATCTTTTACAATAGTTCTGGTTACTCTTTGATCATATCAGAAAAAGAAAAATAAACGGTTTACATACGATAATTTTTCTAGCTAATTCTTATAAACATTTTAATACTCATGAGCATTATTATTGGGACACTTCGTGAAATTTATTGTTTTTTTTACTTCGAGAAGGTACGTGCATTAAATAACTTATATATATTTCTGCAAACTACAATATCTGTTTTAATATATTAGAAAACAATCAACTATATATGTAATAATAAAATATCCCGTATATTATCGTGCATGGATATTAATACCAGTCACTGTATATATATAACACCAGGTTTCAAATCAAATGTTGTATATATCATTAATTACACACGTTTAGATAATATAAGATGCAATTTCCCCTAACAGCTAGATGAATAGTTTTAGTGCGAGATAATGATCGGAATTCAAGATGGAATTACTTTATAATAGCTATCATTTAAGATCGAATCTTAAAGACATCGCTTTTTTAAATTCTATCCTTTGCCTTCGATAAAAAAGACATCCGCTTTATATATAGGTCTTTGTGACTTGTATTAATTAATTCGATATATGTAATACGATCACTCAATTAACTTATCACAAGACTCGATAAGTTTCAAATGAAACGGGAAGTGGTGGCGTATCCAATATTTTTAATCGACTATATAAATTAACGTGATAACGATCTGCGTTATTGGTTGAAAACAGTATTGAACTTTGTATTCGTTTGTATTCGTTTAAATTCGTTTTCGTAGAATTCGGGAGTAAGAAGGTCCTGCGGCAATTTTTAAGAGGTTTTACGCCTGTTTCGGAGGCCGACCGGCAATTTGGTGGAATTAAATAATAGTCCGTCCCATTAACGTAACGATGCGGCTGAGGATGTCCCGCAGGATCCACGAGAGGATTTTGAAAGTGGATGGAGGCATACCAGGTACGTTCACGTTTTATTTCATCGTAACGTGCCACGAGGTATACGTATACCTTCATCTCAGAAGTCAGGACCCTCCAAGGATTCATCCTCGATCCTGTGTGGTCCTCCACGGCTCCTCGAATTATTACCAACGATTTCGGACATTCCTGCGTCAATCTTAAAATTTGTCAAGAATCTCAAACCCGCGATCACACGTTCCTGGTGATGTATTCCGAACGAATCGCGGCTGGGTGATCTATGAATTCACTGGTAAAACCGATTCTGCGTCAAAACGTGGTATATGTATGTATATATGTATGTAGTCTTGATATCGCATGGGAAAGATATGATATTACGTGTTATTTATATTTTTTAAACGTTGTGTATATACTTAATCCGAAAGTTAAATAAGAAAACAGTTTTGATATGGAATTGATGAGCAGTGTATTGAATTTTAAAATTACTCTTCTATAAAAAAATATAATTGACGCATTTTCACTTATAATCTTCGTTTATAAATTTTACAATTGCAGTTTTGTCATTCGAGAATGTTATCCTGTCTCTGCAGTTTATATTCCAATTTATCCGAACGTAAGTAAGGTGAGAAATTTCTGTGTACTAGAAATTGCACTGAAATACGTTCACGGTCGTTAAATTAACTGTAGAAGTGGCAACAAATCCTTCAAAGTCGACTTAGCATCCATCCAAGAAACATCGGATCCAATAAAAGTTAACGATTAGTTTCGTGCCAGCGATGAGAAAATGAAGACGTAGATGTAGGCATAAAAGGACAGTGAAGCTGATAATCAACGCCCGGCTCGATCCTTGGTAATACCTTTTAGGATGCTGCGCGTGAAACTCGAGCTCCTATAAGCGCAAGAATGTGCATCGAATGTTGCAAGTTGTCACGTTATGGTGCCTCTCACGGTAAATTTACAGATGGATTGGTAGTGATTTTTCTGGGACCTGAAAGAGACGTATTTGCCAGTGACGATATCTTTAGGTGATACACACAACGGACGGAATGCCGCGAGACCCACCGCAGCTTTGTGACACCACAACTTTCTGCTGCAATAACATTCGCGCCTTTACAACAACAGCTTGTCCTCTGAGACGAGAGATCCACTCTGCAACAATAATACTGCATGTGTGGCCTTCCCAGTGGTGCTCAAATTTTTCGCATCGTTCATCATCGACTACGCAAATCCAATTGTACGCAAATTGCGTACCTACGATTATTCCTATACACTTCGATCAATTATTTTCGTCAATTTAAACGTAGAATTTTTGACCACGCTAGTGTTAAACATCTTATTTCTAAATAGATGAACATCGTGTGCCATCGAGATATGAATTTATCATCTTCTTTTAAATTAGCCTAAGTATAGGAAGCTTCATTCTAAATTCTAGACTAAGAAATGGTAAAAGACAAATTTCGAAATTTCTCTTCTTTTCAAAAACATGATATTTTACAACAAAATCTACAGTGCTGACAGTATTTCTACTCTTCTTCGTGCATCGAGATATTCTATAAATTTATATATATATATGGGAATATATAAATTTAAATATAGCATTTATTAATAATATTACCATTAATTTTAGGAGACTTATTTACCAATTATAGATATATACATAAAGATACTCTTCTGTTTTAATTCCGTATCGATCGAAGATTTTAGATAATAATATAATTAACACGAAAATTCACTTATCTAATCGTAAAAACGTATCGAATTATGTGTAATAATATTTTGGATCAAATTCGAACTTTTCATCGAGCGTAACATTGAATGAAGAAGTACCTCTATAAGATTTTAAAGAAGCCATAACCGATAGGAATGCAAGATGAAACGCGAGTCGGGAAGTGAAACGATGCAGGAACGTCGTCAAGGAAACGTTCTAAACTACGAAGGTAATATTTGCAAACAGGTAATAGACGCCTTAGGACGGCGCCTCGATAAGTGGCGGACTGTTCTCTTGTTGTTCAAACCGACGCGTATGTGTGAATGAATTTTCTGTTCGCAGAAAGCGCGGAGAGTTTCACAAGATTTCCATTCAAGGAGCCCTCTTTCGTTGCTCTTGCCAGCTTCTTCGCTGTCAATCACTGAACCGTGGATTGAAAAGTACACGGAAATAACACGGGACAATTTAAAGTCTGCCAAGGATCAGATACATGTGTAGTATCTCGTGGTGTAAGTATAAATACGGAAACGATAAGAAATTATTTTGTTGCAAACAATTTGTTACTTATTACGATATTTTTACGATAGTTTA
This sequence comes from Bombus huntii, assembly GCF_024542735.1. Lineage (NCBI taxonomy): Eukaryota > Metazoa > Arthropoda > Insecta > Hymenoptera > Apidae > Bombus > Bombus huntii. The sequence goes on from NC_066246.1 coordinate 9,153,386, forward strand.
AATAATATATAAAATGTATAAAATGTGTAAAATATAAAACGATTCGTTTATATCTCGATTTTGAATGAAGAGTAAAAGTACTCTAAAATAATATTAGTGTGATATGTCGCTCATGAATTGTAACGTTTAGACTATAATATATATGAACACTTTATTTTAATATTTTTCCAGTTGACCGCTATTAATTTAAAAAATTCGTAATTAATTAGATTATAAGTAATATGTAAATAATATTTTTCACAGTTCACGTCTACTTCCACATAATTTATCACTGCATTTAGAATCAACTAATTCTAATAATTTGTAACGTGTGTTTAAATTCACGTTAATGGTTTAGGCATTAAATCCATTTCATCGCTTTCCTTCCTTGAAGCAACGAGAGTACATAATAAGTGATATCAGAGTCACATTGAAGCGCGCTTTAAATCGCAATGTCGCTAAATGCATACGTACTTACACACGCGTGATTTTACTCACATGCATGACTATGTGCAAGAGCGGCAATCGCACATATAATAGAAACACCGCCGCTGATTGGAAAATAAATTCGAGACATCGGCGTGCCTTCGATAAGATTGCAGGTCCGCTGTCGTTACTCTCTCGTTATCGCGACTTATTTATTGTCTGCAGATACACCTATACCGGTACCAAACCGCGATAGGATGAGCGCGTGCTCCGTTTCCAACGAAGATACCGCTAACAGTAATTCCCTTAACCATTCTGTGATCATACTTTCTTCTTTTGATTTCCACTTTCCTGTTTCTTTGTATCGTGGTTTACTCTGTTCTGTTCATGGTGAAGTCGTATCGGCGCTCTGTGAATTCGATTCTTAGAAGTGGAATCCGTTCGAGAAATCTGACTATACCAGTATGCACTCCTCGAGTTTTTGTATTTTAATCTCATCGTTGTTTCAACGAACCAAAGAACTTTCAGTTTCCAGTTCTTTTGGAACAAGGCAGAGAGAACATTCTACCGCATTACATGCATTAGAAGTCAACGATGAATTTCTCAACAAGAATCTAACCACTACAAAACTCAGTCGAAAACAATAGATTAGAGATGTAGCGACGAAGGTTTTGGCCGACTAGCCGACTAATCGATTAATCGGCTCTTAAGAAGCCGACTAGTCGATCGACTAGTTTGGTCATTTTGGTCATTGTCAAGCACTTGTGCAAAACGCGTTAAATGTATGCTTATTTAATATTGCGAAAGCAACGAAGATTGTTTAATATTGTTTGTTATATTTATTTTATTACATCCTGTTTCTTAGTTTTACAGAGATTTTTGTTATGGTAAAATTGAGAAACAGTGACCAAAGCTCCTAAATAATTGATACTGATTTAGTTTATTTCAATAAATACTAGTTATTATTTCTAACTTTTTATGCAATAATTGTATTACATATAAATATGTACCTATAAGTAAATATACCGCATATTAGAAAATATTAAAATTATACTAACGACGGTAAAGATAGAACTTCGTAATTTTATTTCTGTGCCCTATCTAGTTATCAGCAACACAGCTGATCAATCGGCTTTTTGTACCGACTACTCGCCGACTAGTCGTCGGCTACAATAGGAGCCGGATAGTCAACTTAACTGACCAATCGTCGACTACAAAAGTGGCCGGATAGTCGGCTTAATCAACTAGTCAGCCGCTACAGTCGACACATCCACACGATAGATAATATCGAACAGATTTAAAATTGACCATACTATATCTACACGTGTGTTCCTAATTTCAAAACCTGATCCACCAACGTATAATATTTGCTATTGTCCAATTATTATTTAAAAAGAAACCTTTTTATAAAGAACGCAGTAGGGTTTAGTATTTCAATATATGCTATAGCATGAAAGCTATGACCGATTATTGACAATTTACACGTATATTTGTGAACGCGTGAGTTAAACGTGCGAATGAAAATTGCAGACTGATAATAAAAGTAAAACAATCGCGTGTCGATAATTCATTCGAGCGGATGAACAGATAATAAATTTTTACTTAATGCGTAAACACATAACGAAGTTCACTAAGTATGAACATTGTCGCAAAGGAAAGGAAACAATAAACGATCATGGCCGCAAAGTGAGATTAAACAAATAAGAATGATGAATAACAACGAATGTCTCTAAGGAACGAAGTACCAAGTGAACAATGTTCACTTATCGAAGATAATGCAATAACACTAATTCGTTTGCGGGAAATACGTACTCACTTTACCAGGAACGAACGTGTTTAACAATGAGTTAGGGAATTTCTCATTGTTATCTGCCAAAGAAGACTCCAAGCTTATTGCGCGAAGAATGTAATTTATTCGTTACGGTAGTCCGCGTAATTCTCATGTGCCGTAAATATTAGATTTTTAAGAAAATGTAATTTTAACGATGTTGCTGACAATCATCTAATCTGGAGTATATACTATAATACTCACTGCACACGTACTTTATTGTCAAATACAATTTTGTTTTGTAAAATTACAGTATTTTTTATACCACTTACATTTAAATTTTCTTTTGTCCGCTACCATATGTATATTATCTTACAAATCTATGGATCCAGTTATCGTCCGCCGTCATCGACGCTTCAGAAACAAAAGATGTCGATTCACGTCCTCCATCCGTAACGTGTTAATTTTCAAATAAAAAAGGAAAAGAAGAGAAGAGGAGAGGAGTAGGAAAACACAAAGTAAGGAGATGCGTTGACGAAGAACAGAGGTGGTTGAACCACGTGGTCCGGTGAACGAAGGTTACAAAGTCCACGTGTCGACGTGCTGTAACCCACGTGTCAATGGGACAGGGACGCGCGAATACGTGCGCGGCTAATCGAAAGACTTTACGCGGCCCTTTACGCAAGCGCCAAGTACTAACCCGTCTGACGCAAGTAATACTGGCGCAAAGCCGTCTTATCAAGATGTCTCGCATAAGCTGTAGCTAAGAATCATTTAATTGGGGATCAGCCTGATCTTACTGTCCATAAAACCGAACGGTCCAGAACGATACGTAAGTGGAAGAAGCTGTCGGTCGACTTCCGACTTCCGCACGGACGGACGCTCACTTCGCATTTCTCTAATGGAACGGGTATATGGCGAATCGCGAAGAGAATGAACAAACGTGAAAATCTGATGGTTAGTATCTTATAAGGCTTGTAAGGCTTATAGCATAAATACAATTGTGTAAGATGAAAAATTGGAATTATAGCGAGTTAACATTAAGATTATGATTAAGTTTAACGTAAAGATTTATGGCACTTATGGCATTTTTTATGGAAATGTATAATTTTATTAATATAATCGAAGAATCTATTTATCTATAATCTATAATCGAATCTATAATTAAATATAAAAATAATATAATCTGTAATCGAATCAAAATGGAGAATTACTTCACACCCTACATATAAAAATATATCACATAAAATGTTACCAATATCAAGATAATTATCTGTAAATATCGCTTGAAGATATTTTAGCTGTCTTCCATAGATTTCCTGTTCATGGCGCCAACGTATCAGGAAAATGCGACATTTTTTAAAGAAAGTTGCAAGGAATTCTCAGAAGAATCACCAATGGAAATGAAGGCCAGATTAGAAAGTGATCTACAAGATTAACTTGATTATCAATAATTATCTCTAGCCGATTGTCGAATTCTGATAAAAGTTTCGCAACTGTTTTCCTTTTCGTAGAAGAAAAAAGGGTTCTATTCCTGCTTCTTTAGAATAATAATATCCCAAGGTCCGGCGTTCTACAGTGGCGCCGTAGTATTTAGCGCTGACAATAAGATATCCGTGTGATATCCCGGTATCGACAACGTCGCAGTAGTTTCGCTTATTGTTAATCAACTGTAAGTACTTTCTTAAGAAAATTCGAGAAAAATGTTATGTTTGTAGTCGTTATACGTGATTATGATCGCGATATAGATCATGAATGAACTGCAATCGTTGGGTTATATGATTCATTTATAGCACATATCGGAACTATCTTTAACAGTATATTTTATGATAAATTGCACTTTACGTTTTATTTTTGTTCTTTGATAAAATTAAGCTTTTTTCCCTACTCTTAAATTAGCTCCCATAACATCTTTCCTTCATTATATTTTCAGTCGAAGTTATACGGATAATTTATTTCACGTACACAAAGTAATTTTGTGCCTGTGTGTTTTATACGATTATATAATTTATTTATTAAATTTAATAACTTGCATAATTTAATTTTGTTTTATAATTATTTTATTCCGCTATTTACAGATAAATGTACTTATCGAGAGATTGAATTATTTTTATCGTATCGTACTTCGGCAATTCAAGTGATTACTCCAAACGCTATCCTACAGTTTCGTACTGCTGATAGATTAACGCAATGCTCGGATAATATCGGCCATGGTTAAGATTAACAGCCTTATCACCGATGTTATTCCGAATTAATCCACGATACAGAATTATGTGGATGTTTTTTTCCACAATACATATTATCTTTATGCAGAAATATTGCGAATATCGTTACTATTCGTATCTAAAAAAGTTCCTTTGTATATTAAATGTTACAATACATTCATAATAGATTTTCAATAGAAATGTTTAAAACAGATAGAAATATTTTGATCTCCAATTTAAATTCTACTTATATTTTCATGAACAGATAAGAGGTTATTTTATCATTGGACATTTAGGACTCTAAGAACAAATACCAATACAGTTTCAGCTGTTGTATCTCATTTCGTTCACTTGCCATTAAATACTAATTAGAAAAATAGATTATAAACAGAAAATGATATCCCTCGTTGAAGATATATAATGAAAAAACTCGTGAAATAACTTTGCAGGTCAATAAAAGATTTCATCACGGAATATATTTCACAGGAAATAGCAACAGGAAACTCTTACACATGGTATTTCCTTTGTTGGGTAAAACTCTATCAGATAGCTTTTAAGAAGTTAATACGAGTTAAGCACAAAAGTATTTATTGTAAGAGAAGTTAATACCGATCAACACAAAAGTATTTATTGTAGGGGAAACTCGGTCAAAATTGTGTGGCTGTGTGTGTTTTGGGTAAAACTGGGACATAGGTACGTCTATTTTTAAAACGATTTAAAATTTCCCAGCCGTTGTTATTTGTGTTAGTTACTCACGAAAAATCGATACACGCGCGCTTTCTACTGTTATGATATATTTTGTATTTTTAACTGTTCAATTGTGAATTTTTATAATCTATCGAGTCACACACTCGTGGTATTATCATAAAAGAAGTAACGTAACGTTTAATCCCTTTAAATATTCATTACATGATAATAACGATTTAATGATGCTGCCAAATAATCAAATGACATTTGTGTTAAAATATCAGATATAATCTTTCAATATTTCGAAACTTTCTGCCCAATATACAAAGAATATGATATACTGAAGTAAAGGCGCCTTCCGGTGAGATGACACCGATCAGCATTCCATTCTTTCATTTTCGCGGAAAAAGAACGCATTCCTGTTTGTCGATCACAGATAACAATTGCAATCATTGAGCCAATAGAATCCATCAGTTATTTGTTAAACACCCACTTGTTTTCTTCCTCCGACATTCTTCCCTTCAGCGCAGTCTTTACAACATCATTGATAAAGATTATATGCACCAACATCAGCATCGACAATTTTTCTTAATGGACAATGTGGCGAAAAAAACATTTTCTTCATGAAAATTTAATACTCACGATTCAAGAACAATCTTCCTTTTCCTATAATAATCAGATTGTTGTTATTATCTAATATAAAATATAATGGTAGTATATAATTAATAACTATAACTAATAATTTCCCATAGAGACAATAATGCTTTATGCGTTATCTTTTAAGTTAATACTGAAGTAAAAAGTTGTAAGATCCTGTGTTGAAAATTGTAACATTTAATTAGCATAAACTATTAGAGATATTCGGGATCGTTATCTGTACGACGAGTTCTTAAATGTCTTTTTATCAAAGATCAAGTGAGATACATAACATTTTAGAATTTAATAATGCAATGACAATATTTGTCACAATAAGTGATTTCGATTTGGTGATGTCATTTTTAAGGATGAAAGTGCAACTCAGGATTCTTATCTAAATACACAGCAGGTAAGATTGTAGTTTTTTGTATCGAAATACCTTTGCTCTAAATGAGATTCCCTTAAATATTGACATTCGGTGATAAGAACTTTTTCTCTTTTAATTTCTCTTACTCTGATGTAGAAACAATTACATAATTAGGTTCAAAAATATTATTGAATACACATCGCAAAGTGTTAGAATTCCAATCTGGCGCCTAATAATTTTCCACGCTTTGTCACTTAACACGTTCTGTCATCGTGCTATATTAGGAACTATCAAATTATGTCTATGAATATTACAATTATTTTCTACTACGTTGCTTTTCAAATACATTGTATGCACATGTCTTTCGTATCTCCGCAAAATCTTATTTTGAAACGATAAAACGAAAACCTTCGGAATTCCAGATATGTATTCGCTTTTCACAAAGCTTATCGGTAATTGTATCTATCCCATCTGAATCCATTAAAGTCACAATCTTGTACGAAATGTCAGTATAAATAATAATATAAGTGATATAATAACGAATTAAATAATACGGACAGATAAAACTCGATTAAATTTTTCGAACGAAGAAACTAATTTCTTTCAAACTATAATTTTTTTCTAGCAATAACATTGTGAAACAAATTCCCGTCAAATTTTTCAACTTTGTAAATAATCCATATTCTAACAGTAAAAGCGAAGCTCGCAACATAATGCGATTGATATTAAAAAAGTGATATACGCCTTAACCCATTGTCGAATAAAGATCATTATATCAATGATTTATGTCAAAGATTTTCTTAAAACGTCCAAAGCTCTTTTCTTACGACACTAAAACGAGATTAAAATGTAAAAAAGAAGAAAATTTAGAGAAGCGCGACTTGAAAAGGATTGCACGTGCGTTAACGTTCTAGGAATTCCTTTAACTTGCCGCGTCGCGGCAAGAATCAGAGTGCTATTACGACGTAATATTCCAGGATTATCGTCCAAGTACAACATCGGTACAAAGACAGATTAAGATTTGCAGATCGATTGTTGATAAGGATCGGCTGGTAACAATGATCCAAGGTGGTAAGAAATCGGAAAACAAGGCGGAGCGGGGAAGAATGAGATCGATCGATCGGCCAGTCGGTCGGATGTGTGTGTTTCCATCGGACGTTTGCTCGCAAAGGTGGCCGCATTCTCGGCGCTTGGCGCCGCATGGCCGTCGCACTGAGTCCGGTAAACACGGACGAGAGTCAATAAGTCATAAAATCCAACATCTAGGCATCAGCCATTCGCCTATCTACGCTTTGCTGTAAGCACTGCACTGATCCATCGATAGAGTGTACCCTATACGTGTATTCCTTTGTGTGCTTAGTGGTAGCGATACAACAAACTTGCACAGTGATTGCAGTTTACAATTTTCGACCAATAAATAAATATTCAATTAGAGATATACCAATATAGTATTACTTCCTGAATTAACGATGAAAGATATTTAATTAAAGATAGATTAATTAGAATATAACTACGTCTGTTTGGACGAAATCCTGTCAATCAAATTGAATAGGCAATTCTTTTTCAGTCATATTAAGTTAGATCAAGAGAAATTCTTCTGACGGAAGAAACGATCAGTCACGGTGTTTAATTTTGGAGAAAGATGCAATGCTCTGGTAAACCACAGACCACACACAAAACGGAGACCCATGAAATTGGCTGATATCTTGCCCGAGGGAAATATTTGACTTTCCTTTCATCCTGTATATTATTTCAGTTAAATCCTCTCGAACAGCAGTTACGAAGAAAAAGCGGACTCACCTCTCGCTTCTGATAGCTTTTACCATACCCTCCAGGAATTCTAAGAATTCTTTGCAAAAATCGTGTCGCTATAATACGTCAGTTCGGAAAAATGGCAACTTACGATTCGACGAATCAATTTTAAAATTTCCGAAAATTATAAAACTAAACGAATAATAGTCCAATTCACAGTTAGCAAAATGCATATTCGCGCTCCTTTCGAGAAATTAATCCTGTATCAATAAATTCAAATACCAACAGGGTCGAACTTCCTCGGGCATAAACTGCAACTTGAAAGGAACAAACAGCGATGATACTGCGAGGAGAACAAGAGCTTAGAGGGTGATTCGACGCGAGTGTGTTATAAAATTCGTCGAATGCGGAGTACATGAGTCGTGTTGGAGGATGAACAACACATTAGTCAAAGGCAGTTTACGTGTTCGGCGAGTACGCGATGTAACCGGCGAGCTGGTATTTGTGACTTGTCTACCAATTTGTTTCAACGTTTGACAAATGCATTCGGCTGCAGGATGGGCAAAACTCGTCTGACAGAACAAAACGGCAAAAGGGAAAAGTGGGGAAAAATAAAGTGGCACGAATGGTACACGGTATGTCGTGTGACGATGGTAGTGGTGTGGTTCCGTGTTACTCTAAGCTTCTGAATCCCGGGATTGACGTTGGCATCCCGTGTTATCGTTGGTGTTGGTTTTGCTTCCGTTGTTGGCGTCGCTGTCTGTGACACGCATGAATCGTGATGATGTTGGTATCGATGATGACGGTGAAGGAAATGGAACGTTCGTGTTGGTAACAAACGATGCCGCTGGTTAGTGTGTGAGTGGAGGGGAAGGGTGTACCGACGAAAGGAGAAGAGGATGGTAGAGGGTGGCGGATCGGCGCTCTGATTTGGGTTACTAAACTGTAAACAAATTCCAACTTTTTGTTCCATCGATTATCGATCGGTGCCGAGTGCAGAGACCTCCGAGTACACTGGCACGGTATGCGCGATATACTTACACACCGCTTCTATGAATAATACGAGCGGGAATACCAGCTAACGGGTGTTTCTAAGGGTACTATCTTTTTATAATGCTCGATAACTACCCCGTCAAAACTTTTAAATTGTAATAAAATAGATTTATGTATGTATTTTCCAAAGTTGAATTCTTAGACTAGTATTACCTATTCCTATCGCTCGCATTGTTCTTTATGACGGATTTTTTATGTTTTTTTGTGAAATATTCATTTCAGAACGTGCATATATGATGCGCAATTTGATATAATAGAATTTAGTACTTGAAAGCTACTCCGTCAATATTTTTTAAATTGTAAAAATGCTGTAAAAAAATGTACGCACGAATATACATATTTTTCGAAATTGAGATCAGCCAAACTTCGAAGGAAAAGGTAAAAAGTAATTTTACGTTAATATCTACCAGAAATTAATAGAAAGAGTTGCTAGTGCATTAGTTCAAGTGAAAAACAAGCAACAAGAAATTTGTAATGTGATACATTTTTCGTTGATATTCTGCGTTTGTAGAATTGCGAACATTTTGGAATGTAACTACCAGACAACAAGGATATCAGAAATATCTGTCGCATCTCTTAAAACTCTCGTACCTTAGAATAATTTGTCACCGTTCCTGGTCTTCTTTCGAAGTAGCAGAATTTCTTCGAAATCACTTTCGCGGTCGAAACTTTCTCGCGATATTAAACGCAACGAGGTGTTGGCAAGCGTCATCACGGAAGAATTTTTATCGTATACAAGACCTACGGCGATCCACCGATGACAATCGAGGACGAGGAAGAGCGCGACGCTCATTTCAGATAAATATAAAAATGCAAATGCGAATGGAGAAGACGAGGTAGTCCGTGGTAGAAGGGGCCCGTGATCGTAAACCGACGCCACACCAGCGGAAACATGCGAGAATTGCAACTCAAACATGATATGACTCGAAGAAGGACGAAGAACTGGTGCTCTGTTCAGTGAAATACACCGGGCTACCGCGTAATCGGACTTCGAACCGGATTGAACGTCCAAACTGCGTCACTGCCAGATATCCCAAATCGGGAAACACCCTACATACTTCAATTACGGAAGAACGCGATAAAAAAATCGAAATTTTATTCGTTAATTTGTTAAAAGAACACTTTAAAGAAAGACGAGTTTCTGGAAAATAACGATTGAAGTAGAAAATAACGATTGCAATAGCGAAGTAGCTCCACTTTCCAATAATTGGAATAAACCAACGAAAACAAACTTAAAAATAATGAAAGCTATAGCAATTTTGTAAACGCGATGTAAAATCGTAGTCAACTAATAGTCAAGAAATTTTGGCATTTTTAAATATGAAACTTGTACCTTCTTCCTCCTTCAATAAAAATAAAATTTTTAGTCGTGTTTTTATTGCTATAATAGATATCGATAATATCGATAAATATTCTATTTAAAAGTAAACAAATATTCCTAAATAAACTTAGAAAAGATTCAAGCGACAGATTCATGATGGTTGGCGTATGTTCACGCTATTCGGTCAGCACACCGGAGGATTTTCATACAGAGGATACAATGCATAGCGAAAAGACTGACGACATTTCGTCTTCTCGTTCCGCCTTCTTGCGGTCCATTTGGTAAAAGAGGCACACGGTTGTTAATCCTTCTAGCTGGGCCTAAGCCGCTATTCGAATATAAGCCGGATAGAAAACAAACGTCAGGGCCGCACGATGCTGAAGAACATTTCAATGGTCATTTAGACATTGGTCTATTCATCGAAAGAGAAAAAAGCAGATTCCACGACCTGCAAGAATGGGTCAACCTTTAAAGAGAACGAAAGTAAACGACGGAACCTCGAATGCATCACAATGTACCTCATGCTGAGTTAAAGGATGCAATGACTGTATAGGAAGCCTTGCTTCGTGCCACCTCGTGTATTCTAGCGTCACGAGAGGTATTATGTATTAGCTCGAACGAAATATAATTTTTTACGCAACGATTAGCAGCCGACTTTGCCATTTATCGTTCGGGTAACGTAGATCGTAAATTTCAAATTCTGTAACTGTAATCAATCAATTAACGAACGGCTAACTTGCAAGAAAAATATCACACGAAAAGCATCGAGTCGCCTTTAGTGTAAACTAGTGAATCAACATCCAGCGATTAAACCGTAAGGCAAAAACTATTCGATACATGTTGTTAGTCCTCGAAAAAATGGTAAATTGTTAATATCGTTATTTGCTATTTAATCCTTTCATTATGAATCATGTATACACCGTGTATCCAAATTTGAGGTACAAGCAAAGTCAAGGAAATTCTACGGCTCGAGAATAATAGAATTGAGTCGAAGGCTTCATATTTGAGGAAATTAAGTTTGGAAATTTGTCGGGTATACGTGTATCTGACTCATTCCCAACTGGATAGAAGCGAGCAATTGACAGAAGATTATTCAACGTTTTCGGAAATTTTGTCGAGTGTACCGAGTTAATTCTTGACCGAATGTATTCAAGTTCCATTTTTTCCGAAACAAAACCTTCTGTTTTATTCTACATTTTTGACTTATTTTTGTATAGAGAATAATCACCTGTAAATTGCCTACTATTGTCTTGTCGGACTACAAAGGAAAGCACTACAAAGATCTTCGATATTTTCGCACGTACAATGTTTTTTAATCGCATAAAGCCGGATGAATGTCAGTAGGGAGATAAATACAAATTAAAATTCAATTGATGCAATCCCCAGTAAATATTCTGACACCTTAAACTGCTAATAAAATTACGAAATTGTTGCAAATAATGGCGCACAGAACTAAATAGCCGTGAAAGGTTACTCTGTGAATACAGAAGAAAGGAAACCCAGAATACTACTTTGACTCACAACTGCTCCATTATTGCTAGATCCCCAACAAATGGTCATTGTCAGAAGCGTCAGAGGTCTTTGAAACGTACAATCGAGCCAGGATGAAGTGCAATGACCACGAAAGAAGAGAAGACAGATTTTGTCGACCTAATCTGATTAACTCGACCACCGTTTAGCAGCCTGTGATCGAGACTCGTGGATATCCAACATAAAGGACCCTATATCATCCCGTTTGCGCAGCTGTAAACAGACCTGCGCCTCGCAACATGTTGCTATTTTGCACTTTTGATTCACTACTTTTCTGTTCTGTTTACTATTCGCCTCATATAGTAATCAAATTATGATAAGATATTGCTATTAAATGTTTATCTTAAAGAACAGCTGGAAAATTTTTAGTCATAACCTTCAATAAGATATATTGTTAATATTAATTTTAATAAAATTTTAATAATTCAAATTGCAACACATTTTTTACTTGGTAAAGAATTTTCTAGCAAATAGAAATTTCTCGAAGCGATATTATCAAAGATAACGAGACAATTCCTACTACATTTCCACATACTTAATAAATGACTAATTATCTAACTAACAAAGAAATTTATTTTCAATAAAGTTAGCTTGAAATCTCAGTATTATGTTTTCCTAAACATCGTAAAAGCTGAAAAATATATCTCTATTCTGAATTTCGAGATTAAAAAAGAGAATGCACCATCTTGTAAGGGTTAATTGTCTTCGTTTAATAATCATCCTGAGACCAATAAATCGAAAATAAATACCATGCTGGGAAATTATAATTACCCTTTAAAAATCTTTCAACGCCCTCGCGGCCCCTCGCTGAAAAATATTCTGGTTGAATTGAGAGGGGAGCGTCGAAAGATATTAGCGAGGCCTATGCCAGCCTTTTCTGCGTGGCTAATATACGAAGAGCGGTAAGGCGACGAATATAAAACCTGCCGGCTGCGGTCGTTTCTTCTTTCGGCCAGCACGACTAATAGCCGGCATGGTTTTGCAACTGAAAGGAACAGCGACGCGGTTGAATCCGCCAGCGCCAGTCCGCGTAAATTGCCTAATTTAGGCGCGAGGCCAGACGGGTCACCGTTTCTTAGCAAGGGCAATCAGGAGGTATAGTAAGGGGTTGCGAAGCTTGTTAGGCTACCGCACAGCGACAAAACGCGCGTGGCTTCTGCGTTAAAACATTCTCCTCCGTTTTCCTCTCAATTAACTCGTCTGGAATTCTCTTGAAAAAAAGGAACACGAACTAAGCAAGGAAGCGAATGGACGAAGAAAATATGTTTGCATAAAAGAGCGAGAAATCATAGTGAAATATAACAGTGGGAGGTAATATATCACGTTGAGAGAATACGGGAATATACAATAGTTGTTTTGATATATTGTATGATATAGATGTTTCTTTCTTAAAATTGGTAATAATGTAATAAATTACTTTATGACGAAAATAAACTATGTCAAAAAATATACATATATTTTTACAATTTATTTACGATAATATTTTATGATTGAAGTTAATTAATCAACGGGAACGTTGAAATTAATTATTTTATATTGCGTATTATTTTATGATAAGCAGAAGTATTTGATCGCGAATGGTAACTATATACATATTGAAACAAGTCGATGATGTATTTACGTGGCTGTATCATTTCATAAAAGTGTATAATTAATGACTTTTTGAAATTACACCTTTCATATCTTCCTATTATAAGTTCAAAAAGAATTTTGAAATTTAATAAACTTGAATTTTATATACTTATAAACCGTACTAAGAGAGTAAGAAATGTTGATACATTCCACGTTTATTTTTACACGATACACGTAAAAATAATTTAGTACAAATCTGGGAATAGGGATTTTCATAATGGCAATAACAAGTTTATCCTTTATATATACATAATCTAATTCTGTTCGATTTGGTACGGGTTCGTATAATTAGATCTATATTTTGATGTAATCGTTACTCGTACAGATTAAAATATATTCAGTCTATACAAAATAATAAACGATCAAAGTAACAAATAATAAATAATAATAAATATCCGAAATTACAATTTCAAATTCAATATTATGATAATACCATAGTCCTTTATTATACCATATCATACCATAAACCTGAATTAAGATAGTATCATATACTATCTACAGAGTTGTCTTGCATTAGTCATAAAACCATATAAGAAATCACAGAGATCGTTGTTTTTTCCAAATTCTTGGCATATCGATACCCGAGATTGCGTCGTAAAGGGGCACAGTTATGGCACAAAAAGACAGTCGAAACGTAACAAAGATGTTGCCTTCTGTCAACGGAATAGCTGCTCGTAGACAAACGAGGGAAAGAAACGATAGAGGAAGCGGATCGCGGACAGTACATTTGCTTGATAGAAATACGCGTTTCTGTTATTACGGGGAGGTTGTGGGTAACAGGATGCCGGCACGGTACTGGTGTACGGCTCGGCGTAAAGTCGATGTATCACTACGTTCCAAAGCGAGCAAGTAAATAAGTAAGCGTGCGAATGGCTTGCCTGTAACTACTGAACCTCGACGAGCTGAAGCAATTTGTGGCACGCGAGGTTTGCACCATGCCTCGGGCCCTCGCCACGCGCCACTCGTCTTCTATATGGAGCACCCAGCTCACTTCACCTTCGAGATTTCAATCATCGAACCATTACTATCGTTTCCGATCGCGGCACGGACAATCGGTTACACATCCATTCCGCGAGACTATAATTACATTCCCTATTTGATTTTTGATAACTGATTAGCTTATTATCTACTGACCTAGATTTATTGCAAATTTCTCCGCGAAACTTCCTGCAATATCCCCTTAAAGCAACATTATAGGAAATTGACGATTAATCTTATTTATTTAAATTTATTTAAAGGCAACTTAATTTTACTGTTTTTATTATATAATATTGAATTATATTACTGAATATTAACCTATAATATAGAATATAATGACCATTTCGTAACAAGTAATAATTTTGACGAAAAATTCGCATATGTGCTGTAGCGTCACGTGTTGATTGTGATTGTAACGTGATATTCTTTACACTATATCGACATTTGGATAACGAAAGCGTGTTTAAATAATTAATTCACAAAGGTAAAATGAAATATGGAATGAAGAAGGTGTTGACACATAAGACCTGCATGAGCAAACAATTTGATTATAACGTCATGGAATTTATAGAAGGACCCCTATGCAACAAAAAGCTCCCGGCTACACGACTAACTTATAAATATGTACGAACAGCATGTGCGCGTATATCAAACTGAAAGGGTTCAAAGTCTTTGTCGGTTTCCTCGAAGCAAGCACAGCGAGCTGTATATCAACCAATGTAGCTCGTAAATACGACTTTACTTGCATCTACTTATTGATTCGATTTTAAATATTTGTCGCTTACGAACTTTCGTTGAAAATAGCGAATTTCTAGTATCAATTACATATTACAAATAAAAGAAGATATTTATCCAAATCCTTAGAATCACATGATTCGTGTGTGCGAATTTTATACGCGGTTAACAGAAATGATTTAATTATTTCCATTTTTCATTCGCAGATGTATTATAAATATGTACGTTTATTCCTAAAATCATTTACAGATCTTACACTACATCATTCGAAGATAGATATATTACATTAATTATCGCATTCATATCAAAAGTTCTCACTAAAAGATCTCTCTTGTGTTTCTATTAAATTATAAGATTTATCTCGTCATGTCAAATAGAAAGCTATCCGTACATAATTTTCGACTTTACGCGCAAAAAATAAAGATAACAAAATAATTACACCTCTTTAGAGATTAGCCCATTTTTGTCAGCGTAACCTGGAAAGTCCTTTGTCCATAGGAATTAATGTTCCCTTTAATAATAATTCACCGGATGTATATTGTGTGGAGCACGTGTTACAAGGCTGTAAGACCTTGACAATATGAGAATGCAAAAAGGTAAATGAGAACCCCTGAGCTTGGACGAGCCGCGTGGCCGCGGAAGATAACCGAGAGCTTAATTGTTTCTGGTCTGGCAACTCTCTATGCAGTCTGCAATACGTAGCAGGCAAAGGTGTGCCTTTGTTCATCGAATCGAACGCAAAATTTGCATGCACCGCCGAACGTGAACCGCCCTCTGAACTTTGAACCATTTCAGACGCAAAAAACAATGACCACGCCTTTCTCCAAATGCGATTCATTTATGCGCCATGGTGATCTGCAGCCGTTTTCCCCGTTCTGGAATCGAAGCTCATCCGAACTTCGAACTTATTTCCGATTTAGAATCCGCTTTATCAGTCTTGATATCCCGATAGCTGAAATTTGCATTCTTCAATTCGTGCATTCTTTGGTACTGTTCCAACAGATAACCAAAACTTGGAGATAAGGGAGCTTGCACTTTGGGATCCAACCTTGCAACAATGTACTAGGTCGAGCGAAAAGTTTTGTCATCAAATTTTGTTTCATAGGTACACTTGCAACTTTGTTATAAGATTCACAGAAAGCACAGATTAGGTGAAATGTACGGTAGCATAGGGTTATTTAAGTCACATAAGTTTCAGTATTTTAAAATTCGATATTCAATTTTACGCGGAATAATTAAACTCGTTGTATAAAAAATTGAACCAATGGTATAGTAGCCAATAAATTAAAATATATAAATAAATAATAGAAGTATAACGACAAATGTTAGGAGAAGAATGTGTTCTAATGAAATAAATTCTGAAGCCTTACGGGGATAAGCAATGATTCATTACCAATCTATTTAAAACTCACTAAATTTCATATAAATAATTAAAAAAATAAAAATCGGAAAGGAATCGCGTTGACTACAAGCGTGTTATATCCTTTATTTTCGAAGTCAGCATAACAATCGTATAAATATTTATCTTATTTCATATCAGATCTGAAATCAACGTTTCCATTTACATTTATTACACATTGTAACGTATCACTTTATTGACAGCGGTTACAAATAGCAACTAATTTTCATCGGAATGAAACTCAAGGACTAAGTGACCGGATATGAAAATCGGACACACACGCGTACATATTGTATCAGGCTAACGCTAAAAGACGCGAAGGAAGTACGATCGCGGAGGACCTTTTAAGAACAGAGTCTATTATGGCCGATTATTACGAGTAAATTTGTAGCAGTTTCGAACGGAACGTTGTGATTACCTCGCGTTAATCCGCGACATAATAAAGACGTTTGAATGCGTATTATTTGGTCCGGATCCGCGGATCCTGGCCTAATTACTATATAAAATGCTGAAACATGGCCGTTACGACGGAGCAATAAAAAGAGCACCAGCAAAACTGGCTGAACGTTTTGGCGCCTATAATGGCCACCCATATCCTTTTATGCTCCTTCCTCCAACTTTCCACCGTGGCCGTCGAGGCCGACCATATAATACCTTGGTGTGCATTGAATTTAATGGAAAAGAAAGAAAAAAAGAAAGAACAGAAGAAGAAGAACAATTTCAGAGGAATATCGATATCACTCGCTATATTTATCAATCGTCCTTAGTTTTACAGCGTTAATCTATCGATACTTCAAGTTCGTCTTTGACGTTTTATTATCGTGAAAAAATGATGGCAAAGAAAGCTGAGAATGTAACGCGTTTCGCGAGTCCTCCATAAACATAGGTGTAGCATAATATACGATGCGACGCTTTACGATTTCTTATATACGCATGTGTGTGTGTATTTGTTTACGCGCGCGCGTGCGACACACGAGGACAAGATGGTGCACGTGTACGTGTATGTCAGCGTATGTACGTGGCGCTTATTTAGTGGCGCGTCGGCTCCTTTTTTCCCCTGAGGGCCTCGAGGTCGCGGGGTCAGTTCGACGGGGATCGAAAAATCTTTTTCTCTGTCCTTCCAGGTTCCTATCCAGATTGCGCGTATTTAGAAAGAACGGATATGTAGGACTTTTTATAGATAAACCAGTACAAATATCGACTCATTGTACTTTCGATAAGGAGTGATTACAACATTGAAAGTGAAATAAAATCTACTTCAATTTTATACCAGACCAGTTTCAGTATTTTATTCTCCTTAGTTAAAATATCTGTTTCTGAAGATATGTTAGAATACTCGAAGATCCCCATTTCTGTTCTTTTCTTTTTTTTTTTTTTTTTTTCTTTTTACCGCTTACGTAAAGTGATGTTATACAAGTTGTCGCGAAATGACGACGAAATGTTTGAAATTGAATGAAGAAAATAAAGATGATAGGAGAAAAATGATAAAATTGCAGTTTTCTTCAGTTTCGACACAATAAATAGCACATTTTAATTAAAGGGGGTAGTGTAATATATAGGATAATAAAATAATGTACATGTAAAATTTGAAGATTGCTATGGGCATACTAAACATTAAGTTTACCGAGGTTAAATTTTCCGCCTTGACGCATCAATTACATTTTATCTCAGAATCTAGGTGTTGGTAAGACTGTATGGTATTAAATTTATAGAAAAACACGAAGGGAAACGACGATGTAGCGGGAAGGCAATTTCCAAGGTTTAAAATAACATTTCTCCATCCCATCTTCAAAATGATAAAACAATGTGCAGAATGTTGTGGAATTACGCAGAAGAATCGTAAATCGGTAGTTTGCGCGGTGAAACAGGATGGTCAGTAGCCATTCGGATTCGACAATAATGTCACAAATTTACAATCGATAAAGTCGAAAGGGGCGCGAGAATGTGCAGGCGGACGACAATTGTTAAAAACGCTGAGGAACGGTGCGAAAAGGAGTACACGGCTATTGACCGTAAATAAGCAAGGGAAAAAATAACCACGGAGCGCGAACATGGCTTTTCTCGAAAAAGCGCTCTCCTTTAACGCAGTCATAACTAATCGAGACCAGACATTACTTTCTTTTTACTTCTTTTTCTTTGCTCCATCCCCCTGTATTTACTTTATTTTACTAGAATCCTTGAGTTCTACGATATTTTTATATTTATTCTCAATCTTCTGGTACTCGATGTTGTTTACTTCTATCCTTACCTCTCCCCGCTCTACTTCTTCAGAATAGATTTCTTTCGTTACTTTCTTCTCTATCATCACACTCTTATTTACCTTTTATTAAGCTACTCCATTGATATTGTTTTCTGATTTCATAGAAGAAAAAAAAAAGAAAATGTATAATGCAGCGTAATTTGCTATCTACTATTTAACTCTGTTGTGTTCTTTCGATTATTTTCGACCCAATTGCATTTGTTTGTGAAACAAATATTTCAAGTTTGAGGAAAATGTATGACTACATACATAGTGGTAGCTAAAAGTATTTGCACATTAGGAAAGTGAGGTTTAATGGTAAATCATTTTATCAGTGACATCATGAACTATGAAGTATGTACATATCGATGCTCTAAAGAGGCATCTTTTTTAGGGCAGATAACATAAATAAATCTAAAATAATTTTATCTTCGCGGTACAAGTATGTTGATTTTACATAAAGTGCTAAAATATTTGAAAATACTTGGGCGACTTTATGGTGAGCGTGATATAATATTTGTGGTGTCATCCTGAACCAGAAGCTCAAAATTATACGTAATAATTGATCGACGAATGACGCAACAAGAGTACCTTCGCTAAAATATATAGATGAAATTATATATAAATAGAAAATTATAGAATTCTACATATTACGACAAGTAATCCAGGAAATTTAATAATCCGATGATGAAAAACGACTATAAAATTTAACAAATGTCTGAGAACGAAACAAATCTCTTAGGTTCCATTTTTAATTGCGTCCACGAAAACATGAATTTACTTAAACACGTACAATCTAGAACTCACATTCTAGAAGTCGCAATTATGCTTTTTCCTCTCCTACCAACACATTATTTAACAAGTCAGAAACAACTAGACTGTTAACCTGTAAAAAATCTAAATTTGCAAACGCGAGCTACAGATCTGGATAATCTGAGCGTACTAAAATTTTCGTTTCCTCATATTTTCCCTAGCAACGTGTGCCAGTGACCGTTCGTTTTCTGTTTTTTCCAGGCGTCCCGTTCCGCTCGGTTGGTACGCATACATTCCGCGGCCAAAGGCTGTAAACATTTTGGCACCGCGATACAAGAACAATAATTTAGTGTTCGCAAGGGGTCCGTCGAGTGCGGCGAGGCCCTTTTTGCCGGCACGGTTGGCTACGGAGGTACATTCGAGTGCTTGTAACCCGGCACGAACGCGCGCCGCACGACGTCGACTTGTCGATTTTTGCGAAACGACGCGCGTACCCGTCTTATTCGTGCCGCGGTCGTTCACTTGCCGATTCTCACTGCGAAGGATATAAGCGGATTCACACGGGACGATAATTAGCAGTAAATCACCAGGGCCAATATACAGAGATCGCTTTGGTACTCCGTAAAACACGGGGGTGGTGAAATTATAATAATCGCGCGCGCGTTGCGCACAAAGAAAAATGAAGAAACCTCGTATTTAAATCTTAAAAGGGAGGAGAATCGGATATCTTTCCTCCCAAAATTATTGCGAAACTGCAAACTTGATCTTTTTCTTCTTTTCGTTTTATGTAAGACTTCTTGCGAACGTCTTTGTATATTATAAGTTATAACGTGCGATGAAGAATGTGAGATTAATATGAAATTGCATGAATTTTAATCGAGTAGTTGTGCATTTGAACATCTCTCTACCGTAATTGTATGACAAAAGATATAAAATTGATTCGACGAACTGATTTAATGCAATTCGACTGTTAGGTAACTAACTAAATTTCTAATCCAGTTGACAGTTAAATGAACCCACTCCAATTGTTAATTGCAATTATACGTCCGTTGAACAATCGTTCAATCCTTAATCGCGACCGATAAAATATTTTAACTGCGATCGGTAATTATTAATTGCATTAAATATTACGTAACACTGATCATAATGAGCACAAGGTACGGGATATTCGACTTCTTCCTGTATACTTCTTGCGTTTAAACTGAAATTTATAATACAAGTCACAATGATTACCTGTTAATTACAACAGCACGAATAGAAATGAATTTTTTGAGGGGAAACAAGAATGGCGAAAAGAAAGAAGATCCGGAGGAACCGCTAGCCAGGTACAACCAGATATTCATACACGCGCAGACATATGGATGCACGTTATGGGATACCATATAGGTTAGCGCCGCGTTATTATTTTTAAGACTGGTTGGATTGAATTTTTATAGGTCTGTTGGCATACGCTTAGCGAATGCAGTGGTGCTCAAGCCGCGGGATGAATTTCAATTTTTATGGTATCGTTAACGAGGCAACACCGAATGTTTGAACACCATCAGTACGGTAACAAGGCCCACGGACAACCCCATGAGACGCGTTAGCATATGAATGCCAGGGTGGTGGAGCTACAAGGAACGAAATACAGCTAATAAAAGGAAGAAGTTTTTGAAAGGGACGCCGCGGTGGATCGGTTTCGTATAATAAGCCCCTACCTCCGTTTCAGAGGGTGTTAAGGTCCCCGCAAAAAAAGGGTTGAATCCACCCTTTGAACCCTACTACCATTGTTAAGAATACAAACGACTTTGGAACTCGTAATTTTCGATCGACTACCGACCGAGGAAATATTTTATGTTCTCGACGAAATCCTCGTATTTGTGTTCTCGCTCCGTGGCTAATCGTAAACGAAAGGCTCCTTTATGTTAACCAGATAAACTTGTCAAACGTGATATCGTAAATATTCTACGCCCTTCGAAACCTACCTCTATGGAAAAATATAGCGAGGTAGGATTATTATTCGAGTCAGGCAGACTTTAACATCCTAAAAATCGATCGTGAACTTCGTACTGTTATGAACTTTGTACAATGAAACTTGTACATTATGAAACATCATTAATCTTTAACGTAATAACAAGTCAGTCTATTTTCAAACGTAGGTCTTTTAAAAATTGTTCGTAATCGAATTTGACGAATTACAAGGCAAATTACTTAGCTCCAGTCAAATATCCGTCTGATCCAAATAACTTGCACCTATCGTCGACATATCCATGTTCAAAACTTGCATCGAATGTAAAGAAAGAAGTGAAAACTAGTAAAATACAAAATTTGTATATAGTAGGTACAAAGAAGATCACATATTTATATGTGACATTTATTAAAATTTATGACGTGCTATTGCAGTCGCAAATCTAGTCAAAAAACGACTCAGTCTGCACGCCTAAAAAATTTATATAGACCGTGAATCAGAAGATAGACCTCTCGTACCGACACCCATCGTGGGTTAAAGATCACGCGGGTCAGGGCCAGCTTAATTGACATATTTAGATATCGACTATCTATAACACGTTTTCTGCCTTCCTCCTTCCTTCACGATTCTTTGTACTCATATGGTGGATTCGTGGCTTCATAAACACAGAAAGCATATTCACCACCGCACGAGTATCGTCGCTCCGGCGGATCATAATAAAATAAATTATGTGGTGACCGCGCGTCAATGAAATCTTCTTCAATTTTTATCGTTTTATACCGTCGTAAATTCTGCTGGTGGGTAACTGTTACGAAACGCGCTGTTCCTCGTCGAGTTGGCTGTGATCGTTTCTCAGGAATCTCTGATTGATTTAAACCGTGAAAGGGTTAGCGGCGCAGGGCAGCCAGAAAAATAGGTAGAGAGGAAAGAAGAACGGGTTGCTCCCTATCCACCGATTCCGGAGTGGTAGATACGTACCACGTTCGGGAGAACAAAAAGAAAGGGAGTCGTTGCCCGATGCTGTCGAGCCACGAAATATACAGCAGGTACACCGAGTCGCGTTCTAGGACAAGAGAAGGAAAAGAAAGAAAACGAAACTGGGGGAACTGGAAGAAAGAGAACAAAAATTATGGAGAGCGAGCCTCAGCAGTAATAACATCAGCGGCTCTTAATGGAGGCATCAGCCAATGCTTGTGGCACAATTTCATGGGGTTTACGATGGCGTATATCAGAGGTCCTGCGGAGCGGATTAGCCCCCGGGGTATTCACATATGTCCCACTGTGACATTCGTACCTTTGCTTCTCGTCTTATACTTTCATCCCTTCGATTATTCCTATTTCGCCTTCCTGTATCGGCTTTCATTTGCTGAGTTCTCAATGGGCGCGACGTTAATTTTGTTATTGTGATTCTATTTATTATGTGTTCTGAGCTTCAGCGATATATCAGGATAATTGGATTTAATTTAATATGGAAATTCGATGTATTTTTATACAGAAATGTTTTTACAAAATTTGATTCTGAGTAATTGATAAATAGTTCGGCGAACTTAAAGATAGATGTACCAGCATAATCTGATACAATTCAAGTAATAAATACAACGTATAATAAGGAAAGTATCTTTGGATGATGATTAAGAACTCTAGTCCTTTACCATTTGTGACGGATATATTTAAAAACGTTTTATCTGAAAATAGAAGAAAAAGGGTTTTGTTGCGTGAAAAGTCAAAAAAGAAACATTATTAAATGACGTAAATAATTATTAGAATTACTTATAAGATGATACATAATTATTTTCTGCATTGAAGTTTATTTTATAAATCTTTTTCGCTGAAAATGAACACGGTTCAATGAACGAGAGCTACAACTCCGTTTAAGATATTTCACTTCGGAATGTTAATGGTACAATTTGCACCTCCACTCGATGACCTCTTTTCTGCAATGTCTTATCTCTTTAAGGTAGTGAATCGAGCGTCATTTAGAAACGTTCATTCAAATGCATTCAACCGCACGTTTCAACCACGCAAATTTCACTGCGGGGAACGATTGTGACTGGCGCTCAATTTACGCTTGAAACGCGTTCAAAATGAACAACAAGGTTTTATGTCATTCCTCTCAAGTGAACATGTAATATTTTGATCCTTGAGTTTTATAACAAGCAAAGACATATTCAATGATTAATATATTTTATAAATTTCTACGATTTCGTAAAATAAGCGATCAACGATGTTATTAAAATTTTCGATATATATACTTGTACAATGGAAAGAAACAAAGGTCATCGGAAAATCGAAAGACAAGCAGAAATAAAGATTATTATCGTTATTAAGATTTTCCATATGTACAATATCGTTTCATATTAAAAGATTATGATAAATCGACATTTTAAAAGGAATGTAATTATTTCGAAAAGATTTGCGAAGAAACCTGATTGAATATCATCGTAATCTGTTTAGAATACTACAAATTATCATAAACGACAAATCTAATAAAGCCAATTTGCATAAAGTATGATTAATTATAAGAGCGCGGCGTGACTATTTCAATGGCTAAGTATATAGCTAAAAAAAAGGAAGAGTGGCCGAGTTGATTGACAGAACGGCATATTGAAACACATTAAGTCAACACCAACCAATTAAGAGAAGCCGTCGAAGCTGATACCAGAGATACGATCCGACGAGTAGGAGGGCGTATACTTGGAGGGAGCAGGTGATGGGCGCTATTGTCTCGAGTCATTCTGGCTCCAACAGCGGCCTATAACTTCTTCGAGATGTCTGATAGCGTCGACGTAGCGCCGATTGAGATCGATATATGCCCGCGAGGACACGGCCGCTGACAGCTTGACCCGACTTCGGTAGGGTCGAATTGAGAGAGGTCAAGATCTTCTGGACAAATGCCACAGAGTTTCGTGACGAAGAAACCGGGGACATTCACCTTTAAAGCATTGTCATCCGTGCATTCGTGATTAAAGGGAGTTGAAGAAATGTAACTTGATTATTTACGACTAAGTAGATACTGTAAAATACTCTTTTTATTTTTATATTCTTTCTTTTAAGGATTTATGAAATCTTTAATTTTATTTAATTTTTTCAAGTATTTTATATGTCCGAAAGTAAAGTATATATTTTTTGTTAATTGCAATGAAATTTTGAAACCTATTTGTTGGTCTATTTATTTATGAATTTTTATTGATATAAATATTTGTTTGTACGATGTATTCACATAATAATGTGATAACGTTCATCATGTGACAATGAGTATGTATTTTATAAAGTTATATGAAAATTGTGTGATTAAATGGCATTAATTTTTTTACTTAATTTTATAACTTTAACTCAAGATTTAATTTTTATCTTTACAAAGGTAAAGGTATCGATATCGTTTATATTTTGACATTACTATTTCTTTCTCTGTGTATAGCTCGGATATGCAAGATAATTTTAAGCCAGTTGAAGGTCTACAGAGACACAAGTCAGAGAATGGAGTCTGATCGAGAATGCCTGACATATTTTCGATGATCGATGCCTCGCAATCCAAGGATCCTAGAGGAGGTTCGAGATGTCAGGTGCTTATGGGACACTGTGTATCTCCACAAGGCTGTATAGAAGCAAGAATGAAGGAATCTTGTTTTTTAAGGACAGACAGCGCTATCGCACCGCCCTCTATTAATCATCGGTCGATGACGGGTACTCGCTCGGTTTCTCACGCATTCGATTCATCAAACTTACGTTTCGTGACGAGCCATCAGCTCTTTTGTCTGTTATCGAAAGTTGGAGCTACTTCAAGCCTTCTTTGACTCGGTGGCGCTACCTCTATCCTATTTCTTGTAAACAGTTCAACGTGATTGTGTTTGCCGGTCCCGTAATTAACTGAATTATTAAATAGAAAATTGTACACATTCAATGTCAATGTTGACATTCTTGACTAAACATCATTAATTATATCGTAGTGATACACGAAACAGTTGTAACGCTTGGTGTCGCAATCCAGCCGATTGCTTAATATCGATAGCTTTCTCGAACGAAATGTCACTAATATCAAGTTCACTTTCGTTGCATTTATATTTATATAGTTCACATTTAGTAAGTAATTATTTATTTGAATTCAGAATAGTCGCCTAGATCTGTCGCGATCGTCGAATTTCGATATTTCAATTTTGTTCGTATGTTAGCAATAACAAAAGATTTGTAATGTTTTAAGGAAATGCCTAACATAACATTGAATTGAGGAATCGTATATAACTATAACAATTTTTTATATTCATCTATAATTTCCAACAATTGTAATCCATCAAACGTCTAGAGAATGGCTCACAATTGAAACTCGTATTATGTCTTAATCGCTTTATTAAATTGCCATTAGAAACGTCACAATTTCACATTCTCAATATAATATCATCCATATATTGACAAAATGTTTAAAAACAATTTTCAACGAGTCTAATCCATCAAACGCCTAAAAAATGTTTTCTCTCGTTTCGCAACCGTAAGAAATACGATGCAAAGATAAAAGACAAGAAGAATCTCTTCTGGAGGTGAATGTCACGATAATATGAGGCGAAATTAAATTTATAATCTCGGAAGTGCTGTAAGAAGAGCCGACTGTCGGTCCACGAGCTAGGGCGTTTGACCTGCCACCCCTCTGGACAAGCAACCCCCATGAAACACGCGACACGTACGATAAAACCATGTGTGCCACGTGTATGTGCACGCGTATACCCCCAAACCAACCCATGTTCAATCGGCTGGCAGCCATGGGAGCCCTTCAAGGGATCTGAATTAAATTTCACAGCTCGTGAACGAATGTCAGCTTTGTCTGACCAACTAGATGCCGCCAACGTCTTCCTCTATATGCTTGTTATGATGATGCGAACGCATATCCGTGGCCCTTCTCCCTTGTATCACGGCCAAGTATATTAATTATGAGGAAAGGTATCAAAAATATAATCTCGTGCAGACATCCACGTCGAGCGATGTTTTCAAATGAACGCAACCGTGTGCGTTCTGTGCTTTCGAAGATTGAAATTCCTATTCGGTTTCTTTCTAACTTGCATTTCTTATTATACTCTTTCTTTCGCTTCGTTTATTGTGATACGAGATACAACAGCAAGATATTTTTAAGTTTATTTTATTGGATTTTTATGTTTATGCAAATTTATGTTTTTATGGACACGGCTGAGAAAACGGAACCCGGGTAGAAGATCGCTTTACTCACTAAATCCGAGTAACAAATGCTATACTTCGGATATTTTATATTTCATATTTTATGTACATTCTGTTTTGTACGTCAACGCTAGGGCTAGAACCACGTTAACTTTTTATTTTTAAACGAATATTAATAACATTAATATTGACTTTTATTACGATAGAAACATAATTATTTACCACTCGTTCTCATTATAACATTTTCTCAAATTACATTACGTAGTATATTAGTTGTATATACAGGGTGGTTGGTAACTGGTGGTACAAACGGAAAGGGGGTGATTCTACGCGAACAAAGAAGTCGAAAATATAGAATAAAAATTTTTTTCTTTTTAATTTTTCCATCGAGACAACGATCTACAGTGAGATCCGTTACAACGAGACGTGATAAAGTGCACGCGTACCGAGCGAAAATTCAAAGTCGATTTTCTCGAAAACAAAGGCTCAAACGAAAAATTTTTATTCTATATTTTTGACTTCTTTTCTCGCATAGAATCACCCCCTTTCCGCTTGTACCACCAGTTACCAACCACCTTGTATATTGTATATATATATTGTTATATATATTTATTGTAATATATTAAAGATAATTCGAATATTATTAACAATAATAAAAAAGATAATTGGAAGAGCATTGCATCGTGAATAAGAGATTGCGAATATCTCCGTTCCAATTATTCGTAAGTCGTCTACACACTTGTCGATACCACCATAGCTTATTCGAAAGTATGCATACGAGACGTTATAGATTTATCAAGGAACATTTCCACTCTACTGTTCAATTTGACAGAGCATTTTGCTCGAAGGGTCCTTAGAACTGAATTCAATTCCAGTGACGCATTTCTGCGGGCCGAGAAAAGGGGTGACCTCGGGTGAACTCGGAAAGATCGCGGGGATCTTTTCGGCAAGCGACCGGCTCATTACATTGTCTTAAGTTTCAAGTTCTACGAGTACCTCTTGGACAGGAGGTGGGACCCACAGATGAATATGACGAGGGTGAGGGCTACGCGCGATACCAGGAGAAACTGATGTATAAGAATACGAGGAAGAAGCAGCGGAGGGGGAGGGAATATGGAAAAAATGGAAGGGGACGATCTCAGAACGAAGGGCCCTCAGTGTCGTATTATTTCAGGTTTGCATACGTTTCGTGTTTCAGTCCATTATGTTCGCGAGAGGTTCTCTCGGTGCCGGCTTGCACCAAAGGAGTACTCATCGTTGCCTAAAAGGGACGCGAGAGAAAGCAAAGAAGGGGCCGCTAGGTCGATGCGCGAAGGAAAAGGACACGTGAACGAAGTTTCACGGATATCTGTCTGAAATCGTAATATCCTGGTATTACCGCATGCCAACTATCAAGCCGAAATACGCCGGGACCGTTACCGATAAAGTTGTCGCCGCGATGAAAAACTGGCAGGCAACGTCGCCGTACGCGTGCAAACCCACACCGAAAAGAATTTTTCTTGTTTCCCCCAAAAGAAATTAAAGGCAAACGATCGAAAGGATCGCGAAGGACGCCGTACGAGTCCGCCGGTCGTCGAAGCGTGCGACCAGTTTGGCTGCCTATCGTACATTCCAATCGACAGAAAACCCGACGCGGTCAAATGCGCGAAACAACTTCGTAAATGTTCCGCTCTCCCAATTGCAGCAGTTCTCCCCTCCCCGCCACCCCGTATTAATTTCCTCGCACAATTTTTCGACATCCTCGTTCTCGTTCTCTTTTTCCTCCGCCGTTAACGAGTGATAGTTGATTTTCCAGCAACGACCGCCAGACAATGAATATCCTTATGACTTCGTTTCTTTATTTTCTCCCTTGGCATTTGTTTGCAAGGATAACGACCCGGGCAATGCTGTATTTCCTTAAGCAAAAGAACGAAGTTTTACGACCCTGCTTTAAATAGTAACGAAGGCCGTTGGTGACGAAGAAAAGGTTTTCAGGATGTCTTCTGAAAATATTGCTGCGAGCAAACGACAGTTGTAGCGTGGAACGTTAGAGGTATTTGTCAGCTACAGCGTAGAACGTTAAAGGCTGTATCGTAGTGGAAAATTATGAAGACAGTCGATCTTTACCGATATCCGGATTATTCGTTTAATAGAAACCACAATCAGACGTTTCTGAAACCTTGAAGCGCAAAAATGTATTGCGAAACGAATATTTTTGTGTTATACGGTGGAACTTCGTTCATGTGAATTTGTCACAGAACAAGCAGACGCGTAATAAATGTTAAATACGGCCTTAAACATGGTTCAGTGATCTCTGCAATAAGTGTACTTATATTAAATATCTTCTAATTTTTATATCTATTTTCAAACTTGACCGATATAATCATGACAGTCGTGTTACAATGTTAATGAAATTTCAAAATGTTTTATACAACACGCAAATAATGTTTCTTATAAAGTAAATAGATGGATGAATCTATGTACGCATTGAATAATAATTTCCATAACCAAGAACAATTTGATATTAATGATGTAACGTAATTCAAAAAGTGACATTTTCGTACGTGTTCCGAATTTGTTTTTCAGGAACTTAAGTATACTAGGCGCTCGTATAAAGCTCTACCGTGTCGTATAAATTTGCAAAAAATAATTGCACAGAATATTCTAAATAAGTGTATAAAGAGAGAAAATAACCAACCCCGCAACGATATCTTCTTCCTTACCATTGTTGCGGCTGTGACCTGTTTATCGCGAATTCTATAACAAAATTCTACGCTGTGACTGATTAGAAAATATCTTTCGTTGGAGAACGTCTGTACGATCGGCGGGATGCTGAGCCGATCACGCGGATATACGGACGAGATAACGATGGAA
The DNA here is from genome assembly GCF_024542735.1 of Bombus huntii. Classification (NCBI taxonomy): domain Eukaryota; kingdom Metazoa; phylum Arthropoda; class Insecta; order Hymenoptera; family Apidae; genus Bombus; species Bombus huntii. The sequence goes on from NC_066246.1 coordinate 9,182,806, forward strand.
GGAACGAGAATGGGGTGGCACCGTTACACGCTAACACAATTACCGGACACCAAGCGTTTCTGCTCTCCTACAACATGCTGCTCTACAATCTCGTCTCTGTGGCACAGAATGACATAGGGTTATTGCCATACCACAGGCTACTATCTGCTCTCACAGATCAGCTCGTAATTGTTACAAATCGCTCGGTCTTCTCGCAAACATCGATCCGCTGTGCAAGCTCACAAGTAGTTAGCCGTAAAGAGACGAGCTAACTAGTAGGGAAATTATGGCGTTGATTGGCCGAATTTTGAAGTTCCTGTTACTGGCGTACAACTTTCTAAATGTTTAAACGATACAAATTATTACAGGGAAAGTTAACAAAGGATGTTTTCATATTTTTTGTTTGTATAAATCGATTTCTAAATATTGCCACTTTCATAGTATTCCTATGTGGGAAATAATTTCTCCCTTGTTACATAAAAAAAATTTGGTAGCCCATGAAATTAGTTAATTATCTATTTGTCCATACAAAAGTGATGACGCAATGTGCGAACATAAACATACTAATAAACATTAAGTACTCGAAATGCATGCTTTTATTAGCAGAATTGCCCACTATTTCGTATTCAAAATTTCAATATAAATCCAGTTAATGCAGCTTTTCAACTTTATTTGCTAATTAATTAATTCTCGTCGTCGAAACTACAGAAATAAAACTTTACTAATTAATCGATATTTCTTAATGAGATTACGGGAAAGTAAACACAAGAAACAATCAATTTCATGCGTGATTATGTTTGAAATATACAAATAAACTGAACCGAAAGTCTTATTGGTAAGTCTCTTAATCGTTATCGCAAGTAATTACGTTAAACTCATTAAAATGCTTTGGGAGAAAAGAACACAAAAGAGCACCAGAGCTATTAACGCGGCATAGTAATAAAGAGGTAACGCGTCGTCGTTGTACTTAGTTGTTAGTTGGAACCAGCAATACCAGTGGATCATTCCGTGTGTAAAAGGGACAAGACATAGAATACGAAAGTACCTTGAGATGATTGAGCGAGCCTGGTAACCACCCTGAACCTAATTCCATTATGCGAAATGGTTATAAGGACTCGCTACTGCTATTATAATCAACATTACTAGCGTACGCAATAAATATACATTATTGTTATTATCGTTGGCTCACTCAGCGAAATCTCGCCATGAAGCACGTTCACGCGTATACACTTACACTACGTATTGTCTATATCATTTTAACTGCGTGATGTTTGGTGCTTCACGCCACTATAATGATTTTCGTGCGAATAATTAAAAATCGTATTACATGACACGTGATAATCGATCTGGATAATTAGAACGATATAACGATATTAAAAAGACGATTTATCCATTAGAATTTTTGATTCGTGCAAGATAACGGTCCAAACTGTGTATAATACGATTTACTGTTCACGAGTATTACATATAAGCATAATTATATACTAAACGATATGGACTTCGGTTAATTGAAGTCATTAAAAAACAACAACATTAAATATAATTTTCAGATTACGTTAGAGACAACCTCGTTAATTACGCACGCCCTTATATCCATATCTGCACAAATTATTTTAATGAAACTCATCCCATCATAGTCCGTATTTCACACGAAAGTTTCCAAAGCACGTGCACCGACTTTCAAAGTAATACATTTTACCTTTACAGCCGAAAATCTGATATAATTTTTCGGCGGATCCGCTAAAGACCGCCGTTTCGATGCAATACGTTAACCACATTTTCTCTTATGGTTGAAATTGCAAGAACTTGTACTCGAGTACCGGTTTCCGTCTTACAGATGTTATCAGGCGCCACTGCGATCCTCGCCACGTTTACCCTCGCGATTTTACAAAGAAGTTGCTTCTGTTTATAGGATATCGATGCAGCTCCATGTTTTTTTAATCGCCGTTTAACGAACGCCAATCAAGGTCTCTGACTTTCTGTCAACGATTTATATGACACTCATATATTATAAATAGAAAGTTGATGTGTTAATTATTGCGTTATTTACAGTCATTCATCAGTAGCGTGTTATCTTCGCGTGATATAAATTGTGAAATATTAAAAACAAAGTTGAAAGTTGTTAATGAAGACGTACTTTAAAATATAGGGCGTTCCACGTTATTCCCCGTTAAATAACACGTTAAATTTACCTGTATATTGTTGTCGTTATTATTAAAACGTTATAAGAAAAAAAACGAAATGTTAAGGCTACTTGCAATTAGTATCGTATACCACAGTATACTACCGAGCAAATGTTGCAAGCGACGTCCATATGTTTTCAAAATCCACTCTTTCATCTCGAGTTGTTTCAAAGCTTCTTCATTGACACGATAAAATTTGAAACAATATCTTCGATAAATCAATTTTCATTAATTACGGATAACTCTTCGCCCTCTTGTAACCGCCCTTTATCCGATGCTTAAAATTCACGTCCTCGCCTAAAGCAACCTCATTTGCTCGTTTCTTTTTGTCGAAAAGAAGATTGAATTAAATTAAATCGAATCTGCTGATTATTAATGCAAGGATAGACGGGATGATAGCATACATAGCTGAGCGCGGTGAAAAGCTGAAGACGCTTATCTCGCCGTGAAGCTAACGTGTCATGAAAAAAACCATCATTTATTTTCCTCTGGCGGGTATCTACTTGCAAATCACGATTTTCCGCGTTACATCGTACATGTAAATCGAGAACACGGCGCCGAGAGAGAGATTCCAACTAAAGATGTTGTCTGCGATCGCGGGATGAACCTTCGAAGAGGTTTGCAATCTCTTCGCCGTTGCGGAGGAAAGAGAGTTCGGACGGGAACCGGGAGATCACGACGATAATGATGATGACGGCGATTACGAGATGACGAGAGAACGATGAGGGCGCGAAGCATGGCAAAATGGCTCGTAAAACAAATCGACGAGACTCGTTCGATGTTGGCCAAGTTACAAAGGTGCGCCTCGGCCGTTTACGACCCTCGGCCGCGATCGTATCTCGACAGCCCGTTGACAGACAGGTTTAATATCGTTAGACCGTTTCATTTAGGATTCGTTTAAGCTCAGTTACATGCGTTGGCGCGAACGGTTTCATGCAAATAACGTCGTCTTTGGACTTAGGTTAATTATACGGGCAACCACGCCATGCTGCAGGAGAAAAGGTTCGCGCGCTTTTCGTCTGTCACTTGCTCCAAATCTACTTATACCTATGTATATATGTACGATGCTATACTTGGATTTTCAAGCGTTTTGTACGATTGAGACTCAGTAATCTTTCTTCTTTCTTTTATTAAGCGAATTTGAATCTTTGAAAGGGAATTCTTCGAAAAATTATTTCGCTGTGCACATTCTTCGTTATAAGTGGAAAATACGAATTATAAATATATTATCTTCTAAAGTTACTAGGTTATTATTGATTTTGTGTTCTAAATTATCATTAAGTTATAATGAAGTGTTTCGAAAATAGGGGAAATTATTAAAGATATAATTACGGACAATAATCTATTATTTATATTATTTATATTTATCGCTGTATAGAATTTCTATAGAGGTAAAGATAAAGATATATTCCCTTTCAACACGGTTTATATGTATTTTATATTATCGTTTATTATATTTATTTTACTTTATCGTTTTATATGTAGTACATATAACCGAACACATTTAAATCAATTAAAATATAAAAGATAAAACCTATACTTGTCCTGTGTCAATGTCAATATTATAAACCAGTTGGACATATGTTAATAACTACATATCGCAATCCTATTGAAAAAGAGAATTGATCGATGTACAAGTAAATTGTAATACATTGTATCAACGTATAAATTACATTGAAAAATATCCATTAAACAGACTGACGAAAACAGAAATACTCGTTTGAAAGTAGGCTCCGCTATCGGTAATCGTAAGTAGTATAATCCGATTACAGCTCGACCGTTCACTAAAGGAAACGCGAAAGCCAGACGAGTCACCATCACTCCATCTCGCGTCTTTTAAAAGAGCGCATTAATAAAATGGTAAACTGGCTGCTGATACTCCCAGTATTGATGTTGATGAATAGTTCGATCTACCGATATTCGTAGTCCATTTTGTTGCTACACGCACATATTACCCTTCAACGCGGATTAAGCAGCCTGTTGCTGGCTAATAAAAGGAAGAAAGCGAAGGTTTGGACATGTTTCAAAAATTTTGAAAACGAGCGTACATGTAACTTTGCGCGTAAAGGCGAGAAGAAAGGCGAGAACGGAATGCGAGGACATTGCTCATTAGCCACCGAGCAATCAGATTATAGAAGCTGCCTTGGCAAGCCTGGTGGCAGCCTGTTTCGTCCTCGGCTTGATTGGCCAGCGTCGATACTCTTCGCGAGACAGGGGCCCTTTCCTAAGTATTTTATCGAGAACCACGTTCTCCATCGAGCGGTGTTTCAATGATTTTATTATTTGGCGCCTTGAACATCGCCGTGTCATTATGCAACGGCTCTTAAGCGTAAACCCCTTATCTGTTGTGCGGCGATTACTTTCGCTCGAACTTGAAGTACTTGTTCTTGCACATTATTGGCCACTTAATACGATCGTTATATCTTAACTCGTTTGCACCGGAGAACAGAATAGGTAGCGCTTCTCTAGTAGTTACGTATCGCGGCAGCAATGTCTGTTAAACGTTAGTTTCTTTTGTTGTTGTTTCTTGCTTTATGTTAAGATAAGTGCGACATCATTTTAATAACCTGAACTTTATATTTAAAGCAGAGCTGTTCCTTACAACTTTGTGATATCCAGGAAATGGAAAGGGTTATGAAACATATAAAGATCGTTCACGAACCAGCTAAATCATAGCTTATGCGTCTTCGGGATAGCAAGTCGATAAATATTAGCGTTTTTTACCATGCTTGTATGTATGAATTAAGAAAATTAATTTTCGAATCGTAATCAATTTAATTTAGATATTGTTGTGTCATATCCTTATAAAATAATTCCTAATTCATTGCTTTAGAATGGGAAACATATTCACCGCTTTAACTATGCAGAATAGAAAGAAATGTTAGAGGTAAATTTTATCAAGTTCGACAGCTATCCAAACGATAAAAAAGATTTGTTTTTAAAAAGAATGCAATTATGTATACGTTAAACTGTGTTTAATATTTCTATCAAAAATCGATGATAACTAAATATAAAGGTTTATTTTGCTCTACGTATCATAGCGCATTTATTTGTACCTAGCATTAAGTTAATGTTTTACATTATGCAAGAAACTAATAATAATATATTACTTCAGCAACGAACTATTATAAAATGATTTTATGCGCTTCTATTCATAAGCTACTCCATAATTCCATTGATAAATCTATCGATAAAATAGTAACATCTAATACAGTTTCCTATCAAATACAGGAAATTGTACACACTACTTGCTACCTTAAATGTTCGATGATCGCGTTTTATTTACTTTTCCATAAATAAAAGATCACAAATGGTACAAACTGGCACAAACACCTTCAGCGTATTCAATATTAAAACCGATACATCTTCCTACGATCTGATAAGCGAAAACGTATGCTCCGTAAAAAGCACGCATCTTGATATAATGAAGACATTGCCACACTCCCAGACGACACGATGTAGCTCGGAAACCGTTACAATTACATCGAAATATTATGAAGTATACTGAAAGTTATAATTACATTGTTGAAACGAAATTGATCGTTCCGAAGTTAAAGCGGTTCCTCGTATATCAAATTAGTAGTGAACCGATGGGCATGTAAGGGCACGACGAGCGTACGCGTGTAAGCGAAACGACGATAAAGAGGACAAGCACGATGAAGACGAGGAGAATGTTTCTTACGAAAGATAGACCATCAAAGGAGGAGGACAGGTCGAACGTGTGGTCAAAGGAAGGAGGAGAGAGATCAAGACGCGAAGCGAGGACCGATCAATCGAGGCGAAGTGACAGGCGGCCGGTGGTATCGCGAGCATCGACATGACGACAAGTGCCTTGCACACCGTTCCGAATTACCTGCGGGGCTATAAAGCGTCTCTTCATTTCGCTGACGTAGGTATACTCGTAACAGTGAGTCGGACCGAAACATGCTTGACAAACGCAACGATCTCGTAGGTCTTTAAATTGAACGTTACTTCGAAAGTAAGCTAATGAGTGAGCTAAAAATATATCTCTTTACGTTAGGTGTAGAAAAGAACGATCAGCTCTTTGTTTCATACTCTATGTACTTGCTTTCGTTGGTTGGTTAAATGTATCTTCGTATCTAAACATTAAAATGTTTATTATATTACGTGTGCGAAAAAGAAGCCTATGTTTTTAGTTTTATATTGCGAAGGAAATACATTTTCATTTTTGTAAACCACCGAAGTATCGAGGCTGTTGATATTATCTACTGACTACCTTTTTACTTATTGGCTATTTCGATTCAATAATTCAATAATTTCGAACCTGAAACCTTCTCTTCTAAGCACCTTCTCGCGCTAAATAAACGAGGAATTAGAAGAAAGAAGAATATAATCCATTCGCTGATTTGATTTTAAGCATGTCATGAAAGAAACCTCAGAAAAAACATTGATTTATTGAATTGCAAAAATAACAATGTTTCGTACAAACGATGCAAGAGCGGTTAAATCGTAAATAGGGCGGACACTAAAACTGTGCTATTACATCACGGTAACGTTTTATAAAGTCTTGGGAAATGAAAGAAGTGGCGGAATGGCAAAGGAGCGGAATAGATGTTGTCGCGGCTAAATTGAGATGGTAATTTTTCGTTGGTAAGTACAACGCCGCAAAGAACCCCGTCATCGTGCTCATGTGCAAAAGAGGCGGTCGCGAGAGAGACTGCGAGCAGATGGATTAATGTAAAGGCGTACGACCCTAACAAGCGAATTATCTCCGAGATATATTGTGCCGCTTCACGGGTGGTTAACTCCGCGCGAGCAGTCCTCTCAAGAAAGAGGAGGAAAGTAAGAGAAGGACGAAGATGAAGGGAAGAAAATGAGAGAAAGAGAGCAAAAGAGAGAAGCAGAAGAGTCCCAAGAGTACCGATGACGAGCGGTAAGAAAGTAGGAGGAGGAAAAAGAAAGCGAGATCAAGCAGCTTTCAAGTTGAGATGACTGTGGCCTGCCTCCTTCCGCCTCGTCCCCGTGGTAATGCCTTGTAAGCTCTACTAATCTCCTTACCGGTCTTCTCTCTTGTTGATTTACCGAGATGTTTTCATTGTCTTTGCTGACTATAGCAACCGATCGTAAAAAGTCGCGACAAGCGGTCTTTTCAGCGAACGTTATCCGTATCTATGTGCTGTCGATGCGATCGTTCTCTAAAAGAACCCGATCTGATTCTACAGCACGCTCCGATTATGCGATTCCATCGACTTTTCACGTTCACTCTAATCGTAAGAACTTTTTGATGATCCGGTAAAGTTTCTTTTCGTGTCGACATGGAAAATGTTCACGATCGATTTTCAGATACGTGATCGCTACGATAATTTATGTTTTGTCGCCTCTGATTTCGGCAGAGAAATTATATAGCGTTGTCTGATTGGATCGTGCAATTAATTGTGAAATTGTTAGTTAGATCGATGATGATTCGATTAATTACAACGTTGAATTGATGATCGAATGATTTTAGTCAGCCCGCTTTAACTCGTGGTCTTATACAAGAAGAAAATAGGTTTAATAAAATTCATTATGCAACTATATTGACGCCGTCTGAAGAGAAGATCATACGGTAATTTTAACTCTGTCGTTATATACATATGAAACTCTAGTATATCAATTAAAAATTTCTCCTTAAATAAATTCCTACAAATTCCTACGGTAAAAGTAACGTAGTTTTATATAATACACGGTTAAATGATAACGTGAAAAAGACATATTTTCGTGCAACCAACGAGAAATGTGTTAATACGTTATCTCATTCATGGTTATAATGATAAGCTACTACAAGACCAATAAATCAACTCGTATTGCATCGTGTTTCTTTTACCTGTTGTTTATTAGCTTCAGACAAAAGAGCTGACAATAAACACACGAGTTTTTATCGTGCCACGACGTTATTACCGTAGCAGTCATAAATTTCCAAGCGAAAATCACCAACGTACGTCGAGCCAAAGACAAAATGTCCATCGCAATAATTAACACGAATATCTAACTCTCTCGTGTCCTAATTATCGTTCAGACATCCGAGAGGAGAGTTTAGTGACCCTCTCCCGATTTGCAGAAAATCCAGTCAAAAGCTGTCTGCCGCTGCAGATACGTAGAAGCTTGGAATCTTTGGTTCGGTGGAGCGACGACTTTTTCTTGGAAGAATAATATTTTCTTATGACGAGCGGAGAGAGGAAACAAACTCTCTCCTCATGTCCCAACCTACCACGCCGATCAATGGGGGAACCGAATCCGCCTCTGCGTCTCCGCGATGAATTTTTCCACGGCACGCACCGACGAGCAGAGAATATAATGGCGGTACATTGCACCCCGAACATAAATTCTGCGATCAAAGTGCATCGCGTCGCACCAGGGCGAACTTTAAGGATTTTATGTGATTAAGTTCTTCCACGTCTCTCGCTCTTTTCCCTGGATTCTACCTTTCGTCTCGTTCGTTTTCGTTCGTTTCACGAGTGATCCAGCTTATCCCTTTCTTTCTCTCCTCTTATCGTTTCACTCGTACACCCTCTCCTTCCCACACACCCCCGCTTTCCTCTGTCGGTTGTCTTCTTTTCTTTATCTCTTCGGCACTACCACCGTCTCCGTCATCGATTGGCCACCTCGTTCCTTGCCGTATACCCTTCCCGTGTCCATTCTTTTCTAGGCCGGTAGTACGACGCGATAGATCCTAGCGCTTTATCGAGTTCGACTCCAACACGGACGACAAATCGTCCAAGTTTTAAGTATTTTCAAAAGGAATCTATCCTGCGAAAATATCGCGGACCCGATGTTCAGACACGCTCCCAATACTTGCGCGATAGCGAGTAGGTGGTAGTATCGGAGAGTTTGCACGGAGAAAAGAAGAAAAGGGGGGTAGAAGCGCGAGAGAGGGACAGAGTAGAGAGGGAAAAGGGAAAGAGATAGAAAGCCGAGGAAGCTGGCCATAAAATACGTGTGCATGGATGCATTTACGAAGTCGCAGGCCCGTGGCAACCAAGCCGAGTTTCTGTAGGATGAGGGATGAGGGTGTAGCAGGAGCGGTTTGTCCCTCTTCTCTCTCGCGTAGTAAAGTTGCTGCCAGTTGTTTTCCAGAGGCACAAATTTATAACTTTGCCTCGTTTCGAGAAGTTCGAAGAGAACGAACGAAAAGTCATCGCAACCAGAGCAGGGGATTCGATATTAGTTTTTCGTAGACGAATTGGCAACGCGTATCCTGGTTACATGCGGTTTGTTCAATTAGCACGATCAGAATGAATAATCTTCGTCTCGACCCACTTTTCACCGAGATCTTGACCAAGTTTCTAGTAGACGGTATATTTCGAGCGAAGTTTCAATAACGACGATAAGAAAATTTGTACGATGTGGCTATGGTCGTTAGGGAAACTATGTAGGTTACGGTAAATCTAGGCATTTCTCGTGGCGTTTCAAACGTGAATATTCAGGTTCTTCGCGCGATTCGCGGGCCAAATAATCGTGTATCCGCGAAAAGACAGAAGCCAATGAGATAAGAATAACGATAATACTGATTTCTGATGGAAATTTAATGTATCAGGAAAATAAATAAAATAAAAGTATTTCGTTCAATTTTGTAACCGAAATCATTTTTCCTATCAGTAATCGAAATCTTTTTAATCGCACAATTTGCACAAAACATCGAAACTTCAAGAATCTTGTCACGTATAATTTTTCAAACTGTTAATAAAATCTTAATAATAATAGAAATTACAATAACATTACAAACGAAAATTCTAGGTAACAAAAATATTAACGATATATTGACAATATTATAGACTCAAATATTTCTTAATTTCTTAAAAGAAGAAATACAGAAGTAGTGAAATTTCTATTCAGTTTTATGTCATTTCTGCGAAATATCAAAATACGTCTACAACACTTATCACGTATGATTTTTCAAGAAGAAAATAGGATTTCTATTTTGTCCTGTAACGAGGTAACATTGGAAAGGAAAACCCTAATAAGCAAAAATTAATACGTCATGCGGTCGGCAACTCGAATGAACCGTATCGGATATTTTCTGGAAACGTGGTCAGCCCTGTTATTTTCTCACATTGGTACCGTGACGCGTCGTAATTTTCACTCGGCTAAGAATGACCAGGCCTCCAGGCGTTCGGAATTCAAGTCGAAAATTGTGCTAATCCCTTTAAAGTGACCCGTGTTCCGAATGATCGGTCGGCGAGGCGTAAGTAACACAACAGGTAGGTAGAAACGGAGGGCCACCGTGATTCTAGAGTGGAAGAGAGGGAGAAAGACAGAGGTTGAAAGAACAAAAGCAACGCCCAAGCTCTACAGGTGCTCTCCTGAGTGGCTTTTCGTTCGTTTGGATAACCGCGGACGAGTCGCCAAGGCGTTAGAGCAAACAGCGACTAAGACGAACTTTCTAACGCTACGCTAACGCCGCTGGTTGGCCCCTTCTTCTTCAGTCCCTCCAAGGTCTCCACTCTTTTATCCTACCTGTCCATTTTCAACCGCGAAACTGTTAGTTGTCTAGAAAGAATGTAGTTTTAATTTACGAGGAAGACACTTCGCGGAATCATTCTTGTTGGATTCATTCAATATTCCTTCACTGTATTTGATTTTAGATCAAGGATGAAGTCAGTGTGAGAGAAATGTGATGAAGGGATTTTTGATGCTGCTTGGACAGCGATGACAGCTTTGAACAAATTTAATTAAGACGACGATATGTATATTGTGGTTTTTATTGTATTTCGTATGCTTTTATTTTATACTAACAGTTATATTTGGATAAAGATTGATATTTAAGAGAATTTCATTTGTTTTGATATTGCTGTTTTGTATCGATTTTGAGGGGAAAGAGAAATGTAAAATTTATATGGAAATGAAAATATTTTATATAAATTACATAGTATTTTGTAATTTATATAAAATTGTTTAAAATAATCTATAAACTTTTGATTATTTCTCAAAATATAAGATCCGTTATTTGCAAACGGAGTACATGTAAGTAAAGGCAAATACTCGTACGTACGGCAATCAACACGTTTCGATTTGTTTGCTCTTATCACGTTTCACGTGACTATGACTTACTCGGTAAAATTGCAACGTCACTTCACAGCTAACGTACACACAACCAAAAAGAATTAATAATTTTTAAGTAATTGGATTAACGTATTTGAATTCTAAAATTTGATTCATCGAATAAAATAATCATTTCAAAGGAGAAATATAGAAATAAATTAAAATTAATATCAAACGTACAAAACGTACTTTCTTTTGCAATATAGAGACAAGAAACGATCTGAAAAGAATTATTCGTTAAAAAAAACCCTTGTTTATTTATTTACTAGAACCCTACAGATATTATAAATTGTATCCTGTGCTTGTGTTTTTTTAATTTATAAAATGTTCCTAGATTACGTAAAAGAATAATTTAAAAAAATAAAGGAAGATCAGAGAGAACAAGCCGCTTAGATTAATATGAAAGGTGCAGAAGTTCGAACGGAGTAAAAAACGTGAGAAACAACTTTGAGAATGCACCGTATAGATGATCTTTCGTGGGAGTGATAGCAGGACAAGCGCATTGGCCGGTTCGGTCCATAGGGATCGTCAAGGACCGTTTTACGATCGCCGATGAACACAGATCAACAATCGGGAGGCGATAGCCGTCTCAATGAGCCGCAGTAAACTGACTTTATTGTGGGATCTAAAGTGCAGAATATCCGACCTGCTCAAAGAAGTGCGAACGCGTCTCGTAACGGCACCTGACCCGCTCCTACCGGATGCACTTTAAATACTGGTACCAAACAATGGGTTGGACCGCGCGACGCCGGAATATGATTTACAGTACAATTCCTGCGACGCGGAACGTAAACAGGTACACAACGCCCACTACTTCGCGTTGTCGATATATAAATCGTGAGATGTCGCAAGTTTCGGAATGAAAATGGTGATACCCCGTTACGCAATCGGTTTGTCCGTGCACACGCGAATACTATATCATTTTGTTAGTTACTGCGCTCGTAGAAACGACTATGTGTGTTTTGTGAGTTTAATTATTCGATAAACTCGATAAAATACTTTTGTATATAAGGACATGAAAATATTCCAGCACTAGTAGACGCCTTTATGAATATATTATGTGTGTTATGGGAAATTGTTACCATTACAGGACTTGATTATATTGGGCAAGTTTAATACAAATCTGAAAGTACATTATAGATGTTACAAGATATTTGGTACAAATGTATGTAAGTAGATTAAAAGTAGACAGACAATTATCCGTTATACTTGATTACAACAGTAAATCTGAATACTCAGTTGGATCGTACTTAACGCTATTATACGTTTAAGACAACTGTTCATACCACATTATGTTAACCTCTTACCGAGTTTATGTTTGCAATAAATGTCACGTTACTTCCGTATACATTTTCAGATTTGTTCCAAATTTTACCGACATGATCGTTACGGTGCTAATGAAATTTCAGAATGTTTTACACAGGACGTACAACATGAGCCATAAACGACTTTCTATGTTAAGTGTTCAAATACTTTCATGCGAACCAGTGTAGCTTACTTGGTAAGATTTAGTAGAGAAGATCCTTTTAACGAAATGAATGCAAGAAATTAAATGTAATACCGATAATAAGGTAAAGAGATTCAAGTTACACGAATTAAGTTGCTTGAATCCAGGTAACTCGGCTGAATAAAGCTTAATCGTTCGATAAATTCAAAATATTCCGTATATAGCTTATCCAGTAAGATTCAGTGGAGAGAGCTCTTTAATGGAATGAATACAAGGAACTAAAAGAGGTTAATAGTACGAAGCGCTGAATATGTACTTCGATCGGGCGTTTACCCCTGCTTGTCCGAATATATAACCACCGCCTCGGAGTTTATTTTTCAAATGTCGGTCAACGATGGGAATAATATAATTCGGAATAATATCGGACTCGATAATAATAATATCTATGCTAATTGTTCAGTGTCTTTTATTATCAGTCTCGTTCATCTTTCTCGTATCGAGACCGATACAAACAAGTTACAAGGGGATAAGCTTCGTTTTGTTCTCGATAATAGCGAACTTGCTTCCAACATCGAATCGGGGAACAGATTATAATATAATAATTGCGAAATTATAAAAATAAGAAGCTTATTGTCCGTTTGGGAAATAAGAAGCTTATGCAAAACTCTTATTGCTTATCGAGTCTGTTTAAGCGAACTGTTTACAATATGAGAATATATAATATTTATACATATCGTACAACAATTTCAGCGTTTTAGAATATTAATACTAAAGGACATAGATACTTAATTAACTGTCTTGTTTATGGTTGTCCTTCTTCGTTAGAAATGAGACCATTGACTTAGTTTCGTTCCGTGATGTTATCCCAAAGTAAAATCGGAGAAGAGAAGAAAGCCAAAAAAGATAATGTCGCTGCATGCTCTCTCACTATCTCACTATCCATTATTTTTCCTTTTAAACGACCTTTTGGCCAGGTCTTTTCAATCATGACAAATAAACTTGTTACTCGATGTTATTGAATTTGAAAATTGACCGGAAGTATACAAATTTATGTACTATTTCATTCAGAGAAAGATGGAAGGAATTTTTGTCCCTGTAACGAATAGTAATAAATGCAACAAATATTGGCACCATTTTTACTACCTTGGCAGAGTCAGTCTATTTACACACAGAGTGATTCAGGTCTTTTCTGTCAAACAATGCTAGCGTACTCGTATTATATCAGTAAAAAACAAGACATCACATTGCCCTATGAACATTTTATAAGAAGGTTATAACGAAGATTAACAATTGCGGTAATAACGGACTGGTCTTTTAGTCGATAATTCGCAAAAATAAATTATTCGCTTTTATATCAGTTCCATTTTCAAGTATTCTTTATATTCATTCCTAACAAATCTCAATATTTTCCTGATAAACTATTTCGTTAAAATACGCCAGAAATAAAAATCCAAGCCTCACATGGATCAAAGAATCGATCTTTCACCTGTCTATCTTTGAAACCAATGCTCATTTGTCAAACAAAAATTCATCGAATAAAAACTCAATCGTTTCCTACTTCTTCGTACTTTTCTTATTACTTTTTAATATACAGCATTTATGGTCCCATATTTCTCTTATTTTCATTTATAGAATGTGTTAGTATGATTTGCTAAAAAATACCTGAATATCCTTTATATTAAAAGAACACTTCGTAAACTAAATTACTTTACACTCTGCTTGATAAATAATTTAACAATACGATAATATTACGTTAAGAAACTGAACTGTAAGACTCCAAACTATACCAGTCCCTGAATGATCGATAGTTGAAAACTTTATCTTGTATATTTCACGATATTATTGGAATTCACTGGAGACTACTTCGCACAACATTCCTTTAAGTTAGCGATGTGACAAAAAGAATGCGAAACTTACTTTTCAATGGTAAAACTCCTCGAATGCTTTCTCTATATCGATGTCTATATGAATATAACGCAGATCCTTCTTGCATTTGTTTTATGCGGACCGACATCGAATCCCGGGCTTTAAATTCGGTGAACTTACTACCGTCAATGACGCGTGCTATACAAACGCGGTACCCAGTCGGGCGCAAAGGGCGAACGTCACGTTACTTTACATTCTTTGCCGAATTTTACGACGTAGCTGTACGTTGTAAAAATCAATATAGGGAATTCGTATGTACATGGCAGCAAAGTATCGGAGCAAAAGGTTTCGCGAACAGAAACTTTCAGCTCGAAAAGGGAATCGCAACGTCTCCGCAGTTTCTCCCACAGTTTCTCTCTTGTATTACAGATTGTAAAGTTTTTTTAAATATTTAGATAAAAAATTTTTTATTTCACAGCACTAGGTATTTTGTACATCGTATTCGAATATAAAATGGATGAAATACGTTTGTTGCGAGTATATAATACTGCGTATTCTCTTACGTTCTCTATTGTATTCGCGAGTTTACGTCATTTTTGTAGGAAAGTTTCTACGCTTCTCTAGCTATGTAAAAACACGTTATTTGTGTATGCTAACACTTGGAACAAATAATAACCGAATCATAATGATGTTTTGCTCAAGGAGTGTTATTTTCCATTTCGAGGAAAGTAAAAAGATCGAGAATTGTTTGCGAGAGTGTTGACTCGTGAATTTCTTTGAAACACGTTTCTAATCCTTCTGTACTTTGATATTTCATATCTTTTTCCCTTTACTAAGTTGTTTCGTGGTCTTGCAATTAAAATATACGACTGCTTGCTTTCCTTCGAACATCTTAAAGCTGTTCATTAAAAACGTATAACGTAAAAGAATCTGTACTCATAAAAACATTTTTACAGATAAACAGATGAAAAATTGATAACCAATATTACATAATAAAATATTAATTGTTTTAATTAAATATAATAATGTCGTCAAAATGAATACGCAATATGCGATTAGTGTCAATGACAATATTAAATATATCCTTAAAAGCAAAATGTAGTATTTTAAAGTAAAATTACCGTAAACTACAAATACTATTCTAAAACCGATCCAAACGTTATCAAAATACGATATCAACAGCGACATCGTATCACGAAATAACCTATTGCAAGAATAAGGGGAGCATTGTACTATCCATGACCGAGTAACCTTTCACACCTATAAATAACATTTCCGAATTATGTCCGAAAAAAAACTACAATTCTAGTAGCTTTGTTCAGCTCCAAACTCTTCTTAAAGAAAAAAGCAGCCGTGAAGGCACTGCTTTCGACAAAGCTGCAAATAAATAACGACCTTCCCGTCGACTAAATGTCAATCTCGGTAAAAAAGTGCAAGCCGTCGAACAAGCTACATACACAAGGTACATTTTAGGGAGGCTCTATGTTGAGAGCTGTGCATCGATTATCGAGGAAGTATTTACGATCAACTATGGACACCGATAATGTGGGCGGTTTAGCTCGTGCGAACGTGCACACTGCACACACGTAATCGAACATTTATGAAGTGTCCATGGTAATAATGAACCGTGATTATAATGCACACGTCCGAAGAAGTGCGTCTCGATGCGACGGCACGAACTCGGTTACACTGTTCAGGGTGAACGAGTCAAGGCCCCTGTGTTACTCTCTTCTGCATCGGGCTTTTTCTTTCTCTCTCTTTCTCTCTCTCTCTCTCTCTTTCTGTCTCTTTCTTTCTCTTTGTGTGTGTGCCCACTATCCTATAGCTTACAACGACCCAGTTTTGTTCATCTCCAAGATACGACGTGAGTACAAGTACAAATGGCAGAGTGGGAGAAGATAAAGAGAGGAAGAAAGGGGGAGGGCAGATGGGGGAGAAAAAAGAAGTAGGAAGATCCAGGAAACAGAGAGAGCGCAAGCAGGTAAGCGAGGAATCGCGATTGGATCTGTGCCAATTCCTCTCGGCAGATACGCCGATTTGAAATTCAACGCGATGAAAGGTTTGCCTTCTCTTCTCTTCTTCCCATCCCTGTTCGTCCACTTCTCCTTCGTATTCTAGCGCGCGCTTTCGGCCGCGTCCAACTCGCTAAACTAGTTCGACCCTGTAATATACGCGGGCTCTAAAGTATATATCCCAGTTCGCTAACCCAGAGACCGGAAGCACTGGCAGCCTTTCAAGTTTGGCAGGTTCGAAATCCTTTTAATTCAGATTGAATTCTTAATCGGCTGAAGTATTTCTTTTCTAATTTCATTAACCCCTCCGGTGGCAATGGAGGAGTCGAGGATGTCCTGTAGACCGAGTTTCACGTGGGTGATAGCGTTATTTGGAAGTGGCGACGTCGAAGATAAATGCACGTTTACGTTTCGTTGTGAAATATTGGCATTCGTGAATCGTTCGCTACGATTCGCCGTAATGACGTAAAAGTTTGATCAGTTTATGAGAAAATTTGGTTGATTCTATGTACTCGAAACATGTGAAACGTGCAATTTTTAAAGAGTTGTATTTCACCCATGCCTTTATATATATATATAAATTGGGAAATTAAAATTATACATGAGAAACGAAAGTTTCGACAAAATTGAATATTCATTTAGAACCTAATACAAGAATTAAATTGTCGAAACTTTTTCATGTCACCAATGAAAGTCTAACGCGTGTCTAATTTTGGTACAGAAATACATAGGATGTACTTATATATTTCAACTGCAATTTTTCTTCATATAATCACTTGCATTGATAATTATAATATATTTAAATATGTTTAGAATCCCTGATCCTAGTCTACCATATAGTGAACTTTCTTCTGATAAGAGAAGATTGTCTATCTTGAACCTGTTTTGTCAAAATTTCCTTAGTATATTTGCTCCAGCATAAAAATATAATACAAAAAATTGATTCTATCTCAAGCATACATTTTTCCGCATTTGTGTGAAACACAATCGATCGTATTATAATAAATAAAGGCAAAAGAAGAAAATATATATAGTGTTATCCAGGAATTTATTACTTAGGAAAAAATGTGATATGAGGAAAGAAAAAAAAAAAAGAAAAAGAAAGAATATATCATGTATCAGTGTAAATGTGTGAACGATCCATGCGTAATGTTCTTATATAAGACTGGTTTAGGTTTGTAGGGGTCGGAAGACGGAAGCAGATTAAATAGAAACGGGTCGTCGATCACGGATTCTTTTGGAAATTCTCCCCCCTTGCAAAGTCGCGCGTTACATGGCTCTTTGTACGGCCAGAGAACAACAAAATGAGGGGCAAGCGAGAACGTCGTTGACTCGGAAATATCGCGAAGGGTCTCGCTTTTGACGAAACTTCACGAGCCGTAAGAGCCATCATTGCGCGTGCAAGTATGTGTCACAAGGGATCGAGATGTTTCTTTCGTACGAAATTCTCCGTCTCGGTAATGTGTTCGACGAGTACGTAAAACCGCCAACAGAGAATACGTTTTTGTCTCTGTGAAAACAAGTCGCGAATTTGTTGCGTCAACTATCCGATTGTTCCGTCTTGGAAACTAATCCTGTGCACTTAGAAATTTCCGTTGCAATCCACTTACTGCGTTAATCCGTTGACACGCGCGTATTTTCGACGCAGAAAACAAGAAAAGACATCTTTTGGACGGAACCTTTTAATTTCACGGGATAAAAAATGAGAAGATTACTACAGTAGAATAAGAATGAGAAAATTCAACGAGGGATAGACGAGTCTATTTCATCTTTAATTTAATTTTATGTAATTTCCCCGTAAAGAAATGCTTTTATTTGAGAGATAAATACGAGCTTGCTCCAATCAAAGGAGATTTCATAGTCGATACGACAGTGTAAGCACTTTGAAAAATTAAAAAAAATTCTTAAGTTAAAAAATGATCATACAGTTATAATTCTACAGTACGTTATAGTTTTAAAGGCGTACCAACAATAGCAATTTGTTACTTACCACAATGTATAGATCAATGGTTCGATTATGTGCGAATTATATTAAAAATAAAATGCACACAGCTAGCTTCAAATTTGTAAAAATCATTTCCTTATAAATTATAAGAATAATAAAAATGTAAAAAAAAAGAAAGAAAAGAGACACAGCTTCTTTTTGCGTAACAAGTAACATAAATATGAAGCAACCGTAAATGAACCGGCATTTCGATCAACAAAAAATCAGCACAACGAACACAGATCGTTCAAGTCACATTTTTTAATTAAAATTTCCATCGAAATATTCACTACTAAAAATCATCGAAATTGTAAGCGTGTAGTTAAAATCCGTTACCGTGTAAAAAGTACGTGACAAATCCTCGATTGTATCCACATCGCGATCGCAAGTGTGTCCCGTGAGTGTTGCCTCGTAAGGTGTCGGGTGAGAAATCAAGTAGAAAAGTGAGAGAAGCTCAGCTTATCGAAGTAACTACGAAGACACCACGTACATTTCGTGCACTGACCTTATAACGAACATGTGTCTCCCGTGGTCCCTGGATGGACAGTCATTGGGTCTCACACGGGGTGGCTCGTAGCAGTCAGACGACGGTGGTTTAAATATGTATTCACGCACGCACGCACCGTGCCGGCACGACCTTGACGTGGCGGGTACTTGGCGACGGACACGCGTGCACGCAGCGCGCCGTCGTGGGATCCTCGTGGCCCGTCCGGATAGATCCACGAAAGATCGAACAGGTTCGAATCTTCCGTTAGTCGTGTCGATCCTCACCGATTACTTTCTCTTCGTCAACTATATTTCCTTAGGTTCTTTCGTTTCGCTCGAACTTTTCTTGGTTTCGTTTCTTGCTGTCGTTCTCCGAAATCACCGAAATCACGGGGTAATCGAGACGATGACGACGACGCGAGAACACCAGGAAGGATGACAAGGAAGACAACGACAGATGAAAACGAAGACGAAGACGAAAACGAAGACGACGAGGACGACGACGACGACGGTGTCTCGTGGCGGTGGTCGATAGCGCGGCGCTCTACTGACGTCGCGACGCTTCGTCGTGTCGTGGCCCGCGGCTCCTACTCGCCCTCCCTCCGCTACCCCCCACGACGACCCACGACGCCCTCAACTCACTCCGGAACAACCCGGAAACTGACGAACCTCCACCCCCACTTCTGAAAACTACCCTTATTTTCTACCCCCACCAACACCGCCGCCCCCGCCGCTACCACCTCCACCACCCCCACCACAGTTACAGGCCGTCACCGCCACCGCCACCCTTGCACGAAGGACGAAGGACGACGCGATTCGACTCTATCACGCGGAGGAGCTTTCCTCCTACACTGAGACTCTTTTTCTTTTCGTATTACTTTCTTCCCGAAAGGCGGACCGGTCTCTCTTTCTGATTTGCTGCTCACCGACCTCACCAACTAAAGATACGCGTCATCGACCAAAAGCCACTTCCGATCAGCCGATTTCTGGTTCACTGGATCCGTGACATTCGCGACGTTTTTGATTTCATTGACGTAATAAGCGTTACCATCGCGAAATACAAAGATTCCGCTTCGGTGAATTTTATTTAAGTACAGATCATCGAATTCTTTCACTTAGTCCGTTATGCGAAAACGTGTCGGTTCGAGTAAAACGATTTCGTTCTTGTCAAGCAATTGCACCAGATTATGGGTAATCGTGTTATTCGTCTTCTTTCTGCTAACTAATAACTTGTAAAATTTTTCTGTTTGATCGTAAAAAACTAGTTCTCATTTGTCAGTGTATAATCGGCTTTTACTTTCCTTTCGATTTATAAAAGTAACTTAATCCAGATTCTATCAATGGCATATTTCTCAACCGCAGGATACGTGACATTTTAAATTTCATTGTTGGAGTAAGCGTCGCATCGGATAAAAGACGCCAGATTTTCATTGAGTGGGTTTCTACAATGTATAAATCTTCAAACTGCAGTCCTCGACCCGTTTATTTCTCAAAGACACAAAGACGAACCTAGCCGAGACTAGTAAGCGAAAGTCGGGAACAGCTTTGAGCTAAATTACAGTTATGAAGTTACAGCTAAATTTGAGCTTCAATTTTGCAGTAGGTATCGTTTCAACGTTCTGTTATTGTTGAACGAATTCGTTAAATCGCTCTTTTTCGCTTGTTTACGATTCGTTCGAATTTATTCGTTATTCCACCTTCCATCATTTCGGTTTAGCCATATTTAATCCTATTTTCGCAATTGTCGAACCGATTTCACAACTACTTTATTTATCACGCGACAGTAATTTCTCCGTCGACGTTTTCCGTTGTCTCCTTGATATAATTCAGTTGCAACGATTTCTAGGACGTTTTCGATTCGTATTTAGTTTGCAAAAGAAGGATGCGTGACGCAATCCACCGATTTCCTGTAATAATATCCTGGATTCCCTGGATTTATGACGTCACTGACGATTTAGATTTCGTTGCACCGGATGAGAGTCGTGAAATTTTCAAGAAAAGAGATTCAACGATATATAAATCAGCGAGATGCAGTCCTCGACCCATTTATCTCGCGGAGTTAGAAACGTTCGGACAATAAGAGAATATCAGAAAACTCTACGTCCAAACACTAACCGATCTTCCTAAAAATCATCATTCAACGATCGCATAATCTTTCCACAGTCCGCTACAATTTTTATCGAAATAAAGATGTTAAAAATTTCTCGAGAAATAAAACGATTTTCATTTCGTTCCTCGTATTATATACACAAGTACCAACAGGTATAATATCATATACTGTTCGAACACTTTAATCAATGTGCATGTATGTAAATATTATATTGCACATAGAAATAATCATACATGAATTTTGTCAAAATATACAAATTAATGATGAATTAATCTAGTAATTAGAAGCAACATTTACTACCGTTTCATGGAATCATATAAAAAGCGACAAATTTAAATTAGCAGTAAAAAAATACAACAATAATACTTTAGTATTTATTATATGTATATTATTGCGTACATTTACTATTTTAATATTATTGATTGTATTAACATTGACAATTTCTCTATCAGTTTAGGGAAAACTCTGTAATCTGACTTCTAATTCAAGAAATGAAGAAGCGAAGGTATAGTTTGATCTCTATGAACTGGCTTTCTCGCATCAAATAAATCGTCCGATTAAGCTGCGATGATCATAATAAATAAAATCATTGCAGTTCAACTTTTTAAAAATAATTTTATAATCTTGCAGCGGCACATGAGTCATAAAACGATTCGAATCGAGAATGACTCATATTGTTGTTTTGCCTGGAAATATTAACACCGCTACGATGTATAAAATATAATAATAAACAAACTCCGGACAAAACAATATCACCGCTATGTGCAACCGTCAACTGGAGTCAAATTCAAACTTTCCGGTACTCCCCCGATCAGTATAAGTAGACGATCATGCTCTCCAGAAAGTTAGTATCGAGAGAGCGTAAGCATTACCTAGTATATGAGTATCGAGTATCCTTACAACGAGTAGCATCGAGCGAGCGATTATCGGCTTATGACTAACTCTGTATTCTGTACTTAGAATAGTTTTAAATATATCTGACTATATCAAGTATTAACTTGTTTCATCATTTGAAACAACACGTTCGATATCCGCCACAATATTGTTGAAAATGAGCAAATGTCTGTGTACTTATAAGTAGCGTAAACGATAATTCAACTTTGAAATAGATTTCTCGATAGATAAAGAGAGATAGATTCTCAGTATGGTATTCGTCAACGAAGAAATTAAAAATTCGTTCGAAAAATACAGCGACTTTTATCCTCATACTATACACAAAAGTGCCAACAAATATAAATGCTGAATTCAACTTTGAGGCTTACAGTCTGTCGCCATAAAAATTCGCTGTGGAACTTCACCATACAAAATTCCTCATAAATCAAAAGAAGTAGATTTACGATTACAAATGTTCTTCGATTTGGATCTCCGTCTGACTGGAATTTTCGTTACGTGGTATTGCGTGCGCGCGAATGATACGCGAGGCACACGACTGCGTGCGAGGGAAGAAGAACGAAAGAGGAAAGAGAAACGAGAGAAAGAGAAAGAGAGGAAGAAAGGAGGATAGGAAAGGAGAAAAGGAGAAGGAAAGAGAAATCCCGCGGGCAGTCGGCCGACCACGTGGGTGCCGCCCCCGTTGCCCCCGACATGGCCACGTGCCAAATAACTCACTTGGCACGCGTAAACAATTACTCCGAAACTCATGTTATCGCGCTACATTACGCGTATATATCTCACGTTGCCTGTCCGCAAGGCGTGCGTTTCGCGTCGTCTTCCGAGCGCTCAACCTTCAGAAACGAGCTGGTCCCGCGCGGGAAAGTTTCCTCCTGGGAACGTTCTCCTGAGGGATTTGTCGTTCTCCGCCGCTCTACAGATGAGACATACGTCGTATTTACCATTTCTGCTTTGATACAATTATTCTGGGCAGAAAAGAATCTGGCTTAAATGCTTCCAACTTTATATTGTTTAAGAATTATCTGGTTTCATTGAAAATGATTAATATTGTAAAACTAGTATATATGCAACATTGTGTTAAATATTATCGCATTACATTTGAGGATAAATTTGTTTTAAAAGAACAAGTTTTTGTTGAAAAATATGAATACATTTACTTCATGTTTTTATCATGTACTGTATGTAAAATTTGAATCTCGTTCAAGTATTAAAATTGTACAAAATGGGAATTTTGGATTGAAGAAATTTATATTTGTGCAAGTTATTGTTAGTTTTAAAAGTATACGATACTTAAGAAATATTATTTAACAAACTGATGAGACAAAATATGTATGCATATATGTATTATAAAAATATCAACTATTATTCTATATTAACAATGGTATATATTTTAAGAGTTTTCTCTCGCAGTATACTCAAGGTACTATATTTTCTACAATAAATTACGAAATATTTTATGTTCTTTATTATCGATATACAACGTAAAATTAACTTCGTATTTATAAATTGATATTATTTAAAATAGAACAATCCTAATAAATCATAATGCAAATTATTTTCGCAACAAGAAAACATGAAGAAGTGCAGAATGTATTACATATAAGAAACATTAAATTAGGAAATCGTCCAAATAACAAATTATCAATTGTTTAATATGAAAAGTAACATGACAAGCTTGTAATTAACAATTAAATTCTTCGTGTATATTAACCGAAACACTGAAGTCCGATACCTGAAATTTATAAAATTTCACTAACATCAATTTTTATTATAAAATGTTTTAGTTCTCTTCTATGCAATTATTTTAAATATAATGTTTATAATTCGAAGGATTATTGATTGCTATCCAGAAACCCGGTAAAACTCTTGATATCGGTTTGTTTTTATTCATTGGATATAATATTGGTGATTAATTACTTTGGCTGCGAGCTAAGGTACGGTATCAGTGTACACGAATACCGTATTATGATACTCAATCAGGCCTATACGAGGAATTCGACGTTTCTCGGGCAGCTTCCTTTCCGTGTTCGTGGATCACTGGCTAGAGTCCTGCATCTGCAGATCGTTTTGGGTATCGGCCAACGTCGATTCTCGATATCGAGGGTCGAGACCCGTGGTTACACGCCTGTTCAATGTTCGGAATTCGATATTTCCACTAAAGGAACGGCCTGAATCGAGTTTTCACCGATAAAGTATCCCTCGATGCTGCTGTCAAGTTACATTTCGCCCACTTGTCTGTCTGCGTGGTGGATGTAGCGCAAGATGCCTGTTATAAATTTTCTGAATCGTTACTTAAATAGGAGTGAGAGATCATTCTCGCGCCGTAGAGCTTCATTCAATCGTAAACCTGATAAAATATTTAGAATTTATATATATCTGCGTTTCATATATTTTAACTAATTTTAACAAACTGAGAAATACCAATCGGAATGTACAAAAGTTGAATATCTAACAGACAGATTTACATCTTTCTCAAGCATTTCAAAACAACTTCAGTTGCATAACTTAAACAACGTCTAAACAATCGTGGTACTGTAGAAATGGAATGTAAATCTGGATAAAAAAAACGCTTCATTGAAAAACAACTATCGTAATACTTGACAAAAAATTCATATTTATAAGCGGTGAGCTGACGTGGACTGTAGAGCCTATTTAAGGAGATTCAGAGTGATCAGACTACCTCCTGTGCACGCACATTGTCAGCTTTCGTTCCGGTTATCAGCCGGACGAAATATATTCCGATTGTATAATAAACGGTCGTTCTCTGGCGTATAAGTTATGCAAATCGATGCCGCGAATGATTTAGATGATAAACTGGATCGCGGTGGTGGACCACACACGACGTTCGCTCGCACCTCTCCTTCGAAATTGTACGTTTGGCCGCGCTAAATCGTTCCTCAGAGTAAATCCGTCGGGCCGCTGTCGTATGATTTACGGAACCACTGATACGTCGTAATATCGATAAAAATCTTGCTCGATCTTAAAATCGTGCGACTTGATGCATCGCGCGCCATCGTACGTTGATAAATTACAGCGATCTCTAGCTATGGAAGAGAGCTTGTACAATACAACGTCAGAGATAGAAACAAGAGTCGTAAAGGAATAAACGATGTTGCGGGTAACGCGGCCGATGCACCGATAGAGTCAAATAAAACGTCCTGCCGACAAAGATACCGACTCGTTAACAACACTAGTGCCTCGGTTACGACGGTCTTTCGATTCTAGTTTGTGAGACCAAAAGTCGGTTTGAAGAAGATTCAGGTAAAATCACTGGCGGAGAATCGGAGATTTTATATCGTGCTTCAAAGAGTTGTCAGAACTCGATAATACCAACGAGAAACTCGTATAAACGAACTCGACAGTTGCGATCAAGGACCATAGATATTTATGGATGCTGGATTGCTGGGAATGTTAGGGTGGAAATAGATTGTTTAGTTCAGAGTAACAATTCATATTAATAAGTTTTCTGAGAAAACATTCCTCTTACTGCGAGAAAAATTTCCTGAGTAATACAATGGGTCGAGGTATAGAAAAATGCACTCTACTTAACTCTTTCGCGACTTTAAACAGGACATCTTACTATTACAATGTCGGTTATGCAACGCTATGGAGACATCTAGATATAAGTTTTTAAATTTGATTATTACATTAGATAATCACACGCGGATGATCATTGAATAATATAATTATCAAGAAATATATTAATGAAATTATCAATGTATAACATACAACGTGTGTGTGTGTGTGTGTGTGTGTGTGTGTGTGTGTAATATGTAATAATGCGTATAATGTAATGCAATGTAATATATCAATATATTATAATATATAATAATATGTCATATGCATCTAATAAAATATATTCTCTTTTTAACATCAATTTTACTATGTAGACGAATTGTTAAAATTATGTTCGTTCATGATTACAATCGTCTTTAAAAAAAGTTGCTTATTATATGTAAAATACTTATCGGTAAGATAAAATACTCAAAAATCCTCTATTTTTAGGGAGGAGGTTATATTAAGAAACGAATTTCACAGTCATCCGGTTCTCTGATGATACCGTATTCGGTTGACTCGATACAAAGAATTCATGGAATTTCGCTCGGTTCAACTACTTCTTCATGGAATTCTTTTTATTCCGATTGATATCGCCGGCATTGTGATTCGCGGTTTATTTTCAGCGGAGAGGAGTCTAATTTTGCGAACGCGCCGGCTGCGATCGAAAAAACATGAACGATCGCGTGGGCAGACCTTTCTTTGCTTTCGTTCGTCTTCCCTTGTCCCCTTTTGGTTCTGGTCGCAAATTAACCGACGCGTGTACAGGCACGAACGCGAGAAGTGTTCGCGAGAGCAAACTGGCTCTTCTACCTTCTTTAAGTTTTGCGTGGTTGAATACTAATTTGTTGACACGCGGCGCGTTTAGGCGCCACGTCGGAGCGACCAAATTCCAAACGGCGCCATCCTGATATTTATTCAGCGAAATTCCTACGGTTAAGATATTCTTTATGTTTTTTTCTTGACGCACGGATGCAGTTATTCCTCCACGCTTTATTAGTGATCCCACTTCCGTCACACGTTACTACGTTTATTTTACGAACAGTTCGGAACTCTGCCTCGAATATATCATATCCTATTAGGATGCTTGCAATGGCACATGAATTTCGAAGTATCGTGCATGATAATAAAATGGAAACGTAATTGTTGTCCCAGATCTTCCTATGGATTTAATGAAATTTTTAACAAGTCATAATCAGGATCCTTTTGTATTATCGAACTAACATTATTAAGCTACACAAGTTATAAGTTACTCGTAGGTATGTATCATTAAATTCTCTTGTATTATAATAACAAGTTTGGTAATAAAATACATAAAATCTTTTAGAAGTAAATTTTTCGAATTACAAGTTATTTGACTGTGTTATACTATTTACATGTGTGACTTGTGTCGTAAATTTGTGAGAACGAAATCTATAAACTAAATAAATTATTAAAGTAAGTCTAATAACTCAATAAACTATAAATCTAATAAATCTATAAACTAAATTAATAAAGTAAATTATTGTACATAGAGTGATAGATATACGCTTTCATTCATAAACGAAAAATTTACAAAATGTAATATTAGAAAGTTAAAATTATGTACGCTTAAATCTCTCCTACGATTTGTAAAAATTTAAAAGCTAGTTAATTTATCAAAAGAAATAATCTCATTAAATAAAAAAATCATAATTATCATTACGATAAAAAAACCATAAAAGGACAGAATTACAATATGTATCTATCCTACATATAGTAAATACGTTTTTTAGAACGTACACTCAAAAGAGAACAGACGACGTATCATCAAAGATTTCAGTTTGTAAAAACAAAAGAAAAGAAGCACGAATTTGCGTCGGTGTCTACTGCGAAACGTTTGTCACCGATTTTACGTCATAATCGAACAGATGCGTTCTGAGCATTTTTCCAGAAGAGGTGCGTGGGTTTCGACGTAGCGTTAACGCCAGAAACTGCGTGGTCAGTGATATTTACTAGCGTACAGTTTTCACCCTGATTTGCTAGCCGTTTTCCATTAACCGCGTTACTTTTCACCGGTGACCTTCGTTCTGTCGTCGCTAAGGAGCCACGAATTTCGACCGATTTCACGTTTCGTCGACGACAGACGGTAGCTGGGATTCTGGTAGCAGCCCGCAGACGGAATTCCTATCTTGCTGCTCCCATCATCGGGTCGACAATGCAAAGGTTATCGACAATGGCGCACGGCCAGGAATAGCAGACGGTGCATTGTGTTTAGCAGTGTATAGGATATCCGGATAGAGGACGTCCACGAGTGCTGGAGCTTCAGGGAGAAAAGGGGTGGGACATTCGCGGTTCCGGATTCACAACCGTAGAACCGTTTGCTTGCATCATCCCGCGGTTCCAGCCCAAATATTTCTAGCTTATGTAACCGCTAATTGCAATCAGAAAGTAGGTCTTTTGTTAGCCTGATCTCGGTCAGGACATTTGCATATCGTGTCACGTCTTTAAAAGCTTATTCTGTTACTTCAAAGTGTACAATGTAGTTTAAGTAATATTAGTTTTATAGCTTATCAGGTGACCGAACGATATTTGTACATATGTATAATTTGTTCATATTTTATACTCCACCGCTTATAGTAGTAAACATAAAAAGATAAAGGTTACGACTGTATAAGAAAATATAAGATATTTCCTAAAAAAAATTGTTGCGAATAATTGGCAAATTTTTTGGCATTTGATGGTTCACTGGACCCTTTCATAGGATAAGTGGG
This sequence comes from Bombus huntii, assembly GCF_024542735.1. Taxonomy (NCBI): domain Eukaryota; kingdom Metazoa; phylum Arthropoda; class Insecta; order Hymenoptera; family Apidae; genus Bombus; species Bombus huntii. The sequence continues at coordinate 9,211,090 of NC_066246.1, forward strand.
ACACCGTTGCTGCTCTTCCGTGGAGAAGTTGCACGCCCCCTTCTCACTCCTCCGTATGAATTGGCACATAAAATTCTGCACTTAAAACAAATAACATTTGTTTCAAAAATTTGTCTCTACAGGGAGTACTTAAAAAGACACAATGTTAATTAATCTTTAGAGAGATAATTCTATTACTGTTATTACTAAAATTAATTTATAATTTAATTTACGTCTTCAAAATTTGTGATTGATTCTGACACGCATTTAGAATTTGATCTATTCACTTCTAAATGTTAATTTCTTCAGCTCGATAGTAACGATCATAGTACTATAATAACATAAATTTAAACGCTGAGACTTCGCTGCGTTTATGCTACGAAAAATCCAAAGAATTACTTAAAATAGGACAAAATTTTATATAACTGCTAATAATGTTCAAGAGAAGACACACATTCTTCTCGTTCCAACAAACGGCTCGCAATTCCATCAAAGTATAATCGCCGTATACGCGCGACGTGGAGGCTGCGTCAGATGAAAAACAGATCGATCGAGTTCTCCTCGGGCAAGAGATTCTGGAAATAACCGGGCAGCCGAAAAGCTCGACATTTAGGTTTTCCTATCATCCTGCCCGATTATTACCAATGCCGCCCGTTGCATCGTAAATACACGTTTTTAATATATCGACGATATAATTTGTTCAGCGACATCGAATATATTTCACCGTCGTCGACGTACATCCACTATTCGATGATTTGTAACGCGATTTCCGTGACCTATGCGGCGTCAACCCCGAGCACACATCCATGAGATAGGAAGGAAGTTACGTCGACGGCCCACACAGAGAGGCCGAAAGGGTATTCTCTCAAATAATCTTCGCATCGATCCGTTGAAGAAAAAGATTGAAAAAGGAAAAGAGGGTTCCCTGTACTGCGAACGAAGAACCTGCCTACGATGGAGGCTTCGATTCCACCCTTGCCACTCTTTTACGCCCACTCTCTTATGAATCAGTGGATGAATGAATCGACTTTGCCCTACTTTTCTACGCGTAGGAGTATCGTATCAGCCGGCTCGTCTGACATTTTCGAGACGCAACCACCCCTGGCCAGGTCAGCATCGCGGCGACGTCGTGGGCGTTGCTGACTCTATATCTACCCACGTAGTAGACAAAAGTCTGGGCTACACGACCACGCAAAAATTCATTTCCACGGTCGCTTCGTTTCGCTGGGAAAACAAAGTCGTATCGTCCGCGGATGCCAAACCGCGATGCAACCGCCGACGTCTGTACACACTACACACGTATGGATTGTACTCGGTTTATCATTTGTTCCACGTTTTCGGCGATTGTCGATCGCAATCAATCGGTCAATACCACAATCGGTGTCACGTTGCTTGCTGTGACGTAGTCTCTCGATGAATTTGCTATAGAGTCGTCGGTACGGATTGACAGCGAGGTTGGAGCGCGACTTAGAATATCGGGTAAATTTTGTGGGTGAAATTGTTTTCGACTTTATTAATTGTGGTTTGAAAAAGAATAAAGTTATTGGGTTTAATATTGATGGTTTTATTAAAAATATGTCTTGTGACATATGTGTGAAAAGCTCAGAATATAATATAATATTGTTATATATGTATTAATTGTACTTTCTTTCTTGAAGAGTATTATCATTTTTTTATCAGAAGTATCTTTGCACTCTGCTTTATTGTCAAACCTTATTTTGGTATCAAGCAGTTGAAGCAATCAAAAATCAATGAGTTATTATGTCAGATAGCTCTCATTGTAGCGCATTATTCTTCTTTCAAATATGAAGATTCAACGGCAATGAAGATTTGATAAGAATTGAAACATAATAAATTGTGACAGCAATGCCATTGAAATAATTGTGTCAAAATGTTATAAATATCGGACAAAAATTGACAAGGAAACACAAAATATAACGCGTTGAACAGAATATATAATTATAACAAAAATTTTGTATGGAAACGAAATATGTTAATATTTAATATAAAATAAATATAAAAAAATGAGTAACGTTAAATAATTCTAGAGCTATATATTTGTATTAGGGATAAAACTTACGGTGAATGTAACGAACCTGGAAATAAAGTACACTACGAAGTGTCGTATCGTATAGTGTCGTAGTAGTGAGCGTAAACTGGACTGACGTCAACTATGTCCCTGGTATTTCGAGTATCCATTAGCTTCGAGTAATCATTGAAAAATATAAAACGGAATTTCGCAAGCAAAAAATCACACTTACATACGGTATTCGTCCACACACTGTTACTAAACTGTCATGCAAATTAACAGCTTTCACCTATATAACGTAGACACTTCTTCATTTATTACGAACTTGATAAAACACGTTAAATGAAAACAGTAAACGAAAATATAAATACGAGATATATTTTCTGAATGAGACGATAATATTAAAACAAAATTTCCATGGGTGTGAAGTCTACTCTATGTGATAGGTAATTTAAAAATTAGTAACTATTATAATTATCAATTCAGGTATAGCTGATATGGAGAAGCCAGAACTGCAACTTTCTTTTAAAATTTACTCATTTCATCACTTTGTCTTACGAACCTTTTTTCCAAAACGTTTCTCAATTATGACATGCGCCACAAGATGCGAAGAAATTTCAATACTTTTTAATCTTTCGAAATATTTTATCGATTCATTAAGTTTGATTTTGTCTCGTGAACTCTTTTCCCAGAGTCTTTTTCATACTATTTCCATACAAATTTTATATATCTTTAAAAAATATTTTATCATCGATTATGTTTGATTTTTATAATTTATGGGAATATCGCGTGTTTCGCTAATTCTTACTAGATTCTAAATAAACAGGTTGGATAAAGTTGTGACAGGTGACGCAGCACAAATAAATCGAAGTGTACCGGGGTCGTTTACCGAACGTGAGCACGCGCTCGCGAAGCAGCAGCGTTTTCGCAAAGACTGAGAGGCAACGTCCGCCGTCGTGGCCGTTGCATCCTCTTCGTAAACGAATCGGCCACGTGCGTCGGGGAATTACCGTTTCATTATACTTCACTGCAAAGAGAAACAGAAGAACAGCCTGTGAACACGATGTTGAGGCAGGCTCGCAGTGTAGTAAGCATAAAATAAACTCGGAGACGCATGGGGTTCTACGTATGCCTCACGCACCAACCAATACGAATCGTGTGTAGCTGCAAATAATAACGACCTTCGTACAACGCATTTCAAAATCTGTGCAATGTTCACGCTTGGTACATCGTACACATTCAAGATCTCGTTGCGATAGGCAAAGAAATTCGTTTTATCAATTTGATATCGCGAATAGGTAATATATATTATATATTCAATTTTCCAACGCGTAAATTATTGTTGTACGCTGTTGTTTGTAAGTATTAAAATACTTGCTAGTCTTATAAAAGACGTAATAATTAATCAAAATAGCGAATAGAATCAAGAGTTCGTGCAAAGTAACGATTCGGAATATGCAGTCAGAACGTTAAACATTTTTACAGGCATTTCGTTCGGTACTGTAAATTTTCACAACCCGAGAACTGTTCGATCAATAAACAAATATACGCGAACCATCGCCAGTACTCTATGTATCTTGTAAAATCATGTAAAACCAATACTACAGAACGTACGTAAGAAGAAGGAAATGCGTATCATCGATCACAGTTATCATGAACTATACGAACTTTAAGCTATAGTCATGTACGATCTGTGGTTCGTTTGCTAGAATATTCGTAATATCTATCCTCCTAACGTTCCGCGAAATCGAGGATAACATTACGAAGGAGTGTTGGCGGTACGTGGCTGCCGCAATACAAGGAGGATCTATGCAAAAGCCGTATATAACCGATCGAACATGATCCAAAGAGGCGGAACTTCCACGTTCTTAGATATCGTGCCATTCTTTTCGATAGCCATACATAACTATCTATGCTCCCTTTTCTCAACGGTCTGCTATTCTATCTCGTTCTCGTTCAAGCGTTCGTTCATTCAGAACGCGAAATCAATGAACGTTATTTTGGGCGGAAGCTGCCGTCTACGAGTGACTGACGCAAGCTACGCACAGCTTTCTGTAACTGCATATTTGCGTTCGCGTTTTTACAAGCGTGTTTGCGCGAAAAATATTTTACACCCGACCGAAGGCAAACGGATATGCACCATTTTTGTATCAGACGAGTGAACTGTTTGATATTATTTCGTACGACAGCGTGCTTGGAAATTTCTTCTGTTCTTTATAAGTAAGATATAAATTACAGGATAGATTTCGTTTTGATCCAAATTGATCGATTTCTATGTTTATTAATTGATTAAGCTAATATTTCGAAAACTATGTAGATGGAGATTGATTGTACTTATTGTCGCATATTTCCACTAATATTAATTATCAGCGTGTATTTGTAATTTTATACGTTGCACAAAAGAATTATATATTGGTATAAATAATAAATTAATAATTGTAAGAAATAAATAATATAAATTAATTATTGTAAGAAATTTAATCAATGAGTTTTTATATATCTTTGTTTTATATTTTATATATATAGTTTTTATAATCTTACAATTAGGGTACCGATCTCTGTACATTCTGATGTATATAGCTTTATAAAGACATAATGAAAATGTGTCAAGAGGTGGCATTTATAAATGCTTCCAATTAACTTGAATTCACGTTTAATTAATGCCAAGAACTTTTTTCCGAATAAGAGGCCAAGAAACCTCTTATAATGTTATAATTAACTATAATTAATATAATTGCATAGAAACTGCAAATGTTTCATAATTACAAGAGACACTCACCACTTAGATTTTATTCGCTGGCATAGTTATTTGGTAATTATTCAATTTAGTATGTCAAGCGGTCGTACATAGGGGAAGACAAATGTACTCCGTTCAACCACGTAGTACAATAATTTACTGGTGCGTGACTTTCGACTGAATTAGGATTTGTGGTGGTCGGGGTAGACGTTATTTTTAGTTCTGTAGCGATGAATTGAAACAGCCCAAACTTGTTGTTTTCCAAACAAGTTACATGACAATACGATCACCATGTAATTTGCTTATCAGTTTATTTAAAAGAAATAGAGGATTTGTCAGAGATGTCAAATATAATTTTATATCGGAGAAACTTACTGTCTGTAATTTTTCAAATACGCTTCGTTATTTTTATGAAATAACTAGTTGAGCTCGAAATTTATATTCAAAAGTGAAATTTTGATTTAAATATTATATTTCGATTATTCTATATTCTATCGTAATCGATATTATTACAGAAATAAATATTTTTATTTATTCTTTATAACAAAACGTATTAATATCAAATTAAACATTCCTTTTTTACAACATCTGCAAACAATGTACGAACGTTCGTTTGTCGTAAAACGAAACACTAAACTTTCTCATAAATAATAATTTTTTTAATGACAATTCTTAATCGTATTCTCCATTCATACAGAGATATAATGTAGAAAAATCATCGTCACACAACAGAACTGCAGATACCACAAACCGAGCTAAACGAAGGCGATAAACTTTATAAACTGTCTGCGAGGAGGTTTCTCTCAGTTTTATTGTTTCAGCCACGTTGAATCTTCACAATCAACGCTGTTTCATCATCCCTCGTGTCGGTGCAACATAACGAGGGTGTGTTCGGGCTTATTCATTTCCATCGCTTCACGAGAAAAAAAAACGGATAGTTAAATCTAATCGTTCGATGTTAAACGCGTTATTTCTTGCCTTCGACATTTGTTCGACATTTTTTGTTCTACAGTGACGAACAAATACATATTGGCACCGACCAGACTTTACTGTGTAAAATCCTGTAAAATGTAATTTTGGAGTCTAGAATCTAAATGTAATGCAATTCATAATCAAATAATGAGCAAATAAAAGCAAATAATGAAATATTGTGATGTGAATAATGAAATATTATAAATAAGTGTGATGACTTTACAAATAATGCAAGTTTTAAGATGTATATATTTATGAAATTTCAAAATGTTCTACATACCTCACATAATATATTTATAAAAGCTTTTCATAGTAAATATCTTTAGGTAGGTAGATAATTTTATTGATAGCTTTCAAACTTTTCAATCTGTCAATACGATCGATTAAAATTGTATAAATTTAATTCTAGGGGATGTTTCGAAAACAATAAACTTTTCCTTTTTTTATCAAAAATATTCTGTTATAATAAGTTCTATCGATATGGCAAATTATTATTTGTATTTATACGGTGTATCATAGATAAAACTTACATTGTACAACGTGTCGTTGATAAAACTTTTAAAGGGACTTAAATGAACGTTAAAATCGATCGGGAGTCGCGTAAAGTAATTTTCGGAATTTTAAAGACCGGTTTCACTGATTTACCATGTAAGACTCGTTCTTTGTTTACGGCGCAATCTTTTCCTCAATTAAACGAAATTATCTGCTGCCCGGTAGAAAAACGTGGCGGAAATTAACGAGTCGTAAAATTCTGGACGTTAATAATGACATTCTTACGCTGCGCCGCGGCTCTGTTTCGATTCGAGGTCGGCACCATCTCCAGAATATCGAAAGAAATACTCGGCTTGAATGGCGTTCGCATTGTCATTTTTAGTAACGGTGAACAGCCAAACATAAAACGGATCGTCATAAGGATGTACCGAATTACGATCTCGCTCGCCTCGTGCACATCGAGACTTTTAAGGTGGTCAACGCGTTTCTTTCGCATCTTTCTCTCGGTTAATCCTTTGGTGCATGGGTTTTTCCGTCGTCGCGACATCTCTTTATGACATGTTCATAGCGGTCTAAACGATGCAAGGTCAAAGCCCGACGTGCAAATTTCTCATGCGACAACACGATGTAAATTTACGTATTGCATGCCATTTTGAAACATGAATCTACGAAGTGGACATTAAATGAATAATGCATCGTCATGGAAGAAAATATTCATATGGTTTGTACAAATATAAAGCAGATTTACATCGACTCCCTCACGTGGTATACATTTTTATTTGATTTACATAAATATTTCATTAAAACTAAGAATCTATTATTTTTTAAGTTAATTTTATGAGCTGACAAAGGATAAAGGATAGTGAGCATTATCATCGTTGTTATCAAGAGGTTTAACAAATATTACAAACTTTGTATTCCTATTTTGAATCCTAAGAAGATAAATTTGTACCAGTAAGTCATGTTTTGTTCAGGCTTATAACTTCTGTCGATACTTGGTTGATGGAAAGAAAATGATCGAAGAATTTCTTTTTCTTCTATATTTCTTCTATATTATATTCTTCCTAGGTTATTCCTAGTTTTAACCGAAAATATTCTTATACCATAAAGAAAAGGCAAGTGTAATCTTCAAAACACTTTGACGTGTTAAAAGGAATGTAAAAAGTCTTTCGTGCGTTTGCGACGAATCAGAAAGTATCGATTTGTACCTGATAATGTACCACCTAGCGCTGCGCAAACATCAATTATCACCCGACGAATTGCAACTGATACGCGAACAAACAAAGGAAAAAACCATAAGAACAGGTATATAAAAATCATCGTATTTTGATCGATGTTTCAAAGTCGAAAGCTCAGAAAAATCTTATTCGCGGTAACATACAATGATGTAAAATTCCGTACGAGAAAATATATGTTACCGTACAGTATATCCATAAAATAATGGTTCTATAATTCCCTCGAATATTATACAATATGCTCGAAAATCTATTAAACGCGTCTAACCGCAAATATTTCCATTCAAAGAACACGTCGTCGAATTATACGATCTCCAATGCGACACGAAACATTTGAACAATTTTTAACGAAAATTTTATACAGCACATATAGGTGATATATTCATAAAATAATGTTAGATGTTCAAATACCTTCACAAGTCCCAATACATGTATACTCAAAAATTTATCGAACACATCTAGCCGCAAATATTTCTATTCAAGGAACACGTTGTCGAATTATACGATCTTCGACGCGACCTTTCAACCGAAGCTCCAACTGTTACGGCCCAGTAAACCGCGAATATCTTCGCAGCGATAGCCGAACGTAAAAAAGACAGAAACAACGAAGGAAGAAGAAAGCTAGGCAGAGAGCATAGCATAGCGCGATAATGTCGCAGGACGAGCATGTGGAACCGGTTGAGAGAGAAGCAAACGCGCGGCGGTGATGCGGTCGCGCGCTCTCCTCGTCGCTGGCACGTGTGAGTGAAGTGCGCGTTGACAGAAAAGTGAGCGATGGCTCGTCAAGCTAGCTGCCGCTGACAATCGATGACAGCCACAGCCACGGGCACAAGCACACACACTGGACCACACACAAAAGTATAGCAGCGATGCGCGCGAGTACGTGCGTCTCTGTGTGGCTACCATAGCACGACCGCTCCTTTTCACGGTGCTCACCAATTCATATGGTAATCGCGAGCCCCGCCGCGTTATTCTGGCTTTATTAAGTGCACCGCGTCTGACCCATTTCGCCTGTCAGCCCAGCTCCAGGAATTTCTGAGTCACTCGAGCCACGATACACCACGCGACTAATGCTTACGGTCTTCCTCACATTTTGGGCCTTACAACTTTTAACCTATTCGTGGTCTTTTTAGTGAACTTGCAAGCTTCAACTTTTACGGTGTCATCTTTTAATCTATACTAATATTATAAGCAGAGAAGACCTGTACGTGGGCATGTGCGCGTGTATCCGAGGTAATCAGGGAAGCTGTTCGATCGATTTGCATATTTCTTTCACCGTTAGAGAGCACATTTCGTCCAGATGGACACACGTTATATTTTATTACGCTTGCTCCTCAGCGAACAACGAACATAAATGCGACCCAAGTCGGATTTACGCAACTTGCTTTCCACTGTACTGTTGCGCCTCACTCGATCGACAGTCGATCCTATGAATATTTCTCCAATGGTGTTTGCTATTTTGATTTATATTGCAAACGACAGTGAATTTAGAGTCGTGAAGTTAAATCCAGATCGGTTCATCACGATTCTACGCTGACGAAGTCGCGGACGACAGCTAGTTATATACTTGTTAATATACTGCGGATACTTTCGTGGATACGATCGAAGACTACGTGGGAAAATTACGATTAGTATATATTTGTGGATTTTTTAATTTTTATATTACTCGGTGACTAAAAGATTGTATTGTAATATGAAAAGAAAAACGATCTTCTATGTGCAAAGATAGATATATTATTTTTTAAAACTAGGTAATAAGTCCGATATAAGACCAGCAGAACAGCTAATATAGCAGTATACAATGTTTTCAAAATACTCAAAAATGCATAGATAGCAAGAGCGCGTATCTCATCCTAAAATTGTATAGTGAAAGAAATCGTATAAAAAATCGGTTTAAATAATATGAAAGTCGACAGTGTACTGAATTAAAAAATTGCACTCCTATAGAAAACAGAAAGTATGACATATGATAATCCTCGCCTATAATTTTGTATAGGTGATTGAACAAATAGAACTTCAACAGAGCTTTGTCCTGCCTACGAAATATTATAACAATTACCCTAAATAGTGCCTCAAATATATTTTTTCTTCGTAATTTATATTTCTTCGAAATTTCATGATTTTTATTTCCACGCCGATGTCGTTGTAACGTCTAACTAAAAATTCCTACAAACTTGAACTCGAAATGTACGCACGTTAACAAAATGCACGATCATCGAGTCATTCCCATCGAACAGTAGTATAAGTTTAAAGTTCCGGTGAAACGACGACGAAAGAAACGTTCTCATCTCGGTACGTACCGTTCAAGCCGCTAATTTCAACTGGTTGCAGCTTGTGGAGCGGCAAAACGTGGTTAATCGTCGAGCTCGTTTCGAGGGATCGTTGGTGAAACAGCGGAATGAATAGCCATGGTTATTTGGCCGGAAAGGGTGGAACGGGCCGCCCGATGAAGGGAAGAACGACGCCGCGAGTCGAAAGCGGCGAGGCAGAGAGGGCGGACTGTCATAAATTTAAGCAACAATTAACATTCAGAGTCGGTCTGTTCCCACAGAACCGCCATACGTATCTGTATCGCGGTGAGCGGCCGTACAAAGTCAGCTTCGGCACTGCAGCTCCGTGAAAAAGATGCATGCACGCGAGTCTGCGTTCGGTCGGTACGCGGAGAAAGGAATGGAACGATAGACGCAAAGGTAAAAGGAAGAAGGAGCACGATACATCGTTCAGAGGTTACAGGTTAAACTGTTCTCTCAACGCCGTCCCTGATTTATTAATCATCGCCGCAGCCGCAGGCTACCTATATTATTATCCTCTTTCCATCTGCCACTTCATTTTTCTCCTCGAAAAACATCCGCGCGATTTTTAGCCGAAACACGACACCATTATACCGATGAAAGTCACTTTACATTGGTGGACGATGTACGATTGCCTTGTCGTATGTAAATTCATCAAAGTCGTCGTCATCAAAATTTGTAATGCTTGTTGATAAACCAGTTATTAAATGTGAGCACGTTAACTAGAAGCAGGTCTAGAAATAAATGTCTAAAAGCAAACAATTAAGTAACGCAATATATATATGAGCGACTATATATATGAGCACTTACGCTTTATAAATATAAAATAATTGAACTGAGGATATGTGTAAAAATGTTTTATTTATGTAGACACAATTGAAAAAACGAAAGCTGGAAATTTGTTCTATCCATTGAATATCGTGAATGATGATACTTTATATCAGTTGTAAAAATCCTAACTATAATGAAAATGTTCTATGTATTTTTGTATTTATTTGTACATTCTGTGTATTTTTACAGTATTGTTATTACTTATAAATTAAAACGTTGATTTTGATATTCTATTATATCTTAATTGCTGGAATAACCTTAGCAGACGAAACATTATCGATTATTGAATCAACGTTGACGCGACGAGCTTCATATTAAATTCGGAAATGGATGCGACACTCCTTCCGAATTGGATGGAAAGAGGAACGAAGTGCTTTCGCCAACCAAGCTGCCTAATGCAGACATCGATAAGAGGTTCGACGATTAATATGGCATTACACGTGTACGCATAGTTCAAGATCGTATCGCGTTGCTACTTTGGTGCCAAGAAATGAATTTCAATTACAAATATGATCTGCTGTAACTATGTATGTTTTACCACAAACAATCTATTATTATCAGAATGCAAGCTACAAATTTTTAAACTACAAATATTCTGCTACATCAGTGTCCAAAATCTTTGCGATAGATTACAAAATATATCTTTAAACTACGAATGTCATAATTTCAGACAAATATTAGTACAAAGTTTGTAAATTAGTAATAAGGTAAATTAATAATAAAAACCATTATTTTTTAACAAATACGTAGAAACCATTAAAACAAAATTGGTTGTCGAATGGAAGTAAATATAAACTTTAACTATGTCCCAAGATAAATTCACGAAGAGGATTGAAATTAAAATTGTAGATATTAACTTAAGTTATGTTATGGATGTTTATCACTTAAAATCATGTTGATTATTATGTCAAATTATCCGAATAAAACAGATTCTGTGAAAAGTCAATTAACAGTAATACAGTTAGCAAGTATTCTTATTAAAATGAAACATCTCATCGATTAATGTTAATCTTAAATTATTCATAGTTTTTAGATAAGATTGTTCGAAACTTGAAATCATAGTAAAATATTTGGAGCATTCGTAAGGCAATTTTTAGAGCAATAAGATTTAAAAGCGTCAGAAATAATTCTCGTGCGCCATCAGTCACTGCTTTCACGTTCGTTTCAAGCGATCAGTAGCACAAGTCTGTCACATAGCCACCAGTCGCGTCTTTCATACGATGAATTCGCGATAATTACATGTTATACTACTACCTACATGTATTTACACGATGAAAATATCCATGTTTATCGCGAACAATAGCACATAATTAATGTAATTCCTAATCAAAGATGAAGAAAAAATGACTTTTAAATATCAATAAACTATTCCATAAATTGTGATATTTAAAATTTACATATTGTAACGTTTTAACATTTGAAATAAATTATTACTTTATTAATATCATCGTTGTTACATTTCTTTCCTTTTTTTTTAAGAAATTTAAGAGAAGAACAAAGTGGAACTCTATCACGTTAAAACAACACTTGTCAATTTCCTTTCAAAATTTCAATGTTTCATCAATATTATTTGCTTCAACACTATAAATTTATTTTATCGCTCTTCTCTAAAAATTCTCTCGTTATTGTACCTTCTATCTAAATACAATTTTTCGTAGAAATAAATTGTCTTGTTCATCGCACAATACATAACTAAAAATGTTCCGTGAAAATGTTATCGAAATAAACTGTGATGTAAAATTTCTATATGTACACTAAAGATATATTCAATACGATATTTTTAAAACACTTTCTCATTTTGATTAACAATAGCCAGCTATAATTACGATTGTCAAGAGTTTTAATTAAAGATTTACATTATTTGTCCAAGGCGAAGTACCACACGATTGAATACCTATAATAAACATCCCATTCCCTCCCTCTCATTGTTAGCCTTTTTGTATCCATCGATAGCATCGCTGGTTATGTATCACGACTTCGTGTAATGCAACACCATCCACATTTATCTGGACTTACCCGTACGATAAGATCTCGCCGTTATCGATATCTGTTCGTATCGATCAAAGGACTCGAGGATAGTAAGAACATTCAACGATGTCGTGGGAGGTAAGAAGTGGAAGATCTCAGACTGGTCTTCTCGATCACACGAATCCAACTACAGTTCATTCGCACGTTCCGATTACGTGAGATTCGTACTTTGTTCGTTTTAATTAGAATCAGCACGGGTCCATATTGTCATCGTAAGTTGTGCATAAATGCACGCGATATCATTATCTATTGCGTTATTGGAAAACAAGTACGTATATCTCTCACAAATATCATCGCACTAAGTGATATTTGTTAAACTCAATTAAAATAGATTAAAATGTTATTGGAAGACAAATGTATCTCTCAGAAATACATCTCGTATCACAACGTTAGATGGTATTTTTTAAAAGCAATCGAAATAGGTTTGTTAGCTAGTTCTAAAATAAGAAAAATTAATCCGTAAGAAGATTTGTAATCGTATTGAATGATATGTAGATAGTTTCGAGTAAGTAATGGATCACAGTAAAATCGGTTATTTGCGTCTGTTCGGAAAATCTTATTTCTCTCTTGTTCTTATTCACTGAACTTTGAAATTATTTACAACTTTTCGATCTTTTATTATCAAAAAAAATGTATTAGTCAGCCACTTGTGTGGCAATATTGTATGATTACATTTTGTATGAAATCAGCGGGCTCAATTATTTTTCCATGCTAAAATTGAACAATGACTAAAATCTGAACGATAAATACCCGAAAATTGATCGTCCATTTAATAGAAATATATAAAGCCCATGATTCGTTCACAGTTTCTCAAGAATTCCATCTCCATCAACTCCAATTATGCACGAGATACCTGCACTTTCTTGAAACACGAACTTGACACGCGAAAACGAAAAATACGATTATTTGTTTGAAGTCAAAGGTATTTTCGGGATCTTATCACAGTTTGAAAAGGAGTAACGACACGGGAGTATAAAAGCTAAGATATCGAGGCTACTTTCATCAGTGAATTATTCAACGTTACCAGCGTGCAACCGCGATCGTGTATTGCTACGAGCCAGCTAGCGCTCCATATGCGCCAACAGCTGACTGTTTGCAGTACTAACGATGCACACTAATCGCTAATTGCAAACCGTTTTAATTATCGACTCATTGTTCGAGAACCGCGTACATAAATAAAGTGTGCGAAAATACGGTGACGTGTAGCAACTTTATCTGAGGATACCTCGTTCAGCCTCCGGGCTGCCACTGGTTACACATCGACATATGGTACAACTCAAGTACACATTGTTTCGCTTAACACATTGCTGATGAGTGGGCTGCGGCCTTTCATACATTTTTGCGAAATTTAAAAATACACAGGATGCGTGTACTAATATAGAAAAGTACACAGAATATCCAACATGATGTACTCACTATAATTTCTGACAGCTAAAATGAATATTTGGATTCTATTTCCCATTACCTGTATCCATAAAAGTACACATTCGCATAGAAATCTACAATCTATTGGTAAAAAAATAAGAAATCTCATTTTTCTATAAATTTTACTAATTCGAAATCCTTCTGCGTGATTTAATTAAGGATACTCTACGAAATACAATGTTTCCCAAAATTGTTATACGTATCCGTAAATACTTCTATGTGAATATTTATCAAGGAAGAGAAATTGTATTTTGTCTCGCAAAGTAGAAAAAATAATGTACAGACGTATTGGGAAATATAATCGATTACCTTGTCAAGCCATAAGTTACCAAGGAAAACTATAAATTACAAGTGCTAGTCACAAGTCAAAGGGTAAAGATAGTTGGTTCAAAGAATTTAATGTACATATTTATCACCACTTCTTGCATCTAATGTCAGGACATAATGTCAGAATGTTCAAGACACTCCGACGCCAAAAATTTATCCTCCTTTTTCTGTCATAGAAATATTCGTAGGGAACTGAATCTAATAAAGTGATTTTTGTGGAGAAATTCTCTTATACAGGGTGGTTGATAACTGGTGGTATAAGCGGAAAGGGGGTGATTCTACGCGAAAAAAGAAGTCGAAAATATACAATAAAAATTTTTTTTTAATTTTTCTTTTTTTTTTAATTTTTCCATCGAGACAACGATTTACAGTGAGATCCGTTATAACGAGACATGATAAAGTGCACGCGTACCGAGCGAAAATTCAAAGTCGATTTTCTCGAAAACAAAGCCTCAAACGAAAAATTTTTATTCTATATTTTCGACTTCTTTTTTCACGTAGGATCAGCCCCTTTCCGCTTGTACTACCAGTTACCAATATATATAATATATTGTATAACAATACTTCTTCACTTACAAATTAAGTTCGTATTTGCATAGCACTTTAAATACCGTGAAACTAAAGAAACCATGAGGATGATCTGACAAATCATCGGCTTAATAATATGCTAAGTATTCGATTTTTGACATTTTATCGTATGATATTACGTACAAACAATTTATCAAAACTTCGTGGAAGTAACTGAAACGATGGCGATGAGAAAGTTTCAGTTGACACCATGCAGCTCCTGTATCTTTTACTCTCGAATGGAAAAATCGGATAAGAGGGACGCGATCCGGAACGAAGGTAATCGCAGACCATCGGAGTTGGAATTGTAAACACGGCTTAAAGTCTGGATAGACGAATGCGGCGCCAACGTAACGCTGACGCAACACGTAAGAGGAGAGTAAACGCGAGACGATATGTCTCGCGGCGAAAGGCAATGTCGTATCATCCTGGATTTTCCGGGAGAACAGCCGGCTACTTCGCTTTTCGAGTGAATTCAATTGTCGCAAAAAAACTGCACTGCAGTTTTTATCAGATTACTGTTACGCAACAATCGATATTCCAATGGAAAGAAAAATGACAAAATGCAAATTGCGTTCTGAAAGAACGTTTCCTATTTTTCTATTTCGACAATTTTGCATATTCCCAAGTTAACAAGGATTCTGTGTCAATGCATGAATTTGTATAAAAATTTATTTTTATGTATAGTTTTACCAAATTTTTACGAAATATTACACGATGTATTCATACTTCTTTTAATCTTTCTGATCTTAATAATATCACATACTAATTATATAAATAGCTGTACGGTACCAAAAATTACAAACTTACCAAGAATAGACGTGAAGCGTATGTTTTATTAACCCCCTCACGTTTCATGTGTATACGCAACATTATGCATATTTTAGTAACTTATTAATTAACTAGTTGATGCGAATGCATTTATTTTTTGTAAATCTGGTATTAAGCCATAGTACGTTATGCTTTGTTTATAATCCAGAAAATATGTTTTTATATCTTAATAAATAATAAAGTAAACAATTTTGCTGCCCAGCTAAACAAAAATTTGATCTTGAAGGGAGTAACAATAATACCAAAATGTTTGTGTTCCATACATAACGCGTTAAATGGACGGTGTTCAGACGGAACATGCAAGCCATCGGGCCTTTGAAATGGAATATTTCAAGAATTTGTCGTTCGTTATACAGCAACGATGATAGCAAATGGATTCCATCGTCCATCCTATGACGCACGCGATATTAATCAACTTTCTTCGAATCGCCGTACGCCCAAAGACCGAGATTATTTTTGGCCGAATGTTTTCTGCTAAAATTTCGCGATCGATGCGTCTGACGTAGCTCGTAACGTTACCATTCGCGTCAAAAACAGTCTGTTATTACCCTGTAGCCGACGTTTTTGGTGCGTCATACACACGCTATCTTTCTCCAACGGAACGTTCAACTACTATGCTTTCCCACGATGATGTCCCCGATATATTCGCGTTATAATACGTTAATTGTTATCGATGATTGGAATCACTAAGTTGATGAACTCGTCGTTTATTAGCAAATGAGACATTGATTCTTACTTTTCACAGTATTTTGTATAATTAAAGCAAATAGGGTGGTATTATTTATTTCAAAATATATACTGACAAATAGCATATACAGGGTGGTTAGTAACTGGTGGTACAAGCGGAAAGGGGATGATTCGACGCGAAAAAAGAAGTCGAAAATATAGAATAAAAATTTTTTTTAATTTTTTTTTAATTTTTCCATCGAGACAACGATCTACAGTGAGATCCGTTATAACGAGACGTGATAAAGTGCACGCGTACCGAGTGAAAATTCAAAGTCGATTTTCTCGAAAACAAAGCCTCAAACGAAAAATTTTTATTCTATATTTTCGACTTATTTTTTCGCATAGAATCACCCCCTTTCCGCCTGTACCACCAGTTACCAACCACCCTGTATATTTCTGTATAATACGATGAGCTAAAAAATTTATCAATTTATCTTAATTGTTATCTTATTGTTTATCTTGATAATTTTTAATTTTATTAAGATTTATCAATAATAATAAATAAATCTTCGTTTATAAAAAGTATAAAATTCTTTAACAATCATAATGATTATTAATTCGGAGACTAATATTACAGTAGTACTAACTAACACTAACCAGTACTAGGACTTCCGACGTAATTTGTTCCACCTGATATATCTTATGGACCCTTTTTCCAGAAAGTTGTGCGATTATCAATTTGCATACCGACACAAGATTCTCGAATAAAAACATACGTACAATTTAATGATATTTAAAGATATTTACAAGTGTATCATGAATAGACAACTTTAACGATCGCGTCAGTATGTACAATAACGAATAAGCCTCCTACCTCTCCTAATCGAGTAAAAAGCGAGAAAAAGCTGTGTACCACTGAAAAGAGGTACAGAGGAACAAGAAGATCCACGCAGCGGCTTCCAACGACGTAACAAAATAAACGATAGCGAAGGACGAAGAAGAAAAGAAAAAGGAATGAAAAAGGAAAAAGGGGGATGATGAGGGCGAAAGAGAAGAAAAGAAATAGGAGGAAGAGAGGGAGGAGGGGAATTCGCAAAATCGGCGTGGCGAGGGCCTCGAGGTGGACGATGCGTAAGGCAATAAATATCGTGCGATTAGATCTTCGAAGCAGCCGCTGTTGGGGTTGCTTACGAACAGAGGGAGCGTCTATTAATCACTCGACGTTAATCAAGCCAACCGCTAAGTAGGCCGCGCCACGGCATTAAAGTGCATTGCCACGTATATCTCAGTGGCGCGGCGCTCGCTGTAGCATGCGATTACGCGACGAGATTCAACTCGGTTAGTCCGGTCCAATTTTACGTAGAAAAGATGCGTCTGTAAACAAATTGATAATAAAAATGTTTTCGCATATGATTGAAAACAACGATATTCGAGTCTCTTATTTGCCAAACCAATTAACTCCACGAAACAAGAAACAGAGGAAATCGATGAAATTATATGAGATAAGCATCGACCAAATGTTTTGACACTATATAATTTAAATATATAATTCTACACTTCATCTTCGTAATATCAAATTGTTGTAGTCGTATCGAAATATTGCTAAATAATACGAAATTTGATACAGGTCTTAGACCTAATTAATTACTACGTGAATCCCGTAATAAATTCAGCGATGTCCAAATACTTTTCGTATTACCATTACCTTGCACATTTTTCATTACATAACCATCGAAAAGTAAAATCGAATCACTTGAGTTCAAGTGACTTGATAAATACCAGCGAGCCTTACATCGAATCATCTGATTTCAAGTCGCTTGAATTCAAACAGTTTGACTAATGTGAACAAGGCTGAACAGATACGCGTACAATGTGTCTAAATCGGTGGAAATACTCTGCATAAGCATAGATACAGATAGACAAATAGGTAGGCGAAGATCGTGGAAGAAGAGTGAAAAAGAAAGGTAGGGCTATCTATTCGAGCTAGGCCCATGTGTGATGAGCCTTCAGCCTCCTATTATTCGAACGAAGGCCCCTACCTACCGCAGACCACGCGCGTGCATCTTTCTCTCCCCATTTTTGAAGAATTAATCGAAACTAATTGCCAATCTGCGCCTAAAGGGAACCCGAGCCCTTTCGCCGCATAGAATTACGTCGGTCCAACTGCACGAGTTTTTCTCCTTCCGAAGACCCATCTTCCGCGAATATTCTATCCGTGATTTACCGTCTAAGCTAGTCAGACAATTTCTGAAGAGTAGAAAATTTGTTAATATTACACTGCGGATTGTATACCGTGTAATCAAGATAAGAAAAAATAGAGTTTAAATTTATCGATGTATATTAATAACCATTTCGAATAACCACTGTCTGTTAGATAAGCTTCTTTGTGTGTCTAGTAAGCCAGGAATTATAAATATAATAAAAGGAAAATGAGTAAGAAACGCGATGCCTCGTTGTAATTCTACGATATTAAAGCATAAAAATAGCGAATACCTGCTAATCTTGTTTAATACTTGACATAGTTTTATTTAACATACCAAACATCTGTGTTTTTAACCCGGTTGTTTACCTTCAACAAATCCACTTACCACGATACTAAAAGCAAAGTATAATTCCGTGACGCTATATTTTGACACGTAAATGGCACTCGGTATCTGGAAAGTAGCTGCTAAAGTTAGTAGGGAACACTGGACGAATCCAAAAGTTATAAGTATTGGTTGCAAAATATTTGAAAGAGATAGTCGTTCGATATCTAACGAACGTGAATTCGAATTTTATTGCATCGTGACACGCGTATTTTGAATATATCGCGGTGAAATGTGAAACTTCCGTTAAACGGCTAGCCGAAAGGAGAAACTGTAAAAGCACAGAAAGAGAATAAGAAATAAAGAAAGAAAGAAAGAAAGAGGAAGCCGACTCTTTATGGACTTGTTTGTCGCTGCGTGGCTTTTTACGAATTATTCGAAAAGTTTGAATCCGCGTCGAGGCGCATTCGCAGTACCGTTTTAGACGATCGCGCGGCAGTTAGATGAGATGATTTCCTTTTTCACGAGTAACCGGGTGCCGAGCATGAACATTTTTCTAAACAAAAGTTTGAGTCACGAAGACCAGTTTGCAAGCTTAATTTGCCCTTTATCTATTTATCCGTAATCTATAGACTATCCCTAAAAACCGTTCTTGCAGAGACGAATTATCAAGATTATAATTAAAGTTTGCTAAAATATAGTAGATATTTAATTAAATTATCTTAATTATTTTTCCAAAGTACGAAATCACTTTTTCAGATAAAATTTCTGTTGCGACGTCCAACAGTATTCGACTAGGTAGTTTAAACGTATATATACACCGAACAGACAGCGAACATTCCTTTCTTCGAGTATGACCGAGAATGTTCCCCTTTATCTATTTCGCGTCATCATCATCTCGTTTTGGGTCTCCTCTTGTTCAACCAGCGTATTCTCTTCGCAATGTGTCTGGCAAATCTGAAACAAGGCGAACAGAATTCTCAGATAGCCAGAAACGAGGAGGGTCGAAAGGGAGAAAGGGAACTGGTATAGACTGGGACGAGGTGGATTGTCGTTGTACAAAAATAAATAAAGTCTGGCAAAAGACTGAGAAAATATGTCGATAAATCTAATGTCTAGCTGAGATAGGTGGCGAGCGAATGCTTAGCGGAAAACTACTGTCTCGAAGGAAGACGAGCATTAGCCGACTCAAGCGGACTATTATTTCTCGTGATCGTTGCCAGGCTTGTGCAGAAGTTGCTGTTGAATTGTCCCCGTGTACCAGGAATCGCGGTGAGCAGGGCGACGATCCTTCCACCTCGAGCTCCGCTTTCCCCGCTGTCTTTTAGTTCGTCCAACTCAACTACGATTGCCTTACCGAGATTTGTGTACCCTTTCGAATTGTTCCACTCCGTCGTGACAAATTATACGCTTCTATATGTATGATCTAGTTTTATAGTGGCACGATGTCGAATCGCCACGATGATATTTACTTCCGCGCGGGGAATCGAGTCCGCTTTCAAAAATCTTTCGCGTCCCAGTGACTTGCTGCACAGTTCGTTGTACTTTCTTGGAGAAGTCATTCGTACAGATTACCCTAAGCGAAATCAGCGACAAACTCTTCGTTCGATTGATCGCTTGTCGTTTCTTGCTGCCTTTCTCTCCCTGTGATTAAGATCTGTTTTGAATTCCCTTATTTTTCACCTACGTCTCTCGCCGATATTACTTCGCCTCGTGAGATTGCAAATTTCGCGGGTCACCGGTATGAAAACTGATCCTTCGAATTGCGTTTAATAACAAAGCTGCATGGTTATTCGACAAATTGGAACGGTGAATAATTTACGGGCCTGTAATTTGAAGAAATGTATCAGGAACTGTGCGAAGATATCACCATTCCATATATATATATTTTACAAGTTAATAATTACTTTACATGTATTATACTATAGCTTTGCTTCGTATCGTATTCCCACATTTTGCTTATTTTACATTTCATACCCCTCCCATTAAGCATTGATTATATTATATCACAGTAAACATATGAGACAAGCAAAATAATTCAATTTTAAATACACAATGTCTTTTTTTCTCATAATTGCTATGTAATATCATAATACATATACATACGCATACACATACCTAGGAAAGTGTAGCGTGTAAATAACACTCGATGCAATTTCAGTAATTTTTCACTTTATTAATAGCAGGAGCTTTCGTGTATGTAAGAATTACATAATCTCCATTTTACACATTTTTATACTAAAAAAATAACACATGCGACATAAGTACATTTGGAATATTTTCATCGTACGAAATATATGCTTCAGTTTCCTTACATTTTTATACAATACCTCGTTAACAAAGAGCAATTTACGATGTTACACTTCCTTAACCGCTACGTACTTAGATATTATACAAAAATATTTATTCTAACATTTATACAATATTTTTCACAATTATAGGAATCAAAAGTGCTTGGGAAGAACCCTTTTTTTAAACTGGGTGATCTTTTAATACCACTGTATACCTTTACATATATTCTATATTTTTCGAAATATTTAATCACCTCCATTTAAACTGAAAAATGTACACGCGTGGAGAGACCCAAAGAAATCGTATACTTTCCTTCTAAACTTATCTTTCTTTTTTTACATTTTCTTTACACTTAACAATCCTTATTAATAAAATATCGATAAACGCGTAACGATCGCTGTTGCCTAAAAGCACAGTGCATAATAAGAAACTACTAATATTAGAGAGGAGTAGGGTTTCTCTATTTTCTTTATTATCAAACAATTTAGTAATATCCGCCTTTACAAGCAATTAGTTTCACTTAAAATATTATCTCAATGACGTTTTTAATTCTTCTTCTACATTTCCCCTTCGTTGATATATCACGAATTTGCCACTCAGAACTTAGCCAATACTTTAAACAAACATATAAGAAATAAATCTCATATTCAACTGCTCCCTTATTAAACATGGAAAATACGACTTATGATGTTCTTTACCCGTAGTGTTCGCATACATTTAGCGCAGAAAAAACAGCGTTTGTAACTTGAAGCGTTCGATGATTAGACATAAAATAGCTGATAGTTAGATACGTAATCTACATATAGTTGATTTATATTCTTCCTTGTTTCAAGCTACGTATCCAAGGCCACTGGCAGAGATCGCCAAGAGTCTCAGGGCGTTACTCGCGTATGACGCGTGCAATTTCTCGTGGAATTATTCCACGCACGCCAACGGCAGTTCGTGATATATGGACAGGCGCATAAAAGACATGTCCCTCCTACACGAGTGACCTATGACCGGAGCCGAATATTGAATCACTTTAATATCTCAGAACGAGACAAGGGACGTACGACGACGAGTCACGGCCCGTGTCCGACCTTGTCC
Organism: Bombus huntii; assembly: GCF_024542735.1. Taxonomy (NCBI): domain Eukaryota; kingdom Metazoa; phylum Arthropoda; class Insecta; order Hymenoptera; family Apidae; genus Bombus; species Bombus huntii. The sequence continues at coordinate 9,233,406 of NC_066246.1, forward strand.
CCTCTGTACTTTCTCCATCGTGTCTGTATCACGTGCAATACCTACCTACGTAACAGAACCAACGTAAAACATCGAACATTCCTTACTTAAACGTTGCGAAATCCATCCCTCTCGCCCTCCAAATATCTAGCTTCGCGCGTTCAACGTGCGTGAATTCCGCGTGATACTCAGGAACGCTTAGGTTCCAGAGGGTACAATGGGATATGTTATAACGAATGATCGTAAAATAAATAAATGCTTTAACTAGACTGCTGATGTTTGTTCATGATCGGGAAATTTGAAAAATGCGAAAACACTCTATTTGAACATAGTATAGGAAAATATATAAAATATTTGAAATACAGAAAATTATTAGATGCTTAGAATATTGGATATAAAAAGTATAGAAATGCTTTAGATGTTGTATATCCAATACTCTACGTATTGGATATTTCTATATCTAAAATTATAAAATGTTTGCAAAAATATCTAAAGCTGAGTGAACGAAACGAATCTCTAGTTAGATACTGTTTGTTCGATTATATTCACAAAGATATGAGATAAACATCTGCAATATAATTATAACGAACAGTTCTTAGGAATAACATCACAATGTACGCATTTATATATGTATTTTTTATTTACATATATGTATGTTAGAACGAACTGATGTTATAATGAAGTTCTAGGACCAATTATTTCGTTCTACTATATCCCATTGTATATATATTTGTGAGGAAATACATAGAAAAATTTAAAGGTACATAGTTCAAGAACGGTGATACAAATATAAAACAGATACAATAGCGAAATACAGTAATTAAAGTATTATGAATATTATAGGATCCTTAAACGAGAGTGCACGCAGTAACAATAATTTATTGGTAATTTAAATTACTGTTTCGGATAAGCTTTGTACAGCGTAACAACTTGCTTCCGCTCGATAGAAGTTGCGTCAATTTCTATTGAGATATACAGAAAAGTACTTAGATACGAAACGAAAAAATTAGGAACCATTTATGTAAAATATAACACAGTTATTGCTTAACGAAATTAACGAATTCTAAGGACTATAAAAAGGTTTATTTATTTATTTATTCGTTTATATAAGGGAAACTGTCTCATTACAAATCTGGGTTACAATATTTTGGAATTTTGTTCGTCATATCGTAGTACGCACGAGTAAAATAATATTATCGCGAAATTACAAAGAATGTATGAAAACAGTGAAACAAATTTAATTTCTGTTTGGATGGTCATGGTCAACAACAAGTAGAATGGAAGTTTTGAAGGATTTGACAGATCCAAAAGCAAAGATCTTGCAGAGTTACGTATTTCACTGTTTATTTATTTCACTGTTCTGCAGCAATTTTGAGAAGAAGGTGGAGAGGAGCGAAAAGATCTTGAAAGAACATTAAGTTCATTTTTACATTTATAAGTTTAAACGGAAAAATAAGATCGTTAATACGTCTTCATTCTTCTGGAGAGCAATGAAGAAAGGTTTGAATAAGCTTATAACTAGCATAGTACCTTCCGTCATAAACCATAAAAATTTAAGAAACTTATATATTTTTTTGTTTTTTATCCATTTTTTTTATTTATCTTGATTGACGACAGTCCAGATTATGTTTGCATACTTTAAAATAGGCCTAATTATCGATATATAAAGCACTTTTAAAGACGTTACACCTGTTACAGGTTGAGCATGAACGTTTGATTAGGCTTAGAGATTTCTATGCCTTATTAATCGTACGACAAATACATTGATGAAAACATATTCGTGAATATACTATAATAAATATTTCAATGACGTTTTTAATTCTTATAATATTATAATATAATAAATATACCTAACTCCGAGGATCGCAGACTTGTTCGATAATGTCGCACATTTACATTACATTACGTAATTCGCGTTATACGGCATTTCGATATATTTAGTTCCAGTTCGTTCAAAGAACGCCAGTTTGCTAATCTGGTTAGAACAGATTGCAAGTTCACTTAATGTTCATTAAATCGACTTTCAGATACAGAGTACAATAAATAACGCATTAACATGGGCAAATTCACTTAAATTATTGATGAAAATAACAGATAATATGGACCAAGATGTGATCCTGGCAATACTCTTCATTTGACTTTGATTATCTTAAAAAAGTTATTACGAACGAGCACCCTTTGAGTTCTGTTATACTTCCACGGGAACCAAAATTGTATAACTTTTATGCGAGTATTTGATGGTTGATTGTCTGAGAAACCTTATAAAAATCGGTGAAGATAACATGAATTTACTTTCTTCTGTCAGGAGCTATTGACACATAATTACCGAAAACCGATAGCTTTGTAACTGACGACCTATTAATTATATAACCATGTTGAGATTTACGCATAAGATTCTTACATTGTTTGTGAATCATGTATACAATAATTTCTTCAAAAAATTTTAGAGAAACATCGGTAGATTTAGGTAAATAATTAATTTTAGACACGAACGTATCAATAGCACAGAGGAGATTACTATGTAGAAAATGTCTACCATTGCATCGGTGATTAGACATTCGAGTTTGTCATTTCAAACGTTACAATTCAAATCTTCAAAAAATCTATCTCAAGTCTCTTTTTGTTTTGTTGCAAGGATACGAGCTTTCTTTCGCTCCTCCTCATCTTTGCTGCAGCGAGCTTTAGACATTGCTTATCCGTTATTTAGCAAACGTTGAAACAATCGACTTCAATGTTTAATTGCGTTATCTGCATCATTGATAAAATGCTTTTGTAGCTATCATTAAAGACGCTGACAACTGTAAATGTTGCAATATCAATTGTATGTTTTTCATAAACTGATATTTTTGGAGCCCTATAGTCCAAATTCAAACTTTCGAATTTATCTTTTCTCTTGCGTAACAGCACTAATTTCAAGAGACGGCGTATTAGAAAGACTATCTGCCTCTATTCCGCCAAACGTAAAATCTTCAATGAATTCAAACTTTTGTTACTCTTTTGTGTAAATCTAACTTCGTGTAAGTTCGCATAATTTTAACACATCTTCTAAGTTGACTTCTTCGTAAATTGGGCCAATTACATCTCGAACAATTTGGTGAAGGAGACGTTTGTGCACATAATAGCGTAATGTGTTCTTTGTCTTTGCTTGTTGCCAAATGCACCAAGAATTTTCGTCAGTTGAACACATTTGCTGCTGAACATTTTCATTGGTTAATATCTTGTGATGGAAAGTACTTCACATGACTTTCTTCGTTTCTTTCTTACAATGAGAATTTCTCTTGATAACAAGATCATAATATACGGTCAATTCATTTACTAATTTATCAGTAAGTTTTTGCTTACTGCCTTGCATTTCACAACAGACTTCCCATCCTTTTTCTCATTTTTTTCGCATGGCCAATGTATTCCTTCTTGAGGATTACTTGGTCTCTAGAAAATCTGATTTTGCATCAATTACAGCTTTGAACGTTCTATTGTCTCCATCCTCTATATAATTTCTATAATATTACAGAATACTTTTTTTGTAATCTTTGAGACAGTTCTATACATCGACTGCATGTTCCCTGACGATTCTTCGTAATTGGCACTTTGATATGTGTATTAAAAAACACGTAAAATATGATGTATTTATAAAATCTTTATTTTTGTTATTCTTTTTTTATATTAAAACTTATATTAAAGCTAATAAAGAAAGTTCTTTTATGTGACTTCGCCAAATATTAACTTATGTTAATTTATGTTCACTTACATTAACTTATTTTAATTATGTGAAAATCGATTCATAGACAGCTTTAGTTTATTTCTTTTTTGGTACTTTTATTTGGCTTATTTGCAACTTATTCATAAATTTATTATAATTCATGTAGTAAGAAGGGTCACAAATAAAAGACTCGTTGCCAGCCTGTATATTTGTGCACATTTCATAAATCCACCTACGCCATATAAGATAATGCATTTAATCAACTCTTTCGAATATATGAAGAGAATCACAAAATACGCACATCTCTTCCGCAGACATTTGCATTTTTAGTAGAAACCATCCCCGATAAGAAGAATATATTATCAGTATAAAGTAATGTAATCGTAGGAGAAAAATATAACATTTCCTTCCAAATGCACCAATGTCTTGTGATGGAAAGTACTTCACATGACTTTCTTCGTTTCTTTCTTACAATGAGAATTTCTCTTGATAACAAGATCACATCAAAACAAATAGGTAGCAAAAGAAATAAAGACATTTTAACAAAAAGACATTTTGATACCCGTGTATCTGATTTTACCTACAATCAAATACCTGGCTTTATCTCGAACGAAGTAATTTATTAAATATTATATATTTACATTTCAATATGCGACAAGAATTCAGGTAAAATATTATTACCGTGTAAGGATTACACAATACAATTCAGTACTTACTGTAATAGATTCCTTAAATCCAAAGCACGAAAAAGGCCAATTCGCCAACACACTGAAACTTTTCAACCCGAAATTTTTAAACTTCGCTGCATGACAAACTATGATGTTCCTTGTTCTATGATTCATCTAATAATGATGAGATATACATATTGACTCCATGTGCAACAATAAATTTATACATACACGCGCAATAATATGTAGCTATCCGGCTATACATGTATATCGCATTCTCCTACTTCTATTTTGATTTTCTGTCTCTGGCCCTTTTCAAATTTTGCCTATTCGGAGGTCGATGATTTTTTTAAATATTTTCGTGCCAGTTTTTTAAATATTGATCATCCTTCTTGGTCCAAAAATTTCCGTTTCAATACATTCATATTCATTTATCACAAATTATATAAATATATAATAACTAAGTAAACTAAGCCTAAATACATATATAACTAAGAAACTAATTAAATAATGATAAACGTATAATTAAGAAAGTAACAAAATAATCTAAATAATAACGAATCGTAAAGGCCGACAAGAGAATTACACGACTGTTGCAAGATACTTGCTCGACGACGCTCATTGAACTAATACTGGAACTCCAATTTTATACGAAATAACACAAAAGCGCATGATCTCTGTAGCTCCGTTAACTGTCAGAATTTTGAAAAATCGCTTTGACATATGGTACTCTACATATATTTGAAACTTTCAGAAGATTAAATAAAAAAAAATTGAAACAAAAAACCAAAAAAGGATTAAATTGTTATATATTTTTATAATTAATTTTAATTAATTTAATTTAATTAATTAATTTATTAATTTATTTAATAAATTAATTGATTTATTTAATCAATTAATTTATTTATCAACTAATTTATTAATTAATTTAATTAATTTAATTTAATTAATTAATTTTTAATAATTTTATAAAAAATGTGAAATTAAAAACAAGTGTTTTTAAAAAAAATAAACTATAACAATTATTTAAATAAGCTTTTTTCCTGCCGTTGTTTAGTTCACCCAGAAGAAAAATATATAATAATTTAATCCTTCTTTGATTCTTTGTTTCAGCCAAGAATTACGAGGTGGATCTTTCCCGCCGATCGAAGACTGTAGCGACAAGACGCCCATGAAATAAGCTTAGAAATCTATTATAATTTATTTTTTTACTTTAAAAAGAATTTTTTTGTATTCGTTAAATATATATATAACCATACCTCAAAATTTAATAACCATTTCTTTCCTTCTTTCTCTTCTAGAAAAAATCACTAGAAAAAAAACGCTGTTTTAGAACATTCTAATTCAGGATACCCCCTTGAGACGATTACGTTCATGCTCGAAATATTTACAAATGTAAAATGTTACACTTAAAATATAAATTCTCTGTAACAGTATGCAGATACATTTTTTTTTAATCACAATTTCATCAGGTCATAAAATATGCAAGAAAATGTCTTGATTTCAACGTGTTATTTATCTTCCGCGTTTAATTATATATACGAGTTATTTTAAATACTACGAAAAGCTAGTAAAGTATAGTCTCCTCGCGTTTTACTTTTCAAACGATTCAAGCTCCATCTTATTGAACAAAGAATAGCTGCTTTTGTCTTTACGTGACATTGCTAATAACATTGATCGTGTAACATATTTTCTAACAAAAAATTTTCTTAATCTTCATGATTTACAACGAGAAATTACATCTACTGTACTCCATTTACAGAATGCAAACGCCAACGACGCTAAGGAAATCAAGTAAAAATTCTTCTTCTCATCACATTGTTTCTTACCGTTATTAACATACGATACAATTAATGAAAAATATGAAAGGATCGAATTACACACAAAGATCATAATATGGAATGATTTACGAAGAAATAGCATAATTATTATATTAAGTATAGAATGAAAATAAATGTTTGTAGCACAGTATTTACAAATCTCTTGGTCAGAAATATTTTCAAGTTAATACGCTTGAGATTTAAACTGTACAGAGATAAATACATTATTATCTATTAGTATACGATGATCGTTTATTAATTAATAATAATAAACAAGTAGTCCTTAATAAAAAAATAGATTTTTTTAAAAGAAGGTCGCTCGAAATGATTTGTAAGGAAAGAAGCCGATCGAGAAATTAAGGATTCATCATATTTGCAGTCATAAAATATAATTAACAAGCCGTTTGAATTGTCTACATGTATTTAAAGGTATGATATACAGTATTTGCAAATACTGTACTTAAGGCTAACTCTGCTGGAAAGATTTATTTTCACTCTAAAGCTATGCACAGAGATCGAACTGTAATCTTTCCAGTCGAAATTAACGATAGCAATAATCGCCTGTAGTCAATTAAGTACTAGATCATAATCCTCGATCATGAATTATTTAAATAATTAATTACAGAAGGAGAATGGTGATGGATTGGATCATAATAATATCATCGACAAAGTGTATTTATTCTCAGAAATGATGAAAGTACTCGTAAAATAGTGTCAAGGAACATGTTGCATGGGATAACGAGAAAGGGGCGTCGTGTAGGATGGCCGTCAATCGTACTGTACAAGTTTTCACATTTCATATAAACACACTCAAAGTATATCTTTATGCTTCTTTGCTGTCCAAGTCAGATAAATTTCCATAGTCATGTTAATTAGTAGCCGTTGTCCATTCTCGCAACTGCTTATTCCTTTAATGGCTAACGAAACCATCGCAGAAAACTGCGAATTTCGGTAACAGCGAATTACACGGGATGTTGAACGTTTAAGTAAACGTTCCATGACTCCTAAATGGCACGTCGTCACTTGGTTTGATTGAATTTTCCTTTCGTTGGCCGCCTGTTCGATTGAGTCGAGACGGCGAGTAAATTTTCTTCGAACGTATCTACCGTGAAGTCCTGTTCTTTCACTAACTTCGGTATTATCCTACTCATTTGGCTATTTTGCCTAATAACACCGGAGGGATTTCTAGACAGCGACACAATGCCATTTCGCACATGCGACTTTCGTTTTTGCCCTTGCAATCGCTTCAAAACGACAGGTTGCGTTGACGAAGAATGTGGAAGGGGATGTGGAGGGATTTTTGGTGGTGGTAACCGAGTTGGTGGAACATGAGGTAACCTTCCAGCGGGTGTTCTGGACGGACATGGTGGCGGAAAACCTGGAATAGGGAATGCGAAACCTGGTCGAGGTGGCGGTGGACACATGGCTGGTCGCAGTGGCGGTCTGTACCTGAATGACCTCGGTCCGTACATAGACGAAGGACCTGGTGGCGGTGGTACCAGCGGCATGCCAGGTGGAGGTAGCATAGGACGAAAGCCTGCTGGCGGACCGCCAAAACTAAAATGTGGCAACGAAAATGGACCGTCTTTTGTGAAACCGCGACGCGGCGGTACGGGACCTGGCGGCCCCATCGTATATGATTGGGTTGGGTGTGGAAGCCAATCCCTCGGTCGCGCTTTGACTTTACCCGTTTTGCTTTTCTCGCGTGGTATTTTCTGCAACGCGCTTATATAGTTTTTACGCTCGATCTGATAGCCACGAGCCTCTTCGAATGCTGAAACAAATACGTAAAATTCGCTTGTGTAACAGGTATAGAAACAAACGGGAGAAGCTAAATTTCAACAGAGATATGAATTTTAGAAAGGAATTTTTCTTTAACCTATATTTTTTCTCATTTTCGCGTGTATCTATTGTAACGTAGTTGATCTTATTCGATGCGTTCAATATAGATAGAATTATAATTTGTCGTTATTAGATTGCGAATATCTATGCATTTGTGGGAGATTAAAATGTGTACGAATCCATGGCATGCGCATGACATACAAAACTAGACACAGTATTCATCAAAGTAAAGTATTCATTGTAACATTTAGTAGGTGAAGTATATATATATATTTATTTAGTTTCTATATAATTATGTTTATAAAAGTATGAATTTTGTAATTTATGGTTCACTTACCTTTTAAACAGGTATCGACTTCCCAACCTAATTGCTGTACAAGATACCTGTAACAAAACAAATGAATTTATGTACATCATTAGTTTTATTAATTTAATTGCAAATTAATAACGTATTGATTTTGTAAAATCTTATGTGTGTGTGTATATATATATATATACATATATATCGGATTATGGTTGGAATTTTGGGCGTTCGATGAACCTTCACTCAAATTTACCATCGAGGATATACCTGATATTAATCGAAACAAATGTGGGCACTATAAAAGACTATAAGTAATAGCGGCGATCGGATGGTCGAGATGTTGATGGCAACGAATTCAGGTTCGATAACGAATCCACAGTCCACGGGATGACGAATGCTATGTGATACACGTATAACTCCACGTACAAGTAAAACTTATCTTCAAGAACTTTACCAAAATCCAAGTGAGACTGCCCTTATAAATATATAAGGAATACCTCTCCCCACCTCTCGGGTCAATCTTTGTTTTTAAGGAAAGCCATATAATCATTCCATCCCTCTGTCAGGTACACGTCCCTCCAGTGACCGTGGCTACATCCAGTGACCTGCTATGTCACTTCGAGCCCAAGCCCATCGTCATAAAATCGGATTAGAACATTAAAACTATTTCTTACTTTTATTACTTAAGTGTAGCTATAGTAAAAGCCTGGGCTAGGGTTTGGGTATTAGAGTTTTTCCCAACATCCCAAAAGGGAAGTCCCGATGTCCTTTCATCTCCGACATATATATATATATAATCTTTCAAAATGTAAAACATATCTGAGATGATCTTTGATAACCATATTTGATATTTTGCTTAATATAATATACTAACCTACAAATAAGATATCCCGAACGGTTTACGCCATGAGTGCAATGAACTCCCACAATATCGTCTGGAACAAAAGAACAAAGCAGCAATCTTCAATTTGCATTCAAGTACACATTAGCATTGTACATAGAGATATCGCGGATAACATAGAAGATACAAAATTTTACTTTTAAGATTCAGTCAAAATTCAGTCAAAAATATACTACAAATAGTCACTACTATAATCATTATATTAATACTTCGACTAAATTCTTTCCATTTAAATATTTTCAAAATAACTAATTTTTCAATAACATGAAGTTATATATAGTGATTGATGTTTAGCGATGATGACACAATGATGTGCCGACTATAAAATATCACTTTCGAAGGATCGACCTTTTGGTGATATACGAAAACCGCTTTGTTCTCAATTACACTATAAAGCAAAACTATACGATGCAGGTATACTTGCACACTGTGAAAACCATGTGCGAGAAATCTTACAAAACTTCTGAAACTGAATGTTTGGAGGTCCCTTTAAATTTTCGTCCCTTTATACTAATAAAATATAGCCAATTTACTTAATTGGTTAATTAGTGCCTATCATATCCCTTTGCACGACTCTATTTAAACCTCGAGCACTCCTCCCCCATCAAGCTGGTCCAAGTCACGGGTCCAGCGGAGCGAATTAGGTCCAAAAAGCAATTTCGTTTGCTGATTGTCAATGTGTTTAAGTACTGAGCTACAGGTTTATGACACGTCATTACTATTAAAGGTGCAAAGGCGAAAGCTTAATAACTCATCTGGCCCGTAGATGTGCAATTCCGCGAGCACAGAGTAATTTCTAAGCTTCAACTTTTTAAGCAAAAAGATTGAACAACGATAGATCTGAAATCTATAGTAAAAATAGCAATTATGCGTTTGTCTGTGTCATAAATCCGAGGAATCGAAGCAATACTTAACACCCTACTCAATAATTATATTTAAACCAAAGAACCGTAATAAATTCACAGAATAATATGTTCGTGTTGAGATATTAATATATAAGAATAACTAGCGATGTGCATTCAAAGGTGTTAACTGTAAAAGATATTTTCGAGGGTTCGGTGGGTTAATGACGTAAGAAAAGGATACTAAAAAGATGTACTCGCGCGAAGCAAGTCCAATAAGAGGAGCATACGTAAGGCGAAACGTACGATTCCACGGGTCATCAATTTAGCCCAGAGCACAGGGTCGGCACCTCCTCAGGCTCAGCAAGGGGCTGATTATAATATTACCGCAAATTACCGGTAAAATCTGCGACGAATACACGACGATTCGTGACTCGACTCGGCGCTTTCACGTAAAGGCCACAACACTGATGAAAGTAGCCGCGTAATAACGATCGCCACAACCCTATCGCCTCTTTTCTCCTTCAATTTCATCCTCCGTATTTCCCTTTTCCGCATGAGCTGTAGATAAGTACCGAGCACTTTAGAGCCACTTCGTACCTCTTTACCTCGGGTTACACTGGGAATTAAGTGGCCATCGAAGATCATGCGATATGTTGTTTGACCTTGGCGAGCTTCTTAAAAGGATCGTTCGCAGAAACGCGATGCGATTTATACGCGGAGCGGAGAGTTTGATATTTTAGCACTACTATGCAATATACCGGTGAATTTAACAGCAAGCTGTGGAAAATTATATCTTCGATGTTCGCAAGAGATGTAAAAATCACAATGCGCCCTTGGATATCTTGATATGGCATTCTCAGCACTGAGAATAGTAAAAATACCGAAATATGCGCTCCGTACGCAAGAATTTGACTTACAGTAAAGAAGATAAACGCAACAGATCATTACGGTCTTGGTGAAACTTGTGTTCCGTATTGAATCGTTAATTTTAAATTATAATAAACTTGATATATCTTATTTGGCACGTTTTAGTACAAAGAAATTTATACATACTACATTCACAAATTCGTTCATCCGTTAAGTAATCAATAGCTTGTTAGAGTTATTAATAATGCACAATGCTGCGCATACACGACATGAAGAATGAAAATGTTAACGTATAATATTATACAATGGTACATCAATGATTCATTTAAAAAATATGTCCGATGAAAAGACATTTAACAATCCGTGAGAAGAGATTGAGAAACGAAGACATGCGTATTTAATTCAAAAGAACGCCGGCACACAGAAGTAATTCAAGGTTGCCTGTTTTGTACGTGGAGAACGAGCAAGGCTGACTTATACCACATTCCTATCTATCACAGGGTCATCTCGTTTTTGCATACGAAGGAACATATGTCGCGCAGAAGACAGGAATATTCTCAGAACACGTCGGCATCTAATGTAAATCTAGAGCGTGCACCCCTGCGGAGCTCCAACATACTAAGTCTGGTAAATAAGCCGATCTTCAGAGAGATTGCCAAAGACCTACGACCTTTTCTGATACGCTGTATTGATTTTCACAGATGATTAAATATCCAGTAATACATCTTTTCCTTCGGTAATATCAAAACTATGACATAGTAATTAATATCTTTTAGCGTAAGCTCTCGTCCTAACGTGTTCAATCTATTGTTACCCGTGGATTATAGTTCATGTTTCCGTTGCTTAGATGTTTCTCAAACGTAACCTTGATTATCAGTATTAATTGAAATCACGTTGGTCAAACGATCAATCTTCCTACGTAAACGAATGGTTATGGTTCTACCCAAGGAGTGGTCATTCATTATGCGATATTACATCAATCAGTCAAAACAAATGGCATAGTTAAAAATTACATTCTCAAGATTATTCCTTTTCCTTCTTTAGATCGTCTCTGATTATCGTCAGGTTACGTTCGAATCGTCGAACAATATCTTCGATATGGAAATAATATTTTTCCCAACGCCAGAAATGTCTTTCATTCCTCTAAAATGTAAGAAAGAAATTCAATGTAAATCCAATGCATGTTTCTATTCACCTTAGTGGCGGACGAGTAGGAACCAGGGATAAAGAACAGTTATGATATCGATTTCGGTTCTTAAAACAGTTATGTACTATCTTTATTCTGAATAACTGTTATAAGGAATCGAAATTTATCTCATATCGGTTGTACAACCGTTATTTTCTCGCTTTTATAACAATTCTAAATCGATTTTCCATTTCGTATAAGAATGTCATTTATTATTTTAAAAAACTTAAATTTATTAATCAACAGATTAAGAGAAACTACTACTTCGTAACATAAAATATAAATGGGGTCGAGGATTATAATATAAATATAAATGGGGATATAGGATTCAAAAAAATAGCGGTTTTAAAATCATTATAAGAACTGGTAGGCACAGTAGATATTAAAAAGTTTCATTTAATGATTGATAATAAAATCTCATGTACTCGATTTGAGAATTGTTGTCAAAACAACTTGAAGTTTAAGCGTAATTGGTCGGACAAGGTGGTTGCAAAATAAAAAAAAAAGGGGTATATAGGCAGAAGGGTAGAGGGTACCTGGTATTGCATGTCAGTCCTTGGTAAACGTTAAGGTTGGTTTTCGGGCTACTAGAGTAGTCGCGAAGTACGACCCGAAGCGACGTGGTTAATGTGGCAATATGATATATAAGCAGGAGGTATGTCGGCTCAAATAGCCTCTGGTAGAAAGGGACCATGGGTTCCCCTTTCGTGTTCCTGCATCTTCTAGTAAGAGCGTAAACTCCTCTGAAAATATATGTAAGAGCCGCTGAAACGGGGAAGGACTTTAACGTCCAGTCGTGCGCGTACATAAACATGAAAATATCGTCGATACATACAGAGAACGCGACGGCTTTTCGGCCAGCCGATTACTGCCGTCTTAAATCAATCGAACGATCGAACTTCTCGAATGTGCCTCGTATCGCTGGCTCTACACACGAACTATACACATGAAGCATCGCAAACGAATATAAACGTGCACCTATACACATAGCTGATTCGTCGAGAGTGCTACATGACACGCAGGATGGATGCAAGACGATTAACGACATCTTATGTTCCGCGGCCAATAAATCACTAGCCACTGTAAATGGACTCGGCTTACTTATCTCTCACCTTGCGTACCTTCGTGAAATGCCGCTGCCAGAGAAATTATAATAACGTACTCTCGCGGCACGTACGACCACGCCAGTATCGCTAACTGCCTAGATATTATATAGGCTACTGTTCACGCGACACCTTTAATTATACAATCGCGAAAGTTCATTGAAATGATAAATAGTAGTTACCGGTGTATGGGCAGGCAAAATAAACTCGCGAGGAAATGTAGGAATCCAAAGACACGTGGTCGAATATAAATCACTGATGCTATGTTACGTCTTACGTTAAACTGGCTCGAATTACACCGGATAGAAATAAAATCCACTAGATGGAGTTGTTTACGTAACAGTGCAAGAAACAGTGCTGCGAAGAATTATGAAATCCCTACGAGATCTAAATCCACAATTCATATAGGTAAAATGCAAGAAATCTATGTATTGTCTTGTGTGATTATTCATTGATTGGTTAAAATTTTGGCTTTCTGATAGTAAATTCATCTTACAGTTAATACGATATTTTGCACTAGCTTTGAAGACGTAATTTAAATTTTATATTTAATCTCCTAATATAGCACTGCCTAACGCTTCCTAATATAGCAGCGATAAACCTTGATCTTGATTAACATGTAATATTAATAACATCATCATGCAATTTAGATATGTCTATTGTTTATAAATACACCTTCATAATAGGTTCATACAAGATGTTATCTAAACATACGTGATAAACTGTGAAAATCGGGGTACATAAATTACAAATTATTTATGATATCTTCTTCGATATGATTCTTTTTCGATATTAATCTTCTTGTATAGATATTAATAAAAAGTTCTGTTACGTATTACAGTCTTCTAATATAAATATTTTCAACGCTTCTAATGCAGATCTAACATACAATGTTAACATGCCACGTTATAAAAAGAAATATCCGCGATTATTATTATCAATCTGAATGTAAAAATGAGAGTATTTATATTTATGTTAGAGTAATTAACTGTACATTGAAAATTACATTAAAATAAATTGCGGGAAAAGATACAAATGAACGTTTCAGAAGCCCGTAATAATGAGAAAATATATCGAAATTGCAATTAAGAGTTTCTTCTTTTACACTGTGGCGTGTCAATAGGATAATGGGCGTTGGATGGAAGGTATTGATAAATGCTAAGTGACGGTCAATGGATGGTCGATGCAGCGGCGTCTTCGCTTTGGAATGTGTTTCGACACGTTTTTCAGTCAGCTCTCTTCCGAGTTTCGCTTCTTCGATTTGTAAGCTTTCCACGAACATTTTAAGCACTATAAACAGTATTCATTATTAACATGTACATCTTTTTTCGAATATTACACGAAGAAAAGACAAAATAACATGACAAAAAAAAACATGTAACCTGATGTTTCTATTTTATATTGTGTATAATTCTATAAGTAACACACAAGTTTAATCTTTCTTATTATGTAACCTTATAGTTTTTATTCCATGATCTACTTATATAATTGAAAGATATTCTTTATTCTTTCACTAATTTCTTTCAAAAATCGAGGTCTTCTAGAATATTTTTTATTACTTTTATGTTTTTTATACTATTATCTAATATAAAATAGAGTTCAAATTTTATACTGTTATTCATACACTATAAAACTATCATAATATATTTAACAGTATAATATTATCCATGTAAAATTGTCGCAATTCTGTCACATTGTTCATTGATCTTGTCTGTCTCGTGTATGTAAGTACCAGATCGAGAATGGTTTGGAAGAAGAAAAACAGAGATGGAATAGAAAGGAAAAAAGAGAACGGAAAGGTCCGAGGAGGATGAGAAGCGAATGAAAGAAAGAGGAAGGAGAAATGCCAAAGGAAAGTTTCTGCTCTACCGGTTGATAAACGGCGGCAGATAATTAACAACGCCCTGGTATACGTGGCTGTGCGTGGGCGATCCACTGCTTCACAAACTCTGTCCAGATTCGTAGCGTGATCACCGTCGTCATTCTCATTTTTCCTGGGAATCGTTTCTTTTTTCCCAGCCGCAGGAGCCAAACTGCATTTTACAGTTAAAATAACCGTACGAATGTTTCAGGTTCATTTTCATGGACTTAACCTTTACCAACATAGGAACACGATAATTTACTTAGACTCTTAGTTTCTTCGATAAACTATTTGTTGAGATAATATGTAATGTACGTAAATTATTTCTATAAATCACTGAGTCTAGATTGCGTTATATAAACTGCTACGTTTTAAATCGATGCATACATTACTTTCACATCGCAATACGTAATATTATAAAAGCCATGCAACTCTCTTGTCCAGACATACGTATTTTGTAACTACTTTCATCTTATTGTCATCATCGGTAATTGACATCAGAAATTAGTTACATTGTTATAGAGCGTGAGTGTGTATTTTCAGTATACTATAATGCATAATTACAAGTTTAATTTAAAATCTGAATTTAATCCGATTAATAATTAAAACCATTTTGCATTATATTCCTTTTTTCATAATAGAAAATCAATCAAACGACAAACAATTTCCAATAAAGAAATGTAATTTAAGAATTTTAGTAATTTAATTAGTTGTCGATATTTCCTCGAAAATTTTCCAAAATGAAAATTTATTTGACATTGTTCAGAAGGAAACATTTCAATCCTTTGTAGTTAAGAAAATTGAAGCATTTTTCGAATAAAGAGTTGAGAGAAGATATTTGGAATGTAGGATATTAGAATAATAGTAGACAAGATTGATGATATTACAAGTAGAATATACAGAGTCAGTATGATGTAATGCAGACTCACCTTCACCACAAGCTGACATAAAATCATCCATCGTTTTAAAGAATCTGAAAGGAAAAAGAACACATATATTTACCTTTGGAAAATCAAGAAGACGTGTGTTCCGAATTTAATAAAATTTTAATTACGGGAAAGAAATGAAAAAATGTAATGTAATTTTTTCTTCCAAAGAATTTTATCAATTTTCATCATATTTTAACATTTCTTTTACGATTATTCCTGACAAATTATTACAAAACTTAGAAAATTCTAGATACGTGTTTGACTTGCAGAGAATTTTTCTTACGATTACTGTTACCATATACCTGCAATTATTATCTCATTACATTGCAGTTTGTGACTAACAAGTTGTTTTTGAACGTAAGTTGCATTACGTCGATTTATATATATATATATTAATGAAAGTTACTTGAAAGAACGTAAATTATTATAAATTAGTGTAGATACTATATGGTATCTATACTATATGTAGTCTTATAACTTTTATACTTTGTACCTATTAGGTAATAAGTTGTAACAACAAATTATGAATATATTGATTATTTCAAATAAGTATACAAATAGAGTTTACACTTACGATAACTGTATCTCACAATTTATATTGTAACATAAATTAATGTTATAATGACATGAAAATGACATGAACCATCGTCCCTGCAATTTTGATTAATCTACTTATCGTAAATTGTAACGTAGCATGATAGGGGGAAATTTTATAAAAGTTTGCCGATGTTTCTCATGCATAGAGTGTGCAATAAGAACACGAGGAGGAGGGTAAAGCGAGCGGCGTTCTTCCCTATACTTTCACGTTACTGATAATTTTTCAAAATAACTACAAATAGCGATCGAATTTCCATGGTGTCGATAAAAAAATAATCAGCTAAATCAATATTCAAATATGGTAACCGGTCTGGAGAAGTGACAGTGTAATAACTGCGTAATAGGCATGCAGGGACTTCGTAGCAAACGGACGAATATGGTAATGAAGCTTAAGAACGTGAATGTTACACACCTTGAATTGCAACGAATACACCAAGAATGGGAATCCA
This sequence comes from Bombus huntii, assembly GCF_024542735.1. Lineage (NCBI taxonomy): Eukaryota > Metazoa > Arthropoda > Insecta > Hymenoptera > Apidae > Bombus > Bombus huntii. Next base: position 9,250,457 of record NC_066246.1, read on the forward strand.
CGTGTCAGGAAAACATTAACAAATGGAAAAATTGTCAAATTATCGTCAAATTGAAAATTTAATTTATAACCAATAAAATAAATTTTCATCTTTCTTGACAATACACGAGATATAACAAAACACTTATCGATTATTAAACAATTTCATTTAATCGTTAAAATATAAGGGAGTTTATAATGTGTTTTCTTTCTCCTTCGTTTAAGCTATCACCGATTTAATTCAATTCGTTAATCGTAGACTAATTTATGCTTAAAATTAATAACGAATGCGAAATAATAAATTTTTCCTTTGTCATTATACGATTTCTGTAGATTCATTGAACGGTTCTTTCTTATAACGCACAGCAAAGGAAATACTAGAGAGGAAAGATACGAAAGGAGGATGAGAAAAAGATCTCTGAAAATTTGCAGATTCGAAGATAGGATACCGCTTGTAATAATTCATTGGGCGGAGTCGTGCGTCGCCATCCCTTTTTTGTCTGTCCGGTTAAAAAAAGGAGAGAACGGGAAAGGGAGGTCTTATTAACGGATTAAGCCTACTTCGGCTACTCGATAAATTATCGCAAGGTGTTCATTCCCCTTATACATTCCGTCGAGATTCCAGAAACATTCCGAACGCGCTCGGAGATATCTCGACTTTTGCTTCTGCTCCCTCCAGCCTGATATTAATACGACTTTAATTTCTCATCTCGCTATTACGCACGCTTGCATTTCAGTTACGACGTTTACGCTGAAATCTTTGCATCTTCGATTAAATGGTATCTTAAATTGGCAAGCTCGTTCAAGTAATTCGTAATATTGCTGGATAAATCGCACGAAACGACGTTTATGGTGGAAGTAGTCGCTATTAAAATTATCCGTATGAAGCATCTACGCAGCTGCTTAATTTTATATGCACGTTTTATATAAATAAAGATAACTGTTGAATTTCTTTTCGTTACAAATAGAAATTCTCGTGAAGCATTAAGCGTCAGCGTTGCTGACGTTAACGCAACAATTCACACTCAAATTTCGAAGTTTTCAGATCTTCAAATTCTTCGATCTTCGAATCTACAAATATGTTATTACGTAATAATGTTACGTTCGCGTGCTTATTACGCTTTATTCCGCTGCCTAGTTCTTTATGGGTTGAAGAATAATGCGTTGGAAGAAGACTTTGTTCGATTAACCTTTAGTAGAAGTAGTTTTATTTTGTACCCATTTAGTGTATCTTTATTAATAAATTCACCAACAAAAGAAACGAAAACTGTTCTGATAAGCGTGAAATCGTTTCGATTTCTCCTCCTAAATATATCTACGATGAGGTTGGTTCCACGAAAAGTTATTACTCGTCATTGTGTGAGAATAGGGTGGCCCAATAGTGCTTCTCTATAGAGGCTTAATAGGACCGTTTTAGTGCCTCTGGTCCCTTTTACCTTTAACGTGGACTTCCTATAACACCGATTAGACTAACACGATTACAAATGGTAACTCATTCACCGACTTACCGACTGCTTTCCATCGTCGTTCAGTATCGATACGTTATAAGAATAGGGATACGCGTGTAACTTATTACGTATCCTCAGATCTAATGGTTACCTGCTAGTAGACGAGAATTTTTCAAACTGAACTGATGGATGATCGTATACGACATAACTGATTAAAAAAACATGCATTAAAATTAATTTAAAGAATACATTATTAAAATATATTAAACATTTATAAATATATGAAACACTATAAATACTATATGTTACTAAAAATATTCTTAATATATTATATATAAGAAAAATATTAGTAGAATATATGTTTGTTACTAAAAATGTTACCAACAAATGCACAAAGAATAATATTTAAGCATCAAAGTCTTTCAACGTTCTTAATTGTTATATGCTGACAATGCGTCATCGTGTTATAACTGCGTAACAATAGGATGGCTACTTCGAAAAATGTGTAAACACATACTTACGGTCGATGAATGATACGACAAGTTTACAAATGTTTTGACGTAACATGAAAGTAGATTCTTTCACTAATGTATTGTATGCAAGTTAATTCACGAAGTATTTCAGTATGCTGATAGAAACTAACTCAGACGATAAAAGACGTTAAATATAATTCACTCATGTAAACAGATAAATTCAGATTATTATTTCAATATACGAATTCCACAAGTTCTTCAACGCACGCGTTAACGGAATAACTGAATAAAAAGCCTGTTTATTTCTACGAATCGTAGTTCCTTAACGAGCACATGCGGCAAATAGCGGCAATTAGCGTGAAATATACATGCAATATAGCTTCTTTTTACATAAACTAATTATCAATTAAATTATACGATACTAGAAAGATCTAATTGCATTTTGCAATATCCTACATAGTATTGACTTGTTTCTTCTCTCTCCCTCCCCCACCCCTCTATCTCTCTCCCAGATATTATAATTTTTAGATTAAAAATTTAAATTTCTAGACTGTTTGAAACGATATTTGGATAAGAAATCCTAATTGTTCGATCGGTTAAAACAATTTTTAGATTTAAATTTATGTCCCATAATATTTCAAGTAGGCACTACACGTTCTTCCGCGTCGAGATAGCCGAACCTCGAGAAGACACATCTATCAGAAAAGAGATAGTACCCCCTGAGAATGAAATATCGAAAAATGGCTGCCGGAGATCCGCGCACCGTGGCGCCGGCGGTATGTGAAAAATGACGAGCGTTAAATTAATTTGACTTCGAATTTGAATTACAGATTCGACGTGGACGTGGAGGTGTCTGCGGACAAGGCGCTTCGCACCCTGCTCGCTTGGAATTTCCCCATTGAAAGAACCAGCTATCGAAACCGGGCATCATCAACGCGTTCCGATCATCATTGCCGCTGTTCTTGTCATCGTTAACGTTGTTCTTTCAATTCTTTTCATCTTTACCGAAAAATCGATCTCACTGGAGTTTTACTGTGTAGGATAGATGACCATTATAATACTTTTATAATATCTATCATCCGACAGTAATATTATTCTTCTCAACTGGAAATATAAAAAAGTATCTAATACTTTATTAACATTTAAATGGAAGGTATTTATTGACATATAAAATGGAATAATTTCTCTCCTTGTATATCCATTAAACTTTTTTTAATGAATGTCTTTTCATGTTTAAACTTAAATTTCTTTACACGTAATATGGCGATATTGTGAAATGATAATTCATTGATTCGTTGTAAAGTTTATTATTCGGTGAATGCGATCAGCGATATGTAGATATGAAATGTAATAGATTCTATTAGAAGATAAATATAATAAGTACGTTATATTTGTAAATCGTCGTGCATTAAAAATTATTTCTCAGCTTTAATAAATTTTTCACGGGAAAATATCGAAGACTTTGCAATCTTCGTGTATCAATTTATGCACATATGACACGTGTTACGATATGTTTATCACATCACCACTGTGACTGTATAATGTATATAATTATTATTATTATTAGCCATACTGGATAAAAAATGTCTTGAATTACATATGCATAAAGACAACTTGCACCTAATTTTGTTAAAAACTAAATGTACATATGTGTAATGCATATAATAAAAAATTTCCTCTATTGTCAACTTTTGATTTTGCACGTTTGGTTTTATTTCTTGCATACCGCAAAATTTGACACGTTACAATGGATCTTTTCTCTCGTTCATGTAAAGAAGCCTTAGCTCGAGTACCAAAAACATCGAAAGGGAGCTGCTGGCCACCAAATCGCAATATTTGGTCTGCATGAAATCGTGAAAACTTCAGTGGTCCTACGTGTCACACAGTGTCAAATCGAAATAAGGAGATGCTCGTGAAACTGCGAAATGACGTTTACGGCAGCATGATAGTACAGCAGAAGCGAAGTTCATTTGAATATCGCACGCTGTGTGGTCTTGTACACGCGTATATCGCGCTACATATACGTTATGTATAGCAGATACATGTGTAAAATGAACCTAGAATTGCGATTAGGCACTTAAATTATCATTCGAATAGAAAAAATGCTTACTAAAATTACTGTTTAACTTGATCGAAAAAGACTTGCTGCATAAAAACAAGATAAATCTCTTGATATAAAAGTTAATCGTTATTTAACGATTTCAAATAGTAAAACATTATTATATTCGCAATTTAAAGTGTAAGAGTATGTATCAAGGATTAATTATTAAACACTAAATGCATCATGACCGATAGCGGGAATAAAATAATTCTTAGACTTACGAATGAGCAATCGAACCAGGCGGCTGGTAAAAAAAAATATGATAGTTGAAAGTAACATTACACTTGTCAAAATGTGATTTTTTAAACTATCCTATACAAAATAATTAACTTTGGCCACAAATTCAAAATTACATATCTTATATTTATGATCTAATTTACATTTTACTACGCTATGTGTTCTTGTAACAAACAAGAATGCACCGATGATGTTCTCAGTCTTCCGTACGAACAAGAGTGAGTAACCTATTTTTAATTACCCATAAAACGAACATATAAACATAAATATTAATGTATTCAGCGTAAACGTGAACATAAACATAGATGAACAAAATTATCAAATGATTAAATTTGTCAGTCGCATGTTTCATGAATCACTCGCGATTATCATAAATAAAGCTTCATACAAGGAAAACATTTTCCGCCACACGTATCTTTCAACTAAAAATAGAAAGATAAGAAAGAGAAGATCAATGATTTAGGAGCAAGCATAATATATAATATAACTTTTTCACTAGGATTTAAGGTTATTCTATAGCACATGATTTTTAAAATTAGGACATATTAATATCCTTGATCTATTAACCTAGCAACTTTTTTAATTACGAGATTAGAAGCTACTGGAAGGATACGTTAATTGTAGCTATTCAGTTTTAGCGCTTACGGAATGTAAATATAATATAATTTATTTTTGAAAAAAAAATGAAACGTCACGTATGTCCATATATTTACAATTTTAATATCGAATTAACTCATCATCTTTGGTTACGTTAAACGTTACGTATACGTTAAACTTCACATGTTTGATAAACAGACAGATAATAAATTACTCCATTCTTAAATAGTCTTAAATACGTAATTACAATTTAAGATTTATTAGTAATTATCAAACTAACATAAATGGTATGTGCTGTCAAGTGTCAGTAGTACACGAAATATCGTTTAAATAATATAAACAACTATAATGATAAAATGTATTGAGTTAATTAGCAAGATAAGAGTTTAGAATGTAAATGTAGATATGATGTCAACCGGAAGCCATCCCAAGTCAAAAGGCAAGGATGATAATAAATCATGAAATAAAATAAATATTTATAACATCATTTATATGGTATTTGAAGACAAAGCTCACAAGAAGCATCATGGCGAACACCAGTAGATCAAATCGTTGAGGACTCTTATGACGAATATTGCTCGCCTGCCTGTGCAACCCCAGCAACCCCAGCAACCCCAAGAACTCCTGTATCAGCCCGACGAGAATTCCGTACGCCAGCTGCGCCACTTAGAGTACTCAGCCAACGCCGCGATCTAAGACAGGGAGTAGCTATAGCATCTCGTCGTTTGAATTGTATGTCAACCAATAAAAAAAACCATACTTATACATTTCATATTTATAATAATGGCACTATGATGATATAACGTACTCGTGGTTCTGCGAGTTTCGATCATGTTTTTGATAGTACGAGTTGTTCACTTCTTCAGAGCAGATCGAAAACTTCAGGTCTTTCTTTCTGAAAACTCTACAAGAGTGTCGTGTCTGCTTCGAGGAAGTAAACTGGAATGTTCACTGGAACGGTGGAACAAAGAGCGACGTACTATCAAAAACACGGTCGAAACTCAAAGAACCACAAATACGTCATCCAATAAACATCGTTAAAGTTTAACATTTAAAAAGCTATTACATATAATCATAAAGATACGGTAATATGATAGTTTCACAAGCTTAATTATTACCTCAAATAATTTTTTTAAATTAAAATCATTGTCCACAGACGATATTATAGCAACAGGAGACGACACATTCGATAGTCTGGACACAGACGATAGTACAGGCTCTTCCCGTAAGTTATTTTCATTATTTAATTATCCGTGTAGATTTGTGAAACGCGTGTTTCATTATCTCGAAATTATGACAAGTAACCGGATTTTGACATTAATTTCTGCACCTAGAACGAATTATACGCGGCATGTTTCGATGTGCTCCTTCGTCTACTTTTCAAACTCTTCCAACTCCCCAAACTCGTACAGAGAAACTAGCACAAACATCTTATCGACTCCGTACCAGACCATTACCACCAGAAAGACAATATCTACCCAGAATAGCTAGAATGACACCTTGTGGAAAATGCTTAAGAGTAAACATCATAATATGCACATATAGGGTATTGCAGGTACTTCCAGCCACGGTTTGTTAGTATATTCTATGAGTATAAATAAGGACAAAAGCGTTACATAAATACAGATTGTTGGAAGATTTATTAAAAATGGGAATACATAACAAGGAGGATAATATTTTCCGATTTCATACAACTAGTAACTTTTCTGTAGGGTAACTCTGATCCTAAGAAAATCCGGCTGGAAAAATCTGGAACACCCTTTTTAAGCTGATAATTTGATGTTCGTATGAAACATCTAACGCATTCGATACTAATTTTCAGATTTGAAGACAACGAGATGAAGGACTAATAGACGAAACTAAATTGTAATTCATACAAAGTACAATTACTACATTTAGAAAAAAACGCGGTCTGCTTTCTCTAGACAAATTGTAATCCATAAGATCACTCTCGAAGAGGATTTTTATATTTGAAAATAAAACTATTTCTTCGTCTTACGAAGATATTGTACATATCGTGTTAAACATTTCGAATTGCTTGTATAAAAGATATGGAAAGATGAATTTGGTAGCAGAGTATAAAGAGAAATTCTCTATGTTTGAACATGTTTAATGCATGGATCTCGTGGTCGTAGATAAGTGAATGATTCACTAATATTTGTATGACCGTTTTCTCGACATGGTATGATTATAGAAGTACTCTGCAAATACGCTTAACTGTTTTTCAATTAGAACCACAATTGTCCGCTTATACGAGCAAACACGTGTCGTTTCTATTGCTTCACCCAGTTTTCAGGATTATGTATTTTCAAAAAAAAAGTAAAATTTGCCACTATATCCAAAATTCTATTTAATCTTCAACTTGGATCTTTGCGTTGTAGGTTATATATCAAGCGATGGTAGGTCAGATTGTAAATGTTAATTGCAGATCTTGAAAAATGATAGAAAAGTGGCCTTGAAAGTCGAAATTATTCATCACAGTGTTCGTCGTACGATGTAGATACACCTACGTTTTCTCTACGCGATTTTATTCATGTGGGAAATAATAGCAACACGAAGGAAGGTAACGCAAACAAAATACCTTGTATATTACAATGTGTTATAAATTTATAAAAATAGGTATCTTGTTTATATTTGTAAAACATGTATTTCGAGCAAATGTGAGCAAATGTCGTGAATATACGAATATACAAGTTTGTATAAACATACAATGAAAAAGAAGTTACAACCTCACCCAAAAATTTCTATATTTAATATAGGCATTATTCTATACTTTTATTTATTTTCCTATACTTCATTTGCTGTCCAATTTTTTTTACGTGTACGAAAATTTTTCGAATTGAAGCAATGCATCGATAAATATTTCGAAAGACTTTACACATTTCATATGCAACAATCATATTTAACGTATGGAAATCGAAGTAGAATGTTCACATCAAAAAATGAAATTTTACTTTTACGCGTATAAATGTTGTAATATGTAAATTGAGGCGATCGGACAGCATCGAGATTGAAAGAAACGCAACACTTTCTTGAAGGAATTCGTGGTTGGATATGGGTCGAATAAACCCATCTCAAATATTTTGATACGTATCATGTCCACCATACGAGAAACGAGATTCTGTGACAGTGTTGGCACAAAGATGAAAGAGAAACGTTTTGGGAAGCGGTTGTGGGTGGTAAAAGATGCTTTACGTTCTCTCGTATGCATAATATGAGAACGTGTGCGTGTTGCTTCATACTTCCGGTGCCGTTAATTCGACCCATGGACCCAGCAAACGTTGTTGTGAGTCGTCCTCGAAAATTCCCATCGTCTCTCTTTGTTTTCTCCATCTTGGGAGCATTGCCAAGATGACGAGAAATGCGTCTCACGCTTGGGACCACCCGGATGGATCGCTTCATTACGTAAATTCGCCACTATCTATCTTCCTTGCCTTCGCTTCTCGTTTCCCAAGCACGATACTTGTTAGCGTTACACGTACTATAAGCGCTAATTTAAAAAACGAAAAAAAAATAGTAACTACATCGTGGCTTGTTTATGTAATTTCAAAGACAAAGACTAAAGAGAAAAAACATGATAAATCACATTCCTCTTTGGTGTTACCCGGAAGGCAATTTAAAAAGTCAGTACGCTATTAATTATTCGGCTTTTGATCGTTCTGGTCAAACTAAACAATTTTAGATGACTCATCTATGTTGTTTGTGATAAAATCATTTTATTAGGATAAGAACTTGAATTATAAAATCCCAATTACATTAAGATTCACAGCTAGCAACGATTCCTAATTATAATTTATAATTTACTTTTGTATAACTTATTGACAAATTCAAAGCAACGTTTGAATAGAAATCACAATAAAAATCTTTTTAAAGATAACTTCTTAAAATGCAATAAGTATGGTTTTAAAGGTAACTGTTTATTTAAAATTGATATATTTGTTAACCAAAACTGTTGATAAGAGACAAGTATACGGTTGTATCGAAAATCCGATTCCTTTCCCTATGTCTTCACGTACTCTTTGAACATCGTCAGGGTATTTCTCTGTATCCGTGGAATATATGAGCATTGTCTTACAATACAAGGCAGGGAACACGTGGAAACCTATGTTCGATGTCTCGACAAATAAAGACGTCGTTGCTGAAGCGTCAACACCCACGTGCATTGTCGCACGGCGCGTACATCGTAGTCGACTTGCCTCGAATCCTCACAGAACACGATTCAAACGTATTTAAGGAACCTGAGTGCACATATTGTCGACATGATAATGAATATAACGCAACGTGATCTTTGTTAGGTATATCTCGTTACACTAACTTGTAAAACTTTAAATTAAGTTGCGCTAATATATACGTGATATAATAAATTTTAAGTTTAACATTTACTCGAACTGATCGGTATAATAGAATGTAAAAACTCTGTATCTGCCTAAAAAATTTTGCATATTTCTAGAGAGTAACGGACTAGCAATAAATAATTTATACCGACTGATTAAAACGTATGTCTATATTTTGGTATATCAAGGATGCATTTAATTACACGTCGTGCTATATTCAAGGTACAAAACCGTCAGATCTCGATTTAAAAAATCAACAAAAAACTATGCTCGTCCGGGATACGACCACGATGAGAATCGTTGGTTGTTCACATTCTTCTTGGCTATTAACGGACGATGTGAATCACCATTTTATCCTCGAATTATACAAATCGAGTCGGAGGCTTTGTGCGGTTCAAACAAACGATCGAAGGGAGCCGAGAAACTCCACAGTTTCCGAGGTCGTTCTCTGACCTACTGCGAGAGAATTCGGAGACGAAATCGTGTCAGTAGCTTATAATGTTACATACGTCTATAATAGTTCCACGTTCACTTCGGAAGTTTTTACGTACATATGTGATAATTATAGAAATTAAAGTTTTTAAAATATACTCGATGTTTTTGTTTTAGAAAAATTTATCGTTTTTTACAACTTTGTTAAACGATATCTTTTCGAGTATCGAACAACTAAAATGTTCTGTAAAAAGTTTTTAAAATATGCTCGGTATTTCTGTTTTAGAAAAATTTATCGTTTTTTACAACTTTGTTAAACGATATCTTTTCGAATATCGAATAGCTAAAATTCCATTTAAAAAAAAACATCTCACAAAATTTAAATTTAAATTGTTACGACATTTAATAATCACAGCACAAAAAAATTAGGCATCATAATTTACTCTATTAAATTTACCCTTAAATCCATTCTTAAATTCATTCACTGCATTAAATTCATTGCTTCAGGTTCAACAAGTTAAGGCTTCCTGGACGCTGTAATACGACTCGCTATATAGTGAGTACTTTACAACCTAAATTAGTAAACCAAAATTATTGACGAAACAACAATCGTAATTTTTACGCATTTTTCTTGCTGCGCATATTCAGGAGCAGAAGAAAAAGAAGAGAAAAGTATTCAGGTTTTTTGAACGAGATGATATATAATTTTTTCTACCATACCGTTATCTGTATAATACGAAACAACCGTCAATTGATCGACAATTATCGCTCTGATACTTGGAAGTATAGTAAATACGAAATGCACGTGGTATTAAACTAGATAGATTGTTTAAAAAATGTATCTATTACTATTCTACAGGCAAGCTCCTATTTAATAGAAATAATTTCGTAATATCACTTTCACTGTATACGAAGATAGTTCATTATTCTATAACTAGTAACAGATATAGTTAGTATACCTTTTAGTAGTAAATTTTTTTTTCAAAATTGAAGAAACATTTATATAATTTATATTTCAATGTATTATAACCTCAATATCAATACATTTGCGTTTGTTTAAAAAAGAAAGTCGACTTCTACTGCACTTACCTGTTCACCAAGTCCACGGAGGGAATTTCCCGGCCATAAACCATAATTTTTTCATATTTGACACCAGAATTTGTAAATTCCTGTAACAAAATAATACCAAAAATAAACAAATAATCGTTAGTCACAAATTGAATTACATGAAAATTACGTCAAAAGTACATAACGATTGTTTGATCTCGCTTTCAAAAAAGAATTAATTACTAAGATTATATTAGGATAATTTCGTCCAATAATATTCCTCTTAGTAACAAATATATATAATTATTTTAAGAAACCATAAGAGAATGATAATCACTGTCAAAGAAGTCCGGCTGGTTATATTAAACCAATTATATCTGACTGATCGGTGAACATGACACTGACAACGATGACACGCACTCTCCGTTCATTTCTCCTTCATACCATGATCTCATAAAATCAAAAATTAAAACTAAAATAAATGCACCATAAAGACAACATCTATAGACATTTCTTCTTTCATGCTTTATTCTTCTACATTGATATTTATCAATGTATATATTTTGTATGTATAATTTATAATTATGTATAATTTCTATGTATAATTTTAATACTATATATTCACCATTTCTTATACGATTCGATAAATATCTAAAATATAAGAATAAATTACGATAACAAATTATAATATCAATAAAATAATTCGTAAATTTTAGTGTTTTCAAAATGAGAATAAAATTGCTTAAATTAGATATTAAAAAAAGTTAATAGCATCTTTACGAATACTCATGTTTGATACTAATTTAATCTTTCTAGTGAATGAACCTCTTTCCTCTAAACTACACCATTCACAGGCCAAAAATTAAGGGTTCCACTAAGTATATCATTAGGTATAATATGCTCTAATTAGACGCGGGAGACAGCAAAAGGTATTCGTGTTAATTGCCGATACCTTGCGGCACCATTGATGCTCAAAAGCGTTGTAGTATTTCTAAAGCATTTTCTATCATAGATTCCAGGCCTCTTCGCATAGCAAATGACTGTCCATGAAGGGAAAAAGGGAGGAAAAAGAAGCACGGAACAACCGAGAAAAGTCTCCACTCCAGAACTTATTAATATAATTGATCGGTCTTAGGTTGTGACAGGTCTGACCTAAAAAAAACATATACACTCTCACTATGTGGACATGGAAGTTCAGCGATCGAGATGTCGACAGTCAGTTATTCCAAAAATCTAATAATAAGTTCATTAGCCCTCGTCGTCCCTTGATCCTTCGTACAAATTAGTTGGACGCACTCGACTAATTTTAAATACCAAATAAAGCTCGGGCTGACACAGACGTAACGTTAGGCTTTCGTGAAAGGAACCAGGGGTAAAGCGAAAAAAGGGAGGCGAAGGCGTGCGAACGAACAAGCCAAAGGAAGAAAGAGAGATGACAGATAAACAAAGATAAGAGGAGAACCGTGTAAAGGAGCCACGTTCTCGAATATCTGCTCGATCAAGGAACGCAGCTAGGGATCGCTTGCGAAGAAAAAAAAGACGAACATTTTTCGGTTTCAATTACGGAAAGATAAAAATATTCAAATCAATGGACATGATTTAGCATTTTTTATATCATTATTATGACAAATTCTATTGTAAGATCTTTGCTGCAATTAATTTATTTACAATAAATGGATTAAACAGTTGTTGGTTAAACAGGAAACGATGGTTGTTTAACGTGAACTGTATACAATAACGTACTATAATTTAGGCAACTAGATAGTTAATTTGTAATACTCGTCACCACGGATTCAACGCTCTCTCTCACATGGACCACATTCTCTCGATAACGCAATTCGTACTCTCTGACTTCTCGATTCACAATCTCTGGCTTCTCCACTGACACTGACTATTAATTCATAATTGTCTTTTGTCTTAGCCCCACCACGCACGTGTTCCGCAATCGCTCGTGGCCAGTGTCACGCAGATCTTTTCCGCGAAATTACTCGATTGAAGGACCGACGATGCATTGTTGGTCCTATCGGCACTTCCACTTTCTCGCGACATTGTTTATAGTTCGCCTGATATCTCTTAGGCCTTTCGTCCACGATACTACACTATTTTATCATATGAAATTTAATACTGCTCTTATCATCTTAGATGATATTCTTAAAACAGGGTTAACGTTAAATCGACATTTAACAGTAATTACAAACACATGACATTAATCGATAATTTTGATTGTTGTTTTGTACACATAATTTTATAAATTGCAAATATTTTAGCTTGCCTGTTTATCATAGTAACGATCCGTATTTGTCAAGTCGATGATATATTTGAGCCGTGGAAATGCTTCAAGCAGTACCGACGTTGTAAATCTGTAACAATAAATATATGCAACCAAATTATAAACATTAAACGTTTCAATTTCATTTACTGATTACTGCGATCATTGCAAATAAAAAAAAAAATCTCTACAAAAATTTATATCGTCCATTAAATAGTAACACAGTATTCATTCAGAACATATTATAAAACACATACGATATGACTGAAACAACGCATTCATAAGAAAACAAAGACAGTGAAAAATATCTAATTTGTACTGAATATCAAGAAACGTTCTATTTGTGCATGTATTTTTGTGCGTTTTTATATAAAACATATAAATCTTATATTTATTCTATATGCATATTTTATATAGATAATCTATGTACAATATATACGTTATACGCATAACATGCATACTGTCTGAAGAATTACTCTTAAAGAATGCTCTCCCTATTCGTATTGTAGACAGACAGACAACTTCATCCCACAGTCGAAAGGGGGAGAACACAAAAAAATCCGCCGACTGTCACGATGGTCTGTGTTACGAGAGAATCTTTTTCAAGGGCGCGATCTGGACAACGCGATGATATATTAGGGGAACAAAGAATCTGGTCCCGAGCTAAAGGGCCGGTATTAAGCGGGGGTGTCGGCCCAAATAGTTTCACCATCCCTTTCAATATATCAAATTCTCCAAAGGCTTGTACCAGGGATGATAGCACGGGCCCGCTTGTCTCGAATAAATATTTCTCATAAATAAACAACCGTCCTGGTCCGTGTTTGAAAGTTATTAAAAAATCGAAATTTATTAGAAGACTAATCGATTTAAAAGCCATTAACGAACACCTTACGCGTTTCGACAGATTTATATCTTCAACAGAAGGAACTTGGTAAAGTGTATAAAATCATCTTTTTCCAATGTAGTTTTACGCTTAGCAAATGTTAATAATCGAATGATGTACACTGGCTCGTGAAAGTATTCGAATAATAAGGAATAATAATGAAATAATAATAAAGAATAATAAAGAAAAAAAAATAAAGAAAGTAATTCGAATTTCTCAAAAACGTTTTATGTATAAATACAGAAAAGAGCTCACTCGCATTGTAACGAGACTTAACAATTTTAAAAATCTCTTAATTGAGGAATAACATTACTCATTTAATACATATTTGCTAAAGTATGAATGCAAAAACTTATCATGTACGTATGAAGTACTTATTATATGAGAAATTTAAGAGAATATTAAAGTAGTAGTATAGTGTGAAAATATGCAAAATATATAATAAATGCAAATTAATCGAATGACGAATTACCATGCTAATCAACTTACCGTTCTTCCGGCTCTAGCTTGTTGCACAGTGCCTAAAACAAAAAGAAGAAAACAAATCTAATGAATTATCTAATGAAAGAGTATAGGGAATAATTAATAACCCCGGATATTGGCAAGTGAGTTGTATCTTCACGCGCGAAGTACTTTAAAAGAGACGTTGAAAAGCATATTCGGGTAGCTGCATCATTTATGAGAGTTACAACATTACACTGACCCGTATCTATAGCGAAGATAAGATAAAATGCCAGTCATCTCCTAACTAATTAATGACGTGTACAAAACCGAAACAAATAAGAGGAACACGAGTATCATTCACGAATTTCATTTAATTTTCGAATGATCGATTGGCTGCCGCCTATTGTTAAATAAAGATAGACGATGATAGTGACAATCATAATAGAAATATACATAACTTTTCAAACAATGATCGTACAATATTCAAAAATATTGTTCTAAATCTGTTATTGCACTATTCTACCTTATTTTACAAATATAATACAAACATAGGCAGTATGATATAATGAAATAAAACCATAATTATCTCCAAATTCACTTTCTACGTTATCTAGATCATTCACTGTCAAGTTGTATGATCTCAAGCTTTGTTAATTGAATTTACCAATTTATTATTAACTAATTAAATTTACTAATAATGAAATGCGAATCTGATAAGGAGTAAGCGATATAAAACGAACCACATGACAGATTCGAGGGAAATCAGCTACATAAAAAAATGGAAAAGCTTGATCGAAAAGTGAAGGAGCGGGAAGAGTAAACACACGTCTCGCATCTATTTCACGTAGTTTGGATAGCGTACAGCTATGAACACGTAAATTGAAACTTTGCTTCGTCCGCTTGTAGCATCGCACTCGCTATGGGTGGGCTAATGATAATTACGGGTTTAGAGTCCGCGATCCGATTGACTGGGCGGAGAGATCGTATCTACGGATGAGTACGGAATGAGTATCGGTCGCATTAATAACGGGCTTGTGGTAAAACTTTCGTATCCAAGCATAATAATCCATTGTTGACTAGGTGTGCGACTTTGGTAGCGCTGTTATAGTTGCACCACATCTAACTTATGGAAGTGCAAATAATCCGTTCATACTTCTCAGACTGACAAGCGTCATATATGTATATATAAAACTACGTACATCCTAAGTTATAAGCATTAAGATACCTACAGAAAGCGAGAAATATTTTATGAATGATTTTAGGAAATTACTAAAACGTTTAAGAATTATTACCTCGTTCGAACCTTACATTGAGATACATAAAGATTCTAGGATCTTAAAATAAATAAATAAATATCAATGTGTAACCGAGACAATTGTACTTAGAAGATACAAAAAAAAATTCCAAAACAATTAATACGTTAATTACATTTATTAAGAAGTCATATACAAAGTGTTACCGTGCTGATAGCACAAGCCGAAAAGTTATGAATCTACATTAAAAAAGAAGTGAAAAATATACAATACAATTTTTCTGTATGACCGTGCGTGAAAATCCAGTTTGACAATTTGCCAAGTATTCTTGAACTTGACTTACCCCAGACTGAACAAGAGCAGATATTTGGTAGGAGGTAATACTACACTTGAAAGTAAGTCAATACCGTAGAATAGAATTTTGTCGTAAGTTGCTTTCTTTCCGAGAAAAATAAAATTGAAAATTTATTATGCGCGTGTACCAGTTTCTTAACTAAACACGTTCGAACTTTATTTTCCTCAAAACTGTGCCCGCAATGGGAAAATTGCATTTTGCATCATTCACCTATTTTCACATGTATTATATTAGAATAATCTCCTGTTGATCGTTTACACATACCTAGTTCGTAATTAGCCAAGTTTTAGTATATTTGATAAATTTTCAAACTCAATTTTCTTGAAAACGAAGCGTTCTCTATATTCTTGACTCATTTTTTCATCTGTTTCCGGCTTGTACCAACAGATATCAGCAACACTATAGTTGCCGAATCTAATGCTTACTAATTGAAAATTACTTTAAATGAAAATAATTCATATGCTATAATGAAAATACTGAAAAAACATGAATTTCAAGAGTAAAACAGTAAAAAGGTTGAGAACATATAGAAACGCGAAAGAGAAGAAGCGAGCAAGAAGCCGCAAAGAAGGAGAAATTGAAGCTGTGGGATGCTGCCCACCTGTAAAATTTACTAACCCTGGCCACGTCAGGGGTAGTTTATTTTTCGCACAGTATAGTACAGCTTCCTCTGGTTGAAAGCAGGATCGGTCTCTCTGCTGATTCCACCATTCAATTTCACGATCCTTAGTCTAATATACGACCGCGACTAAATCAGGATTATCGACCGGCGAGCTGCGCCTCTATTGTAAGCCTTCGTGGCGGTCCGCACGAACTCATGCGAGAGCAGCCTTTTCGTAAGTGCATCTTCCCACCACCGGCACTTTCCTATTCGTTCTTCTAACTTCTTTTTGCTTTAGCTACAATCGCAAAATATCGTGTCATGTCGATACATCGCTTGTCCTACTCTGTTGTAATAATTATCAGGATTTAACGGTAGCTATAATTACGAGTAAAGAGTTTTATATAACCAGGTACATGTAAGTGTTTTCAGAGGAAAACGAACGAATGGTAGCTTTGAACATTGTAGAAATAAAGCTTCAATGTAAAACGTAATGGTACACGTTTTTACATTATTTAAGCTTTACCTGTTTCGTAACGAGAATAATCGATAGATGTAAATACGATGACATCGGTAGGATATACATATATATACCTTAAAAGGTAGATCTTTTTATTTGGAAAGACATTAAAAAACGATGTGTTCAATATTGCAATAAGTATAAACATATATCACGGTTAATTAATCTATATGATATTATGACTATCTATATGATTTCGCAATATGACAAATGTAAATATAGGATGTTCATCATTGTCCATTTTATTTTCAAAAAATATATATGAGCAATATAAAGATAGATATATCTTTTATACTCGCTCATTTTAACTAGAATTAAAAGGACTAAATTTAATAAAGAATTTGAAGTAACTTTTAGCTAAATCCAATTAATTAACTTCATGGGATTATTAAAACCCCTTTAGAAAATTTTATACGGTCATTATTCATTTATGCATTTATTAGACATTTTTAGATTTCTCGCTATCTATTAGGTAGTCGATGAAAAATATATTCTAGGAAATAATTACTTGCACACACCTATATTCTTGATACACACACGAAAGAGAAAAAGCGAGGTACTGTGACGTAAATATCTTCACGGTGAAATCCGTGGACGCCTTTCGCGATTCTTTTCGTGAAATTTCTCACGGCAGTTCCGCTGAAATTACGCCGTCGCGTCGGTTTTGGATGACGGGGCGAGGACCTTCGAAGTATTACGGCCCACTCGGCTCGAAAGCATGAAAGCGCACCCCTCATAAATATTCCCAATAAATACTACCAATATCTACCGTTGGGAGACGCCTACGTCGCACGCCGGCGTCTCCTCTTTGCAAAAGCTCTTTGCTGCATTCGCGCCTGATCAATTTATTCATTTGTTACGATACTTAACCCATTAACACGTTAACTGTCAAGCGAATTTTATATATTTTTCCCTGGAAGCCACAATAGACGGAAATATACTAGGCTATTGAATTTTTGCAAAATATTCTATTCTATTTGCGCACCTTTTTCTGACAATGTTATCTAAATTTGTTAGTCTGGAATAAATTATAAATAATACGTAAAATTATTAATAGCATTACGCAAATAACACTATAGAATTAATTTGCAAATACACTATAACGCATAAATTACAGTTCTATCGAATTATACTTTAACAATAGAACTGCCAAATCCGTCAAAATGACGAATTTTAAATTTTATTTTTCCACAATAATTACCGAAAACATACAGGTATTTTTATCAAACTTAATATCGAATTTTGTTTAAACAGACGCATAATCATATAGATTTATTTATTTTAATTAATAGCATTTGAATTATACTGATCTACATGCAGAGCATTTAGCTACATATGAAAAAACGGGTTGTTCTAGCGTTAATGAATAGTTTTAATTTAATCATCTATTTAAAGAAGTCTATAAACAACTTACAATCGAGCCAACCAGATTCGCCAACTCCCGCGGAACATGATTCACGACTAAGCGCATCAACAACGATCGTTCGAATGTTGTAAAAGTATTCTGATCGGCGAACATTGCACCGGCTGAACCAAACGACCTCCGTTGCACAAAACGGTTCAGACGATTTCTGTTAAATTCTCTTATGGACAAGGAGCAAGCTCGAGAGACGAAGGAAAGTACATAGAGAGAAGACAGAAAGGACAACTCGCGGGAAGAACATTTCGTTGCACGAGTGCGGCCAACGGTTATACTTTCTTATATAGAATCGTACAGAAACGCCATATAGACTACTATATGGCTGCCGCCAACTGATATATACGCGACGCTATCTGTATCCACTTACTTCCTCGTTTGGCAAACGATTCGAAGCGATTTAAAATGGGTCATCCTAACTAGAAAGACATGTACAACAAAGGAACGTGTCGGGAGCAGCACCCGCAATCAAATTCTTGAATCATTTCCCCCGATTATATTGTCTTCGATGTTCACCGAACGAAACACACGACACTCGTGCTTTGCCTTATGACATTTAAATTCTTGCGGTCGAACAAGCGAATTCCCAACAAGGGAAGAATTTTTAATTCGTACGAACTACCGTCATATCAATGATATCATTTTAAATTGGTAATAATCCCGCGTGAATAATTTTGAATTTCCTTTAAAATATCCATAAATTAAAGGAATTTACAATAGTATCGATAAAATTTCTAGGCGGATCATAAATAATTCATCGTAGCCGGAAATTCTAATAAAATGTCTATGGAAAGCATAAACATGGTGTTATTCAGTTTAGCATAGATCAAAACGATCCATCGAAGTCGAATAAGAAACGAAATGTAAATCCATTAATCTTTTCTATCATTTGCAGGCAGTAGGTATAGTTTTTCGAAAATGAAACGACTTTCCGAAGGTCCGTCGAAAATTGATTCACCACCTGTGTTGCGTACCTAATTATTATCAGAGAATTCGGCGTTCATTTATGCACGTGGAATTCCGCGGGAAAAATATATTGACAGTTATCGATTAATAACTACTTGTTGAAATCTACTGCGCCAAGTAAGCACACGAAGAAAAATATTCACAGAAAAAATTAATTTTTCATTTTCAATACTAAATAAAATATTTGTACTTTATTATTAAAATTTTGCTTCAATGCAATATCAACATTTTGAAATATGACAACTCCTTAAATTCGCCGCCGTCACATTATTTATACCTAAGCTTAGAAACCATGTGATACCTGTGAAAACCACATGAAAAATAGCTAGAGAGACAGAGATCGGCAAGATGGGAGAAACAAAAAATTCCATGATTCTTCCGAATCCTCCCATCGTGTCAGTAGTGGCGATCGATTGTCCAAGCAATATTGGTACCGGTAGCTGTGGGAGTCCTTTAAAACGTCTCTCTATGTTGTTCTCCGATCTTTTCTCCGCTCCTTTCAACAGATCCGCGCAGCAGATAAACTGACAATTAAAGCACACTGTGCAGTCTGTCTAGAGAAATCGTTAAGTATGAAAATAACTGTCCTATTGGACTTTCCCAAGAAGAAGGAATTCTCTCGAGGAGAATAGAAAGGGCCCTGTCATTTTCCATAAAATTTAGTATATCATGGTCACGCTGAGCTCCATAGTTTTTATCAGCTTTCCATCGACAAGGACATTTTTATTCGATCGTAAAAAAGATAGTACAAGCGTTTAGGAATTAATTACAGACCTTGTACGCCCTGATATGGCAGTATACCTTCGCCATTCTACGTGTAGTATGTACATAGATAACAAATTAGTATCGGCTCGGCACGAAACTTTATAGACTGCCATTAGACACCGTGTGTTTCCTATCACCAGGCATCGTGAAAGCTCGCAGCTCAACGGCTGAGAACGTGTTTCTGGTTGGACATAAATAATAGAACCACGTCGGCAATCGCTATAATTCAATTCACACCTGATAACCGCGACCACAGAATTTCCATATTACAGGCAGTAATAAAATTAAAAATATTTTCGGGGCGGTCCGCACGCTTCGGGGGGTCCCGCCGCTCTTCTCTTCGCTCCAGACGAACGAGCCGAGGTTCGCGATCCTTCACGTCTGCTGTCTTACGAATTTGTTCCTCGAATTTGTTTCTCGTTGTCTCCGGTGGTCTTTCCTTCTATACGACAAATGGCAACCGAACCGACAAACCTAAATGCTGCTGGGAGGCTACCACTTTTTTTGGAATTCCTACTTCGAATAGTGACTTATGCTCGGGAACAGGCAAATAATTCTTTTAACTCGTTTCACATTGTTCTATAAACGAATAGAACAACCATTTAAAATTATCCCGAATGAAATGTCGAAACGTTCGGTATTTATTCCTCTTTTCTTTAACAAATCGATTATGCTAATCTAGTGGACGCGTGTAAAGCAAATTTGAAACGTATTGGAGTGAAACGTATGTATCCGAATAAAGAACGCTTTGCTTCGTTTATTAATTGGAAATTATAAAATAATCAATCTTAATCCACATAATCGTAATTCATACCTCGTTAAATCAACGTTCGAAGGTTTAAAATTCCATTCGACAAATAAATCACGACATTACGAAAAAGGAATCTATTATGGCCAAGCACCTAACGGACATCCAGCTGACAGTCATAAATTTCAGCCAAAAAACTGACCGAAGAATCAATTTCGCCGACAAGAAGATGAATTCGGTAACCTATAATCTATACACCTAATCCGTATTACACTCACAGGCGTTATTTCCCTGGCGTACCTTTCACCGGCGATTCCTGGGTCCGTCCAGTTGATTGTTTTAGCTACAGGGGTGAGAATACATTATACATTAACGAACAAGCCGGCACGACCAAAAATAAGATTAACGACTCGCAGGTATTTACGACCGTGACTTGTCGGGATCGTTTAAACAAATGTTTGTTTCCTGGCTGAACGACTCCGCCTCGTCAGCCTTTCTTTGCAGGTCGTGCAAGGAGTTTCTTTGGATCTTTTAAGCGGCGGCGTACGCGCTCGTGGCACCGCACCAATCACCCCCAAATATACGCCCACTTTTGTCATCCCCATCGGTGCCGCATTCTATCCGACCGCATTGCCAAGAAGTTCATTTTTGTGGACGAAACAGCCGGCGAGCACGCATGTACTCGATCAACGAAATTACTTCCCAACGTTATCCATTCGATCGTTTGTACGCGATCGTATGTACCTAAACGCCAATTTTCTCGATATAACGCGCAGATTTACGATGCACCGTTTACCTCCGTTTCCCTTGTCGCGAACAAATCAGGGAACGACGGTGAAGAAATAACGTGTCGGAAAACAGCCAACGGATTATAAATTTGACAATTTCTTCGCGTGCCGCTGCGGCATCTGATGAAAGATGTTACACTTAACGCTGTTGTAGATAACGTTGCTGCGTCCAAAACCGTTTGAGGTTTCGAGACGCAAACTGCGTCCAACAAGAGAAAGTTCCAAACTTCTCCCTCCTGGACACGACTTATAGTTAGAAGTCTCGAACAGTGTTGAACGCAACGAAGACATCTACAACAGTGCTAAGTATGACAATGTTAACCGTGATAACTCGATCCGTGAAAGCCTCAAAACTCTCAGATGAAAGATGGGAAGAAAGAGGAAAACTAGGGTTAACCGAAGATATAGAGGAAGAGGAGAAAATCAGACGAAAACGAAAGGATACCGCGAAGGAATAAGAGGGGAAAAAAGGGAAAATGTCTGTGGGGACAGAGGGGTTGAAAGGAGAGGCAGGTAGAACAGAACGGTGGGCGCTGGCTCATACGCGCGCCATTCACAAGAAATTTATGTACCAGAAGCATAAAGCCACTGCCGCGTCTTCCAGACCCTAGTGCATCGGAGACATCCAAACTACCGAATTCACAAATGTTCTTTTCTTCCCCATTCTCTCTGTCTTGCCCCTCTTTCGTCGAACTCATTCCTCTCTATACACGTATTGTAGCTACAATTCAAACGGATGCTGCATTCCAGCGGATATAGTAATGTCGGATATAAGAAACGCGAATCTGATGGAGGTGGACGAGGAGAGAGAGAGTGGAGAGATAAAAGAAAAGTAACACTATTGCCCCTCAACGATCGTCGTCGGTCTATGAGAAATTCCTTACGGGACGTCTGTAAGCCATTATTCGATGCGTTTGTATTAAAGGGAGTCCCCAGTACACGTATAGCCGATGTCATTATGTTCCCTTAACGATTGAACACAAGCACATAGTATTGTTTAAATGAATGTCACTCGGTACATCCGGGAATGGTTCTAGGTGGAATGGTAAGACTTCGACGTTAAAAGGACAAAGATCCTACATATCCAAGCAATATTCCGGGATCTATTCTCTTTGGACGAATTTATATCAGACTGTTGAATACCGTGGAAACCGCGAGTTTCTTATCTCTGTCAAACGGCCAGAATCGATCAAAGTAAAGTAAAATAAAGGATTTTTATATGCACAGTTTGTTATATGGAATATTTGAATATTATACCAAAGGATTTATCTTTGCATTATAAAACTCAACAATTTTGTATTATGAAATATTACTTGCATTCGGCCCAATAAGAAGTTACTTATCTACACACAGACATATTTTATATACAATGCATCGTACAATTTTTACGCTGCATAATATAAATTGAATTTTGCCTAACTAGGTCTACTAACTTGTAATTCATTTTGTCATCTAATTTTTAATTATACCAGTTAATGGAATAACAGAATACCTGAATAGCAGAATAAGCCTCTAAGATAGAAGCAAAAAAAAAGGTTTAGCTTCTAAGAGCGCAATATTCTAACGTTTTAAGCTTCCTAGAGTTATGCAAAAAAGATACGTATAAACAATACATACACACATAGTAGCGTAATTATGAAAAGAAAGTACTTAGCAAATTCTAGGTAATAATTCCACCTCTGTAATGATTTCGTAGAACGCAATATCCGTGAGCAGGTAAACATCAACCAGGCGGATTGGTTGCACGCGTATGCAACAGACCACGCACCCACATACGGCAGTAAGTACATAGTACCTGCGCGTAACGATGGCTCGCAAAATAAGAGAAACGGCGAAACACGATCGGGCAGGAAGATAAGGTTGGCTACTGCAAGATCTCCTTTACTCCGCGGGGTTCCCGGAAAGAGAGGGCCTCGAGATGGACACTCGCCATCTCATCTAGCAGAGATAGGCTGTGGCCCAGCTACCATATCTGATGAAACGCGATGGATGGGACAGCGTGACACTAAAGTACGAAACAAAAGTGTCCTCCGTGGCGTGCTCCGCTCTGCCCCACGGTATCTAAAACCCTATGTTTCGACCACCCCCTTCGGCACCCACACCTGGAACCACGCGATGACCGCGTTGGGACCCGACAAAAACTTTTACTATCTTTTCGTCAATTTGTTACCTACTTTCACGTTAGTCGCCGAGTCACCTCCTTCTATAACGTTTGCCTTTTTTATCCTAACACTGGACACGTATAAAACTCGGAATCTTTCCCCCGTATGAATACATAGCGGTGTCATTTTATGTATTATCATGTTTCGTGTAGTCAGACGTTCATACGATTGTCTACGGATTTTTATGCAAATTTATACTTTTACGAATACAACCGAAGAAATAGAAGTTAGACAGAGACGTTTGTTTTTTATTTATTAAAAGTTGTAACGAGTACCTTGTATATTTTATATATTTTCGCATAAAATGACCGATTTTCCACATTTCTGTCCTTTACAATCGCTAAAAATTTGTAGATGATCTTGACAAAATTAATGTTTGCCTATGTTCAGGTAGAGATATACTCATATACAAAATTTAACAAAACGATTTAGATTCCTCATTTTATCCCAGTATTCTCTATTGGTCTGGTTAATTGGAGTTCTTGGAACAGCAGCCCGCTATTTCTCTCGATATCCATGATTTTTCTTTCACGTAATAGAAGCTCGTGTTCAAACAAATCGATTCAATCAGACGAAATTTCATGAATCATGCATTAACTAAAGTTTCGTTTAACTACATGTACTTCCACTCAGCTTTATTTCTTTACTAGCAGACGAAAATATTAGAACTTGATCTTCTCAATACATAAAACTATTTTACGATATCTCTTGTTCCTTCAGCCGTCGCTCGATTTCTACAAATGTTCGACGACGATTGCGTATAGAGATTCGCGACAGTGCAGAGAAGAGCTATGTAAGGCGAACAAGTTCTATCAACGAATGACATGTTTATATGGTTTCCTCGGTGTCGATCGTCGTGGAACTTGGAGAGCAAAATCGCTGTAGCGCAGTGGGTCTCTCGACGTGACGCACGATCCCCTTACAGGCGCCAGCCTGCTAGAAGAAGAGGCGGACGAAGAAGACGAAGAAGAAGAGAAAGAAGGCGTTCCGACGAAACGGAGCGCGGTGTCGGAGCCAGATAAGATCTCCGAAACGGGGATCAGTAATATTTTACAAAGTCATCGAAGTTGCTCGCTAACTTCGGCATAAATTACAATCGCCGTCTCCTTCTCTCTTTCTTTCGCCCAGTCTTTGGCGTTCATCCCTTTCGCGAAGTTCCCTTCTACGGCTATGGGAAGATGGGAAATTGTACTCATCGTTGCGCATCACGAGTGTTAAACAAACATTTACCATCGTTTAATAACATAGGACATCAGGCCCACCTCGTTGCAAGCCAATAGATCTGTTCAAAGAATACGCCAGAATCGAAAAATCGCGGGAATTAATAAACACGTGAATAGTGGCTAAATAAATAAAGCTCTTCGGAGATTGAGCATGTTTATATGAACATAGTCGTGGTAAATTATGTATCCACTCGAGTGTCGAACGAGAAGGTGGTATAAAACGAGTAAATTTACGTATTGTTGATTTAACGTGGCTTGAACAATGTCATGCGAGTTTCGAGTAGTAAGTTTCGATATATTAATTGAAGTTGTTAGATTTATTTTACCATTAGCTGATAATCGTATTTTGTATAATGTGTACGAGATAGATTATGACATTGATAAAAAACAAGAAAGTTATTATCAATTTCCATTGAGAAAGTCCTTCTGTCTTCCTGCTTTTACAGGCGATGTAGAATGAAGAAAATTTTTTATGAAAATTTCAAAATACTTTCATATTTTTACGATTTCTTTCTCGATAATTCGAAGTGATTGCAATAAATTGAGTTATTTAATTCAATAGATTAATTGCATAACGAAAGAATTACTCATTTAACAGTTTGCCATGATTTTAAAATACCATTAGTATAATCAAGTATGACCTTATTCTCGCTTAAAGGGACACCCATTTTGGCAATTAAAAAATGTTAGGTGTCAAAAAATGTTCGGCAATTCAATATCAGAAAAGTTAAAGTTCCTGCCCGTCCTAGATTTGTAAATGGACAGCACGATGTTTGTATTCGGACAGATTTCGAAAGTTTGGGATAAAAGTTGCGCACAACCATAATTCCTCCACCATGAAATCGTGTGTTTGCCCGCGAGATTAGCGTCTACGACAAGGCACAATACCGCCGTTTATTACTTCCGACAGTGAACAAACCGATTACCATCGTCGAAGCCCGTTACTTAACATTTCGCTGAAAGAAAAAAAGAAAAAAAAAAGGAAAAAAGAAGAAGAACGAAACGAAAGCCAAAAAGTCCGAGAAACACGAAGTCCGGACCATGACACGAATACATTCTTCACTACAAACTTTGCCAGGGACTTGTTCATAAATCATATCTGAAAAAAATGTTTGCAGTGCTGTGCGACATGCGCTAGCAAAATATCACGTATGGCAGCGGTGAATGATGGTTTCGGTATGCCTGACAAATTAATTCGATGTCTTCGACGCGTAATTTTGAAGATTTTTAATGTTTCTTCGATTTTTACGTGTTCGACGATCCCTCGGCTACGAGCAAATCGCATGGTGTAAAAACTTTATGAATTATTACAGCCTGTATTATTAATCAGACAAATCATCGCGCATGTTAAATCGTATATCTACATGAATTCCTCTGGAAGAAAGGTTCGCATCATAAATATTGACGGAGATTTCATTCTGGAAGGTATCCACGTTACAAAGTTATTTACAAGAAAGATGCTAATTTTATCATAGATCATCCGTCAAGTGAGCTTCTTTAATTTATATGTATCGAAGAATGGAGTTTTTCGAATCAAATTATATTAAAGCAGTAGAACAAACTAATAAAAGCTACGTTAGTTTAGCAACAGAGTATTGAAAGTATTAGGTTATGCGAAAAGCTTCTTTCGTTTCATAAGGCGATAACAGACGAACAACAACTTCTGTTTTATATTATTTTATTGAATTAGGTATGATCCATTTCGTTCTATTTATATTATTATGTTCGTGCATAATGCAATAAATTAATATAAAAGAAAAAACATTGTGCGTCTATTATTTCCTTATAACACGAAAGTAACTTTTCGGACGACCTAATAATTCTCGAAAAAAGGAAGGAAAAAGGAAGATTCGTGACTGATGTTACTCGTACTATATTCATTCCCGTTTCTATGAATTATTTCAACCGATACAATTGATAATTATTATCTGAAATAATCTAATTAATTTATGAATTATTGCAGTAGGAAAAATACGTCCAACACAGATTTATTTAAATAAATAAAATAGATAAATCATATTTTCCTGTAATACACAAGGTTTGTGACAAAATACACGAAATCACGAACTCTCGAGACAAAGCAAAGTGACTTTTACCTCCGTGAAAACAACGAGGGTGGTTAGCCTGAATGTAACCGAGAAGTTAACACGATAGCGATCTGAATTTTGAAGATTTCCAAGGGTTGAAATACAGATATCACCCACGAAGACAACCTATCCATTTTCGAGTGGATTCCAACCTGAACTTAAGTCAGAAATTAATATTCTTCTTCAACATGCAGAATTTGCCTACTGCGGTTGAACGGTCTCAAGGGAAAATCTCAGGTATTCTGGCTGAACTGCATGGAATGGTAAGAATGAAGGAATACTATACGATCCGATATGTATGCATGTGTGTGTGTGCCTATCTGCCTTCTGATTTCCAACATTTACATCATTCCTTTTGTGCTAAAGAATGAGAAAATTTATCTCCGTCTATACATATTTTACTCTATTGTTAATCTATCCATCAATACAATATAATTCATTATCTATACATTCATTCCACTTTCAATAGTATTAATTCAATTAACATTAAATTGATTTTAAATGTACGATTATTGTTAATTTTAATAACGAGCATTCTACCTTATATTTATTTTTCACTGTAATATTAAATGGCAACGTGCTGAATGAAAGATTCGCGTATATATAGCGAGTATCTACACTCACTTTATGAAATGCAAACGAAAAAAGAACTTTCGAAGCGATAAACATCGGCACGAGCGATGAAAACATTTCAATATTCTTCGCTGCTGACATACTGCAAGTAACACGTATAACCATGTCTATCATTTCATCTTTTAGTCATTTATCTTTCGTGCTGCATCTTTTCTCACGATAAATAAGCCTTATGAAACTCGTAATATACAAGACGAGCAGAGTTAAGTGGATAAATGTGAAATATTAAATTTATCGCAAATTCGATCAAAAAGTGGTTTGATTATGTAATTCTAATAAATTAGCACGACTACTCGTACTCGTATAACGAGTAAAATATTGGTAAATGTGTTCCCACTGTTAATGGAAGAAATCACAACCCTCGTTCGGATTAGTCAAACTACCTGATTATAACGAATATATAAGAATAATTCACAGGAAAGTTGCATGTATACTAATATTAATTATTAGTACCAATTGTATGTATACTAATATTAATTATTAGTATCTCTATTATCGTTCTCTTCTTCCACCGCTCGTTTAAAACGTAATAAAAATAATAATAAATATAATAAAAAACCTTGTGCAAAGGATGAAAGAAAAGAATGTTTATATGATAAACTCAAGCTCAACAAATAACTATCATAAACGCTAACTGGAACTATTGACACAATATCTAAATAAGCAATAATATCAGCAAGCGATTGATTAGATTAGATGATAGAAGATTACAGGAATAGAACCAAAGACGAAGGAGATGCAGTACATTAAATGCATGAATTATAGCATCGATCGTGTAAAAGAATAGTAGTGTGAAACAATGACAAGTACGTGTACATACAACGTAAAACCTAAAAGCCAAGGCCGCGTTAGCCTAAAGCTAAGCTATCGCGAGGCGAGCTTCCAGAACGATCCTCGACAAGCATCCTCCATCCACCGATTCCTTGGCAAATTACACGCGTACGAAATTCAATCCAAAATTAAAATCGACTTTAAAGCGCATCTTTTACAATGTATATGGTGACTAGGGGTTATCGGCTTAAATTCATCGAGGACGGTGTCCGGAGTGAAAAAAATGAAAAGAAAAGAAAAGAAAGTAAAGGGGGAGAGAAAGGTAGAAAGCGTACAGCGTGTCGGCGAAGACGGTATCACGTTTCGTGTGAGCCGATATTTGTTACACGTTCTTATAGAAGATGAAGAAGCGGTCCGTCGTGCGGTCTCAAGGCGCAGAGGTGAGTGAGAATGGGTGCTGGCACGAGTACGAGAGCACGAGCACGAGCACGAACACGAAAACAGGAGAAGAGAAGAGAAGAGAAGAGAAGAGAAGAGAAGAGATGAGAAGAGAGGAGAGGAGAGGAGAGAAGAAGAAGAGGAGAAGAAAGAAGAAGAAAAGAGAGAAAGAGAGAGCACAAGCACACGCGGCCACGAGCTCGCACGGGTATTTCAGGGCCCTATTAACGAGTGGCCCCCCGCGGCCGGCGCAACGGGCCCAATCAACCCAACTCCAATTCCTGGCCCTCGCTTCGACTTGTTTTATGTAATGCCCGCGACGCCAGAATCAATTAGTCGGGGCACCCTCCTATTTTGCGTATGCATGCACGCCTATATGCATAGCGGTCAATCCCGGCCAAAAAGGTTCCGAACTTATTTGCAACTGTCCGTTGTTGGTCCAGAGGACGTCGGTAGACGAGAAAAACCGGTTCGCTTGGAGTTAGACGGAAATTAAATGACTCGAAACAAACGGGAATAGCGGTGCCCTCCTGACTCGTCTCCAGCCGTGCGTATCCGATTGCTAACGCCGATTTTCACATGGAAATCTATTCACCGTTGATACCACTTTTCATTACATCTGTAAAACACTCAAGTCCACAATGAACGTCTCTATACAGTCATTCTCAATTCCAAAGGCAGGTAGTTCTTATATTTAGGAGAAATACCTTCAAAATTGTTTCATTCGATACTTTTGTTTGTATATGAACCCTCAACTGATATCCTAATCCGGAGAGTATCCTAATCTATATTCTGATAATATGTATTACACAAAATATAAAATAAAAATTAAGACGAAGTATTTTAAATCAAAGTGGTTTAACCCAAACTTCTTTTAGATTATCTATTATCCATCGATTTAATCCTTAATCTAAATCTTCCAATATAAAGATACTGAAGAAGACGTAGCTTAACCCAGACATTCTTTACATTATCTATTATTCATCAGCAACAATTGAAGATATTATTTAATATATCAAACAATTTTTATTTCCTAGTATCTCTCGAAATTGTCCATAATCAAATTACAAATCTTTCGATATAAAGATACAATCTAAGAACCGTTACCTTAATAAAAGTAAGCAGAAAAACGAAGAAAAGATGTCACTGAATCACGTACGTATACGTATCCTGAAAATCAACAAACTTCAGTGAATGCCGCTAGATCACAGCACGACTGCGATACATACATCACACAGCGGCAACCAGCATGGGAGCGTACGATCGCACTTTGTTCAGCTACTAGGCAAACAATCGAGCTGGGCTATTCACGATCCAAAAAGCACTGCCGCGCATATCGAACGAAGTGTGTGCATACATCAAGCTTGTTTATATCTACGCTGGAGTCAGGACATGCAACAATACAGCAATTTGGCTTGGACCGATACCAGATCTCACGGAGGTGCCTTTCCCACCTTACCGTTACTAACACGGTCCATCGACAAACAAGCCTCCCTCGTTCCCAATGCCACACCAGTGGTATAGAACCAATTTTTATCCAATGAACACACACATTTTTTTCATACCTAGTATATATATTTTAAATCAACTCCTAGTTTCATTTTCTATTTTTATTGAAAATAAATAGTTAATATTTAATAAGTGCAACATCTAGGTTTCATTTTTCTAATTACATATTCGTACACAGTGCTATAAATAACAATTTCTTTCTAACAATAACATTTGACCGTACAATAGAAGTATTTAATAAAGAATTATTGACATATTTTCAAGCTACAATAAATGCTTCATATTTTCATAGAATATACAACACGATAATTAAATCATCCTCTCTTATACAAAGCAACAAATATATGTTATCTATATGTGTCTAAATATTGTCCGCATCTATGTTATAATTATATTAATATACTATACGAATGAGTAGCTGTATACATATTTGTAAAAAAATAAATTTGCATAAATATTAGCAGTCTAATTATCATTTATTAAATCATTATGAAAGAGACTCAAATATTAATTTGTCACATGTCTCATTATTTGTACCTTATCGATCAATGTTACTGTAAATAAAAATGGTTTCTATACCACTGGCATGCATCGATTTCACGGTGGCCCGTGCCACGTATCTCGGAACGTGTACACGCATACCTAAGTCGTACGAGACGCACCAACGCGTATGGATACCGGCACTGTATCCTCTATTTCTGGAATTCGATGCGATCTTATCTCAGCTTCGAAGCCGCCACGACCCCCGCGAAGAGGATGTTTGATTTACTATGAAAGGTAAGAGAAAAAGAAACACAGTAAAGCGACTTCGACGACATCGACCATGCGTTTAACAGCGACGGTTCTAAAAACACGATTTGCAAATGAAAATCATTTTTCTAACTTTCTTTTAAAGAAACTTTAAGCTTCAAATTTCGAAATATTTAAAACAAGATAAAATTTCTCGAGTAATACGTATCTTATTCTACTTCGATTCTGCTGGTATTCTGATGGTAATTGTATATTTTAATTATTTCAATAACGCAAGAAATATTTCAATTGCAAGATAACTTAATTATTCCATTCAATTATAAATTTTTATTTATCTTTCAATTTTGTGTATTTTACAGTTTGTATCCTATATTGCATAAAAAAATTATAGGTCGTTAAAAAGAAATAAATTCTTTGACAAACTATATCTGAATTACTATAAATAAAAAAAAACCTTTAAAAAACATTTGAATCAAATTTCAAACATACTTAAACGGTAAATTTGTAATTACATTTACAATTGCAATTATAAAAATCATATAACTATATTACATATTTTCCACTTATAATTAGTAAACTTATTGACGAGAACATTGCAGTTTGTAAATTTATTAGAAACGAAAAGTTACGGTATGTGCGAAAAAGGTACGGAACCTATATATTAAATTACAAATTTCAATTGTTTATTAACAAGAACACTCACCTCTTTCAATGGAACTTTAAAGGGAAGAATTTTTGTACCACTGATCACTGTGCCATAGGGTTTATATTCCAACCACCTAAGATAGAAAATAATAATAATGAATAAAGATACAACACACTTAAAGTATGTAAAATATGAACACATACATTTATTTATTCATCTATTTAATATACATTCATTATACGTATAAGTACACATATCACTGAACAACTATAAGCATAAACAGATAATGTTAAATAAAAAGAAATAGCGCCGCGTGAGTACTTATTCGGATTCATTCTTGATAATTTTAGATAACAGAAGTTGAAATTATTTAACACTCAACAATAATGGCATTTGAAAAATTTTATTTAATATATACAATCGGAATAATGTATTTCAATTTATATAATAATATCTATCTACATATATATAATATATATTAATATTAGAAAAAAGTATCGTCTATGAAATTACCTTACAATAAAGAAAAATGTGTTTCTCGACCGATAAGTTAACTACCATACAAACCGCATCGAGTAAATGCATTTAGAAATATTAAAAATGTAGTATTAATTGCGACTACGGAGCAGATAAACCTGAACACATTTGATAATATTTTAATTCACAATTACATTCCTACCGATAATATCGCTTAGAAAAGAAATATTAAAAACAATACAAGGAAAGTCAGAATAACATAACCTCTATGCAATGTGACCTCCGATTTAAATCATTGAATAAATAGTTTTAAATGCCTCATTAAACTCAATGGAATTGTAAAAAATAAAAAATAAATAATACTTGCCTCTCGGGTATAGATTTCATCATATTCTTTGCTTATTTAGATATTATAATGCGGAATTATAAGCATAACACCGAAACGCAATATCACCAACACAGTTTACACGGCACACATACATAGTAGCAAGATGCAGTCGATAGTACTCGCGACGCAGAACGAATGAATGATCGATCTATCGATTTCTCGATTTTCGCGCGCGCAATGCCGCTACGTTGAAAAATAAATTTCATACAAAAAGTATTTATAAAGATTATTTCTCTTAACCAAATTAAAAAGAATAAAATACTTACCGTTTGTTTACTATATGCATAAAAATTCTATAGATTAATATTTTTAAATAAATTTTTCAATAAATTTTCAATCAAATTTTCAGTTATATATAATAATGCGTTTAATTTATATGATATTAATGATAAATATTATAATGTGAAATTTAATTTCTTTGACTTCATTTTCTAAATATGACTGTGGACAAGCAAAACAGAAAAATATTTTTAGAAAAAAAGATTTTATTAGCTTGTTGGACACTGTACATCACCATCTTTTCTTGCTTTCAGTTGTAATATTTCATCTAATACCTTTTTTTCCAACTCCAGAAGTGCAGGTGGTTTTTTATACTACAAAAAAGAAATGAACATAATAATTATATATAGGTTACAGACCTTTATGCATTTGTAGAAAATTTAAAGGTGCAAAAATGCATAGAATAATATACAGAACTATATAAAATATACAAAATACTCAATATTTAATAAATGAAATCACTACTTAGATCCTGTCCTTCGACTTATATTCACAAAAATATAATATTGCATAAAAGTCTGCAGTCTAGTTATGTAAATGTATTAAAAATACAGATACTTCTCGTACCGTAATAATTAGCGTACTGTATTGATGTGTGAAGGATATTCTGTCTTGTACTACTTTTAATCCAGCACGTTCTAAATCTGGAACTATTATCTTTTTAAAATATTTTTTGTTGGTTGTACGAACAGTTATTGTGTTATCATCTTCTGCTGTTACACTATATACATTCTGTGGATATGGCAAATTCCTTATGCGCCATTCAAGTGCAGTTTTTGTAATTCTTCTTGTAATAAATGGCTATTATAAAGATATATATAGTAGTGATTATTATTCATTATATTTTGGAAAATTCAAACATATATTTAGATTAAATAGGTTATCATGTATTAGATACATGATATAATCTTATACTGTGCAAAATATACTTTACATACAGCACTTGAACTTTCCTGAATCCCATATGCTTCAATATTATTTTGTCTAGGTTCAGGGTCTCCAATTTCTACTTTCCAACCTATATCTTGTCCAAGTTTACCTTTCTCTCTCCATGCTCTCCGTACTAAAACATTTGTTTCTAAGTGGTATTCTTCTACCATTTCCCTACCATCTTCCATTAAAAAATGGACTTTTCTTTTTCCTATATATAAAAGTATGTAAAAACATTACATTTGATATAACTTTAAGAAGATGTAACATTGCTTTATGTAACCATATGTAATTATATACATCAAATTACATCTGACAACATATGTTAAAATAACATTTAAATAGCTGACAAAAGAAATAAAAATGCCAATAAAATCATATACTAGGCACATTCATATCTGTAATTTTGTAAAGCACATTTATATTTTACATTACATGTAAATGAATTTTACATATAATATATAACAGATTTTACATATAATACATAATTCAATTACAGAGAAACGTTTGAGATTAATCCATGACATTGTCAATAACAAACGTATAATACAAAATTTCAACTGACAGTATTTATTGATTAAACATTTTGAAGGTTAAAACTGTACATTTAAAAATCTTTACATTTAAGCAATCTTTGAATAATTCTTACACAAAAAAGTTCAATACATAACGAAAGCTTTAAGAATATGACATTAGTATATTTTTAAATTATCTTACCATCTTGGATAATTGCAGTTTTCGTAGCATTTTGAATAAGTCTCAACCACTCCTCAGGCGCCATTGGTAAATACTTCATCAGTCTCCTAGCAACTCTCTGCAATTACATATATTTCATATCACGATAGCTATTGATACTTTACTAATATTCAAAATACTACACTTAAAAAATCATTAAACGATTTGATTAGAAAGAAATATGTTTAAATATATAAATAATGTAAATATCATAATATATAAAATAAATTGTTAATATTTCTCATTAGCCATATTAATTATTTACAGCTGTTTACAAAAGGGAATATATAGGTACATACATTTTACTTGACTTATAATTAGTAAAAGTCCTTGGAACCTTGAGGGGAGAAGTATTTATATTCATCGCTTATTCAGGGAATATATTCTTCACAATACATTTACAATAAATTATACACTATAATTTTTATATGATGTTTAACTTTCTTGTTATATACTATGAAAATTATTCTTTTACTTACGTATTATATGACTATTCTAGTATGCTTTCTAGCATCACATGTAATATATATAAACAATAAATATTATAATTTTTTGCAAATATATTGCAGAGCTTATTTATTCTTATTCATAGAGAAATATATTGCAAAGAGCCAAAGAAATAAAATAGTATTAGGCAAAATTAGGTTTTGCAAAATGATATATCAGACTATCCTGAATATTTTTGGTCTATAACACTGTAACTTCATTTAAAATTTCAACTTTTGTTCATATTAAAAAATCTATGTTACTTTTGCAATAGAAATATATTATGTAATATTTTTATTATAAAAATTATTTTTGTTTATCAGCATTATAATTACATGGGTAACAGCTTTCACAGTTTCATTTTTATTTTTAAATTCTTAATTTTTCATAAATAGCATGAAGATGGACAAGTATCATGCACATATTATATTAAAATGTATACAGTAATTTCCCCAAAGGTTTATTCAGCTTTATTTATACAATATAGAAATTTAATGACATAGGAGATCTTAAAATGACAATGTGATCAGATGGAATTGAGGTGTATAAATCTAGTTCGTTTGTACAATTCACGAACAGAGTAATTGTAAATTATTCTTTTTGCAGCAATTCTTAACAACGTGATCTCCACTCGCTAAATACAGTACGTAAAGGCAGCCTACACCCAATAATATAAATACAATTGTGTATGTAAATGTTAATAAAGACATGACTATTATAAATTGTCGGCGTAAACAGTAGTTCTTTTTCGTTTTTAATCTTATAACATATATCTCAATTATTACTCTGCATATATGTATTTATACATATACATGTATATACATAAATACATATGTTCGATATTTATATATGTATAATATTTATAGAAAATTATTCTAACTATATTAATATATATATACAAAGACAAATGTGAAATACCTAAACTTTATTCGTCCCTTACTTTATAAAAATATGTGTATTTGTTATGTTTTCATTCATGTTTCAAACAATACTATTATTAATATTGTAGCAGTACAATACGTTGCGTTAAAAGTATCCACATAGTCACATTAATTACTAGATATCTCCCCACTTTATATTACAATTTATCGTTAATATTTCATTTGAACGGACTGAAATTTAACATTTTTGGAGCAGTTTACTGTACAGAACACTAAACAGTTCATAGAACAATATATATTATTCGATGCTTTAACACACATTGTTTATTATTTAAATCGTTCCTTCCATTTAATTTCCAATTTAATAAATGCAAGTTTAATTTTGCATTCCTGTTTTTTATCATTGCAAATTACAAATATGTTGTCCAACAAATGTTTATTTCCCTAGCATTGCATATTTGTGCAGATATATTTTATCTCTTCCCCATTGAGTTATGTATAACAAACTCAATGTAACTTCCTTTTTTATTCCTACCAAAATATGGAAATATTTATGAAGTTTGGCAAGTTTATATAATTTTGAAAGTGATTTAATTTAATAGACACGAATTATGTTGAATAATCATATTTCGATGTGATCGTAGATAGTTAACACCTACGTCAGTTATATATCAAATATATATCATATGTATATATATTCATAACTGAAACAACTGCATCGAAACGCGTTAAATCCTCTTCATAAAAATGTAAGTATATGTAATATACTCACTATATGTATATGTAATATACCCACGGTGCGTAAAAAACATACATGTACATATACATGCATTTAGGATTAAAACACACTTGTGTTATAAAAATAACAAAAGAGAATTGTAAGAAAATTATTTTAATTGGATTATTATTATACTGTTCCCTTGAATTTGAATAGAAAAAAAGTGACACTTAAAAAATTTTATAATATGATTCTTTTTTTTTTAAATGAGCTCGTGACTGTAAATCAACTCATAATGATATAGTTGTTTAAAATAATAAATAAAAATTTTACATTAAGAAATATAACGCAGACTTTTATAAATGTTGTCTACTTTTTTTCTATTTATATTGTTTATTGGTTTATTTATGCTATATAACTATATGTACAATCGACATTTCTTACGTTTGATGATTATTCTTCAGTTGTAAAGAAATGTGAGACTCAATGTGAGTTTCTGCAAAACTTTTGAAAAATTTTTTCATTTATTTGAACATGTGTGAAATATATCAGTATTAAGCAATAAGCTTTCTACGCAAACTCGTCATTGTGGTATTTAAAATTGTAAGTAATTTTTATCTCAGCACCGCCTTTACGTTCGTTTTGCAAAAGTGCAGCCGGTATATGAAGAAAATAGAGTTTCTCTTTCCAAACGTTTTAAAACGTGATTTCTTGATAATTTCATTCCTTATGTTCAGGATCAGGTTTTGTTTTTGGTTCCATTGTTGTAGGACGTGGATGGTGAGGATTTGTCTGGTTCCTTGGCACTAACAACACATTTCCATCGGCAGACTGTTGAAGACTGTATTCGTAAGGATGATATTGATTGCCATCAGGGTCGCGCAAGGACTGTAAATTAAGTGGTAAAGTTGTTTTTAATTTTAATATACGAATAATATTACATCCAATTATTAACTTATATTATTTACAAGCCGAATTTCCAATTTATTTGCAAAATAAATAACTAATAGAATATACTAACTTGAAATACATGACGGTAAAGTTGACTAAATTTGTCTTTTACACGTTGTCTTTCAATAAGCATGAATTCTCGTTCACGAATAAGCCTCATCTTGCGGTCTCTCATCTCCTTTACTTCGTCAGCAAGACTAATGATTTGATCTAGCTTACGCTTGCGACAGTTTTGGGCGGCAACTTTGTTCTTGCCCCGTCTTCTAATGTCACGTATCAAAGACAATTGTGCTTCGCTGAGATCATATTTACTAAGACGTTCGTTAAATTCGTCCATTGGTAGATTAATAATATCATTCACCGGAATAGGGACATTCAACGCCCTTGCTCTTTTCTCATCTCTAGTTAGGTGTTCCTCGCTATCACTTTTACGTACTAAAAAAGACATTAACGAAGATTACAAATGTAATACTATTGAATTATAAATATTACATATTATTAAAGTATATTATAATGTTATTAATATTATTAATATTTTTAATAATATTTTTTAATTATTGAAGTTAATAATATAGTATTATTACATTATAATATTATTAAAGTATGCAACAATCATGTTGCCAGTTTGATCTATACAGTTCACCTTTTTTGTCACGAGAAACTGGACGTTGAAGAGATCCGGAACTTTCTGCAGGTAAATGGTACGTGTGATTATGATGAACGTGTTCTATAGCTGAACGTCCTGATGATATAAAAAAGAAGCAAGTATTATTATGCTTAATACCTGACACATCTCGCTTACTTAAATAATACATAATACATTTTATTTAAAATATTTTATCGTCTTAGAGTTCTGTAAGGTAAAGCTAAGAAATATCTGTTTGATATAAATATTTAGAAGCTAAGAGGTCAGTTTTACCTGATTGATGACGACTGAAATCTACACTACAACTATATTTTATTTCAGGTTGAGGCCCGGCTGCACCCTCGATCGGGCCAGAATAGGCATTTCCTGGTGCCCCAGCACCGACTGTGTGCGATTCATATTCATATTTCATTGGAGTGGTAGGATGTGCTGTAGCTCCGAGAGGCGAACCTGCCATGTATGAAAAATAGATGTAAAATCCATTAAATCTTAATTACATACGATGCCACATTGTATCGATTGTTTATATATATATATATATATAAACTAACCAGTTCCTTGTTCCTGGAAGTATCGTTTTGCAAACATCTGATGTTTTTTTTGAGCAACTGGAGGCATTGTACGCTCCGTTTGACATCTTGGAGAACCAGCATTCCTTCCAGAAACGGAATAGCTGCAGTCGTATGACATGCGGTATTTGCTAATAACAAAATGACTAATATAATTACATAAACATTATTAATATTATGATTTAGAATTTACGTCATTTACTTTCATTTATCGACAAAATTATATAGTCTTAGAAAAACTGTAACTTGCGACAGTCGTATCTTACATGACTAATTATTAATTATCGTAATTTGTAAAATTATATTGCAAAACATTATTTGTTTCATTACCATCTTGGTTTTATTATGTAAGAGCATTTAATAAAAATTTCAGTGATAACGTTAATTCGAACAGGAAGCGAGATTGCAATACAAAATATAGGAATTACTTATCAATTTGTCCGATTGGTAAATAACATTCTATTGAAATTGTTTCATTATTTCAATATAATTTAATCACCTAGCATAATCCATAGTATAATGAGAATCAGCTTGTGTATGGCTAGAATTAGATCCAGTTTCCATCCACTCGCCATCCGAAAGGGATGGTACACGTTCGCTGCCCATGCTGCTGACAGCACTATCACTGGATGCATCCATCCTTTCGTCTGTTACACCCGGAAGTGTCGTAACTCCTGTTGCCGAAGAGGTTGTACCACCAGCTGTCTGAACTCCTGACAAGGCTGCTGCTCCCGTTGGACCAGAAGCGTTGTTGTTACCATTATCTAGCATGCGCATGGTATACATGCCTGTAACATTTTATTTTAATAATAATATGTTATCATTATATATTATATTAATGTAATTTAAGTTATAATATAAATCACATAACTATAATTAAATTTATCTAATAAAGGATTTTTTGTAGAACCAAAGAGAGAGAGAGAGAATTAAGGCAAAAATATAAATACGGACAAATATGAAAATAAAGACTACTTTGTGAAATGATATATGTATATGATAATACGAAAAGGCGATTTTATGAAATGATGTTGCATTTCCTTATTTACTTGACTTACAATTTTGCTTAGCAATGAAGTCTATAGATACGTCAATAATTGTGAAAAAGTGTACTATATACGTACATTGCATTCGAAATTTTAGCACAAATAAAAGAGTTAATTCTTTTAATTAAAGCGGTTTTATATTACGACATTTTCAGTAAACGGATAATTTTAAGCGTCATCCACAACAATTAAATTATATTTAAGAATTATTAATTCTGTCTTAAAATATCCACTGAAATATGTATTGTATTAAGCGAGCACTATTAAAATACATGAAATGATAGAGTATTAAATTTGTAATAGTACATTTTTATAAGTTACTCATTGTGTGTAATTATTTTTGTAGAAATAATATTTATTTTTACTAAAGTTGTCAAGTTATGGTGCAAGTGAATCAGTCGTGTGTAATAAGAAATATTCGCATGATTTTATTAAATAATTACTTGACAAACAGTGCATGTATATATTTCATTTAACGAACAGTGTGAAAATACACATGCCGTAAGAAGAGGAAGGCTCAAGCTCAAGGTCTATTGGTCGCGTGGATTACTTCTTGATCAACCATGCCTATTAATATGCGCTATATCTTTAAGATAAAATCAAGAAATCGTAAAAGAATTATACGATAAATGAAAGAAATATGTATAAGAATATGTTTATTTCACGTGTTATCGACTCTACTTACCCTAGTTTAATTTAGAATGAACTTATCGAAACATATTCTACATATTTATTGAACGAATAAAGGATATTACCAATACCAGATATATGTATGAATCAATAATTTAAACATAAGATAACTAGTAAATTTTATCAAATATACATACGTATATAGATATACAAAATAAACACAACCTGACAAGTTTATCGGAGAATAACATATTGCGAAAAAGATAAAAATTTAAAAAAGAAGTCAATATCGGCTGTAGAATCCATGCCGGATATATGACAAGAAATTAACTCAGGAACGTTGCATTCAAAGAGATTAAGATGCGCTGGTACAGTGATACCGCGTTTCTTAGAAACATTCAGCACATTCAGCTGCAACAGAATCGTACGTG
This sequence comes from Bombus huntii, assembly GCF_024542735.1. Taxonomy (NCBI): domain Eukaryota; kingdom Metazoa; phylum Arthropoda; class Insecta; order Hymenoptera; family Apidae; genus Bombus; species Bombus huntii. Next base: position 9,291,499 of record NC_066246.1, read on the forward strand.
ACTAAGATCAAGTTTCATTCGTTCTTATCAACTAATTTTGCGAAAAGAAATACAATGCTTTATTACCATTTATTTTTTTTTTACTCCTCACTATACTAACGACTATATACGTATCTCAGATAAGAGCTATGATATATTTTTAAACTGTTGATTTTTTCAATACATTGTCCTTATTGATGCAAGTTTCTCAAGTAAGTTTGTTTGCCTCAAGAAGAAATATGTAAATTATACTGCGAGGGATAATAATGGTTTCACATTACCAACGAATAGGTGAAATGTCTGTGCGATTTAACATTCGATTAGTTGTATGTTAGCTGCATAATATCTATATATATATATTATTATTATATATTTTATTTATATAATTATATTATATATTATTATATATTTAACTACTATACGTGCTATATACGTACATTGCATTTGAAACTTTAGCACAAAAAAGAGAATTAATGCTTTCAATTAAAGCGATTTTATAAAACGCATTTAATTAAATTTCAAATAAAGCATTTTCAGTAAACGGATAACTTTGAGCACAACAATTAAATTATATTTAAAAGTTATTAAGTCTGTCTAAAAATATCCATTAAATATGTGCTGTATTAAGCGAGCACTATTAACATACATGCAACGACACATATATGTAGTATGACTTAATGGTTCAGACTAGGTTTGTTATACTCATTCGAATTTTGTTATTTATCATTTTTCATTTAATGCGCTGAAGTATATTCAATAACAGACTATCCGTTATATATAGCGATGTAAGCATGAAAAAATATGAGGTGCAAGAAGAAAAAATATAGTAAGAATGCACAGAGTAAATCGTTAAATTGTTGTGACTCAGCACTTTCGATCTCAGCGATAAGCTATCAGACTAACGAATTCACTTTTCAATGGAACCTATAAATGAGAAACGTATCATGATATAACATCATTCTTATTCAAGAAGCACGTAATTTCAGTCTTTAAGTATCGCTTAAGTGCTTAAGTCGAACGCTATTTGAGTTCAATAGATTCAATGCTGGTCACAGAGTTAATCCAGAGTACATGTAGGTCGATGGCATATCAAACACGTGATATACTCTGCACATTGTGAACTATGTATATACCTAACTATATATACGAATTCCAAAGCTCGCGCATATTACGTTTCTCTCTTCCTTCTTACGACAAAATCAAGCAGTCTCGAACATTATTTATAACTTCTTACATTTTCCATCGTAAATCGGCTTGAATAAACATACTATAATCGGGACGCCAAAAATGTAAACAATAGCAATTTGCATAGTTCAACTTTAACGAGACAGGGTCTACAACGAAGTAAGACCCTAGCGCGTGAAATATGAAAATACGATATTATTTTGCCGATCACCGATAAGTCGAGCATGAGTCGACGTCAAATGCATACATTTAAATATTACTCATTCTCGGGAAAAAATTACCTACGTGGTATATATACGATAACTCCCATAGTCGCCATTTAAGCTCTAGAAGAGCTTAATCCAAAAATCAATGTTTTCGATCGATACGCTTTAACATCAGCAGAATATCCTCACTATATATTCTTCTCTTCGATTGATCGGTCGTTTCGCTTTAGACGTATCTACGTATAAACCGGTACTATATCTCGAGAATTTTCAAGGTACAGTAAACGGTACAATACGTGTAGGAGTACATGTTCGAGAACGTCGCCGGCGTAAATGTGTTTTCTCGTAGTAACCAGCTCTTTAGCACCTTTACTTTACCAGATGTTCCTTTCTCTCTTTCACAACAATCTTCCGCGGCATATTGAATCTACCTCCTGCTGGTGCATATTAATCGCGCCGAGATAAACACAAATATATCTACACTGTGTCCCCCTTTCTTTACACGCAATTCAACAATGGCTCGGTGCTAAGGACAAAGATACAGTTATCAACTCAAGTTTAGATTCTTGCGATTAAGAATCCGTTTGTTCGTCGATACGATTCACTATGTTTCAATCGATAATCACTTCTGTCGTTCAACAATATCGAATTCGATATTGTTCACTATATCGACACATTTTAATGAATTAAAATAAAAGTGAACACTTAATGAATCAGAAACTGTCACACAACCGCATGATTATGCAAAATTTGATACGAGTCATTAAAAAAAACTTTATTATAGATTCACGGAATCATAGTTCATCGTTAATGAGATGCACACAGACGGGAATCTATCATGGCCAATGATTTCTCCTCGGAGAACACATTATGCCCGTCTAGACTCGTACGATTACCGCGACATCACGAGATATGTTAGATAGGCATTCGATCGCGAACGCAGCGTAAACATAACTACAGTATTTTAGTTGGTGGCGCGTAGCCGAGAGGCTGACCCGGCGCGGGGCGTCACCACTCGCTTCAAGAGGCTGGTGACTAGCGTCACTTTTCACTTCGGCATTGGACGGACACCGACGACGGTGGGAGCGACGTCGTACGGCTACGTCGCGTGTCCACCGATTCGTCATATAGTCAACTTTGCGTACCCTTGGACAATTCGTTCATCGATCAGTAACTTAGCGTATTTCATGTTAATCTATTAAGTCATCTAGCTACACGTTTTAAAAATACTATGTCAAGGAACGATAGCAATTGTCATGTATATAACACTATTGTAATCTATTTACTTATCATAGAAACAAAGCGATAGTTTTACTACATTTTCACGTTACTATCACCGAAGTATTTTGTTATTTACCTTAGAAACTTTTTATGTGTTTATTATAATATATGAAACATTTTGAAGTTTCACTGGTACTGTCAGGATTATATCGGTTTAAGGAACCGGTCTGAAAATGTATACGGATGTTACAAGACATTTACTGTAAGTAAAAAATTACTATACGATACGAACAACAATCTTAACTATATAATAACAAGCGATAAAAATGGTCTTGCTGAGACCATCGAAGCTTATTAATATAATAAATAATTTGACTGTTTAGATACTTTGCTCGTCTCTGTGAAACATATACTTTCGCTAACTATACTGTAGCTTTTGTGTATATTTTCAGATTTGTTTCAAATTTTACCAATACGACTACTATGATAGTCGAGTTTCATTCAGTACTGATAAAATTTCAAAATGTTCCGTATAACACACGTATCTATATAATATATTTATATCATACATGGCAAGATATATTTGTAAGGAGAAACAGTTACAATTCCTTTCGTGCGTATCAGTAGCATAGTATCAAGAGTCTGTGAAAGAACAATTTAATTACAAATATCTCATTTTTCTCTTTTTCGTGTTCCATTGCTATCAAGGAAATAGTAGAGAACTGACCTTGCTAAAAACAAGTTCATTTTAGCGCGGTCGCAAACATATTTTATCGTTTATACCGCTTCGCTATGATTGGACTTTAGAGTCCTTTCTGATAAACCCTTGTATTCTAAAAAAGTGGGAAACTTCCTTGTGATACGTTACGTGCCACGCTCTGTCGAATAAAACGAATGGAATCGTTTCTAGGTATGGCATACAAATTTAATTGATAAATCAAGTTTTTATTGATATTAACGTTGTATTTTTACTATACGAAGTGAGATAACAAGTAACCGAGAAAGACAGAAATTGATTGGGAATATCATACGATATGTTGCTGTAGGATATAATCTCGAGTGCAATCAAAGCTGATAAATAAATAACAACGTTTTAAGATGAAAATTTATGATGCGTCCTATATGTTATGAAATTTAACAAAACGCTAATTTCAGTAGAACGATGAACACAATTAGAAGAAATAAAAAAGTTGTTTATCATACGTATCGACTTTTCATGTTACTACGTTACTTCTAATTTTATCAATGACATAATAGGCTGTCTTGAAAGCGGTTGTATCTTCTTATACGATATAAAATTTTCCAGACTAAAAGTCACGTTTCTTTTTATTCGTAAAAATCACATTCTTTCACTTCTCTCGTCATAATTAAATGAGCACGAGAAAACATAGTATTACTGATAACGTCTTCGAGATATTAACAGCAACATAAAAGAAACGCGAAAAATTGAAGTTGCAGTAAATATTGCTGCTTAATTGACGTACGCGCAAATGCAATTCCAGTATCTATATAATGGCGCGATTTTACGACATACAGTTACTCATTAATTTTGATAAATAAACGGAACGAATTGTATTCCGAGTATAGCGATTTGCATATTAAAATTGAAAATTGAAGAAAGAAGAAACGTGTTAGTAAGTAACACCAGTAATAACATTAACAAAGAAAGAACTTGAATAAAACTTTTAATTTGGGACGATCTTACTTATGTAATTCATTTCAATTAATATTTATTTTATATATTAAACAGCAAATTGAGCTATTTGCGACATTAGAATCCAACGACGTCAGTAACAAAATTAAACAAATTTAGAGAAAGAATTTGTATTTAACATTTAATGTGACACCATCGATTTATACGATTTATTACAATAAAATTTTCCGCAATTCCATGGAAATGATCATCAATCAGCGCAATTAACGTGCGTCTTGCCCACATATAGTGCAAATGTTCGTCTATCGTAATCACGCGATATAACAGTGTAAGGAAACGTAACTACATAAGTATGCAGCCGACAGTCATTCGTACTTTCACCGCTGTTCGTGGGTGTAGTTTTGCAAACTTATCTGCCGCGTGTACGTAATTATCCCTTTTGTTTTGCATATCCTGCTGTTTTACACGGACGTTAAAAACACAGAAAGCGTTCTTTTTTTATGCCAGGTGTTATTATGCTGGAAAGAAAGAATAGGCTCGTCGAATCTAATTAAAACGGGACACATTTACGCTTCCTACAGCCCAACTATACGACATTAAAACAGCACATGCGACAATTTTACGTTTTATCGTTTACATCTAACTGCTGTAACATTCATTCGTAGCCATCTGCGTCATCTTAAAATTGTCAAGGATAAATGACGATCACCAAATTGCTGTCTCATGAAGTAAGGCTGCAAAATATTTTTATAACGGAATAATATAATAATAAAGAGCGCTCGTAATAATTTACGTTGCCAGGCTCCAGGCATGACACGACAATTTTTTTTCAAGTAAATATATATATATGTGTGTCTGTGTGCATTCCCCTTAATATCTAAATAGTCTATCAAGATATCAAGTATCTTATCGTACGAACGATAACGTTTCAGGGGAATCGTTCAGAAATCGTTTTTTAAGAAAGTTCATTACCTACGAGAAACATTCTTCTTTCGCTGTTACGAGATGCACTTTGCACAGACCTGTACTCTCAAAATTCATCTGTAGCGAACTAAATAGAGGAGAAGCCTTTCGAATAACCGAGGTCGCGTGACTAAGCATCTCAAATATGGATGCGATATCTGTTCGCAAACCTCGCCAAGTGATAATAAAGCACATGCGGTCGCGCACGTAACTATTAATAGCGGTAGTTTCCGACTTGATTTTGGGTGACGCTACAATGTTTTTGTTTTTAATGCTATGTTTACGTCAAACGAAACTTATTGCACGGTTTTCCTGAGATTTCGTTACAATTATCGATATTTCAATCCGTAGGCGATACGTTTTTTTTGAAGATAAACGCATGAAATACGGGTACACAGAAGACGATGAGTACGCGCGATGACTGAATGGAAAATAATTTGAAACGATAGTTTAATGTACGGAGAGGGAACGGCGCACGTTTGGCAAAAGTTGCAAAACACTTCATCGGCGTTCAAGTGTTAATTAATCACGATACAAGCGCAAATTTATGCGTGCAAATAGAAGCATGACTGTAAGACAGAGAAGAAAAAGACGACACACCTGTGTAATACACGTGACACGTGACAAGCTCGAAAAGCAAATAGCCAACGCTTGTTATCGTAAATATCGAGCTAAATTCAATAGCCGTATGCTAGTTAGCCGAGTATGTCATGTGGAATGTGTAAAGAAAACAATATTACGAAATTAGAACGACAGCGCTTCACAACGTTTTATAGCGGTTTGTCCTCCAGCCGATAACCATTCGCGATATCAACATAATAATGTCGAATCGACGACCTACCATTGACGACGATATTTGTAATTTAAAATAAAAAGCAGGAAGAGAGAGAGAGAGAGAGAGAGAGAGAGAGAGAGAGAGAGGCTTGAAGAAATGACCAGAACGTTATCACATATAACTGCACAATAAATCGTACGATGTAGCATGAACAGATACACTCTCGAAGGATCATTTAAATCAAGCTGTATCTTCTCGTTAAGAATCACTGAAATTGTTCATTACGCGGGAGTTATTAATTTTATAGTAATTACGATTATTTCAAATAATAAATGATTTTTTAACAAGCACGTATGATGAATCATGAAAGTATTTGATGAATGCGTTATCGCAGAAAAATTTGTATGGCCATATTACATGAAAAAAAACTTTTTGAAACATTATTAATGCTGCAATAACACATGGCTATTACACTTATGTTGGTAAGGTTGATCTAAGGCGGAAATTAGAAGTTAGTTTTAATAAAACAAAATAGAGTTGGTTTTAATAAAACAAAATACTACATAATTTCACTACAAAATTAGTGCGTTTAATGCAAGACGATTAAGAGCTGTGTTATTTGTACTTTATATGATATTGTACTTTGAATAAAAACGACTCTTTCATAAAGTATACAATGGTATTTTTGCAACGATTGTAATTAGTGGAAAAGGTGTTTTCACTAAATACAAGGAAGCTTATTAATGTAAAATGGATAACTTATTGATCAAATACTTTGATGGCTCCTGTGAAATATGTTTGCAATAACTATCTTCTAATTTCCATGTACACTTTCTAATTTTGTTTTTCAAACTTCACCGATATAAACACGATACCTGGCATTTCATTGCGACGCTAATGAAATTTCAAAATATCCCGCGAAATACATACTGAAACGAACTTTTATGGGTATATTAAGCGTTCAAATTTGCGAAATACAAAATACAAAGATTTCATATAATAATGAATATTTATAACGAAAGGAACACTTCTAAGAAAAGAGACAAAGATATTAAGCTTTCTAAACATATAACAGAAATCGTAGTGTAAAAACGTACATATTTTTGATTGCGAAAAAATGTTTTGCACGTAGACGATTTTATAGTAATTTTTTCTTGATAGAATTTAAAGACGTTTAACTCAATGTTTAAAAACACTTGTAATATCAGTAATACGATATAATTACTAGAAATGTGTTCCTCTGTCCATGTGTCGTCGATCCAATTGCAGATTGAATAAACGATATGTATGAAGTTGCAGTTTGGTTATCAACTGGAACGCGTAAAATCATGATTAAAGATAAGATTTTAGTCAGCGATGATACAGTAAATACCAATTAATACTGTCAGTATCGTCATAAAACTCTTAATCGTATTTCCATTCTAAAATTGTATTAGTGATTCTAAATAAATTATTCAAACAACTATGATTCAAATACTCTATTAATATATATATATATATATATAATTGGTACGAGGATTCTTTGTAGTCGTAAATGAATACCATACCAGTACGTACCATAGCAAACTAATAAAAGAGGGATAAGGAAAAAACGAAAGGGAGAAGAAAAGGAAATTTGCAAAGTAAATGTTAGTATCTCGAACGTTATTATATTATATAATAGAATAACCTAACTACAGTGCAATTTTTTATTGAAACATAAAAAGAGATCATGTAAGTAAGACGTGAGATATCTACATAGCAAGTAGAGTACTTTGTTCTTTTGATGAAGTTAACTAATGAGAAAATTAAATTTCGTGGAACTACAATAATTGTGCAAATGAATTCAATATAGTATTAAATTTTTTTTTAAATTTATACTTTACAATTTGTCCAGCTGGACATTCGGCAAATTTTTCTAGCTTATAGTATTAAATGAACATTAAAATCGAACATCCGGTATTTTTAACAATTGTATTTTTCATTAATATCTATCTTAATACTGGATCATTAACTAGGCAATACTTAACTTTGCAATATAAGAATACATGCGTATATATATATATATATATATATATATATATATATATACGTATTTATGCTATTCAAGTTCTCGTGATGTAAATCCATGATTAGAATCATGTTTGCTTTTGTTCACAATTGTCTAGTCCACATATGTTATCTAATGTAGATTATAAACATTAAATTTCATTACCTTTGTGCGATATCTTATTCATGAAATTAACGATAAAATAAGACAAAATCAAGATATTCCTAATGAGAGCAAGATTAAAGCGTTCAAGAAAAATATGGTTTCTGATTGTCTTGCAAGCACAAAGTATAAAATTATTTTCGCCACATGATTTTTAAGGATTTTTCCCTATTTATTGAAATTCACGATGAAGATAATAAAAAAATTAACAACGTTCAATTTTTATATAAAATTCATTTGCTTTGAAGTCAGTTATCTGTTATATAAAAGCCATTTGCATTATAGTTAGTTGAAATTGTCAAACATAGTCAAGCGTAGTAGTATTAAAAAATGTTAACGAAGAATTTATTCTCTATTAAGTGATTGGAAAAATTAGGTTTCTTCTTCGTGATTAAATAATGTTTATAATTCCATTCAAAATAATTCTTTTCGTTATTTATAAATGACCTATAAATTTCCCGAAAAAAATTATGCTAAAGTATAATTCTACTTTGCAAAGGATCACTAACGCATAAACATACTAATTTTTATCATTCATTCATATTGACTGAGTATATAAAAATATCTCTACGTCGTTTCTATTAAATGCAATAATAAATTTAGTAGAAGAATATTTAACTATATATCTGTTGCAGACTGAGGTGAATTATTACAAACAAGTTAATTTTACATTTGTAGTACTTGATATATACTTCTTGATACATATAATTTCTAACTTAGCATAAATTCGACAACCGCTGCATAAATGAGTTGTTCTGAGTAAACAAAGATCTCTGAGAATTGGGACTGGAATGATGTCACGCGAGACATTATAGTTTCATATTCTACAATTAAGATCTTCTTTACCAATTCATGACAAACGTCTTTCAACAAAGATCTTGACGTCTCAAATATTTTTTAACAGTTCTTGACACACTTTTGGTCAAATTCCATATATGCTATATTATTTTACCGAGTTTCAATCTTCTTTTCTTATAATTACTCGAAATATGTATCCACGTAGAAGTTCCAAAAAAGAAAATAATTCCAAAAAATTAATGTTCTATTGAGATCGAGAGATGATTATTTCAACTATAATTATAATTAAGTTACTATTAATATTATTATTATTAATATCTACTATTAATATCTACAATATTAATAGCTACTATTAACATCTACAATTGTTAATGTGTGGTATATTTAAGCACAAATTAGAAGCTATTTCGATGTTACAAATCGATCGATATACGTTCATAAGACCAATATTGTACTAATGCGACTATGAAACTGAACAATTCTCCTGAATTGTAATCTCCCGTAAGTTGTAGCAAGAGCAACAACGACAAACAGATTGTACACACCACGGACCTTCTATTGTAAGATTTATTATATCAATAAATACAAAAACTATTTATGGGAGCAAATTTTAAATTAGCAGGTAAATTCTTTTCGCTGTAGAAAAACACAGTTTCACGAAAATTAAAGAATGCGAATTATGAGCACGTAATACTATATAGTTATTTATTTATAATGTTAAATTGCTGCGCATTACTGAGATTTTATTCTATCTTGAGCAACTGGTTGTTACTATAGACAAAAATAAATTTTACTGAATCATGTAACGGAACCGTGACTTTATTTGATATTCAATTCGCGTGATTACAAATTTAACATTTGCATAAGTGCGCGTCATTTATAGATATTAATATTCTAGAGCACTTTAATCAGATAATTATTCAAAGATAGATGTAATGTATAATATGACGTTTCTGGAGTAATCAGAAAATTATTATACAGAAAGAAAATGTTTACAATTTGCTACGCTTGATTTTCGTATCTATATTTTTTTTTCTTTTTTTGAAATCATAATTCCTGTTGAAAGAACATTTTTTTCATTATTAATAATAGAAATACATTTCTTTCGATGCTTGCAAAGAAATTCCTAAACAATAAAATCTAAGACCAGCTTTAGCAGTATTATCAGATACGCTTATCATTTAGATAATTACTATATTAAGAAAATACAATTGCTTATATTTATATTCATATCTTCATTGTTTAAATGCTCCAAACAAGCTATATTTAATAAAACAATTCGAGCAATCCAATAACCCAATAAACCGAAACTCGTCCTAATTGCTTCAAGCGTCAAAGCAAATTGAATTTTATTAAACTGCCCCAATTGTTTCTCTATCATGCTCAAAGTATCTCGCTCAGGCGATCCTATATCGTTTTATAATAAAAGAAGTACTAGAAATAGCAGATAAACGATATCTTTATTCTATCGGGGTAAGTATCTGGCTACGAAACGAATCACCGGTGAGGCGAGTGAATCAATTTCGTTCTATTATTACGATCGGCTGACGAGATGCAATGGCAAAAGAAGGGAATGAGTCACTTGCCGGCTTGTGACACACATATGCGAATACAGCCGCGTTCCCGTATGCACATGTGGCAATAGCCAGGCGTACGTGTCCGCGAAACTCGTTCGAGTCCTAGCTTTAAGCCATGGATAGCAGAAGAGGATTGTCGTGCTCTACCGCGGCAGTAATCGCTCTATCCCCTTCTTCTTCCGTTACTCATCGTTCTGGCGAATCATGCAAATCACGTTTCGAGTAAACATTCGTACATATACCGTATACGTACAATGCATTAATACGTCTACAATACCGTTTCTGTTTGCATTTTCGCCCGAACGCTTACGTAACGCGCGTCATAATTATCCTTAATGGGTGGCTGAATGTGTGCGATAGTATGAATATTTTGACTCGTTTCGATATTTTTCTTTCTTCGAAGTAAATGCGTTTTACTATATATTGTTCAAAAATATCTTTACATATAGTATTACGTGCACAGTATGTATCCGAATATCTGCTCATTCTTGACAAGGTGTATTACAATTTACAAATTACTGATATAAATGAGATCGCGGTATTTTTATTTCTTGTGATTATTGTAGCTACATTTAATAGAATAAAATTGCTATAAGCATCGAACCTCGTAGAAGAACTAGTGTCATTTCTTCTCAAGCTTTTTATCTTTAGATTCTTTAACTTCTAACTGAACGATCAGCATACATAATACATTCTCATGGCCTCACCATTAAGTCACCTTAAGCGATAAGACCTATTCCAGAGAGTCATGAAATATGTAAACAGAAAGATTTCATCGGGATATATCATTTGTTTATTTTAAACTTGACCATATGTCTCGTATATCCTTTTCAATGGTACTATCACGTATCACGTGTAGTGGTTCACGAAAATATTTCAACTCATGTATATGTAGAAACTTTTCCTCCATATATTATGTATATTATTATAAAAAATGTTGTATAATATGTCGAGCGTATATATATTGGCACTATATAAGAGGTTGCTGATTCATGAAGATATGTATATTTATCATTATCGTATCAGTATCATTATTTTTGTTACTAAATCAAGTCAATTAATACGCTTTTACTTATTCATGTATAAACGATTTCACATTTACTTATTAAGGCTAATTTTACTTATGGAACTAATAAGAAAAGATAAACGTCTCTTTACTTTTATCTTAAAATCTTTGCTACGCTTTCATTGCATTTTAATAAATTTCGTTAATTCGTTAAAAGCATACGAATTTAAGAGATATAAACGTTATATGTATTATAGATAATTAATATTCAGTGATGTAATTTATTGTCATGAACTATTTTTAGGGAAGTTTGTAAATTAATAATTTTGTTGATTTTTCCTTTAATTACTAATTCTCTATTATATTTTTTATAATAAGGTATCTATTCCTAGCTTTTATGTAAACTTTTCTAAGAATGTTTTACAGCAAATCTCAACACTGAACACACTTTTCTACATCTGGTCCGATGAAGAATTGGAGGTTTACAATACTATTGCATTTACGTTCTTCGCGCACTTCAAAAAGGTAGGCAAATGGTTTCGAAGTTTATTTTACTACTATTCAAGGACGCAAAGAACACGTGAGTCAACTGTGTGCCATTTGGGTATAAGGATGGTTACTTCGTTGTTACAAAGAACAATTGATTTGAAAAGAATACATATATTAAAAACCCTATACGAGTTTTTGTATTTATTATCGTTTATGTACTTGTTGCCGTTTATAATAATTATTTCTAATTTTCATTTCTAATTATTACGGACCTTAATCCCTTCTCTTTCTTCATAATATTTCATACATCTTTAACAATTAATTGCAGGCTAATTTACATAAGACAGTGTTTGCAATACATAATCAAAAAAATATCAAAGCTTTTACGATTACAAGTATTTCTTTATTTAATCTAACTTAGTTAAATTTGATCCAGTTTATATAGTTACTCATAGGCAATATTATACTCTAATATTTCATCAATTAACTAAAGGATAAATGTATTTGTTTTCGGAAAAATTGATCTTAAATATTAATGCTTTATGTTTCCTTCAAAATATCATCCAAGAAATGCGTTTCTATTGTAGATAATTGATAAAAAGTAATTTCTTTCGAAAGCTAAACAAGAATTCGATTCTTAAATGGATTAACAGATAGTTATAGAAAACAGGTTATATAATAGGAATTAATAGATCTTTTGTTCTTATATCAATGTACATAGATATATATTACTATTATTAGAACAAACGTGTTTTCTCTTTTTTCATCCGCTTCAACTTTCTTTTTGAATCATTTATACCTTTTTTAATAATCTTATCTTCAAACGTTTTTCTAATGCGCAATCTTACTGAAATGCGTAATTATCCTGATCGAAATACATTAGAAGTAAAGTTGCAATTTGTGTTAAGCTTCGCCGGTATTCAGTTCATCGCTTATTATGCTAAAAACTGTTCGCATTAAAGAAATAAGGGGTACCAACCAATAAGGTTTTTATCAACTGGAATAAGTATTGTGATATATTAAAAAACAAACGATTCTTCTAACGCTGACATAAATAAATAAATAAATAAAACAATAATCTCTTAAACACTGTGGTATCCAAATATTATTTAATAAGAATCATTGTATCTGGATGTTTCGTTCAATAAACCGAATGTTTGAAAACCACAATAGATACATAATTGTACGTACTGAAAACTAGCCCTACAGCTGCTACTATGGTACATCTGCTATACTTTTTCTCTTTCACACATTCCTTTGTCTTATTCATTGTCATTGATACATGTGCGCCGCGTTTAGCGCTTTTATCTTGCTGTACGGATTAACGTGTATGCATCGTTATGATGAATTGCATGATCCGAGACAAGCAGATTCATAACAGAAATGTGATCACGGTTTTGCTGTATCAATGACGTCAATTTCCAAGATGCTCTCGATCTTGCTACAATGTAATTAGCAGACTGCCGATATTTATACATTTATAAGAGATTCGAAGATGTAAAATTGCATAGGCTATATATGATATGCAAAAGATACTCAAAGTGTTCAAACCAAAGTATTTACTCGTTATATTAGTTAAAAAGTAGAACTTTTCACTGAAATTGTATTTCTTTAATTACGTCTTAGTAATGCAACTAAAATTTAAAAGATGTTCAACATTCGATAATTTAACATACATGTAGGATTTAACAAGTTAAAATAGAATGTATATTTTACGTTAGATATTTTGTAGCATTGAAAAAGAGAAAAATTATTCTTTAGACATCAGCCTTCAGAGGTTTAAAATAAGATATCTATTTTTGATGTTTCGCGCTGTGTAATGAAATTTTAAATAATAGTCAATATTGATCTAATGAATATTAATATATTATATTAAAATACTAAAATGATCAATGAATTTCGTTATTTTTTTTTTTTACAAGTAAATAAATGAAATAATTTTTTATTTTACTTTCTAATTGAATTTTCATAATTTAATGCTTATATAACAAGCGTAGTGCATGAACCAAATATATTATACTATATATTACCAACTTTAATTATTTTATTTATGCACATAAGTCTAACTGTCTTTACAGTAAAGATAAGAATACAAGAGCATATACGTTAGTTATATATTGTTAGTGATTAAAAATGAAAAGAGAACATCCATCTAAAACATAAATAAAAGTTTAACAAGGAGTTCTTTCATCGATGGAATTGTAAAAAATTATTTTAGACGAATAATTCATAATGGCTCATGAAAAGTTGTGAATTTTAATATTATTAAAATGCGTTTAAAAAAACTATTTTTATTTTATTTTTTTATTATTTTGTTTATTCTGATAATCAATTTATAACATTATTAATGTTAAAAAACATTATATATTTGTTTGCTTTCTCAAGTATGTAGATATTCCTTCCCTGAAATGATGTGAAAAAGGCAAAATTCTACTAGAAAGGTGTTGCGATCTTATCTATTATGTTGTGATATTATCTTTAAGCCTGTATATTTGTAAACGTTGAAGTACAATATTTCTGCAAATGTTCACTAAGAAGTAACATTGTTACATGAAAGTGTTATATAAGAATCAAAGTTCAACTTATATTCCTAAGTATAAATAAAAATGTAATGGTAATGATTTAACTAACAATAAATTTGCACAATCATCACAGCAAACTAGAAAGGTAGCATTCATTAAATAATTATTTTTATGATACTACATAAAAATAACGAAAATAACATCAATAGAAATTTGAACAAATAGTAAAATAGCAGCTATTTGGTGATAATATACAATCTTTATTTATTATTTAAAGTTTTATTAGGTGACAAAAAAATATTATCAACTGGCACTGAGAGTGTACTATATATATAAATGTCGATATTTCTAGAAATGCTTTTCTTTATCTTTTAATGTATATGTAATATTTTTATGTATGTTTCGTTTTAAATAATTTGTTTTATTATAATATAGACATAGTAATCAAGTTGATAAAAATTGTTAAATAAGGTAGAAATTATTCTAGAATGTGTGCAATGTTAATGTTATATAAAGGATATATTTTGCAATTTGAGTGAAAGAAATGATTTGGTATATAAACATTTATAATTATGATGCTATAATCATTTGCGGCTATTGTAAACTTAACGTTCTCTGAAGATATCTATATAAAAGTTAATCGACAGGAAATTGCAACCACATTGTATACAAAGAAAACTTGACCTTGAATATTATTGGCCTTTTATCTAAAGCGACTCTGGCACTTGTTTTCGTATGGTTTCTAAATGTAAGTAACTGATTTTTAGATAGATATTTCCCTTCAACTGACTTAAAAGATTCCACAATAAATAATGTACTTTTTATCTTTGCTGTAGTAATAAGTAATACAATTTTGGTACTAGAATATCATCAAGTACGTAAATACTTAACATACATTGTAAAATAACTCAGGAAATAAAGAAGCAAATACTACCAAAATATAACTTTGAAATAATTTTATGAAAACCAAAGATGTTTACTGACAATTATAAACAACACCATACAAATATTAAGATCATTTTAGATTTCCAAAATTATTATAAAGTATCGTATCATTTATTTGTTCGAAAATTATGTTACCTTTGTTTAAGAAACTGTTTACGTTAAATTTTTCATTTATACATTATTCTTCTAATATATTTCTAATAAAAATATAACATTTTCAACAAATTATTATTTTAATAATTTATTATTTGTATTTGAAGTGGATATGTGTAAATCTGAGAAAGGTATAGGTTCGTTAATACCTTACTACGATGTTGAACAAGCTAAATGCAATGTGGATAGCGCATGCGCACTGCTTCAAAACTCGATAGTTTATTCCCGAGAATCGGTTTCCTTTAAGTTGGCTGCTCTGTCATCTCTTTGTTCGTACTGGCAACAGTTCGTACTGGTAATACTGTCTATTCTACTCTTACGGTTGGGTGGTCTCATTCGTCTTTCGACAGTTCAAAAGAAAAACGATCTGTTATATTGATCTGTACGACGCACGACTCTCTTAATTGCAAGCTTAATTGAAATTTTCGCTTCTATTCTTCTATCAACAATCAAAACGTAAGTATCGTTAAACTAGACTAACTTTGCTCATGGTTAATAGTGATCAGCCATGTTTGCCGGTAATCATGTTTTCTTTTACTTTTACATATCATATTTACTACGCGCTAGAGAACAAGATATTTAATTAGTATTGATTGTCATTTATATGTGCTTAAATAAAACAGATGAAGTAGAGATGAAGTGAAGTAGAGATCAATATTATAATTAGTGTATAATTAATAGTTTTACAAATATATGTTTTGCATTTCAACGCATACAAATAAAGCCATAGTACAAAGGGAGATCATTAAGTCAAAGAAAAAAAAACGGTCTGTTCTGTTCTCTAACTTTTTTTGAAGTTCTGTGTACATGATTGGTGTTTATATTGTGAGAGATATAGCTTACAGTTTGTATCGATCTCTATTTGCACGAATTACTAATTTAAACTGATGCCCTTGTAAACCGGTTGTAACGGAAAGTATTTTGGAATGTTCACGAAATAAAAGTAAATAGTATAATAAATATCAATTGTAATTTTCTAAATATATGTATGTATATGAACTATATTTATTATTTAGATTATTTTTATTAAATTTTGTTTATAATATTTTCAAAGTGTTTTATTTCAAATTGGAATATTATCTTTTAATTATTGTCTTTTAAATTAGATTATTGTTGTTTATTACGTAGACTTTTCTCTATTCTTATTGTAAAATAAAAATAAAATTTGTTATAGGATATAATGGATTCTGAATGGCCTGATGAACCTCAAACTTCTGTAAGTATTAGAATTTCAATACTAGAACAGTTTATGATAATAAAAATGATTGTCATTTTTTATATTAGTATGACAGTAATGGACGTAGTTATGGAAAAGGACGAGGTTTTATACCTCACAACAATAATAATATCAACAATAGTAATATCAACGATAATGGGTGGGATTCTAAAGACGCAGAAAATATCAAGAATGAGCAATCTAATACTGACAAATTTTGGCAATCTGCTGATGGTTATGATTACAAAGTAACAACCAGTAAAGTGGAAAAAGACGGAGAAGGAGGAGGAAAAGATGGAGAAGGAAGAGGTAGAGGCAGAGGCAGAGGGAAAGGCAGAGGCAAAGGAGGGGAAGGAGGAGGAAGGGTTGGTCGAGGAAGAGGTACATTTAAAAATAGGGATGGAAATGATAATGATAATAATGATTACAGAAGAAATAATAATTATGAAGATAATGCTGATGATGGTAATCAGAATGACCAAGATGGTAGATCAAAAAAAACAGGTGTTGCACAAAGCAGTTGTGCAGGAATGTCACAGAAACCTAGAGAACAGTATATTCCACCAGATTTACCCAGTGATGAGAAAACCTTATTCAGTAATGGTGTTGAAATGGGCATAAATTTTGATAAGTATGACTTTATTGGTGTTAAAGTAACTGGAGAGGATCCACCTCCGCAAATAGAAAGTTTTGAAAATAGTGGCCTTAGACCCCTTCTTTTAAACAATATAAAAAGATCAGGATACACAAAACCTACTCCAATACAGAAGAATGCCCTTCCAATTATAATGGCTGGTCGAGATTTAATGGCTTGTGCACAAACAGGTTCAGGAAAAACTGCTGCATTTTCAATTCCCATTATAAATATGTTATTACAAAGAGATGCTGATCTAGGGTTATCCATGTCATACTGTGAACCACAAGCTCTTATCATATCACCTACTCGAGAACTTACTATGCAAATATGGCACGAGATTGTTAAGTTTTCATACGGTTCATTTATGAAGGCTGCAGTTGCATATGGTGGAACATCTGTTATTCACCAAGGGGGAAAGCTTTCTAAAGGTTGTCATATACTTGTAGCAACACCTGGAAGGTTATTAGATTTCATAGAAAGAGGAAGAATTAAGTTTTCTTCCCTACAGTTTCTTGTATTGGATGAAGCTGATCGTATGTTAGACATGGGGTTTTTACCTAATATTGAAAAGATTGTAGATCATGAGACCATGCCCACGATTAACAGGCAAACATTAATGTTTTCTGCCACCTTTCCTGATGAGGTACAGCATTTGGCAAAAAGATTTCTAAACAATTATTTGTTTGTCGCAGTTGGTACCGTAGGTGGAGCTTGTGCAGATGTGGAACAAAATTTTTATGAAGTTGTCAAGGGTAAGAAGAAAGACTTACTTAAAGAAATTTTACAAAGAGAACACGATGCTGGTACTTTACAAGGTACTTTGGTGTTTGTTGAAATGAAGAAGAAGGCAGACTTTATTGCAGTCTTCTTGTCCGAGAGTAATTATCCTACTACCAGTATTCATGGTGACAGATTACAGAAACAAAGAGAAGAAGCATTAGCTGATTTTAAAAGTGGGAAGATGTCTGTTTTGGTAGCTACGGCTGTTGCCGCTAGAGGTTTAGACATAAAGAATGTGGCACATGTTATAAACTATGATTTACCAAAGGGAATCGACGAATATGTTCATCGAATTGGAAGAACCGGTCGTGTAGGAAACCGAGGAAGAGCGACTTCCTTTTTTGAACCTGACGATGATGCACCACTACGTGAAGATCTTATTAAAATATTGAAACAAGCAGACCAACCTGTTCCAGATTGCTTGTTGAATGGAAGCTCGAACAGAAACTATTTGCCAGGAAGAGGTACAAACAGATATGGAGGTGCAGACATTAGAGAGGTGTGTAACTTTCTCCATTATCATACTGTAATTGTATATGTAATTTATATTTTATATGATAAATATGCAGTAGCATTTAAAAGATGAATAATAATGTATATTTCTTTTTGTACAGTATGTAAGCGGATATGCCACAGCAGTGTATATGTCACCTACAGCAATGAGGCCGCAAATAGCAGTCGAGCCAGAAGAGACGTGGTAGAAAGTTTCTCTTTTTTTTTGTTTACATACTTTTTGGTATTATTGTTAGGAACAAGGTAGTATACTTTGTTTCTTTATTCCATAAGTCAGAGGTACAAAGAATTTTCTATTCATTAAAGCTTAATATGTTTAATATTATTCTTCAAAGAAGATTAATAGTAAGTTTGTCTTTTATCTAACCAAATCGTGATTGATGTTTGACTGAAACGAACCAGACTGGATTACTACGTACCTCTTTAGAGTTATAAGTTATGTATAAGATCATATAATGCTACTTTTTGTTGATGCAATATGATACGCGATTTCCGAGAAGATGCGTATTCGTAGATACAGTTTAATACACTGCGTTGATCGTACAAATATTAGTTTTTAAGAACAAATAATAACTTCATGGTAACCACTTAGAAACAATAGTTTATTTTTATGAAATGTTACTCTTAAAATATTATATTATATTATATTATATTATATTATATTATATTATATTCAGTGTTTTGTACGTTTCTTTTTATAATAAAAAATGCAATGACCAAATGCCTTATTTTGAATATCTCTTTAGTCATTTTTACCAAAAATATATTTACTATATAAATTTCGATTTCATATTAACATGTATTTTTACGATATATGTATATGGGGTCTTAACTTATATACGGAAAACAAATTAGAAATTATTATTATTACTATTATTGGAAAGAAATTTTCATATTAGTTCGCGTAAATACATATGTAACATATAAATGTATATGTCTATATAAAAAGAGATATTTTTTTCGAGATATTAAAAGAGATTTTTTAATAAAAATTATTTTATTTACATTTTATAAAATTTTATAAATTAAAAAAATATTTTATACATATATTAGGTTTTAAAAATAATTAAACTTTTATATTAGCTTATAGCATTATAGGGGATGAAAATTCAATCAGTAGTGAATGAATTAAGGAATCAATATAAATGATTACGTACGTATATAATTCATAAATAATTTAAAAAATAAATTTTGTACATACCATCATTCATCGCCATATCCATCAGATGTAAATCCTCATCATTAAGGAGAGATGAAAGAAAACCATCGGTGGTTTGATTGATCGAATCGGAAGTTGGTGTATGGTAGTACATCATATCCGCCGGCTCGGATTTATAAGCTGCTCCACTTTCTGCGCCCATCGGTTCGCTACTGTTTGTTAAATTCATTGACGTTGCTACGGCCGAACCCAGATTAGATGACCCACCTGTGGCAATTAGTATTTTAGTTCCAAAAGATTAGGTAATTATTAACATTTGTTTTTCTATCCTGCCATTTTTATTATATTGATAGCATTAACAATATAATAATACTATTAGTTAATTCTAACACTTATAAGAATATCGTTTTAGACATTTTTTAAAAACTTTAATACTTCTAATAATATACTATAACATTTAGGAAAATGTTCAGTATCATTTAGATAGCGTCTGTTTAAAACAATATGTAAAGATTGATCAAATAAAAATGTGAGAATTAGGTCTTTTATAAAAATGATGCATTTTATCTTACAATATTTCAGGAAATCTACTAATGAATCATTTTTAATACAGATGTTTGCATTTACATATATTTGGTTTCCTTTAATTGAAAAATAAGATTTTGTAAAAGACGAAATATTCTCATATCTCATTTCTTCAAGATTAACAAATTATCGTATAGAAAAATATAATACAAATGGTTACTTCCTAATAAGTTGACGTATGCCCATAATTTGTCGTATTTATTTCGTTTGATAATTATAGATTTGTAAATACTTTTGCATGTATTTTAAAATACGACATTTATTTAATTTTTCTTAATATATAAATTAAGTTATGTATAAAATGACCTATTTTTGGTATATTTAAAAGCCATTTAGAAATTATATAAATATATAAATATACACACACGTTGTATATGTTCATCTTATAGAGAAGAGACACGAGGAACTTGATTTAATTTATATAAGTATAAATTTTTGTGTAATGAAAGTAAAATGTTTAATGTAGATCACTCACCCACATTGTGATACGGGCTCGTCGCATTAAGATCACCGACCGGTGGGGCCAAAGTAGCATTGTGAAGCAATACATTACGTTGTGCTTCATAATGACTGTGGCTTATACCGTGCCCTGGGTATCCAGGATGTGCCGGATGTGCAAAGTGATCTGGTGCACCAGGTAGCGATAAAAGAGATGCTAGATCTTGCCACCGTTGTTCCATACTCATTGCACGCATAAATGGCATGCGACCCTGAAGCATGCAAATTACAAATTAGCACATTTTCCACCTTCATATATTCTAACAAGCATTAATAATTGTATGAAACGATAAAAATACTATATATATATATATATATATATATATATATATATATATATATATATATATATATATATATATATATATATATTATAACGTTTTATTTTTCTATTCGAAAGGAATTTACTGCTCTTCAAAAAATTGTACACGCTAAAAAGAAAAACAAATACAATTTTCGAAAAGGATTTTCTATTTTCAAACAATGCAACACGAACCACCCATATTTACTGCAATAATAGAAAGAATAGATCGAGTATAAACCAGATGCGCTACTCGAAAATAATACAAATCTTGAAATGTTTGACCTCCGGAGATTCCTAGGCATTGAGATATCGCGACTGATTTGTCTTCAGGGTGTTTCCACCTCGTTGAAATTGCAAATGTCTGGACTTGGTTGAAGCATGTGAGACTGGATGGGAAATGACCTGAAGAAGTTATATTGACCATCTTGAGGACGGGGGATGGAAATACGGTTTTAAAAGGACTCTTAGCCTTTTATATACTCTGTTTGTTTCACGCGAATGCCAGTTAGAAAAAGAACCAGTAAAAGAAACATCAAATTTTACTTTTTCTCCAAATATCTTACATGTTTCGAATATTTCCTTCGTTATTTCAGGATTTAAATTTTCCAGTAAAATATAGCTTCTCGCAAATCAAATGCTATATTTAATCTTTATTACGATATAAAAGCAATCAAAGATGTTGAAAACAATTGTTGTAAAAACAACAGGCATACGTGAACACATTTTATTTCAATAATTACATTTATATCAAATAAAATCTATATATCGTAAGAATTACGCTCTCTTTATATCGTGTTGTCATTGATTCATGTATCAATCCACTGTCACGTCTACAAAATTCCGCGGCTATCGAACCTGTCAAATCTCAAATCGGTGGATGTTCGGATTCTAGCAAGATAGAAACCCTGCTGATCGCGTAGGTGTTGGCCACACGTAAGGTCGGGCAAGATATTAATGACTTTGGTATACCACGTGTCAAATGTATCTTTCCGGCTGTGTAAGAATGCACACCGATCATGATCAAATGTCAAACCATGCGTCAAGTATGGAAATTACGAGCAAGAAAAATTTTTATTCAAAGAATGATATTTCAATACGATAAGGAGAACAATTTCGTAGTCCATACGATCATAATTCAATAAATGAATTGCCCGTGTAATGAACGAATTATACAATGAAATATCTTCAAATTTAATAATTTTGATATCTCTTTAAAGAAACGATTAGGTTTTTAAGCACAAACTTTAAAGTAAGCGACCTTACATTTGTATACTACGTATATAATGTACAAGAATATTATCCACTGTATGAAGAATTCAAATAAATTAAATTGTATTTTTTGTTTTTTCAATAAACATTATAGCACAAGAGATAAAAAGACATATGTAATCTGGTTGCTTACAAAATGACCTAGTCTCCACTGAACGAGAGTTAATTTATCTCCTTTATCCAATCTGATACCATCGAGCGTATGTAGAAACACGATATTTCTCGTATCAAAAATATATTCAATGAACACGTTAATACGTTTTCTTTCTTACGTTTCGTCGAAAGAATCTATGAGTTATTAACACCGCTATCTTCCCTCTAACAACACACGTAATATTAATACAAGACTTGCTCTTGGCTCCATAAATCTCAAGTAACACAGCGAGTGTTAAAATGGTACAGGAACGCGTAGTAAAACGTCGGCGAGAAGTTCGCCAGGGCAACGGAACGGCATGGCAGGAACAGCAGGAAAGAGCTTGGCGCGGCGAGTTGCGCGTAAGTACAGTAGTGGCCAGTGGCGCTTAATGCACGTTGGTATTGTCGCTAATGCATCGGGCCGCAAGAAGAAGATGAATAGGGAAGCTGGCGTAGCGCGGATCCGGCGCGATTGTTGTTCGGCCGCATCAATCAGTCGCCGGTGCAATCTGTCGAGCGCGACGCCTTTAAGGTGATTCTCGCTTGTCAGCGCATCTGTCGGCTGTAGGCCGCGAAATGTAGGACGAGACGTTTGTTCCGCGACGATTTGTCCTGTACGGAGGCGCGCGGGTTTTCTAATGGCCGCAGCTTTACGCTCGTTCTGTTTCGATGCAACGCTCATGATTGAGCCGCTACGGGGAGAGAGAATGAAAAAAGAAAAAAGAAAAAAGAGAACCTTCTACACGCGTTTATACCGTTTCCAAGAACGCCGCTGAGAATTTGACACGCGCACACCAGTGGCCAGTTCACCGTGCTTAAACAATTTCTCATGGTCTTTCTGGCACTCGGTTTTCGGAGATCGGTGCTATTTCTATCGCCGCGCGGTTGTTGCACCTTCAGGAAATCATTTTATCATCTATTTCATGCGTTTACCGTAACGTTCGGTTACGGTTCTGATTTTTGGATCACCGCTCTTCCGTTGCAACAGAAATAAAAATTTGCCCGTTCTTCGGTTACTGTTTCGGGCATTTATGTTAGGGGGGGAAATGAGAATGTGTTCGCTGAGCTGTAAGAATATCGATTATCGGCAATCTTTTTGTAACATTTTGCTGCGGATATTTAAATGTTTATATTCGTTTCAAATATCCTATTACTAATATCATACTTCTTCGCACTTTGCTGGAAATATCAAAATATCTAAGATTTTTGTGTCCTTTCCTCCTTTTATGGTATATCGAATACATTACGCAAAAACTTAACTCAAACAGTTTGTACGTTACGTTACTTCTTTGCACTCTAGTCCAGAAAATAAATTACCCAGACGATAAATGGAGACATTAGAACTTCCAAACACCATTGTTACTTAACTATAACTTTCGAACTGTGGATCCTTGAACGTTTGAAAAATTTCACGACATCGAGCTAAATTTTTGAATATATATATACCAATGCCAAATATGATCTTCGAATATTGTATGCGTTTCTCCACTAGACTACTGCTGCTCATGATTTATGTATCAACATCATACACATATACTTCATACACATATACTATACTATATATATTCGCGTAAGTACCATACGTGTACATACGCATATCTAGAAGCGAGGTGCACGATCTTGCTTCGCGTATAGGAGATTCCGTCACAAGCCATATGAATCTGCGAGACTGTGAGGAAAGAGATCTGCGAGCGAACAGATGTTTGAAACGCGCTGTCGAGGACTCGCTAGTTTCTTCCGAGCTCTCTCTTCCTCCTTCCTTCGTCTTCTTAAATCTGTTTTCTATTCCTCTCTCTTTTTCCTCTCTTTTTCATAAATTTCTATCTTTACGCTTTTAATCCTTTCTGCGAACTAATCGAATAAGAAAATGATCGTATTTATTCGCAAAATGTATAATCTTGCACACTCGAAAATATAACACGTTCGTACGCCGGTAACTTAACCATCTTTCAAGATATTCGGGACAACAATATTTCAATAACTCGATACACGTAACGAATATTTTAATAATAAAGATATTTCAATTTATCAATTGAAAGCTGAAGCCCTTTTTGATCTCTCGAAATATTTCGTCGAAGTTGCTCGTTAAAGTTGCATAATGTTTTTTCTTTTTTTTTTTTTTTTATCAATGTTATCGAAAATTTCGCTTACCTAGGCGAAAGAGAATCGATTTTGATTTATTCTTAACCTCGCTTCATAATCTCACGTACTTCTGTGCATTGCTGTTAATGCAATTGATTCAAATTGAAAGGCACGACAGCGATCAAGCAGGTATTTGATACCTGCCAGCATCGTTTACCCTAACGTCCGCGTCCCTTCGATCCTTGATCGCTTACCTACTTTTTTACCGTGCCACATCGTTCATGTTTTCGTACGTGACTGCCAGTAAAGTTCGTTTCTGTCACGAAAGTTGTGAATCAAAATATTGGGGGATAGCGATTCAATCCCTCGCACTTTACAGCCTATAAAAAAATATTTTGTTTCTTATATTCGTCGTTTCGTCTTACTTATTTGAAATTGTTTACGTTCGTTACGTACGAACGCGTTAAATTCGTTTGTTATCGATTTACTAAAAGTCAATCTTATATACACACCTACAAGCTTTATTACATAAAATTCGATAATATTCTAATTCTATATGGTTAACAGAGCATTGCATTGTTTTAAAATAAATACATTTTTTTACAGCAGCCTATAATATCTGTATCTTTTACTTTTATTTTTGCGTTTCGAGTTCAGTATTGCAATCCACTAAGTATAATTAATAAAATTAACCGGAGCATTGAATCTCCTTCGAATAAGTACTCTTTTTATTCACACGATATTCTACGTTTCCACGCTCCTTCTCAATTTGATATTCTGTTTCAACACAGTTAACACAATCAATCACAGCACGACCGTCTTTTTTGGTTTTAAATATGTTTCCACGTTTTGAAACTCGACTTGTAAAATAATGTAATTTTTACCAACAAAAAAAAAAAACTTATAATTTCGATATATTGAGAAATTACGAGAACGATAAAAAATAGAGAAGAGAATAACACTTTGTAAAATTGCTTCCTTTTGATCTGAAATCCTAAATTGCTGTACGTTTATTCGGAGGATAATTCGAAGATCGAAATTGTATTAATTATATTCGCATTTCTACGACTATCAAGCATGGAATTATCTTTACTCTTTAGACTTACGGAGGAGCTTGATGATTGCACAAAGAGGTAAATTCGTTTCACACATCTTAGATAGCTCATACCGCGACGCATTATGTATTTCACAGTGCATAAGTCCAGCAGCTGTTTGGAATCTCTGACGAACGGAACGGACTGTGACGCCCCGTCGCGTTTCTTGGTTCTTGGTGAAAATTGCTTGATCGTTGTACAAGAGTATATAGACTCACGTACCTTGAAAACGCGCTAAAAACTGGACTTTCCTTATAAAATGATCAGATGGTCGCGTCTCGTGCGAAAGACGTGGAAATAATTTTCTCGTAATGGATTTGTCGCGAGCGAATTTTTCGTGTTGGAACAAAAAGATTGACAATTTTCTACTAACTCTTTGCCAAATGCATGTGGCAAAAACTACGTGTTAAAAGTGCGCTCGATACAAGGAGCTTTTAGAAGATAAAAAATCATCAATAATCAACGAGACGAAAAAAATGAAAGGAAGAGAATAATCTTACGAGACTGGAATCTTCGTAACGTTTAGTAAGCGTACATCGTGCGAATAAGTATAAAAAAAGTCAAAACTGTTCTGTACGTTTTATAGCCTATCTGATATGGTTAAAGCGAAAAGTTGACTTTGTAAGAAATTCAGATGAAAAGATAATGTGCAATATGTCGAGTATACTCGTAAAAATGGTAAACACGTGGAAACGAAGACACTTGGTTTCGTCATATCGAAACTACCATAACGTTTCTCGAATATGTCGTTTACAGTTTACAAAAACTTGTACCATTTATCGTCAAATTGAATATAATTTAAATAAATGAAATGTAATTTAAGTAGGAAAACGTTTGCTTGTGCTGTAAGACAAAAAAGCGGAGAAAAAAAGAATCGAAACGTAATGTATGAAACATATGTAGATTTTTATCCCGGTTTGATGAAAAAGTTGTGCAGTGTTTCATTCAGGTATTCGACTTTATCGCCGAACGTGCTAATCACATCATCGTGTCTTTTCGATTAATCATGAAAACAAAAATATTTACTAAATTATCTATTTCATAAATTTGGCCACGTTAAGGGAACATCGAATTGTTATAAATTGCAAGAGAAAACGTGTAATATGACACTGTCGGATGGGGTGCTGATATCCAAAAGGTATTCTTTGTTACCAAAAACTTTTTTAACATTCAATGTCAAATTGGTCAAACTATCTATAATAGATCGACTTTATCGAAAACCTATTTGAGTTATAGAAAGGATGTTATCACTGATATTATGTTCTGTATGTACTTTAATTGTTTTTTTTAACGTTGCTTTAAAAAGCTTGTGTAAACAGGTTATACGATAAAGATATCTATAACTCAGAGTTAGCCTGAACATTCTTTATATCTAATGCATTTATTCCATTTATCAATATAAATAATTTAAATTTTAAAGTAAATAAAAATCACTGTCCCACTCACTATCAACAATTTTATCGCTCGTTAAAGAGTAACCGAAAAATATGTAGCACATGGAACGAAAGCAAAGTGGGCGATAGTTAACCGAATACAATAATCTCGACGCCAAGTATACTATCGACAAAATACAAGTAATTAAAGATACGCAGAGAAAGCATGCGCATTACTTATGGTCGGCGGTATACTCTCATGGCTAATGGGCCAAGATATTAATTATGATTCATTCAGATAGTCATCAGATTAATGCACACTGGCATGGGTTACCGCGGCAGGCTCGCGCCAAGTCCTTCAAGTATCGCCACAAGTGCATCCTAATGCCTCGGTCGGTCTCCCTCTTTCCTTCAGCTTCTCATTTCCATATTACATACCTCGTTTCTCTTATTAATTTCGTCTTACGACTCTGCTCGCTCGCGATCCAACATACTCGCCACTATCTTTCAGGCCGTAGCTCTCGGATCGCCCTCTCTCACGATCTCGGTTCTTTTCTGTTCCTTTATCTTGCTTCATCTCCATCTCGATCTCCATCTCGATTCTCCGTCTCTATTTCTACTTCAAGACGCGCTTTCTTTCCTCTCTCCAATCGTAACTCGATGTTGCGTGTAAATATTATGGAAAGTCCAAGGATACTTGGAGGGTTCTTCTTCGCCGTTCAAGGTTCTAAGCAAATATCCAAGTGGCATAGTAAATAAAGCGCTACCGCTCCTCTCGGTCTGGCAAATCCTTGTAGAAAGATATGCAACACCAAGTCCGTCGATCACGGTCAAAGGTCGGCCTGAACTTTTATAATTCCACGATGACCGGTGTCTAAGTGCTTGTCTAACTTTGTGTCGTTGCGAAACGTTAAGAGGAATCGGCGTATCAAACGATAGATGAGTTTTATTATCTGTTCGGTATTTCGTTAGGCGATTCCATTCGTTTATATTGACGGGAATTAGCAGAACGTGGTCATTCGTCGTCCTTCTTTTGTTTTCTTTTCTCTTTTTATCAGCGTTGTCTCGTGTGAGTGAACCTAGAAATTTTTTGTTCCCATACGTTTTCATTTTGTTTATATGCACAAACAAGGTTATTTCTCTAAGTATAAATACATATTTGTGCTTGTCTTAATCTTTACACGTTTCATGTCATATCCTTTACGTGTATAAAACAACAGTAAATAAATATTCAAAGAAATAGTAGCATAGGGTGGTAAAGATATATTTAAATGCGTATTTTTTTTTTTTTTTTTTAAGAATTTTCTATGTTTCCATCGATTGAAAAATGTAACTTTCCCAAAATGAGAACATTCAATTTTCTGTACAGCTCTTTCTTTGAAAAAGGATCTTACATTTGAATCGATCCGAAAATGTACTGTTTTTAAGATAAGAAAAGGATTTGCTATTTGTATTATAGTCGTCGTGAATTATTTATAGAAAAGTGAAAACACATATCTTTGGGTATTTACCAGTATATAAATTATTATTTTTCGAATTTGCACGAAGATATTTAAATTGTTTTGCACTTGTATTTTCCAACTACTTCCATCAGCGCCGGAGGGCTGCGGCTGTAATTACTATTGCATTCTGATGCGCTCAGGTTCGTTCTCTCGTTACTTGCGCGGATCTCTTAAAGTTGCTTTTTGTAATTCCTGCTCGTTACCCACGTATAGAGCATCGTTGGCTTCTCTCGCTTTATTTTTAATCATACGATATTATTTCCGAACTTATTTGGAATACACCTAAAGCCATTTTATGCTATTCTCTGTAACTTGGATATTTCATTGTTCTTGTTTTGTCATTAGGTCGATCAAAAAGTTCTATGGTTTTTGCTGCTGAAGGAAATCGGAGAAATTAAAATCATCTTAATCTCTAGAACTATTCGATAGACATAAAAGTTATTAATATATTGCTATGAACTTTAATTTTCTATTATGCAGTTCGAAAATTTCAAGTATCAAATGCAAAATACATGTTATAATGATTTCTTTTACGATCAAGTATGAAACGTGTGCTGCAACCTTACGAAGATTTATTGTGTTGGAACAGAATAAATTGGTGGTGACATTGGTCTAGAGAAAGTTAAGGTACAGGAAAAATATTGGTAGCTCACAAAGGATAAATGGCGACGAGTCGTAAATATCTCCCACCTAATTAGCACTTAAATCCTTTTTTGGAGATCCCTTTTTCTGTCAAAACTGTGGACGTTTAAGATTTTTCACCCTTTACTGCCGAAGATGGAAATATTTTCACTGTGAAGCCATAAAGTACCTGCCCCAAACCTTCACCGTCGATACCTGAGGACCTCACGAAGGGTTCGGCTTCTGGTTAAGCTTCTACATGGAGAAAAATTATGGAAGCTGAAGGGCTGCTTAACAGTATTACCATTTTCGAATTCTTATATTCCAATTTTGCTTTCGTAGTAGCAAATAAACAGAATATGTAACGTCTCCAATAAATGTAAAACGTAAAACTGTAACAAAATCAGATTCTATGCAAAAGAAGAAGAATCACGTGTGCAATAAAATTGAAATATGAAATTACGAAATTTCATCATTTCAGTGAAAAGAAATTTCATTGAACAGTACAGAAATGAATAAAGCGATATAAATAGCAACATGCTAGAATCATAATACAAGTTTTTATATAGTCCTTATATAATGATGTAAACTGAAAACACAGAATTTGCATGTATCTTTTCCTGGATAGTAGACTGATGAAATTAATCGTGAAATAAACGAAGTCAAAGATCTTATCGATACTACTATGAATTAATATATTGACATAAAAGAAACCACGCAATTCATTAACATTTGTAATTTAAAATATACGGAAAACTACTAATAATGTATCGATTTCCTTACGTATAGAATAACTAGCAGATAAAATTAGTGGAAAGCAGTCCGATTTACGTTAAATGTTTCCGTTTGTCCTGATAATCCAACAGTGTACTACATCATAGTTGCTTCGTACGATATCAAAGGTGGTGCGATTCGTTCAAGGTTATCGCAGAAGAATACGAGCGAAGAATAAAAATCCGACGATACGTAAGAATATAACGTGGTAGCGAGTATAATGGGACGTATTATGTATATGCGTCGTCTGTATCTTGGTGTATGGTAACAAGTAGCAATTACAGGTGAGTGAGGTCAGTGTTAATACGACAGTCGCGTGAGAGAAGAGTTCCAAAAATGATATGGTTCGCGAGCGGCGACACCGTGTCTTCTTGCGTAATCTCTCTGTACAATACGCACAGTACAACCTTCTCTTAGGCAAAGGTCCCGGCAGTGGGCATATATGTATTAATTTAGCTTGCTCATTACGTATTGAGAGTCCTGCGGACGCTCAACGCTGGATATTACATGTCCGTGGCCATCGTAATCACCGCTTTACACACTTCCACACCAGAGGCAAGGTCGCGAGATCCAACTCCTATGCGTGTGACTATATTACGAATACGAATTTCTTACCAATGTCCACCTAACATACGTCTGCTTTTTCTCTTCTTTATTTTTAGCAAAAGTCAATTTAGATCGTAGTGTCACGTGGAATTGTTTGCCTGCTATAACTTCAAGATTTGCGTTCGCGTGGAATTCATTTTCGAAGAATTTTGTTCTTAGTGCGAGAGAATCAAATTGGTAAATCTCTTTGATAAAACCGATATAAATGGGCATAGAGCGTAGAACGTTCTTCTTCACGCTTGATTTTAATTCTTCGACAAAGACTTCGACTAAATGGCAAACACATCTTCCTTAGAACTTATGTGAATCTATAAACATCATGAATTATAAAGTATCTATTAGAATTAATAATTCGTGAATAATTATTCACGAGAATAATTTATGAAGTCTGATTGGTGGGGTTGGTATAATTTGACTTTCTTACATTAGTAAATTAACACGTTCGCTCTGTTGATCGGATTTTTATTGGCACCATAAATCATTCCCAAAGAATATTTGTTTTTATATTGTACAATTTTACACGTGACGCATATAAATAGAGAATTTCATTTCTATCTTTTTTCTGTAGGGTGCATAGAATTTATAAATACATTTCTTTTACTTTGAAGCACTATAAATAGATAATATCTTCCAAATTATTGTTTCAAGTAATAACTACGAATTAAATTAAATTAAATTTGATCGAAGACTTTTCTACTTACTGCTTTCTACGAATTATGAAATTTTTCCTGCTTTCTACCGTTCTTTTCAACTTTCATTACCTTTGATTCATGCGCCGAGTTCGAGTCAATATCATCGTAAAATTATGTGCCGAATCAAATCCAAAGCATACACCGCGAACGTGTTAAATATAATCATTCAATATTCATTCATCGATATAATATTCTTTCTGGAAGATAATCACGTATGAAAGGCGATAGTTATTAGTAAAGAAAATAATATGGCACATACAGAATCAGTGTAACAGTATGTACGCTCGTTACATTCGTCAGATATATAATTTAACTGTCGAACGATGTTAAACTACTTTTCAATCTGTGAATGTTCAATTGGTTTGTAAATCGATATTTCCCTGTTACGTCTTCTACTTCATTATGTAATTATTTACCTTGCAGTACGATAACGTGTTTCTTGTATGTACCTGAAAAAGACCTTCGTCCACAACGAGATTCCAACATTCTGAACTAGCTTGGTATTGTTGTTCGATGCTCTGTGAATGAGACTTAACGACAAACTGCTGCACGTCATTCATGTGTGTCTGTTGCAGTCAAAAAGCATTCGTTCCCTCGACAGTTTCTTTTAAAACAATTGAAAATCGTCGATTTCTCGAATCGAAGCGAACAATAGATCTCGACTGAGACTAATGAAGCTAAACGCTGCGACAGCGATAGCCATTAGCCATCGCAAATACACGGAACAAATATTTGTACTGTCTCTCGTATTCTTATGTAGCGATCAGTTCCTCCGTTGTCACCGCGAATACAGTATCATCGTGTAATTAATATTCGCGTAATGTCGCGGATTTTCAACAGTAAATCATGCACAAAAATGATCACAAAACGAAGCACGCACTTGTGTATAACTGTCACGGTGCTCTTAAAGTAATCAGATAAAACCGAATCGATTTATCAATCGATAATGCCTGTTGACTCTAGTCGTTTTTTCCTCGTAGCTTGAAGATTGCAAGGAAAATAAATAATCCATGTATACCGAATTATACTATATCACGAAATGGGGTAGATTTCCTTCGAATCACACATTCTACCTTATATTCTTACTAAGCCTAAGTCAGTTTGAAATTTGGACGATCTTTGTCAACAGAAACACTACACTTCCTCGCGTCACAATCGCCTTTCTATATAATTAGCGATTTAACCCGAGTTTCAACGATGTTAACGGATCAAAGTTAAAGATCAAACGGAGGGAAAAAATGGCACGCTAATTTCCCACAAGGTTTACGTTTACTTCGAGCCGCATGTCGTCCGCGAGTGTTAGTCGCGGCCGCGTTGCCAGGAATACAACGCGATCACGATCGTGCTCGGCAAGGATCATGGTAGGGGTCCCCGAGTTCTCCGATTGGCGGCAGTTTTCAGGTGTAGTTCTCCACGTGCATGCACCAAGTCCTGTGCACGTATGCATTGCGTCACGTTCGCGTCTCTCGTTGCCCGACGAGGACTATCTCGGTAGGTCATTGTCACGATCCTCCTCCCGACTAACAACGTGACTTATTTCGCCGGCTATTCGCGACGTAAACGTAAAAACGTCCAACCTGCGAGTCTAGGAGAGACGTTTATTCCACGAAGAAGCTTAACACGTTGACAGCCGTAATAATTAGAAATAATTATTTTTAGTCCTTTCTGGCGAGAATTGTTTTATCCTTGAATAGGATAGCGGTAACGTTGTTCAAGTGTCGATGAATATAGAGGAAAGTAGCCAAATACGGAATATCATTTTGTTCGTTGAATTTCGCTTTTACATACTCGTCCGCGACAAATATACGATTTTTATGGCTATTCAGTTGCGTTATACAGGCATATACGCTCAATTTAAGAGAAGTCCTGTATTTCTAACGTTATGATCAATTTTCAATATTGAAGTAACATTTAAAAAAAAAAGACATAAATTGTACTTCGTACGCAATAGGAAGCCAAATATTGAAATTAGGTACAATATCTTAAAAAAAATAGTTTTATTCTTCTTACTGATTATAACGCTTTGGTTCATAAAATCACGTTTTTAAAAGATAAAAAGCGAGTATATTCGAGATAATCGTGAAACTCTACATGAGGAAATTCGTGATGTACTCAGAGTCTGCACATTAGACACTTGATCCATATTTCTCCAGCAGAGACAGATATTCATTTGTCAGAGCCTTAAAAATTGCATTATTCAATAATAAATTAGTTATACTGTTCGATACTTGCCCTTTAACTTGCATATTTTACTTTCCACTATTTACCCCACCCTACTAAAAAACTGTATTTTTTCACTGTTCTTTTTCACTAAGAAGCACCATATGATTTACATGTGACGGTGTTTGAGAATCAATGAATTTTTAATATTCGCGGCTATTGTAGTTCTTCTGGGTACCCCAAATTGTGCATTTCATAACAGGCAACGTGTTAAAATCCCGTCTTGAACCCGAGTCTTCTCTCTGGTGCGATTTCGATCTAAGCGACAGACGTTCGTTGCATTAACATTAACCGATCCTATCTCGGACGTTACGCGCATCTTATGTGTGTCAGTAGGTTCGAAGAAATGTGGTAGAAGTTGGAAAATATAGTGCAACCTCAATTACCGAAACAACTATTTCTCTTTGTAGCCAACTCCGCGTTTCTCCTTTCTGAAACGCGAGTTTCTTCCCGCTGTTATGAGCTCTTTTTTCAGTAGCGTGATTCGAAATGGTATTAACCTTCCGGAGCTCTAATCTATTAGGTACACGGGAAATCTTTTTAGTAATATCTTTTTGACGGACATATTGTTAAAGTGAATGAAATTTGCCGACGATAAGTAGCTATTATACGTACAATACATTAACACCGGAGCCATCAATTCGTCATTTTTAGCGTCATTTAATATATCAAATACGAGAAAAGCTTTTTATAGATATCCTTAAACAGACACATTGTAGAAGTACGATGCATTAACGCCAGAATTATCCGTTTTATTAAATTTTCCATCGAAATTTTGTACGCTTGCAATAATACATTTTTGAAAATGTATTTGCGAATGATTGTAAGCTACGTGGATGAAAATTCGAATTTTCTTTTGTATCATGCGGTTTTCACGTAGCTTTCACTGTGATCTTTTGGGCAATTTTATGTTTCGTGTTTCACGTTTCAGTCAATGATAATTCCATTGTTTATAAACTTTTCAGTGCTTAAAGACTTGAAAATAATTAGTATCTATATCCAAAGTAAAATTGGTAATATAATAGAATATATAAGAAATATATAATATATAACATGTAATAATAAGTAAATATGTAACTATATTGGTTATATGTTATAATATATATTGGTAATATAACAAAATAAACTGATATAGGTATTCATATATTTGATAAGACAACTAGATCTTTGCTATTATATTCGTCGAACTACATGTGTCATTTATCGAAAACTGGTATTGGATATAGATAAGTTGTTTTAGAATTAAGTCATTTAAAGTGTAACAAATCGCACGCGACATATACATACATTGAAATTCATATAAATACATTGAAAATATACAAATATTAAGCTGTCTTGATAGAAATTGAATATTGAAGCCATCGTTCGTATGTCGATGTGCTATACATATTTAGAGCTTGTAGATTTGCAATAAAATATCTTCGACTGTGTACGATCAATAATAATAACGTAAATTTATGAACAATACAAACTTGTCTAATAACAGATAATCAAAATATTTTCTTGTAATCGTCAACCTGAAATTCAGATCAGTTTTTTATTTATAAAAATTAATGAAAATACGAAATTCATTGCAGGATAAAAATTTGTTGTTTATGATTACTGGAGTTTTCTTTAACCTAATTGAGTTAGACATAGAATATACATAGTTTGTTAACTATAATCTGGAATATTTAGTACTTTAGTATTTTTTAGTATAAATGCATTTTATGAGAAAATGTATAAAACAAAATTTAACGAACTAAGATAAAATATATTTCCAAGTCATAAATAAAATGCGATATTTATTACGTACAATTGCTTTTTAATTTGCTACAATTTTCTCATTCTAATAATTACTCAGTTCAAGAATGTAAATTTTGTTCCCTTCTTTTTTCACCAGCAATTTAAATCTCCCGAGTAAATTTTCCAATAATCAATAATTATAATAATTGTATTGATATTTGAACAATTATGACAACTGCATAATTATATCAACATTAGTCACATCTATAGTGATCTACATGCCGCTACATTATTACATAAAGGCTGATATTGTTCGTATAAACGAAAGGCATAGAAACTTGAACTAAACGTTTAAGATTTATCAACTGACGTTGAAATATGATTATGAGATGTAATTTTCAAGCAACCTAATGAGATAGAAAGATATGATTTCAGATCAATGGAATTATTCCACCTGTTTTCATGAAGCTGCGAGTATGTACTATGCGCTATTTATGGTTCATAAATAAAAACATTTAATTATGGAATAATTATACCAATTATACCAAATATGCTGCCTTTGTAATACACGTATACGTATGTTATAATAATATTGTTTACGATATCAGCAAACTTTTAAATATCTATATTATTGAATAATTAATCTTAAAAAAGTCATCCTCGTAGAAGAAATGTAACTTCAACAATTTTGAAACTTACACAACTTATACGATCATAGAAGTTACAATTTATGAAATAAATTTTTAGAAGCAAGAAAGTATACCAGAATCGAATTACGTAGAGTTAATTAGTAAATGAAAGTTTTATTAGCTTGAAAACCATTTCCTAATAATTATATTGATGATTCCTAACAAAAAGTGTCTGGATACTTGTTAATAATATAAACATACATATGAATATATGTTATATAATAATATGTAATAATATAAACATATGCATAAATCGATCGTTGAATATAATTACTTAAAGCTAAACGGCGACACGTTTCATTAACAATCGTCTTACTCGATGCTGCATCGAATGAAAAAAAAAGTTAATGAAAATGCTAGTTTTTCTAGAATTACACAACTTCGCACACTGATATCCAACAGGAGATAACGATAAATTGAAGAAAATAAAATCAAGGTCGTACGTACTTGCAAGGAACGATGGTGTGGATGATGGGGATGATGAAACTGCGGTGTGTGAATCATGTCGCCGGTCTCAGGATCCTCGCACCTGGATGACTTCGCGACCTCGACGCTGCTCGAGCTGGTAATAGCCGACTCGTCCTTTGCACTCGTGGATTCTTCGATGCTATCTTTTTCCTTCTTCTTCACTTCCGGCTTCGTTTCCTATATAAGCAATCTTTATATTATAATGCCAATGTCAGCTTTTCGTTAACGACAAGTCGCTCGAATGGTTAACCAAACTGCACGATTTTGGGATCTTTTACATTGTGAGAAAATGATTAAACCTTGGTTGGATTTATTGTATTTTCATTAGGATCATTCGATTTTCCCGTATTACATTGTTAAAAAATAGACGAAACATTTTATCGGTATACCTGAAGTTTAAACTAAACGTATCTTAAATATGTATTTTAGATATCTCAGTTCATTTTAAGTAGGTAAATCTATTTAATCGTTTATTTATTTATTCCACTTGTATCGGAGTTGACCTTGTAATTGCAATGATAATTGGAAAATTGCGAAGGACACTAATACATAATTTCATTTACTACGCTTTTATAGTAAGTCGAGTATAGTCTGAAAAGAAACGGCCGGAAAATTCGTACAGGTATAATTGGAATTTTGATCATAATGTTAGTATTAGATGAAATACTCTATTTTCTGTATACCACTACCTTGTATTTGTAATTTATTATTTCCAAAGATTACAGTGACGGATCGCAGTCTTATATTTTTATAGATAGATAATAAATAGACAATAGAAAATCGAAAATTAAAAATTTGTAACAGATATAAAACTTTAGAAAGAGCCATACGTTTCTATCTTGGGGAAGATTATCGCTACGTCGCTATTTTATAACGCAACAATAAATTCAGTTAATTGTGCTATAATATGCTATAATAAATTCAGTTAATTAGATACAAAAATGAAGAACTAAATATTTTAACATCGACTTAACAATTCTACAGCGATGGTGAAATAAATGATAAACTATTACACTGTATCTTTATAAAGTAAATTAATATAAATACAGTTTACTGTAACGATTTGAAAAGTCTATTTTAAAATGTTTATAGTTACAAACTTAGAATATGTGTACTATAATCGTATAGCATAAATAAATATACTCTAAATTAGAGTTAAATGACTACTGAATCTTTCTAATGATAATTGTGAAATGATTTCAGCAAACAGGATGGAAAGAAGTGACTCTCGTTTATAAGACATTGTAAAATATATTAACATCTATCAAATATCGATTTTTGTTATATTCGTTTTTAAAGAGAAACACGGAATAGCCTGAAATATTGCTAGCATCCATAGAAGAACAAGTGAAATCAATATATTACTCTATACACGCAACGCTAAAAATAAAATCCTTCTGCGTAGACTTAATGCGTAGATTTAAGAATAATTAGTACATTGCCAATATTCATGCAAATTTATACTTTTGAAGACATAATTATAAAGATAGAACCTCGCTGGAAAATTGTTTCATGTTGCAAGAGATACTAAATTTTAGTCAATTTACATATTTTTTCATATTACATGCATTCGTAATTCATGTTACGTAGAATTTTGTATTTTCAAGTTTCTTACAAATGCATAAAAATCCGCAGTCTAACGATTAGAACGTAGGCGTAGAAAATAAGAAAAATCGGTGTGTCCACCGCGATATATGTCGTAAGAAACGAAAGCTATTATTATTATTATTATTATTATTAAAGAAAAACAATTCCAAAAATGAATACGAGATAAAACTCACTGAAATATCAGCAAATAAAGATCGAACGAACCTCTGATTGCGCCTCATCGAGACCAACAAGTTGTAACGCCTCCTCGAGGTTGAATCCGTCGGGAAGACCCAAAGTATCGTTGTTGAGAAGGCCTTCGACGTTCGTACTTCCTAAGAGGCCACCTTCCAGTAAGTCCGAAGGGAAATCATTCTCGAGTTCTAAAGTGTTGGTTAATCCCAAAGAATCGTCGGCTAGTCCGGCCAACGGGTGATTGTCTAAATCTAACGACGCGTCTCGAAGGAGTTGATCGTCTTCTTCGATCGCGTTGTTTCCGTTCTCCCCTTGACTGCCGGAATTGAGGATATATTCACCTGTAACACAAGGCACGTTCAGTTCAAGCAGATCGAACATTTGCCAGAGAATCAAGGTCATCGATATCGTTCAAGAGGAGAAGAATTGTTTAATCGTGAAAAAGCGTTATTACTCATATTCCAATCTGTCGCATCAGTCTCATCTAATAGTGACTTTTGTCCCGCCTGACTCACAGAAAGAACGCACGCGATCAAATTATCGGTTGACGAAACATAAGTAAGCGTAAACAGAATCGCGTGCCCAAGTACGACTCTTAAGGATCATTTAAAACTATTTAATTGCAGTTAAGATTGTATAGTACCGGATAGATTGCGTACTTTAATTCTCCACTATTACATTCCGCACGATATTTATTGACAACTATAATTCATCGCTTGCTATCCTTCTTTTTACCAGCTAATAGCAGACCTCGAAATGTGAAAGAAATATTTTTGAGGGTGGGACGCGCGTTACGTTTATATGCAGGTTTAAGAATCGTAGCAGCGTAAATCGGTTTGCTGCTGTCTTTCGCGAAACGGCGTATCGTTGTCAAAGATTCAGTATATTTTTTCAAGCCGTAAAATGTACCAAGACGGAAAACAAAGTTATAAATGGGTAGCTTAATTAATTGCAAAACTATAGAAACGATGATTCTAAGAATGGAATGGACACTTACACCAGTATAATTTTCAATCTGTCGTACATGAATAGAGTATGTAAAGATATATATTACTTTGTATGCTGAATTCCAAGCCATGGTTCAATATTTAGAACTTGTATCACTATTTTTTTTAATATAATAAAACGATTAAAAAATTTGTCACAGATCTTAAACGCAGCAAAGGATGTTTGTTAGATCACGTACGTTTAGTTCAAACGTTTAATTCATTGCACTATTATATCACATAATAAAAGTCGTCTTCCTTCACACAGTATCCTTACAAACATTCTTCATATAAAGTTCACTAAATAAATCACTCGTGAAAACACCATGATTATCTGACGTAAAAAATGCTTCAAAGTTCATACGTCTTATTATTATTACATCTTAATATTATCGAAAATATTTCATCAAAATCAACACTTTACACCATCATCGATACATCGTTATTGCATGTACAAATGAATATTGGTAAATCGGTGTTACATGTACGAATCGACGCATAGATCCAAATCTGTAAAAATTGTAGAAACGTAATATTTCCACGAAAAAATCTACCACGCGTTATATTCGTTTGACGATTGGGCATTCGAACATGTTTAAAAAAAAGATTATACATAAAAATGGTTCTAGGAGGATTTGAGCAAACCGGATTCACTGTGACTCGACTAAAACTCGATTCGTCTGAAGGCGCAGCACTCGAAAACTGACTGTAGCCGACGGACAGGTAAAATTTCGGAGGAGGGACAGGAAAGGAAAAAAACGTAACTAATTGAGGGACAAAGGGGTGTTGTTGAAGATCCACCTGCTGGTTTGAACAACCCCCAAATGTTCCCGCCCCACGGCCAATCGCGCGTCCCCGTTTCTACCCTACTTCATCCCTTACGCACGCTCCGAACGCGATCTCAGTCTACATTTACCTCACCGTCGCTCTTCAAAACGCGCAACGCACCATCTACAATGCGTACAAATTTCTAAAGTGCCTGTTCTTCGAATCGATGCTTCACTACGCAAATATTGTAGGGTCCACTTTTCGTGAAATTTGAGTTTTCGTATACAACTGATAGATTCCTTCACTGTCCTTTACACGACGCGTAAAAATTACATTTATATTTATTTCGTAGATTCGTGAAAAATAATATCTTTGCTTATTGTATCTGATAGAGATATTTTTAAGAACCACGATTCATCTTCGTCGCTTTATGCGGTTGGAAAGGATCGATGCACGATTTGCAACCAAATTTTATGATAGCATCGACGAAGATAAATACAAAATAAAATGTATTTATTTATTTATGAATTTTTAAAACTATTTCTCTCGAAAAGCGCTGAAAGCGAACACACATAATATTTGTGTAGTAAACAATCGAAATTAGGGTTCGACGTTCTCAATATTTTTTAGCTTCTAATGTGATGATGCATATGGGATATCGCATGTAGTTTCTTCAAAACGTTATACATATAGCCCTATTCATAAGTATTAGAATAGTTGTGACGAAATGAGATAATCCAGACAAATCATTAGATACTTAATTCCTCGACGCTCGTGCCCGTTGTTTAACTATGAGAATACGAGAATGAAAGAGTACGACGATGAAAGGAACTATGCGATGAATTTAGATGTGTGATACCATACGGTAATAAATTAATTGCTATATACACGACCGTCAACGGATTGAATAATAATCTGGACAGTCAAAGACAATCTACCTGCAGAAGGAATTTCCGACGAACAATTACTCGCAAAGTAAAACGAGGTAATCCACGGTAATTTTTATGTTCCACATATCACGTAACAACGACATGGCTACGTTAATTAAAAGCAAAAAGCGAATCTTCAAAGTGATTCTTCGCTGTTGTTTCGTAATTTATGTAAAACGGATAAGAGGATTAAATTTCAACAATACGTGACACCTGTATCGAGATAACAACTTGGCATACAGATTATTGGTGGGGTACGCGACAAATCGATTGCAACTTTACCAATGGCGCAAAGCTTCGCTCTTTCCGCTAATTAGTCTCGTTTTGGCGTGCGCAGGAAAAAAGGAGTTAAGAGACGGAGTGAGAAATTTTCGACAGTAGATAGAGGTCTTTTCCTTTTTTCCTTGCGAGCTGATGTTATTAGAGATAATAATCTCATAAAATAATAATTCTTCGAAGGCTGCTCGAATACGGACAGGTCGGAGCCGAACGACAGGCGGGTCGGCAAAAGAAGAAGAAGAGGCTTTTCGTTCTTCTGCTGGTCATGAGTACGGTATCTGCGAAGAAGGAAGATCTCAGCTTGGGATGGCTATTACATTAACGAGTAGTGGCGGCCATTGTCTGGCCCAAATGCGTGCCAGACCGCACAATAATGGCCACCTATAATTTAGGAACTTCAAGCATTCTCCTCAACAGACTGTGCACTATTTTTTTTCAAATTTAAAGAAAGCATAAGATATATTAACCACGTATGTGTTCGGAGGAAGATAATTCTCGAGTTTTATTTATGAAAACTGAACGTCTTAGAGGCATGAACGAACGAAGATAATAATAATAATAATAATAATAATAATAATAATAATAATAATAATAATAATAATAAAAATAATAACGGTAATGATTTCATTATTTAGGAGAAATTGAATTGAAATGTAATTTATTTGTTTACAAGTTATTTAGTTTTTATTTCATGATCATTTGTAAAAGTAAAGTGCAATGTCAAGCTTCGAATGAAATATCTAAATAGATAATAAAACGTAAAAGTTGTTTCGTTTCTTTTCTATTAAGAAAGTTGTAAACGAGATTGATGAGCTATGAAACTGTCGACATTTCAGAAGTAGACAAAATGTTTCATTGGAAAATATTTTAAGATGCTATACGGTAACGCATGAAAATATTTCATACTTGTTGAAACCTCTTGTACGTACAATATATTATGCGTGTTACACGAAACATTCGCTCGTATAACGAGACTCTATCATTATTTAGAAGCTACAAGATATTTAGTAGAAATAGTATATACATTCATAGAGATCGCAAAAGTATTTAGATACACAATTTATTTATTGCATTTACAAGCCTCGAATATTTAAAGGACACTTATTATACATTTAAAATGACTGCTGTATATACTAATTTTTTGTTCAATTTACGTTTGCGATAAATATGTTATAACTATTATGTACCTGGATTTCTTTGAAACCTTATCAGAATGTAATCACGACAACTATGTCTTATTATAGTGCTACTACAAATTTAAAAAAAGTATTGTATAAGCTATATATTATACCCATAAAAATGTTGTGCGGTGAATGTCAAAAATACCTTTGTGAATAGCTGCATGAAGCATCCATTCAAAAAGATTTAATATATTCTTAACAAATGTGTAAAAATATGTAATATTATTTTATCATATGTTTTTTTCAGTATCCTTCCCCTCTGTGCTGGAACGGACTTCCAGTTACATTTTATTATGGTCTACTTTCCTAGTCGTCAAGCTTATATGTAATACAGTTACGAGAAAAGTAAAAAACCATAAAAGGAACTAACCTTATTCATTGATGGAATTTATGTAGAACTAACTTTTTGATAATCCAATTCCATAAGCTCTACGCTAAGACTTTACTACGTACACGTTCGCGATAAATATATATTCTTCTATTAGTTTGTCAGAAATGTTTCTTTCGTTTTACAAGGAAATAATAGACGCACAATGTTTTTTGTTTTATATTAATTTATTGAATTATGCACGAACGTAATAATAAAAATAGAACGAAATGGATCTTAATTCAATAAAATAATATAAAACAGAAATTGTTGTTCATCTATTATCACCTTATGAAACGAAAGAAACTTTTCGGACAACCTAATATATACGAAACTTTTTCCGATTCGTTTTCATTTTTACCAGCGTAAACATGATAGTCGTGTCCTGCTACGCAGCTAATAAAATTCGAAAATGTTTTATATAACACATAGAATGTAACGCAGAATCTGTGCACGGTAACCGTACGAATACTTTTGCGGGTCGCAGTCTATACATATTTTTATCGAAACCCGGATAGAAACCCGAGTAGAAGGCAAAAGAAGAGCGAAAGAACGAGATGTCTCTGGGGAACGAATCTTTTCCTGTTTAAATCCAACGCAAGAGCGAATTCGCTGGATCACGGTGCGTCTAATGGCGCGGTTCTCAGTCTTCTTCGATTCTACGGCTTCTTTGAACTCGCGGTCGGCTTTTTCCACGGCCACGGGAACGTCGACAGATCATTTCTCACATTTCGCGCGCGCCTAACGACCATTTTCTTTTTCTTCCATAGCACCCCTGCACCGTCGCCCCTTTTTCGGATAATAATTCCTGCATTACTCGACAAAATTTTTCGACCAATGGCCCTTTGGGCCGAGGCGTCGAAAAGGTACCACGCCACTAGCGTTTGTGCCTCTAATGCCGCATCCACTTCCTAGAGACTCGTACACGAATGTTTCAATGCCAGAAAGGCGAAAAGAATTCTACGATACGAATGCACTAGCACGATTATCCTTACCCTTGTGGATGATAAATATATCGGGGACAAATCTTATTTGCAGGCCTTGACAAAAGGGTACCAATGACCGA
This sequence comes from Bombus huntii, assembly GCF_024542735.1. NCBI lineage: Eukaryota > Metazoa > Arthropoda > Insecta > Hymenoptera > Apidae > Bombus > Bombus huntii. Next base: position 9,335,463 of record NC_066246.1, read on the forward strand.
TACCGACACGCTTCCAATTCCATTTGACGTCTCATTTTCCCGTTTGCTTAGTAGACGCGCGAATGGGCGTGCAACGTGCCCTGTGCGTCACCTGGTGCCACTATAAATAGCCTAACTTATAATCACGCTCATTGATTCTTGCTAGATCATTAATTGTTGTCGTTGACCGGTGTCATCGATGCTTATCGAGCAACGTTTACCGGAACGTATCGACCGAACAATCATACAGAATGTAGAATCGGAGTCTCAACGTTAGGAATGGTTAGAGTTCCTTGTCTTTCACATTCTTCTTGGGTAGGATTTTTGTTGTAACATAAAATTAATTTTCGATTCGAAAGAAATATTCGCTATTACTTCGTACAAGATATGAAAAAATATTTCGGCTTCTTTAACTTTATTGCGTTCGTTCAATCGGTTTAGACCGAACCGTGTTGTTCTATCGTTGACAAATTTCCTACGTTTGAGCGAAATAAAACTGAGGTAATGTGTGTGTATATGTTACTAGATATATGAAAGTATAAGAGTCTGGCAGTGACGCGAGAGTTGCACAGAAAGTTACACAAAGTATATGATCGCAATGTGAAATTGGCAATACGTTCAGATTTTAATTTGATTTCAAATTGATACGATCATTCATTGCGCAAACTTTTGATTGACTCTCAACGCGCCTGAATATTTTAGCGATATTTTTCAAGATAGTATCATGTTCTCTACTTGGAATCTAAATTGTATATATCCATCAAATTTTTATATTATTTTCACATTATCGCCAGGTAATTTTCAACAAACGAATGTCCACTTCAAATATTAGACAGTATTGAAAATTATAATTTTCAAAATGACCCTTTAAGTCCTTATGATCCAAGAATAGAATAAAATTTCTATGGAAATCTAAATCTCGTTGTAATTTAAGAAGTTCGGATTATTTATTGCCTATGGAATCCGTGTTATTATTTGTTATACCCACGCGGCTGCAGCCGTCGCAACCACGAAGTACCGAAAAACTACTTGAAAATTGTCTATAGAAATAAATTACTTTTATTTCACGAGCTTTAAACGTACAATAAAAGAGCAGTGACTTAAACAAAGATACAAAAACGATGTTAAAAGCGCAATTATTATTGTATTGAATGAAATCCTATAAACAATATAGTACAATGAATCCTGCTCGAGACATTTATTATCAAATTACATCGTAATTACTATAAACAATTACTACGAGTAAACGGGTGTACATACAACGAACAGCTGTTCGACATTATCGAAGGTTCGTTAATAATAAAATTCTTTCCCTATATCGACATACCTCAAGGAGTATAATCCATAAAACAGGTAATCCACAATGCGACTAGAACGAAACGATCACAGTGCATCACAGTTTTACAAAGTCACGTTCGTGTCCGTAGCGGCAAAATTAATTAAATCGTACCTGAAAGATAGAACTTGTACACTGTTCACGTCACTCGATGCAAACAACTCGTGGAACCCTAAAGTAGAAGCAGCAACGACCCAATCACTGTTCAGACAAAACCTGCAGCACTTCACATCGCTCGTATACACTTTTGCGTAGAATCGTTTCTTATCTGCGCTTATTCTACTGAAATTTTTGGGACCTCGAAACGAGAGCAACGATTATTCGCAGTAGTACGTCCCAGTAAAGCTAGCTACGACCTGGCAAGCCTCATTGATATAGCGAACGCGCATTAACGATGGAAATCCAAAGAAACTCGAAAAATTCGACTTTCCGAGGGAATTTCCTTTCATGGTGACGCGATCATCGTGATTCCTGCATGATACCTCGTCGACACGACCTCGAGGAGAATCATAACAGCCGGCACTGGCAGATGATTTTGATGCAGGCACAGCATGGAGTCGACTGATAGTCTATCGCGTAGCGAGGCATTGCCTAACCATGGCCAGGAACAAGTATTGTGCCAAGCGACGGGTTCTCCGTTAAAAAACGGACCAATCACGACGGGGTTGGCTGTTATTCCAATATGGCTGCCAGACAATGCGCGCTGGAGGTCTGGAGAGAAGGGAGGGAAGGTCTCTACCCATAATGCCATTCTCCGACTCCCCACTGTGACCAGGGAGCGTATACCGAGTCTTGATCGGTCGACGTTGCCGCGTATACGAGCTTTAACCAGGGGTGCATCCTACTAGGACATAGCCCCGAGTCATTGTCCTTCGACTTTTACCCTTGCAAAAATCTGTATCGACGTCTGACGAAACTCGGAGATCGGTTTAACGATTCATCTTCCGTCTCTGATACGGCTATTTTGCAGAAATATGTATGTTTTATCTTCTGCTCGTGTATATTGCAGTGCTATAGTCGTTATAGTATAGTTTATCGCGTTTAATGGCATTTTTCCCTTAGAAAATTTGTTGGAAAAATTTGTTTCCATGTCTTATGGAACTCTGAGATCGGTTTAACGATTCATCTTCTGTTTCTGATACGGCTATTTTGCAGAAATATGTATGTTTCATCTTCTGCTCATGTATATTGCAGTGCTATAGTCGTTATAGTATTGTTTATCGCGTTTAATGGTACTTTTTCCCTTACAAAATTTGTTGGAAAAAGTTTTTTCTATACTTTATGGAACTCTGAGGTCGGTTTAATGATTCATCTTTCGTCTCTGATAAATATGTATGTGTGAACTTTTGTTTATGTATATTATAATTATATAGTCGTCGTAGTATTGTTTATCACGTTAAATGGTATGTTTCCCGTGTAAAAATTCTTGCAAAAATTTTTTTTCATGTCTTACGGAACTCTGAGATCGGTTTAACGATTTATCTTCCGTCTCTGATACGGCTATTTTATAGAAATATCTATGTTTCATCTTCTACTCGTGTATATTGCAGTGCTATAGTCGTTATAGTATAGTTTATCGCGTTTAATGGCATTTTTCCCTTACAAAATTTGTTGGAAAAATTTGTTTCCATGTCTTATGGAACTCTGAGATCGGTTTAACGATTCATCTTTCATCTCTGATAAATATGTATGTGTGAACTTTTGTTTATGTATATTATAATTATATAGTCGTCGTAGTATTGTTTATCACGTCAAATGGTATGTTCCCCGTGTAAAAATTTTTGCAAAATTTTTTTTCCACGTCTTATGGAACTGTGAGATCGGTTTAACGATTCATGTTCCTGATACGGGTATTTTGGATAAATATTTGTCAAACTTCTGTTTTGTACTGTATCATGTTGTATATTATATAGTGAATATATTGATTAAATGTTTAGAATTATGCAGTGAAAAGAGATATGTATGATTTGTAGGTATTTAGTTACTACAGTTTTGTATGTTATATGCATTTTGCATATTTTTGTATTTTTCTCTCAACAATCTTTCCTCATATGTATAAAAACCCCGGTCTATTTATGTGTACATTAAACAAATATTTATGAACATATAGTGAAAGGAGATGATATTTGTGACCGTAGAGTACTTATTCTTTGATTCAAGTACATTAAGACATCGTTGACCAGACCAGGCGCGAGTACACTCGTGCTCGCATACAAACCAAGCTGTGTAATTGTCAAAGTAGAAAATTGTAGTTATTACTGTTTATCAAGCATCTGCACAGTGTCTGCGTAATTTTGATATTATCTATTTTCCTGCACTTTTGCATTTTAATTACGATTTTAGTAGCATTAAAGCTCCTACAAACACGAGAATTTTGTGACGAAGGATTTTTTAAATCATATATAGATAATTTTTCTCGAATGACAAATAGATGGAAAATTTAACAAATGTGTGTAAACATTTTTATATTCGCCTTATATACATAAACCTAAGTAAGATATAATCTTCTTATTATATATTCTTACAGTGTTCGAAAGAATTTACACAGATTTAGTACAAATTCCAAATTTATTAAATATCATCTTTTGCATAAATGTAAATAGCGCAGTCGGATTTAAAACAAGATTCTTATGCATTATAAATATATTTTACTGGTGTCTGACGGTGACTAGCGATTCCCAGTGCCAACCAGTAGGTTAGACTCGACAGATGATAAAGGCTGTAAACCACTGCTGTTAAGATGGTATCTAAATCCTGTCAAATGCCTGTTCTATCGATACCCTTTATTCCTGTGTCGTCACTCTTATTCGAACTCTGTCTCGCGCGAGCGGGACGTATCAGATTAATTTCCTAATTACCATCGACGCGGCCTCACTACTAATGCCGCATATATTACATATCACGTAAAAGTAATATCCTCAAATGAAATTTTTGGAACAAACCCTTCCTTCGATCGTTACTAAATACAAAGACGTTATGCCCGCAACGATGAATTTATAATTCATGCTCAGCAGTTGATATGGTTATCTGTTGTTTAAGAAAAAGTAATTACCGTGTAATTGTTATGATAGCCGTTATTTATTTGTCATTTTATCGATATCTTACGTTGCTTTATAGTTTTACATTTTAAGCGTATTTACCCTGTTTCTATACGAATATACTGAAAAGCTGATTTCGTCTTTCTTAAGCTGTTTTTTAAGGGTATTTTTTAAGCATGTCAACTGTACGAAATATTAAAAAGATATTCTTAATTAAGCGTATAATTTATCGTGAAGTATCGTATTTTGGTTTGGAAAAGTCAAAGAGAAAGATTGACTACATACGAGTGGTAACTAGAATTTCGGAGCATTGATTTATTAATCAATAAGTGCAAATCATTGTAGCCCATGGCGAACTATTCTGTATAAGCGAAATGCGATCACCGACAAAAGTATAACGTAACAATGCGTGCTCGATCTTCTGGAACGTTCCCGGAGGAACCAAGTCTAGGACATCCTCTGTATACGATAAATAATAGTGGCTGCATGAACTTGTGCTTTTCCAACATCGCGGCCCGTCTCCGCAATACGTACTGATAGATACGATCCTGGTTTTTAACTTTTTCTTTCGTTTCTTTGCGAAATGAGTACGCAGCGACACGATGTAGACCTAACTTCTGTAAACTATCAACAGTATTTCGGAAATTAGAAAGTTAGAAAAATATAATACACTCCTTTTTTGAACAGTATCGATATTTTTGTTTTACATAGAACTGCCTGAAATTATTCGTTTCCTTCTTTAAATCTATTGTAAAACGTCCTAAATTAAAAAATAAAGAAAGTACCGTCTTCTCTAATATTCTATTTATATTTATTGATAACGTAACGTAACGTTTGTACGTGTAAATTATTTGTACGTATAATGTCTCATCAGATCGTACAAACGTTTTGAATGAGTTAGAGATAGTAACTTCCTCTTCTACAATTTAATGACTTAAACGTATAGTAAATAACGTATTTTATACGTTTAATAATGAAGTAAAAATGTAAATTATTTTTAAATGTAAATGTAAATATGTAACACGCACTATTTCTGGATTCGTGTACTAAAAAAGAGTTGAGAAGTTCCTGCAATCTGGGACATTATTTATGGATGTATGTATCTGCGTATGTGGCAGTGATATGACGAAAAAGGTTATCAACTTACAGAAACCATTTGCATAATATTAATATGTTATGATGAAGTATAGGCTGTTGCACAAGATATTAATACGTTGCACGTTGTAAAGTTTCGAGAACTTTGATTTCTTCAAATCGAAATTAAACTACTGGGTAATCAAAATTTTCCTATTACGTGTAAACACGTAACGTCCTATCACTTTTTACACTGTGTATTTATGTAACCGGACTCTAATGTTTTTTACACTTGCTCCCTTTTTTCCGCAACTTACATAATACGCATAAAATAATGTTTACCATATCCGATTCACTGACAGGCTTTCCTATACCACTGATACATAAAAACCACATCTCATGTGATGTTGTATCAATTAATTGCATCTACTTGATTATTTAAGTTGCACCTGTGTACATAGCTCTTCGACCATAAATTACTTCTTTTACGGTGTTCAGTGTAAATATTACGCAGAAGTATTTGAAGTTTTTGTAACCATATGAAGGTAAATACCATTAAGTGATACGAGATCTATTATAATTGTATCGCATTAACTAATACATAAATACAATAGTGGTTAAATGCAGTGGCGTATAAATACTGTTTTATTCACCGTACACCACAAAATAGACGATTGTTACCGATATGGTAAAAATCTTTTGATATAAAAGTTGCTAACTTTCTTTCGTCAACGATATACATCTGAGAAATCTTATCTAAACCATATGTCAAACTGTGTTTCAAAGGAATTAACTAGCAAGTAGTCGCTAATAACTGAAGGTAAGAAGGTAAAACAAATTACTAAAATTCATAGTATATCGATTTCTACCTTTTCTTTATCTGCCACTATAGAGCCTGGTAAAAAGAAGTATTTCATTGGAAAATAAGACTATGTGCCAATAATCTTTGTAGCCATTGTATATCGTATTTGACCACGTGAGTCTAAAGTTTTAATAGCAATGGAACCCTGTATTTAACCATCATTGAGCCGTAATGTATAGCCAGGCAATAGCGAAGGATTCTGTAAACGGGGTCAGAGACCTAGTTAACACCCTCGTACACACCAGTCATTCTGGATGTCAAGTTCTGCCGTCAATGAGCATTGTTGCCACCTCATACTATGACGTTCGCTCTTCATGTTTAGCTTGCACTTTTCGTTGGCCACGCGTTCACGAGAGCAACGGTAGCCCAGTCATGCTTAGGCGGTGCATTTTTCTCATTTCGACATTCGAAAACTTCTTCTCTGATCGTATTTGCTTCCGTATCCGTTCCTCCCTTCCTCCCTTATCCGTTTTGCTCGTTTCAAAATAACGTAATAGCAAACTTCTTCGCACAGAAACTGGAACGTGACGCCATAACGCTCGAATAGCAGATTTTATTTCAACTCGCTCAACACGCAATAAATTATCCGATTAATTATATACAATTTACAAAGAATACACGGTTGACGTATCACGAGATCCTTCTTTGTAAACGAGGTATGATCTTGTCTGGGTAATGTATGAAATTTGGCGCGGTGATATTGCAAGATGCAGGTTGCGAGGATCTTGGTCTTGATCTTGACATCTTGGAAATTCAAAGTTTGCGAAGCTCAGTGACGCGTCTTCGTCCTTTACTTCGATGGAACAGAAACATATCGAAGCGATTTATTTGTTATCGTACGAGTTTTACCACCACAGACGTAAAACGAAGCTTTCGAGAAAAGGAAAAGATCATGGTGACTGGAAATCTCTGTTTGGAAAGATGTTTAAATGAAATTGACTTGTATCCGTTACCACTTTTCCTTACAACGATGCCTTAAAAGAGACGTCTCGTTCCCGAAAACAAGATTTTGTTGAACCTTCGACGTGTTGCAAGTTGTCATGATGCACGAATTCTTTCTCGAGATGCAGTGGCACAGTGACCTATTCCATGACAAAACATATTTTGAATTAGTCGATCGCTAGCTTAGTGCGCTACTTATACACCGTGGTCCTAAATTCGTGGTACGAACGAAATCAGGTAAGTTCTACGGCTCAAAACAAGATGAAAATCAAGAATAACAAAATTGCGTTTGGAGGCCTCATTTATGCTACTTCAAGTGTCACAAATATATTTTTCTCGGTACGAGCAAGCGGTCTTCGCTATGTGCTTCAGTTAACTACAATTATTTTCAATCACGATTCATTTTTATGCTTTTTAGATTTGATCGAAGATCTTCAAGAACGTTTGGGAAGCAACGAACAATATTGACGCGAGAGCTAAGTTTTTAGAAATGTTGGAATAATTTTCTTTAGGTCACAAGATCTTCGTTTCACTTTTTAAAAGGAATTTCTTATGAGAGTCAGTTGGAAAAATGGCTTGATGCAATAATGACAGGTTGAAGGTTGACTGAAGAGAGACTGTCTAGAAAGGGCTAATGGTACTTCAAGTGACAGGTCGACCTTAACCAACCTGGTCTGATACATATCTATCCTAAATCAACAGAATTCTCGGCCAAAAGCTTACCTTATGCCTTGGCTACCTTTTATTTAATGTTTGGATTTGCATTTTTCTCTATTCTTCAATTTGTATTTTTGTTCCTTGGATCACGAACGTAAAGTATAAGTGACATTTCCTATATTGGATAATCCATTTTGTAATCAATTCTGAGAAACAGATGCATTTACTGATCTTGTAAAATTACTAATTGTTGCGATTATCCGACGGAAATTGCGTATTATCTGTTATAAAACTAATCTTTTATAGCAAATTCAAATATACTTATCTACCGCACGTTCAATGATAATTTACGATATATCCGATGCGAGAAAATTGGAAAACCAAACCAATCATCTTCAAAGCCTGCAATAATTTTATCTTTTCCATATTAAATTTTCCAAACGATTTATTTTATTAAAACCAATTCGATGTACAAAATTCAGAAATCATTTGATCCTCAATGGATACCTTAAATAAATTTTTATAATTTAGGTAATGTCTAGGAAAAATGAATTGACGCAGAACTAAAAAAAAAAAAAAAAAAAAAGAGAAAAAGAAATACGTACAATTTGACAAAACAATTAATAACGATTTTCACATCTGACTAAAAGCCAGGCCCAACAATGAAAATCTTAACGAATCTTTGGATACGCTTGCTGCTTATGGAGCAGGGATGATTTGCAAAAAAATATCTAAGGAAATCGTAGAAGCAATGCGGACCAGGTAAAAACTCTTATAGTTCATAGAAAAGCTCTATTGTAGCGACACGAGATCTTTGAAAAGGTAAAAAAAAGGGGCGGAGAAGACATCACCGAGCTAACTTTTCAACGCTACCGGCAACTGTCGTTGTGTTCTGACTCGGATGCTTTAGCACAACTTTTATATTAATGTTTTAATCCATCGATTGAAATATTTCTGGCGTACAGTCAACGAAAGAGACAGTCTTTTGTCCAAAAGAAGAGATCTCACTGAAGGAGATAGAATTATAGCCCGTTTAACTGTCGCTGACTTCGGATGGAGTCACCATATTTAATCTAAGGTGGGAAAGCTAAAGCGAGTTAAATACAGCTAAATATAGTGGCTTCCGGCTTAATGTAATTCTTTTGCCTCGGTTGGACAACGACAGATATCTCTATTACGTTAAATAGAAATCTTTGTATCTACCTGCCTAAATCATAATTTCAATTAAAACCTAACGTAAATTCAGCAAACCCTAATAAAATAAACCCTAATTTCGACTAAAACCTTACTAACAATTAGTAACAATTGTTAATTTCGATAGAATTAAAATTTTTTATTTAAAAGGATTTATTTAGTACGTTTGTCGTGTCAATTATTACGACTGTTACAGTACATAGTTATTCCTTCTTTCAATAACAAAATTTCCATTCTTTAGTCATAAAGTGGCGTTAAAATACAAAAATTCAACAAAAAATGAACTTATCTGTGACATGATATCATCTGCGTATAAAGAAATGTAAGCATATTAATTGACGAATGATTCTTACCAGCCGATATTCAAAATACTTTTAATAAAATGCATAAGAATCGTAAACACGACTACAGTGATTAATGTCGCCAATTAACGATTTAATTTACGATCTTGTTATTTTCCATCGATACGCGTTCGTCGACAAAACTCTGCGCTTCAAATTCAAATACAAATTCAAATGCAACTCGCGTAGAAAGATATATTTACGCAGGAAGATACAGCTTTTTTTCAATACGTCACATCTATTGTTGTATATTTTCATCCCTAAGCTTCCTGGAAGTGCCCTCCCGAATTCGTTCTGAATCCGTGGCGTGCAACGAGCCACGATATGAGTAATGATGCGTGCTCGTGTTATAGGGGTGGATACAGCAAGTCATGGCCCCGAGTATCCCTATAACCCCATACATACCTCACCATCCAGCTGCCCCCCAAACACCGTCATCCATGGGGGTTTCTCACTGAAATAGCCGAACTAACATGGCGGAACACGTACGACTCCAAATATTGATTCCCTCTTGGGATTTACCAGCGACTTGAATCGCTTCCAAGGATTCCACCATTTTCTTTCAAATTTCACAAAAGAAATTAAATACAATATGCCGATCTTTATTACGAAAAATTTCGATCTCGTGAAATATCTGGCTAATAATATACTCGAATTACATTATATTCGAATTTATATTATTATATTATTATTTATACTATTATTATATCGAATTTATATTCGAAGTACGAAATCCTTCAACATCTGATATGAGTAATCTCCCCTTTTCATTTTCTCGTTGTTAATTCTTTTCTTGCTGAATCCGAAGTATATAACACTTTTCAATTTCTTCGTTACTATATTAATATACAGCGAATAATATGCATCGAGCTTTTTTTTATTATATCCATATACGATGAATAACTTAACAGGTAAGCGTCAGGTCGCATAATATACCTACACAAATTTGATTATTACGCGTGAAGTTCAAGATGGAACTTAAAAATGTCCTAGTCTCACCAAGATTCATATAACTCTATCTAATCTCGCTAATAACGATATAAGTAAATATTGCGCGTCTGTCTTTTTATTATGGAAGGAAACTTAATAATTTTTGTATTTTATATGCTTGAGGAATAGGTGGTTCACGAAGGGTCCGTTCTCAATTCCGTATCCACTTTCGATGAAATTAGTCACGGTTGTTGCTACGCATCGAGCCAGTCGGATATTATTTTTTTCTCTCTTTGTGAGCGCTCGTGACGAATCGAAGCGGAAATTAATACAACACTGGGAATAAATTGCATTCGATCGTTCTCAATGCTTCTTGCTAATTTTATTGCGACGAAAAACTATGTATGGATAATATAAAAAACCGAGCGCCTATACTATATAAATGTACAATACAGAAATGAATATAACCATTGTATCAAGATAAACACGTTCGTCGTTCAGAATTAAAGATGACGTGATAGCTAAGTATTATGTAGTCTTTTATAAGATACGTTATACGTATTACCCATAGCAGCATGCTTCGTGCAAGTTTGCAGAACGTTGAACAAATTTACTGACGCGCGGATCATTTATTTTTTTAATGAATCTTAAAATATTTATATATTTTTTTATACAAGTAAAATATTTATTTATATTGAAATAGAAGAAAAGAGTATATAGGTACGCGTATATAGTTAAATGCGCGCACACGCATGGCGGATGCGGCCATGCTTTCACGATCTCTTCCCCCTTGAGATTTCTGTCGTCCACGCACGAATACGCACTATGTACCGCCCGCGCACGTGGCAGATGTTCCATTTTACGTACTCACGCATGCGTTTTCCATGCTGTTTCCCCACCATTCGCGATTCTACTATCCCCATCCGATTTCACGTTCCCACCAATTGACCATCCGCTAATCCTTTAATTCCTATACAATTTATAATTATACCACGAATGACGATATATTTACAGCGAGTTGTTACGCTAATAAGATTTGTTTTTCTGTTATCGAGTATCAACACGAAGGAAATATCGTAATGTTATCAAACGTCCTTGCTATGGGATTTAAGATATTTAAGCAATACGTGTATCTTTCGCTGTATTCGTCGATCGTTCGAATAAATGTTAGGAATCAGGTATGTTGCGAACAAGATACAAAATATTAAATTTCTATCAACTATAATGAATGAAACAAAGATTTTAGTACTAATGGAATATTGAAAATAATTTAATTATACTTGCAGACACTTGTTGTTAGAAGCGTTTTAATTATCTGCATGTTACGTATATTATCGGTGAAGCAGTTATTATATTAATGAATCATGAAATTATCAGTTGTCACGAAAAAGGTATATGTTGGCGGCTGGAGACTATCTTCATACTTAGTCATATATCACATTATATTTTCATAGTATCGAATAATTGTATATTTTCAAATTATGTACTATTATTATTTCAGTTATATTATGCGTAGATATCTGTTCTTTCTTAATTTTATTTATATAAAAAAGCTTGTAACTATATAACTATATAACTTATATTTATATAAAAACTTATATATACATATCTGTTTGTACACAATAGCTATACATATAATAGGTAGCAGTACGTTTTGTAAAAGCATCGAGAAAGCAAGATCCATTCGCTGATCTCACTGCATAGTGATAAAATTCTAACAGCGATCTCACGAACCGTGGCTAGCGAAGCGAATCAATGGTCAGTGTCACTTCTTACAGCTTAATCAATGCCAACACGAAACTTACTGTTTTTTTGTAAATGAGGGAGGAAACGGTCATCATTTGAAAAAAAGAAAAAGAAAAATAAATTACATTATCTTGCAGACATAAATATCAATATCCTTTTTCTGATCTCCAGATTAAAAAATAAGATTTCATTTATCAATGTAGGTTAAAAGATATTTATGCGATTCTGCTTTATACACTATGGCAAAGCAATTAGAAAAGTAGGTAAATACGAATAAACCTTTATGTTGAGGTAAAATTATGAAATGAATATTACAATACAAATACCTGTTAATAACTATTTGTTGAAATCCTATTAACATGACACGAATAATAGGAAAAGAAGAATGTCTGCGTGTGTAGATTGATAAAATGACATTTTCTAATTTTTATGCCTTATTAGATCGCTTTCGTTCGATATTCAACCTCAACCTATCTTCGATTCCTTCCTCTATTCGATGAATTATTAAAGGCAGAGATAAGTCTGTAAGTATATTGAAGAAGGCGGGGTCGGTCACGTTCAACGCCTATTACAAAATTTCAATGCGGCAATTGAAAGTCAATACAAATGACAAAATAGAAATGTATGTACTACATATGTCCATTTTAATACACTATATACAGCCGATGTATGACATTAAGTATAATAGAATTATTCTTCGTCCCAATTGTTTGCTGCTTGTCCTACAAAGTTATTATTTTAAACAGATTTATTTAATTTTGTACAGTCTATATGCTAAATAAATGATAATTGTATTTCAAATAATTATTCACGATAGATAGTGCAAATTAAGTTAGAAGCTTATTATATTTCGAAGGGACTTTAAATTACTATAGGCAGCTATACGTTCATTAAAGATAACACCAAATGCATGATAATTGCGGATGTTTATATAAATTCATATTTTTATGAACATACTTATACTATACTTAAAGAAGTGGAGCTTAAACTAATTTTTTTCGCTTGCTATATAATATAATATTGTAACGAATACTTTAGATCGAATTCTTGCTTACTACTTACTTTCTTTTCCTATTAAACAGATTCATTCTATAAATTTGTTCGCTTTAATACAAAACGTTTCGATCAAAATGTTAAATAAAAGCAATTCTTTTCTAAATTAAACATAGGACAAAGACAAGTAATCGAAGAACTAATAAGATAATCCTATCAAATAGGAAGATAATTCAATTCTCTGTCTCTTTTAAAAGTATCCTATTCATAATTGAATTTATTCAACGAAATTTTTCGACCGTAAATAACGTAACATCAAATAAACTAATATTTCAGAAATTATGTTCAAAACCACGAAATTAGAATTCGCTTGGCAATACGCTTCACGACATAAGTTCGGGCGAATTTTTAATCACGGCGGAACATTATCGATAACGTAAGAAAGAAAAATACATCGTGTCGATCGAAGGGGAACACTTTGCGGCGCACCCAAAGTCTTCGTGGCGAGACAATGCTATGATAATTTATTCCTCGGATATAAACTTTTTATAAGATCCGTCGTGTAATCCATCATGCTTCGTCAAATTGGTACAAGCGCCTTGTATGTCGACGGCATCATACAGCACCTTTTTATCCTCCTCTTTACCCCACCTCTTGATTCCCTTTTCACGAAAGCACTTGGTCCTCGTGCGTGAAGATCGCGATTCGCGCGGACCCATGTCTATGTAACCGCCAGGAAACGATTTGTAATAGTGTTAGGGATTACGTGTTGCGAATAAATTTACATGTAATCGTAAGAAGTCCCTTCGAATGCAACTCTATATCGAGCTACAACAATATCGTTTTGCAATTTCCCAGCGGTCAAGGTATTATGGCGCTTGATTATTCACCCAAGCTTCCCAGTGCACTGAACTTTTACCGTAGATATATCATCCGCAGTTTAATGAATTATTTGTTCATTAATCAGATAACGACCGGCTTTCGTTCCAAAGGCAACCGTTGCGTGTCATTTTTTCCATTTTTTCCCCGCTTTTTTTCCTTTTTCTTATTTCAAAGAGCAAGGCAGGTTCTCAGTAATAGGAACGAGAAGGGCCATGTTTGGAAATGAAGACTGCAGGAAGAACGCGATAAGTCGTATTTCCCATTTTTTTCAGAGGCTGGCTGCTTTAAAATTCAGTACGTTGTTAATTAATTGTAGCAAGGTAAATTAATCTTATTCGAGATAAGCTAGGTAATTCACCTTGTAATTTGGCAAATTCGGTTATGAACGATTCTTAAACGATCTATATTTGAAAACAGACTAGTTATTTAATTCTTTATTAGTAGCGTGACAAACATGCTTGATAGCTAGATGGCCATAATTTCTTACAAGAATATAACTTCTAGTCGTTAAGGAAAAAGAAGTCGGTTCAATTAATGCTAATATCCGCGATTGTGGCTATTATGATTCAGTCGTGTGTGTATTACCTTATTTCTGGAAGTTATTTTGTTATTTACTTTCTTAGTTCTTATACGTATAATACCTCCTCGCCGAGCCAAATAAACCTGCTAAAGGGTTATTCGAAGCGTTTTCTCGTTTTTGTTATTTTCTTTTGCTGAATCTGAAGTTACGCGGTATTTCCTCATTCCTTCGCTTTTATATCAAAGATTAATGAAGCTCCATAATACACAACGAGTTTGGTCATTGCATGCAAAATTCAAGATAGAATTTTAAGATGATGAATCTTAGATGATTCAAGTAATTCTACCTTACTCTGTGTTATCGAAATTATCCTTCAATTTCGCTTTGGGACTAAACACGTATCTTTTCACCATCTGCATAATATAAAGATATTGTCTTTCATACAATTAAAATATTACTAATATCAAAATACTGTTTGTCTCAACAATTATATCTTTGGCTGGACGTAACAGGTTCTTCTCATTCTCAACTATTCTACGTAAAAATATTTCTTCTGAATCATATGGCGACATTAAAATCCAAATGTCGTTTACTCTATACGTTAAAATTATTTGGACATAGCTATGTCAGGTAAAATGTTAAGCGATAAAGATACTTTTTTTTTCTTTCGAAAGGTCTGTATCTCGGTTGGAGCCCCGTTCGTTATTCTCTATTTTTCTCTTAGTAAATCTTAAAGAATAGCGACGCCCAAGGAATTTGTGCTTTCTTTTGTCGAGCGACTCATTAATCACACAATGCCGTACGTCGAGTCGATCGATCGACGACGAGATAGCCGCGTAATGAGCTCCGCTGCTCTTGTTAGTCTGGTCGGTGCTTTGTAAAACGAACTTATTATTGCGGAATCGAATTAATTTACTACACCAACGGCTCTGTGTCGTGCAACAAATAAGCAAACCGTAAATTGCGGTAAATTGTAACGGTCGCTCTTTAACTCTCGCTATTTTTCTCGTAAATGACAAAATAATTTATCATGCTGCAGCTCTGCATATTGTTTCGGAAATAATAAAAACGTAAAAGAGTCACGATGGTAATTATATCGTTTAATTTAAGAAACACTTTTATTTTTTAAAAGCAATGAACACATACATATATATCAACGTATGGTAGAAAAATATTTTCCGTGTAATCTTGTTTCTCAGTATATTCGACTGCTGTTTAACGTAATGTTACACATTTGCATTCTCTCCCCACGGTGAAAAATAATTTTTAACGACGCGTGGATTAAAATCAAATCCCGCGTCGAATATTACTTATACAGCGTAAAAATGAAAGGCAACGAATCAATTTTCTTTTTCGTTTTCTTTTTCACATCTCCATGCACATACGGTGGTTCAAAGTATTCAAACACTTACAGAAACTTTCTTACGATTCTATTACGTGTACGTGTAATGAGACACGACGATCATGACTATAATTGATCAAATTTGTAACGATTCTGAAGATATCTACAGAAATTACTGTATTTATCGCAAGAATATATTCTGCAGAGATCACGAAGATATTTAAAAAATCAAGTGCACATTATATATCTACTCGCTAATCAGCGGGGCCACTTTTAACATTTGTTATACGTTTAAAACCGCTATTCACGCTGTGTATTAATTGTTTACTAAATAAACGTTACGTTAGCATCCTAGCGTAAGTATTCTGTAACTTTTATATACATTTGCCGATCTGTTGCAAATTTGACCAAAGCTACCCTAATCACGAAAGTCGTGTCTCGCAACTATACCACTGAAACCTCAAAACTTGTTTTACTTGTTTTTTTATATAAAACATTCAATATAGACGTAAAACGTGTATACTAAATACTTCACGAGCCATTTGTGCAACCTATGTAAAATCAAATCGTCATATAGGGAAGTGCTTTCGAAGCATCCATCGATCAAATTTCTCGCTTTTCTTTTTCCCGAAAAACGGAGAACAAAAACGAGACTCGAACGAAACAAAAAAAAAAAAAAAAAAGAAGAAGAAGAAGAAAACAGAAAAAAAGGAGGAAGAGAAATAAAGAACGAGGTTCGCGGATACGCCGACATTTTAAAAAGGTTTTAACGAGCGAACCTTCGTCAAGCGTCGATACGAAACACGACGTAGAGTGGATCGCGGTGGGCTAGGCGCACTCTCTGGTCGTCGCGACGTAAAGTAATTAAATGCAGAGAAGGGGAAACCGAGCGAATACGAAGGGCTGCTGAGGATGGTGGGGTTCGAAGGTAAGGGAGGGAAGAAGGCAGCGAGGGCGTTCCTGTAGCCACTCCCCGACTTCTCCACGAGACTTTACGAACTGGAACCTCTGGCTCTCTGAAATCTCTCACTCCCGCCGTACCTGGACAAAGTGTATCCAGCCAAACGCTCAGCTTCGTGTTAGACGATCCTTCCTTCTCTGCATACGTTCATTCTTGATCTCGTACCAACGCGCAAAAGTGTCTCCACGAATTATTTTCGGTTGTCCGGCGACGTTCTTTTCACGCTGGTTGGCCACAGTCCTTCGGATTATGCAACAATTGCGCGAAAGAAATTCTCCTCGGTGAGCTCTCTATACACAGGAATGTACTTGCGCGAAATTTAACGCGACTATCAGTACGGAGAGGTAGCAACAATGGAATGAAATTCTTTTGTTTTCCTTTTTTTCCTTTGAGCTACGTTATAGAAGAAGAAGGTGATAAGTCACGTCGTTCATTTTTTAGAGGAAAGCAATTTAGAAGTTTCATGAGCGTTAAAATGAATTAAATGTATTTATAATCGGGTATCGAAATTGTGTTTGCTTTTGGGGCTAAATATGTATTTTTCTTACTCGTTTCGTTATATACTTATCAATCATGTTACTCGTTGGAATATAAAAATATGAATTGTATTAATAATTTTATTATTAATTAGGTATTGCATTTGCTTTTGTTGCAAAATTTCGTTGTGTATATTTTTCCACGATATTAACTATACATATATTAATATTACATGTACGAAATTCCTTCTGTTTTATTTGAGTTATCCGAGCGACATTGGAATCAACAACTTAACAGTATCTGTACTTACCATGACTTTTTCTGTAATATGGAATTGAGTAAGATAGAGCGCGCAATTTATATATTGAGACACAAATTGTTGGAATGTGACGTTATATAATCGTTCATATAAATTTTGTGTCACAAATAAAACTACTAATACGATTTCTACTTACGATTTTATAAGACAACGCTTATCGCAATTTATAGTTAGACCGCATAGTTGCCGATACACGTCATTTACGCTTTTCATAGCGTTAACATTATTTTTTGCCTTCGTTTGCCGCCGTCACTACCGAATTATCTACCACTGACTAATCGATATAAAAATGATTCGACTAAGGAAATAATCATCGAATAGACTACATTTAATCAACGCGTTTATGGTAATTAGATTCGTGAGAGGTGCGGCCAGGCGCGGTCGTGGCTCTTAACTGCAGCGAACCTTCAAATTGGCTTTTACAAATTGCAACGTTAATTTGACACGCTTTGAATAGAAGGAGCTACGCGAACTAGCTGTATATAATTGTCCCTGGTTTTTTACCGGCGTATTAGGACGTCTACGGTATACGGACGGTGTCTATCACCTTTGATTGACTCTTTAATTAGAGACTGATACGCAAAGCAAGCGTTCAAAGCAGCGCATAAACGTATTATGTAATCAAAATTATGAACACCTTTCATAGTGCTGCTGTGCTTGTTATACGGTTCTTTTGGATATATAAGTACCTATCTAGTTATTCTCGCATAGTTTGCACAAATGTCGCAATATTTCTTTTACAGGTAAAATTTCCAAATAAAAATTTGATACAAGTTTTATCTTAAGTTGTTTGATTGCACGATAAAACTAATTTGCACTTACCAGTTTCGAGATCGACGGTATAAGGAAGGCCTGCCCATGGATCATCTTGTGGCTCGTCATATTCCTTTCTGTCTTTCTGGAAATGAAACACCGAGGAAATGTTCCTAGCAGCTAACAATATATTCCGTTGAGCGAATAAAACCGGACTTAATCACGAAACTAACTTTTTTCTTGTCTGCTTCAAGATACGATGACACCCAATCGAATCAATAGGAAGAACTCTTTGTTACTGAGAAATGTTTACGTAGCCAATTCCTCGTAAACAAGCCGCAATTAGCAATTATGTTGGGTTTAGATGTCGTTAAATAAACGGAGTAATAAATTAAGAAATTACCGTGATAAATATCTGACAAATCTAAGACGTCAAATGTCAATTGATTTCTTAACAAACTAGCGATTAGCAAGCTTTTCACGTTTAGAAGACATCCAGTAAACTGAATTATTCATATTCGTTTTAAAAACGTTATTCATATTTAATTCCCACTGAATATTATTTACAACATTAACAACTTTGCGTCAATGTGATGTTTCATTTCTAACTTGTTTTCATTACTTTACAGTGTTAACGTCATTATATTCATCTTTTCAACGCGTCAAAAATTTCATCGCCACTTTTCTTATCATTTCTCCATCTATCTTATCTATTTATCCTTTACATTATCTTTTGTATTACTGTTAAAAATTCTTCTCAACTACCGACACTAGTCGTTCCATTGAAAAGAAAGTGACAGATTGTTCGTACATCGTAGCAAAAGCTCGCAATATCACGGATGAAGCCGTTTTCAAATTTGGATACGGCGGCCGACTTTCGGTGAAAACGCCATTCCGTTGATAATGAAAGGATCGAAAACGACGCCGCGTAACAATGGCTGAATTCACTCGGATGGCATTCGAGACCGTGAAGGTCGACGATCATAGAGACGTCATAATCAAGGGAACCTAACGGCAACGTGAAAAAGAAGCCGAGGGCGCTCATATGGCCGAGACCATAGGCTGGCCGTACCCCGTGTTATATACGGGCTGCAGTGAAATGAGTTTAATGAAAATAGCATTGTACTCGACCATTAATCATAGCGACTCTCTGATAGTATCTCTCTCTCTCTCTCTTCTCCCTTTCCTGGCCTCCAGCTTTTCATCCCCTTCTATCGTTGCCTCAGTCTCTTTTTCATTCAGTGTGATGTATCGTCGTTGAGTGGTGCGTTATACCAAGATCCGGGGTTATGAATACAAACTTCGATCAATCCTCTCTCCACCCTTCGATCGAACAACTCCCGCGAAATGAAACTAAGTGCATCGCAGTTACGCGCCATCAAGGATCCGCGTGCATTCTCGTGCTCACTGTTTCCTGTTTAGATTCGCAGCTAACTTTCCTCGCTTTAATTTTACTGTTAAACTTTTTCGACTTTAGAACTATATCGATATTGCTATATGTATAATCTAAACATAAGGATAATTTTGTTTTACCTAGTTTTGTATTTATGAGTAAGACACGTTGATCAAGTACATTAATTTTAAAGCCGAAAGAAGAGATGATATTATTATATCGCAATCGTTACTTTTCAAATTTACCTTGAAATGAATGGAAATATAAGTTAATTTGTTTTTACAGAATTGAATATTCATGGTGTATCTATGTAGGAAATGAAATTGAGAGATTGACAAAAAGTGGAGTTGATCAGTTTGGTTTCCGAGTTGATCATATATGTAATATCGCATGTTATATCAAATTGAATATTCACTTTTGCGTACACCTATCCTTCTGCTGATATGTCATTTAATTCAAAGGATAGCATTTGAAGCAATATATCGAAAATATGTAAACACAAAATAATTTCAGTTACCTAAATCGTTAGAATTGTTTGTTCCCATCTATATGCTCGTCATTGTATGTACCCATAATTTGTATTATACAGGGTGATTGGTAACTGGTAGTACAAGCAGAAAGGGGGTGATTCTACACGAAAAAAGAAGTCGAAAATATAGAATAAAAATTTTTTTTTTACCTTTTTTCTTTTTTTTTTAATTTTTCCATCGAGACAACGATCTACAGTGAGATCCGTTATAACGAGACGTGGTAAAGTGCACGCGTACCGAGCGAAAATTCAAAGTCGATTTTCTCGAAAACAAAGCCTCAAACGAAAAATTTGTATTGTATATTTTCGACTTCTTTTTTCGCGTAGAATCACCCCCTTTCCGCTTGTACCACCAGTTACCAATCACCCTGTATATAATTATTCATTTGCAATCTAAAGAATTGCGATAGTAATTAGGATATGAAAGTAACTGGAAACCAAAGATCTAGCAATATAACTATAAAATTTTTATATCTTATTATCTTTATCTTGTTTATTCGAAAAAGACGTGGCTTTTCTTCTCAACGACACGGTCGCCCGTATGACAATGGAGGTCCTGTCATCGTTATGAGTTTGCATCGTTCGCGCAGCTCTCAATTAAGATTTTCGAACTACTTAGAGTCTGCTTATTTCGGCCGTCACGAACGATCTGTCAGTTGAAAGCATAGCTAGAATCTGTATTGATCTCCGCGAATATGTACGAAATCAATGGGCCACCGTGACCGTCGAGCCAGCTATTGAAGTCGCCAGGTTGTTGCCAGTCACGGTTCTGCGAATAATTCGTAACCTGTCGTCTTTTCGAATTCGCAACACACCGATCCTGGCACCTTTTATCCTGGTTCTATTTTAAAAATGATAACTTCAGCTCTTGATTCGTTCGATTATTCTCACTGCCAACGAACATATAGATACGAAGTACGCGTAGAAAGAGAATAACAAATTGTTTTTAGTCCGACAAAGACTAAATACACGCGACTAATTATAAGAAGCACAATGAGAAGTATAATACGTATGAAACACCTCGTATGTTTCTTCGTCTACAACTATACCTATCTAACCCTGTACTGCAATAATTTAATTAAAAAAAAAAAAAAAAAAACAAGTGTTGCAAACAAAACGTCAAGGATCCAGCAACGACTAAAATTCTAGCTCGTTACTTGCAATTTCTATCTATATTTCTATAACGATTTGAAAGACGAGAAAACTATAAATACGTAGTTGATTGAAACTATTCTTTGCCTGCGCAGAAGAAACAATTGTTCGAACAGGAACGAAAACAAAATATGTACGTATGTGAATAATGAAACTGTAGGTAGGTATGGATGGAAACAATTCCGAAATACAACATCACGGGATCGACCGCCATTTTCTCCCGAAAATTCATCCGACAGAAACAATCAGGGAAGAGAAGGAGGCCAAACCCACTTCGGTTCGCTGGGCGCGTTTTCAATTTCCAGGACCATCAATACGTCCCTCAGAATCCCCCTGCCATGCTGCTCCAATCTCTTTGGCCCTGCTCTCCCCTCTCTTTTTATCTTGCTCTCTCCTCTCTTTTTTTCTCGACTACGTCCCGCGACCAACCGGCTTTCTTCTCCCTCGCCCTAACCCTCATCTTCCTTTCCAGCTTGCTTTATCGATGCCGCCCCTCGACCAGAGGGATGCTGTACATCTATCATTTTAACAAACCCTCAGCGATTGCATCCCGCCAACAAATGAACGCCATCCGTTCCGATGTTTTTACGAATACATTTTAGCTGGCTCCTGTCGTTATGCAAAAGAAAGCGAGAAGCCATCATCGAGCATCGTTCGTATTTTCTTCTGATTATATCGAGAATTTAGCGATTCTTTAGGAACATAGGTGAGCGAAGTATATCGTAGTAAGCGTCAGAAAAATGGAGAAATGATTTGTTCAGTGGGAAGAAGGATAACAGAAACGAGTTCTCTTGTTTTTAGTGAAAATTCTTACTTTTGGTACTTACGTCGTTTGTCGGTTCAAACGCTTTAATCGTAGCAAGAGTTTGGAGTTTATATTGAAACTATCGATGATGGAATTACAAATTTCTGTAAAGGTAAAGAAATTGAAGAATAAAATTGACGAAATTGAAGAAAGAACGAAGAATACGTGGATAATATGGAAAGAAACGGGATTTAGGGGAAAAAATCACAGGAAAATGTCTTAAAATGCATTGTTATAAATCTGCAAAGTTCCTAAATAAATTTACTCAATTTTAAATAAGTTTCTATAGGAAGTTAAAAAAGGGTCTTCTAGGACTTTGAGTTTCCATTAGATCGAAAGAGATTATTTCCTTCGTATAAATGGAGCAAGTCGCTATAATCGAACCTGTCACCATTGCGAACGCAGATCGTTTGGAATTTCAGCCGAAGTCGTAAATTAAATATTCACGCCAGTCACTCCGAATGAGCGCCATTATTTTACGCTGGAACATAATACGCTGTACTCTTCGAGTATTCTCGTCCTATTAAATTGGAATCAACGATAAAAGATAATTTAATAGTCGCAGGCAAATTTAGATCGAAATTTTACCATTAATCTATTAGCATCCCGTTTCATATAAAAACAGACAAACCGTATACTCAATATTATTAACGAAATTACTAAAAAAAGAAAAAAAGAAGCATACCGTATATCTTCCAATCAATCGGGCACGAAAGTTTCCAAATTTCTCTGTTTCGAGAAACGTACAAGAATTCGATAAAAATCTTTCGAAGAACTTAAGTTCACCGTTCGATAGAAACGAGGAAGATAGACTCGTATTTTTAAAGATATTCGCAGTTAAAACAATTTCAGGACTAAATATCGGGACAATGGCTGTCAATATACAGCGAAAGAAATTGGAGGAAGATGGGACAGAGGAGTGGACTGGCCTTTGTTCTCAGCTGTTCGCGAACCACACTTTGGATCGATGTGTCTGCTTTCGATCGGGATCGAGGATATTCCCCGTATTATTGGAGCCTCGAAGACGGCGGTCCCTTCACAAAGGTGGAACCCGTTGGAACAATACGATCTTCGAGGAGGAAGAGCCCGAAAGACGAAGCGAGTTAGATAGGGATTGGAGAGAGGAACGAAGGAACACCGACTTTACTACCGAAGGCCGTGAGAGCAAAAGAGAGAGTCAAAGTGGAAGAGTAAAGGAGACAAGAGATCGGAGAACGGAGAGAAGAGACGATCAGAGAGGAGAAGAGAAAAGAAGAGAAGAGAAAGAACGTCGAGAAGTCTGATGGGTTACCCGCCCAGAACGTCATGCAACGTCATTGTCGGTGACCACGGTATGGATGAGCTCTCGTTGGCTCGAATCTTCGTGGATACTTAAACGCTCTTCGTGCTCATCGACTGAAACGCGTCAGATGAAGGAAATCGACGTTGAAAAAAGTTGTGTCGTAGAATAGAAAGTGAATTAAATCAGTCGATCTGGAGTGAACTGCAGACACGATTTTAGATTCTTAAGGAAACTACGCATCGTTGAACAGGGCACAATAGAATCTTGACCGAATAAAATTCATTGAATCAAACCGCTGCAATCAATATAGGTACAATTATGCAGTCGTTCAGTCTTTGATTACTTTAAGCTTGCCGAACATATTTCCTTTTTTTTTTTTTAATAATAATAAACTCTAACTCGTATTTACCCCAAGATCGAGATTTATACTGTTATTTACTAGCTTGTAAAATTCATGATTTTGAATAAGATTACGAATTGCGCGAATAGATGGAACGTCTAACAAAATTGATAAGACGAAGAGGGAAAGACGAGGAGGCAAATCTGGAGGAAGGAGATAAAGTACAGTAGTTTCGAGATATTCTCACGTACAGGGAATTAGAGGGAAGAGACAAGACGAGAAGCCGACAGTTTGGGGTTCGAATTATCGACCGAGATCATATCCGAGTGCGCGTGGGATGGTTCCTCCTAGCCTAATCTCTTTGGTATCTATCGAACATAGCTTCTATGGGTTCTGCAGGATTATACCTTTTGACTGATCTATGTTTGACCGATTATCACGGTGGGAGTCCACATGCAGACACTTGATAAGAATTAGGAGACCTACAGGGAAGAAGGGCAGCTATACTTGCTAGTGATTCGCACGTTCTATAAGATAACTTATAGAACATAGTAAACAGTACAGATACGTTTGCAAACTTCAAATGAATAAAATAAATGAAAGAAATTCTCTTAAATTTTGTTCGAATATAATAGACGCAAGGTAGATTTATCTAACTAAATTTAACTAACTCAATGAGATATTTTCTAGACAAGGATTCGAGTAACGTTTGTACAAAACAGGACAGTCGATCGAGAGATTGTAAAGAGATAGCCACCCCGAGTGCCGAATTCTTCTGTTAGTCCATCGAGTAGCGTCACTTTTGTTTGATGCCTCACCGTCGACTTCACGACGAATCGATACCGATCTATCGACACGGATCGCTTGCCTCTCATGGCCGTATCCACTCGAGTATTAATACGATCAAATCTTAACCTTTTTTCTTCTTTTCTTTCCCTGTCGTTTCCGATGAACAATCAAACTTCCGACTGGTGAACTGTTTCGAACTCGACGACTCAACGACGACGAACGTATTCCCACGAAATAGTTCCGACAAGCGAGAACGTACATCTAAATCATGACTTTCTATCGCTGATAATCGCAAGGAAGACACAAAAGACGGAAAGGCTGAACGCCAAGGCGAACTATCAGAAAAGATACACTACCGGACAAAAGTTTAGGTATCTGTGAAAGGTCCTTCAATTTTCCTACCGTTTAACTTAATAATTTTAATGCCTCTATTCTGTCAATGTTAACACGGTGATTCATATTATGCCATATCGTTTAACTTTACTTTCATCGGAGTCTCGACTTCTAACCCTTAAGCCGAAACTTTTAGCCGATGGTGTACGTTAGAAACGCGAATTTGAATGTCACACGAGAAAAGGCAAAATGTTAGATTCTCTGTAATGTGAAAGTATACGAAACTCGATAAACAATATGTCATTAATTGCTAATTGCGGTCCGTAAACGGGAGAAAGCGTGGCAGAGATCGAAGTCGAAATTAAGAATAAGAATATAGGTACTTATCGAAGATAGATCGGTAAGTTCGGTTGAGCATGTTATGACAAAGATAAGGGTAATGTTACGTACCTTTTCGTTAGTCCCATTGATCGCTTCCAGAGCTTTTAATTTCTCGATCTCATCGTCGGACTCCTTTTCCAACGTGGACGCCTTTTTCGTTGTTGTTGTTGGTGCTTCCACCAACGTAAATCCCAGATCCACGTCTTGCTTCCAGAGCACTTCGATTAAATCCATATCCTGAAACAATACGTAAGCATTTGTGAAAAAGTGTTGGTAATTTAGATATATAAATTGAAAAAATGAAAAGAACTGTTACGTTGACACAAATTCATATTTTTATTAGATACAAATGTTTATTTTTACAAAAGTAATAAACGAAGCCTAAATGGAGGTTCGTTTCATCTAGTAAATATTGTAATATATGTTCCACTTCGGATATTTTACGTTTTTCTTCATATTAAATGTGTATTCTACAAATTTTTGCTTTTTAATAATTTGCCATAAGTTCGTGAACACCCGCTGTATATCAATATTCGTTAGATGTTATAATTAATAATGTACTGTTAGAAGCAGTGTAAAAAGTATAGATACGATAATTAATTTCAACGAAGATAACGTAGAACGTCGTTTATTAACTATTTTTTAACGAATAAAAAATATGTATACATTCTTACAAGTCAGCAAAATAATTTTCACAAAAAAAAAAAGAAAGAAATGGCATATGTATAGTCTGTGAGGAAATATTAAGAGACATCTAAAAAATGAAAAAAATATATATGTAGAAGATATTCGTAAAATTGCAGTTTAATGAAGAAAATTGATAACTCCGATATATAGGAGAGGAAATTACTAAATTTAATTATTTTTATACTTAGTGAAGTTTTCTTTTGGTTTTACTATGGCTTGAAGCCGTCGTGATATTGAATTTATTAAATCGATGTGTACTCTAGCGGAAATGATTTTCCATTCTTCTAAAATAGTTCTTTTCCTATCATTTCTTGATGAAATACGTTGACTTCGTAATTTCCCATTTCAGGTGATCCCATATATTTTTAATAATGTTTATATCTGGGGATTGTAGAGGTGTTTCTAAGTGTTTTCAAGTATTATACAAGATCGATGCTCGTGTGTTAGTAGCATTATACTTTGGACGGTTATCATGCATCATAATGAAAGTGTCTTTCAAACTCATTTTCTTTTGATGCAGACTATTTTTTAAAATACCTATGGTCATATTTATATTTAATATTAATATTCATTATAATAGTAATAATATTTATTAATATAATATTATATATTTTTGTAAGTTGCTAGATGTTTATTGATATTTTCACAATAGGAATAGATATCGCAGTCTTTTCTTCTTGAAAATTATTCTGAAGACTTGTAAGAATACGTAAATATTTTGATTCGATTAAAACCTTGTTACCATACGATGTTTTATAATAATTCTGTTAAAGTTCAGTACTGTGCAAACACTTTTTACAGTGACTCTATACTTTTACAGGATAGAGAATTTATAATTTCTGAAAACTGCAGTATGTACCTACCTATGTATCTGAATTTAGATATTGAATTTCATACTGATTTAGTTTATTCTTCAATATCCGTAATAACCCATTAAAAAAGGATTAGATGTCACTTATCGTAAATTGCAAGAAAACTTTTGCAAATTGTAAATTGCAAATTGTAAGAATTCTATTCTACACTTCCAATTAAATTTTTCGCGTACTCGCACGACTAAAATAAGTATAATTGATGATTACATGTTTACGCGTAGCATAGTAATTAATAAGTACAAGGATTTCGTGGTAGCACAACAAGTTTTGCGTGCTCGCTTTATGTAAGTTAATAACGTTTCGATCACGATCGAGTTGTTCGAAATCGAAATCACGATCCTGAAGATTCATTTTGTTGCGGGCCAAGATGTCCCTCGCAGGGAGTCCCATCGACGAGTGTGTACAAAAGTGCATGATTAATGACGGGCCGAGTATCGATGCATCTCGAAATGGAGGAGATCGAAAGGAGAAGAAAGAACCTGGGAAAAAGGACCAATCACATGACGGGGCACAATTGTCGGGGCAGCTGGCCCGTAGCTTTTAATTGAGCCAATTTCGCCGAGTTCGTATTCAACCTCGTTAACTAATCTACAGATTTTCTTCGCTAATTTAAACCTGACCGTTATTACAACCTGTGCAAGAAGAAGTAATGTCGAGTAACGGCGACCGTAATTAGATTTCGCAATTAATTCGACTCTGTTACAGTTTTTAGTGAAAAATATTCGATAAAAAACACTTTGGTTAAGATATCCATGTTGCAGACTACGCAGTTACAGAAGTTAAAGATCGATTAATTTTTATCGCTAATTAGAACGTTTGTTTTTTAACGGTTGATCAGCAACTATCGGTAATTTAGTGGTTTTGTCAATTAAGTACAAATAAATGAAATTATATATATACACGCGTATCTATTTGCCTCAGCTTTAGGATATACGAAATTAACCTGTACTGCTCTTTAATAGATGAATATGCTCTTTTTAATTCAATAGCTGTAACAAGTTTTACTTATTCGTAAGGAGATAGCGGACAACGTTTTCATATTATAAATAGATTACGTATGCGAAAATGTTTAAAACGATATTTCAGTAATTTAAGAAACTTATAGATACACCTATACAGCTATACGTATGATTTAAAAGTGATCGACTTTTTTTATCGAAAAAACATTGATCAAAGATAAATTGAAATTACTCCGAAGAAGCTTTCCTACCGTACATTTCTGCAAATATATAATAAATAATTCGCGTCCAATGAATCGTATTCGCGGATTAAGTGACTAGCAAATTGCAACTACTTATCGTGTCATAGCGGCAACAGGACGTGAGATTTTTGAAGTAGTATTAAGAACACAACGACGTCTTACTACGTCCAAGAGAAATGTCAAAAGCCTCGTTACGATTTCATTAAAAATTGCGAGTGGAAGAGGGAGAAAGATAGCATTGGTATAACAGCCGGTTATACAGATACGTGAATGAAGACACGATTAGATTTGCTAATTTTTGTTGGAACGAGCAAGCGTGACAACTCGTGGCCTGCTTATTAAAGTCGAAGAACGGATTTGTATGTGTTCATTTGATGTACTTGTTTATACTTTCATAGAAACGTAGAATTTCTCTTATTTGGCGAAGATTGCATTAGATTAAGGAATGCTGCTTGTTAATTAGAAGGCAATTAGAAATTCTGCTACATAAATTTAAATAGCAACGTCTCGTCTATTCCAAGTTTGAATAAAAATATGCAGTTCTTTAGTGGAACAATCTCTTTAAAACTTTCTCTATTATATATTATATTATTATATATTACATTTATAGGTAGTATAGGTTACATCTCTTCTGTGTTATAGGAAAATCATGTTAATCTTTAAAATAAACCAAACAATATAAACTTTGAATAAATAGTTTTACTTGTATATATACATCGATATGAAATACAGATACAGTTAAATAGAAATACATGTCGTCTTTAATAGAATGCTTAAACATTAATTCGCTTCATAAATTTATATCTAATACGAATCTAATATCTATATCTAATATCAAATAATACGAATTACTAATTCTATTTCACATCTAACTTTCATCGATATTTTACCAGTTTATTCTTGCAGAACTGTATTTTTAGAACGGTCGCTACGTCCTTAATCAGATAAATTTGTTAAAAAAAGAGGAAATATCTAAAGCTTCACTATCGCAATTACCTTACGATGCAGGAGAAACGATTAAGCGTGTAAAACGATGGACGTGTAGACGATTATCAATAATATCACATATTTCTCGTTAGTTTGAAAAATTATTTCTTCGATCACAAGAAATACCGAATTGGTTTTAGTTCAGTATTACTTGTACGTACTTGAAAGTTTCTTATCATTATAGTCGCTAAGCGATCGATCGTACATTCATCACGAATTAATTCCAAATATAATTTGAAATTGTTACAGACAATTCTCAACTATAAAATCAATCCAATAATTCTTATTTACATACACGTGGGTAATCCGATAATTTTTCCAAGCTAACAAGAAACATATGATTAATCATTCCACCGTTTTACACGCTCGATCGTTCTTCCTGCAACAGATCACGGTCCCGATAGAATTTATTTATTTAGCTCGTGTATACGCATAATTTCATATGGATCAATCGGAGGAATCATTTGATGGTTAATACACGGGGTAAAGACAGAGCCGGTTGGCTCGTAGCCATTAATCTTTGGCCATCGTTATCGGTGATCGCAAATTTTAACACGGCGCATCGGAACCGCAGGATAACGGATATGTTTCTGCATCACGCTCGATCACGAACGCGCCATCGAAAATTACTTCACCGAGCGTGTAATTTGATGCTCCGGAGGAACGAGAAAGAAATGGAGGACGCGATGAAAAAGAGAACCAGAGCGTGGGTGTGCATAAGGTGTCGGCCATGTTGGAGAAACACAGCGGGATATCCGCCGCGCCCACAGCTGGGCACAGCTCTCCTCGAGAAATCGAATCGACTTCGATGCCTAGGCCAGCAGCGCGTTTCACCTGGCACCAGCGCGCTCTTTCCAACGACACCGACGCCTTTAATTTTTATTCGATTAGCCACGCGGCAAGATAAAGCGTCGGGATACCGACTCCGAACGGACAGCAATTTCTTCTTTTACGTTCTCATTGATCCCTTTTTATCGCCGTAACGTAACAAATCAATGGCTATGTAATTGAGATTTTGGATTAAATATACAGAGAAAATATAATTTCAAGAGACAGTAGGTACAGTAAATGAAATTACGTGTTCATCATCGAAAGATTGCTTCGTTGCTTTCGTACGATTCCTGGGATTTGGGAAATAACGAGGAAAGTGAAACGCTTCCTAAGGAAATAATACCAAAGGGACGATTTGCGCGTAAAGAACATGCAAGTTCCGAAGCTGAAGAAAATTCGTATCTCCCGCGCTATACGTTTCTAACTGTAGGTATGTAATGATAAATAATACACGAAGATATATACCGTGAGCCTAAATGAGAGAAATGAAGCCGTTGAAGTAAGACGAAAATCAAGAATAACAAAATTACATTGGGTGGTTCGAATGTTTAGTCAAGAATTAGTCCGGTACACGCATTTTTGTCAAAAATAATAATCCTCCAATGTGAAAAGTGAAAATAAATAAGAAGAAAAAAGAAAAGAGAAGAAAACGGAAAGCGGAAAGCAACGGAGAAGCGAGAAAGAAATCGACGATTATGTTACATAGGTGCAAAAGAGATAGCATGGTTGTGGAATTAGAGAAGAGATAAAGTTTAGTCGTTTCGAGATTCCGAACAAACAAGATTGGCGGAAATGATATAACGAGGAGGTAAAATCGGTTAGGAGTGAAATTTACACGTTATAAGTGTCAGAACATGTGTCGAGACACTTTTACAGAGATAAGGACTTGGTGCTCTTTCCAAGACGTACCGATATCAATTCGAAACTGTTTGCTATTGTTTCTTTGAAAAGTCCTGATTTTCAGCAATTACAAATTAATTTTTGTTTACTGGGCAGGAGATAGTAGAGACTTACTATGGCGCAAATTTCATCGTTTAATTGTGAATATCAATATCCAAATAACTCTTCCTAAATCTTAAATGTTGCATGAATGAGCGTAACTTCTCAACGATTTGATTTACAATTGCGCTCTGGATATCGTTCCTGTTTATCTGCGTACATACTGGTAATAATTACATAACTGAGAAGTTACCTCTTGCATAATAATTCACTGATCAAATAACGATATCACTGAATCGAGACAACTGAGAAATTACAGGCTACAAATTTCTATTTTACAAATACTTTTCACAGTTTTACAATTTACAATTACAAGTTAAATAAGGCGATTACCTTGGCTGTAATTTGTGACGATCACTTTTAAGACTTCGCTCATTTCATTATAAATCTTGTTATTATCATACGAAGGAATTTATACATGTATCGATAGTTTATAATACGTACAATGTAACATATTACGATAATATAAGTTCCAAAATTTTTTTAATAATATCAAGTAAACAGAGCCTGAGCGTCCTGTTACCTGCGTAATATCGTCAACTTTTTCGACCATGAGGCTATGTTGCGAATCGTATGTTTTACATTTTGAAAAGTATGGAATAGAACAACGATCTTCGTATCGAGAACACGTGTCCCATCTTAATTAGTTATCTTGAAAAATAGTTTTGCAGTCGATTGTTTCTTCGTCCCTGAATAACAGGTGCAACGATCTCCACCAGTCTTGAATCGATCTGTCTTCCTAAAGGAAAAGACTTCGCTTCTGCGGGACACGAGCCGATGACTATACGTTTTATAACTTACTGCATCGAATGTCGATCATACAACACCGTGATAATGTAATTACTCTCCATTGTCGCCGATGACAACGAGTACAGCCAATCTTCTCGAATAATCAAACGCTTCTTCGGGGAAACGACGGTTTATCGTCGGTATACTATATAGCAACAGATCAGTTGCGTTCAAGTGGACTTTTCTGCAAAGTTTGATCGATTACACGATCGGTTAATTCGTGTTCTTGATACGATTCTTTGGTATTTGTACTGTACTCGACATTCCCAACGACACCGTAAAGCTTAAAGGAATATTTCGTCAGAAAAGTATCGAAATATTTGTAACTGTTTTTAGCACTTTTATATGACACTTCAGGAATCATAAACTCGTATCGATTATTAATGATTTATATATCATAAAATATTAATTTTAACTATCAGTAATATTCTAGAAGTTATGACACATTATTTGAGGAAGGAATAACTATGCACTTTCGTTTGCAAACTGATGTTTTAATCTACTTTTCTGGGATCCAGTGCTTTAGTGGTGCCAGAATAATAAAATTATGTATGTAAAAATGAAGAAACTGCATTACATATAAAGATAAACGTAGTTTGATAAGTAAAGATTCGTCGAACATTCTGGTTGATAAGAGATACGAGTATAGATATTTTTATCATTAATTGATATTTATTTAAAATATTCTCTCGGTATACAGAATTAACAACTAACGATTAATTCTATTATCCTGAAGTCTGGAAAAATATAGAATTATAAAACGTATATATACATACGAACAACGATTGACATGGATGTTCTATGAAAACTTTGATCCTCTTCTTGATAAATCCATGACATTGTGACTCCATATGTTCATGTAACCTGAAGTTCTCACTTTGCCCTCGAATTTCTTATATTTAAATTCTTCCTAATTTCTTATCTTTAAGCTTCACTTTTCCTATTCCTTTGTTCTCCAACATCTCTTACTGCGACCAAAATACTTGCTTTAACATTGAAATTATTTCCATAAGGTGTTCGTTTATTAGACGTTAGTTGAGTGTTTATTTAATAAACGTAGAATGGAATCCCATTTATTGGAACGAAATTTTAGACACTGTCTGGTTAAATAAATTCTTGAAGATTAAATCCACTTACGTGTCTGAACGTAAACATCCAATTACACGAATAAAAAATCATAAGACAATGAAGTGAATCAGTGAATTTCTATTTATGAACTTCAATTAGATATAGGATCTGTTTTTGTCTCTCGATGTGCACAAATAAACGGAATTCTTATTCTAAACAGTAATCTTATCTTATGCTTATCTTTTTCCAAATTAATCTACACTGTCTTACATTATTTATTTATTCATACTAATGGCCGAAGCATGTCTTAAAAACCCAGACGACAAAGCACTGGAGTCTTATTTTTCGAGAGAAATGTTATTTTCAAATCAATCATGGACTTGATCGATAGTAATTAGTGATACGAATTTCATTACAGATTGCTATTGTAATCATTTCTCTATTTACACAGTACGGTATCAGACATGTCGCTGATAGATCATTAAGGACGCACAATGTACACAAAGAAGAAAAAAAACAGTATCACAGCTTATTTGCTAGCAATATTAAGCTATTAATTACTTTTTTTCACATCTGATAGCGAACAAGCTGAACGTAATAAATGACAGTAAATTGTTTATTGAGTTTATATAGCACATTATATTAAACAAAATATTGTTGAAAATTTCGGTATATCTAGCGTTGACACGGGCATAATATCTATCTCTAGAATAACAAACATAATTTCGAAATAGTTTATTAATTTATGTGAAAGATGAATCAAGAAGCCTTCGAGAAACAGGTACTATGAGCTCACGGTTATGCTAATTAAATTACACCGTACTCGAATTGCATCGTAATTAAATTACGTTGTATTTGAATTACATAATTCAAACTTTTCAATTAATTCAATCGCTAATTACCGCAATCGTGGGTATAATTAGAATACAATGCAACTGAGTGACAGCTCGGAACTCCGAAGAAGCGAGATAAATGTTTATACAATTTATCTTTCATATTTGTATCTTTTTAACGTCTACGCTGCGTATCTTCCACTTCCCGTTCATGCGTGACGCAATTTTACGTTTATGTCCTAAAATTAGATTATTCGATTGTACTTTCTAACCGTACAATTACGAATCATACAGTAATTTAATCGAATATGAGATACGAATTACGAATTACAATATAATTGAATACGATGCACTAATCGAATTACTTTGTACGCTGTAATCATAATTCATGGATTAATTCAATTGTAATTTTGCACACTTTCGTACGGTTTATAATTCACGATAATAGTTACCCATATCGATACGATCAAATACTCGATCTATGATGAAACGTGCGATCATCGAAATGTGAGAATGAAAAACTAAAAGGAAAAACGTTCGAAGATAAATGTAATACGAGTCAAAGATTAATTACACCAAATGGTGACTAGCGAGTTAGAAAAGTGGCTTACCGCTAATAAGTAATCTTTACAAATTTATCGGTAATCTCGTTATGGCATAACGCCAGTTTTGCCTTTCTTTCGACGGCTGTTGTGTATCGAATCCTCAACAGAACAACGTACTTCTTAGTCGGTGAACCTGTCAGGATGTACCTGGCTTTGAACGATAAATAGGCCTAATGGTGGTTCTACCGTTAGGTTGACCAGGCATTATCCTCGATTTTCACGCCACCCTTTCGTATCTAGCCGAGAACGTACCGACAGCTTAGATCCTCCTGTATCAGAAATAAAAACTACCTACCGACGTAGCTTCTTGTTGCGTTCGTTAAAGAAAAGACAACGTTCAAAAGCGTTTGAAAATGGAGATGACCATCCCTGGAAGGTTCTACTATCAACGATTATTTGAATTATTAATATTCATTACAAAGATTATCATCCGAGCTGTTACTATTAAGAATATTAAATTATTATTATCGTTAAGAAAGATTGCAATAGTGAAAAATGAAATTTCGTTTATTTCTAACGTAAAAGACAGGAAGAATGTATCGCAAGAATTATAAATGATTCGGTGCTTTGAAATTCAATTTTCTCAGTTTTGAAAGCCACAACGTAGAACAATGTTGCAATGCTTCATATACGAATACGATCTAATGCAACGAAAGTTATAATGATTTACGATCATAGAGTTACGTTGAATTAACGATGCATGAAGTGGGAAGTGTAACTAAATGAAAAATCCTAGGGAAGGATCTTTCTGCACTGCTTGTAAAGTAATGACTACGCTATAAATAAAAAAAGGTAGGAACCGTAGCGAATGATGTTCCGCAAATTCTACTTGCCATTCATAAATTATTTAATATTCGCTTAGTTACAAGTGCCTTTGAACATTTTGCGGTAAACCAAGATAGGCACTGACCGCTAATGGGTCCCACGGGTCACGCCTATTCATCTTCTTGCTCTTTCCGGAAAAGGGATTGTAAAGGACCATTTTCTTACCGGTTCCGATTCATCTTTTTGATCAGATGGTAGATATCGCTGAAAGAAATTTTTATCCAAGTTTCTACAAATCCATCGAATAGGTCGCGGTATCGCGCAACTAAAGAAATTCATCCGGTTCTTGGTAAAGTTATTTTTACTTAGAAAAATTTCACAAATTAATTGTTACTGATACGATTTCTCGCTTATATTGTACAATGATAAGTTCTTTAAAACATTGATTTTCTCCTTCTTAAAAAAAAGCCCTTGTTTCGGTTGAAATTAAAAAGCGAAATTTAAACATAAAATTAAAGAGTCGCAGCAGCGATCGAACCTGATATGATTTGCGTATGTGTTTTAATTTGTTTTCATTTAATTATCACGTTACATCTATGTGTTATACTTGAAAACAACGCGATGAATGTAGTACCTAGGCATTGCGTGCAAATGGGTCGGAAAAATTGTTCTAATGATAAATCACTCGAAGATACCTAAATCGCGTTCACGGAAATGCTTCATTAATAATAACGAAAAATTACGTGTCGCGAAAATAATTCTGCATTACCATATGTCAAGAATTTTCGCAAACATTTTAAGAAAATCTCTCATTCGCTGATTCACACTCGGTCGCTCAATTTTTAATATGAAAATCCTTGTAAACATTCTTGGCTAACTGATAAAACGTTATCATAATCGTACTTCACACGAACTTTATCGGTCTGTACGAAAAAAATGTAAGTAGGTACTACATAACTGTTCAAGCAAATACAGGAGTTACAATATCGAAATACCATCGAATGCGTAGACGTTCCCGTATCAAAGAATACCCGAGAAATCTAATCAATCACTATACATTAATAGGACGTTTTCTTGAAAAGTGTCCCGTTAGGTGATTCAAAAGTTGAATTCCTATAAGGTTGATTAAAGAAATTGAGCAACTTTCTAAAGGCTGGGTTACGTCTTCTACAAAGGGAGAAAGAAAGAAAGGAGGAAAGAAAGAGAAAGAGAGAGATTCAAAAGCATAAAGCATTAATTTCCTGGTTTTAATTAATGCGTCGTGCACGCAGCCGTACAGTAATGGCGGCCGAACCGTCGTACTACGAAGAGGGGATAAAGGAGGGGGAAGAGGGAGGCGCGGCTAAAAGGGGAATTTGATTAATGATCCTGCAGGATCTGGGACGCGAGGAGGGAGAGAGGAAGCGTATCCTGGGGGACGCCTGTCTTGCCACAGAGCACCGATCACTACCAGAACATACCTCCACTCTACGGAACACATTTTTCAGATTTTTTGAATACACTTTTGCATCGAATATTTTTGAAAAATAGTTCCAACAATTTATTCTTTCTCTGATAAACGAACGATAAAAGAGAGAGGGAGAGAGTGAGAGAGAAAAATATATAAAAGATACGTTAAAGCATATAGGACAGAAATATATATGTGTGTATATATATATATATACAAGACTATGAATGACAAACATTTACAATTAGAATGTAGAAATCAAATCAATAGAATGACGTAGTTGCGTAGGAATTAAAATTACGCAAGTTGTATAAAGCTTACGCGCATGTTTACATTAAGTT
The DNA here is from genome assembly GCF_024542735.1 of Bombus huntii. Lineage (NCBI taxonomy): Eukaryota > Metazoa > Arthropoda > Insecta > Hymenoptera > Apidae > Bombus > Bombus huntii. The sequence continues at coordinate 9,372,238 of NC_066246.1, forward strand.
GAAGAATAAGTTGAAACACGTTAGGGTAAGAAGTAAATTACAGAACACAATCTATTTATCTTCTAAAGAAAAGCACCGATCAGTTCTTTTAATTTCCACAGCTATTCGCCTTATATAATTCGAAATAAAAAAGAAAACGGTGCTCCAAGAATGCTGAAAGATAGTTTGCTTATACCCTATTTTCGATATATGTTTTCCATGAAAAATTCCTGTTCCATAAACGTTGAGATAACTCGAGTCCCGTAAATTAATGGAATTACGAACATTCACGCACGGCAATTAATATTTCAACACGCTGAAACTCCGTTCCTCCTATCAATCACGATAAACGACCCTTAAACGCCGCTATCTCTAGAAAATTACACTTCTCGACGAATCTACCCGTTTTGTCAATGAATCATTTTGCGATAAAAAAGAAGAAAGGAAAAAAAGAATGAACGAAACAAAAAAAAAAAAAAAAAAGGGAGGAAAAGAAAAAACAAGGCAAGAAAGAAAGATTGATCAAGGAAAGAGAGGATGTCGGTAGGAAGATCAGCCGTCTCGGCTGACCGAAGAAAAATAGTTTGGTTATCGACGCGGGCTGGAGCCAAACCAGCCCCTATCTCGTGTCCCATCGACGTATCATCAATGTAATTCGTATAATGTATCCACGCAAGTCGAACTGGTGAAAGAGGCAGAGAGGGAGAGAGGGAAATAGGGAGGGGGAGAGCGTGCAGGAGAGGGCGAACGCGTACTTATGTTGTGGGATATATCGGTGAGAGGCAAAAGCAGTGAGGGGCGGTGCGTGTGTACAAAGGGAACGCCGACGATGCCGTCACGAACGTTCACCCCAACAGGGGCGTACCTATCTCTATCTCTCTCTTTCTCTCTTTCTCTTTCTCCTTCTCTTTTTTCAACCCCCGCGCCGCGATGTATCCGAGGTGTACCGCCAAGCCCACGTATTATGTATTCTCCGCTTTTTATTCGTATATACCTCGAAGACGTGCGTGTACTGTTGATCGTAGATGAAACAAGAAACGCTGGGCGATAATTTTAAAAGAAGAAGAAGAAGAAGAAGAAGAAGAAGAAAAAAAGAGTATGTACGCGGCTCGACGTTAAAGAGGAAACTATAAATCTTATTATAATTATTAACGTATAGCGTTATCTTCTATTATCGCACGTGCTTTTCAACGTACGCCTCAGACTTGTCTCACTAATATCTGTACTTAAGGCATAGAACGCATTATAATTTTATCTATACGTCCATTTCGATTTAATTACTACGCGGATAGATTTCTTTGGCATCGGTGGATCGCTTTGAAGCGGCTAACTTATCGGATCAAGATGGAAAGCAAGGTAAGGCAAAGTTGGGAAATTTTGTTTTACATTTAACGTGATTTCGTATGGCATATATTTGTTAAGTAAAGTTTAGAGCTAATCATTTTGTACACTCTACATAATGCTGTCTTTTGTTATTTCAAACACCTAATATTTGATCCTCTTTCGTAGCTTCAAGATGAACGTTAATCGAACGCCATGGCAATGTCTCAAAATTCATTTTAATATACGTGATAGCATAGACGACATAGAATCTTTTGCTCGATAATTTTACACGATAATCTTAGCTGTAGATATTTTATATTAATCGCATTTCCTACAGATTTATATATTTATTTATCGTTACGATATATAACAGTAACATTCATAAACGATATAATTTGTTGCGCGATTTGTTATACGCACATGCGTACTATATGCAGTGTACCTGTATAATCTTTTATATCGCAAATAGATGAGGCAAATTTTATTTTCAATTCGAAACAAGTCAACTTCTTCTCGGCTAAGTTAATCATCGGAGAAATTCTTTTCCTTTACGATCAATCTCGGAGTCATACATAATCGAACAGGTAGGTATGTTGTTTTTCTACACGATGTTAGGAAGCTTGATTCTTTCGCTTTTCTATACACGAGATTACTTTTTTGACGTCGGTTTCGCCGTTCCTCGACGATTATTAATAATTAACGTGTCCCGGCGTACGATGCTTCCGCGAAAACCCATAAAAATGTCGTTTTTGATTAAATCGACAAGATCCGCAGATCGAGCGGCGATTTTTTCTGAGATAGCGCGCGATCGGTTCGAAGCTTGTAATTACGCGGGGAAGAAAACCGGTCTTGCGTCCAGCGATTTCACGACGGACGCCTTCACTCGGTTATGGCCGCCATTAGTGCAAATAAGATTCTGGACTGTCAGTCTAGCCGAACTAATCACCTCGTGTCCTCTTCGTACGAGACTTTCGAAGGCGTTAATTATTTCTACTGACTCGATGTCTGCCCTACGATTCACGTATCATGACAATATATTGCAGATACTTTGTACTGATTTTAAATATTCTACAGTGGACAACATCCCCACTGCACTGATGGTGAATTTTCATGGCAAACTTAGTCCCAGTGTGAGCAACCCCCTGAGTGACGCCACCCTTTTTCGATATTTCTTTCGAGAATTCTTTGTTTCGTAGTTAAAATATCATAAAACTTCGCCGAAAATCTGCCTTCTTTGATTTTCATGAATTTTACGCAATAAAGTTTTAAATGTGAAGGCGCTAAACTTGTTTATATATTTTTGTAAGACTTTGATTGCGTACGTAAAAGTTTAGACTTTCGGTTTAGCTTCAGATTAGTCAAAGTCGCTCGAGTTCGAGCAAATATTTAACCCCTGCAAGCTACTACTTCACTCGATGCGAATTTTGTTTGAATATTATCTCACTATAGGATCATTTTTTCGCTACCGATATTTTTCTTACTGAGCTAAAAGTACATGGTATCTTCTCATTTTGACGTTATTATATCAAAAACTAATCCCGTGGCTTGTAATGTACAAGTTTGATTATTCGTCGCAAACTTCAAAATTGAACTTTTAAGAAGTTAAAGTCTGGACAGTCTTCTAACTGTAGGTATCCCGTAAATTTCTTAGAAAAAGACAAAGATAGGTAAGAATGATCTTTGCCGCGAACTTGTAAAATTCGCGCAAAAGTTTATAAAATAGATTGTTCCGTGGCAGCACCGCCATTGTAAATAATTCCTAGGTAATCCTAATCTATTTCCAATTAGTTTATATACTCGTAAATAACTCTGTTGCGAATCGTAAACGTTTCGCATTTACTTTGTTTTCTTCTGCAAATATACTTGGAATTATCCATATAACACGATCCACGGCAATTGTGATTACGCGGAACGACCATCGACGCGGTTGATCGTGGAAAGTCGCGGGAATATCCAAGAAACTGTAGAAACGAACAGATGTTAGCGGGTCGCTTTGATTCGTCGTGAGCCGCGCTTCTGTGAGAATCAAACGGAGAACTGCAGTCCATGCAGTGCGCGTCCGCCGCGAAGAAACTGCAATTCACGATGTAATCTCTGGGGAACTGGCATCGATCACACGGGGATCTTGCTCGACGTCAAAATATTTCCAGAGACATTTTGTACGCCACGGGAACGGAATCGCTTGATCCATCGGAAGCTGACCGTTAAATTTTGAATGTATATTTCTGTTGTTAAACATCCGAAAGAAAAAATTAGACGCGACAGAATCGATCCCCGAGGAATAGCGAGACACTTCTCGAACTTTTGCCGCCGCGTCTCCTGGAATTGATTGCCTTACGATCGTACCATAAAGCAATAATGATTCATGGTTACGTAAGAATATCGTATTTGCAGCTTTGAAATTGTTCCTGAGAAATAATACTTAAAAAATTACATAATAAGACTATATACAACTATAAAAAAATATATATAAAAAATAGTATGAAGCAACGTGCGAATTATTTATCAGGCAATATACATATTTAATGAAGTATGAAAGTACCTTGGTATATTAATGACCATATTTTTATTTACGATCATTATATTGCCGTTATTGTTACCGTTTAGACGTTAACACGACACGTTTCTTATGACACAATATCGCTGCCATTCTACGATCCCACGTTCTGTTTCTGGTTTTCCTTGCTTCTTCTCTTTCAGCTAATTGGTTATAGCGGCAGAAGTGTTGCTTTATTGGCCAATTGACATTTACAGATGTCTTACATCTATACGTACATACATACTTTTTTACTTCGATACTTTTATCGCGCATTATTTCCAACTTCGCTTGAAACTTCGTCAACCTATTTTACGTTAAATTGCTGGCGCAGGTGAATAAAAATAACGAAAACGTAAATACTTTTCGTCATACGTATGGATCGAGGTATATAAACGAATAAGATGAAATATTTCGATACTCGCAATATACTGGCAATTGAAAAACCAGATAATACGTACGCCGTATAGAAATGAAACTTTAAAGAAAGAATAGAAATGCGACTTATATCACGTTCTTCCCCTATAATTCTCATACTTCGTATTACACGCGTACACGCGTATTATGCCAATAGATAATAAGAAAAGTTATAAATTCCGTGATGATATCCGTATAAAAAATATGAGACGGTGAAAGGAGGGAGAGTGGGACGAAGGGAATAAGAAAGAGCAGAGAAAGCAAGATCGACGTGACTGGCCGTAGTGGGATGATGGTCCTTTCTTATCGTAGAATAGTTAGAAGGCGTAGCAAGGAGGGCCGAAGAGGCGGTTGACAAATGAAGAAGACGGCGTCCCTTTGAATTTATAGGCTATAAAGGAGTGTAAACGCATCCGGCACGAATCAACCGAGTATCGTGGCAACGGTGAACACGTTGCCGAGTATTCGGACTCACGGTGTCGATTAAAAAAATGTTAACGAGCCGGATATGGCTGACGGCAGGAAGGTTAAGGCAAGAATCGCGAATCCACCCCAGAGTTCGATAGGTCGGCAGCTTCAAGGAATTGGATGGACAGCCGATTGACGGAAAGAGACACCGATGTAAGTACCGATAATATCTCCGATATAACGCCTGCATTATGCTATGCCGACATACCCAGACTTATTATACAACTGTCTTTGTTCCCATCATCGTAATTACTGGCCAATCGTGGATTTTTTTCTTGTTAATGAACGAGAATTCGTCCCCTAGTTTATTATTGACGCAAACTGTCGAAAAGACGATTTCTAAAATTGCTTAGCTTGCTGAACTTGAAACGTTTGTTCAATCTCATTTTTATTTTTGTTCTTGTTTTTTGTTTTATTTCTCCAATCCTACGATTATTTGAATTATTTCCTCGTTTTTTGGATATTTTTTTATTGTTGAATATAAAATACACGACATTTTCTTATTCATAGCTTAAAAGCTCATAGCGCTTCGTAATATACGAATTGGATTATTTCGTACGAAGTTCGAGAGATTGCAAGACATTGGAGCTTGGTTGATCCAAATAATCCTACGTTTCAGCTACTTGATATAATAGCCTTGTGATGAAAAGAAAAGAACTTCACTAACAAAAATTAATTTTCTTTTTAAAGCTATAATAAGTCAAATGAAATTGCGGTTAAAGTGACGTGGTACGTTCCTGACTTTCTCTTCTATGTTTTCTCGTGGTCCTCTCTTTCCAAAGTATTTCAGTATCATTAGTCATTGCCGCAACATTTCTCCTCGAGAAGGGACGCAAAACTATTCTACCTACTTTGTCCGTGATAGAGGGTGGCAAACGTGTTTATGGTAATCTTACAAAAATTCTACGTAAACGTCAAAGGTGGTCTGTCATAACCATCATTTTTCACAATAAGTTATACATTTGAAACCTCTAGCGGCAGTCTTTGAAGAAACATCAATTGTCGGCTCATTTGACACACAAGTAGACATTTGCGGTTAAATTAATTAATCTGTGAATGTATAATATAATAATGACACCGGAATTATGGTTTTTTAAATTACCAACAAAACTCTATAATGCTATACACAATCACAGTGAGTAGGAACTTTATTACGCATAGAATAGAAATTTAATTCTGCGTAGAGGAGAAACTTTCTTTTAATACGAATTGAAATGAAATATTTCAATGTAACTGTTAAGCTTTTAAATTTTAGCAGAATTTTAATTTCACGTATAATAGAAATTTTATTTATTACAAATTAATAATAACCAACTTGATATAATTTTCGTGTGTTAAAATCTAATAATACAATTCTAATACTTCGTTTTATATTTTCAAAGAGCGAATATGGAATCAGCTGAGAAAATAAGAATATTAAAAATAAGATGTAGTTTGAACGAACATAGATAATGTATGTGCTATGCCAAGGTACAGTTCTGAACCGTTCCAAAGAACAAGTCCTGACACATTGACAACAACCTGATGCGAGACCACCTTTACTACATCAAGGTGTTTATCTTACCTGTTATCTTGAAGCTACTATAATTTGTCAAACTGAAGCCGACATAACCGAGGAACGATCCTGATTGCTTGTTTAGTTTTGATTTAGGTTGCTATAATGTCGTGATTCGTAGATATACAGGTAGCTTCGAGCAATGTTATTTTAGTCAATTAATTTTCCCAATAATATTACTTCATAAATTCAATATTTTACGTAATAGAAATGTCCAATGAAAAGCTACACATATGTATAGGTGTAAAAAATACACGCGTTTGAATATATTTTCACATTGAGATTCGATATAGGAATCTGCAATATCCTATGTGCTTCCATCGCCACCTATTGGAGTCATATTAACGCTGGATAACAACTCAGATAATTTATACGAAGTTTCATCAACCGGTAACTTGTCGAATTTATTCCGGTAAGATAAATCGTATTGAACGAGGACTGTTCCTCTGTGGATAAATTTTACGCAAAATGCGTGTACCGGAAGATCGTAATGCTGAACAAGTGGAATTCAATAGAAAAACCAAGAATCGAGCTTATTTATTTTTCTACACTCTTTAAAATTCTCCAAGTGCACGTAGAAATTTTCGTGCTGAATGAATTAAAATTGTATTATGTGCGTGAATTATATTTTCGTTAAACAATAAGTATTCATCATACGTCGGATTTCAGAATTGAAAAATGAAAGAAACTTTATAAAAGAATTTTTCTTTGATAACGTTGATGACGTAACGTTGTCTCTTAAGTCTCTGCTTTATATTTATTATATTCTGTTAAAAACTATATTTAAACTATAAATTCATTAGAGGAGAAACCTATCTAGTGATATGTTACAATGAAAACTATTTCAGTATTCGAACACTCTGATAAGGCCATAGTATTAAATTTCTTAAAATATTAAACATTGTTTACTTCAGCTATAGGTACATGTACACTTCAGTATCGGTTTAAAAATTCTGATGCAAAAGATATGGCTCATACCCAATAAAAATGAGTATTTTAAGTAACATACTGATATCGCGTATCTTACCAATCTATTATGAATATTTCAATTATTAAACAAGCACTTTTCTGATAATTTCCTCAAATTGAAACTTTATTACGTAACATATGAAAGAGCCATAAACTCTTCATTTTATCTGTACTTTATCTGAGTGAATCTTAACTATATAAGCACAATTTTACTGAATCTAGTTTGCTAAACTAATAACGATAAAACTAGCCGAACCACTAGTTTGTGATATTATTCTGAACCTACAGATACAGTAAATACTATCTGTTATATAATGTTGCTTGATATAATGCTACAATAAAATTGATGCAATAAGAAATGCTCCAGTAACACAAAGTTGTACAGAGTTTTTGATTTCTTACAGAAAAGAAATTTTTAATAGAAAGTAAATACAAGAAGAAACATATTATTGTTTGATAGTCATTTTATAATGGTCATAAATCTTTGAAAATCTGAAAAACACAGTAGAGTATCTTTGAAGTATAAAGTTAATACGATAAGCATTTTCCTATACAAAAATTGGATCAAATAACATTGTATTCCGTTGAATATAAAATAAATGTGATTTTATTACTGAATTTATAATAGGATCTTGTAAAGCTTGTAATAAGATAACTTCATCAAAAATAAATTATTACAAAATATTAAAAAATAATGAACTGACATGAAATTATTGAAAAGTTCATTTGTTCTATTGGAAAAATTAATAAACTTTTGTAAGCATTGTTTATAATTTCCTTCTATTACCTAAAGTTACTATGAGTAACGTGAGCATATAATGTAATCTACGAAATCTTTTAATGCGAAATCTATTAAAATTGGACACGAAAACGTGTTTAACTAGTTATGCAAATTTATGTTTTACCAAAATCATAGTTAATCTTCTATACTGAAGTTCTAACCATTAAACGACCATTATACTATAGTTTAAAGCACCTTATGTATTTTGAAAAAATAGATTTTTAATAATGATAGATTAGTATAAATACAATACAAAATCAAAATAAATTGCTTCAAAATTCAGTAATTTGAAGAGTTTACGAATAAGATGTATTCTAGAAGCTCAGGTATGTTTAAAATAAATGAGAAATATGTAAATTTTAAAAACAAGATCTTCGTTTCTTCGACGAATAACTATTTAATAACTACTTTAGTTTTCATTTAACTTAATTTGCGATTTTCTTCTGCGTTTAGTTCAACTAAAAAGAGAACAGAACCATTGTATAATATTGCTGAATAGAATTATATAATTGTACATTATATAAAAAAATAATTATTAGTATGTTACAGATATACGATGTCAGGAAACGAATCTTTAAAGGTGGAAAACTGTTTTATTTACATCAGCTCGATGATTCTAATCATTGAAGGAACGATTCATGCCAAGAAAATATATTATTGCGCCATGCTTTGCACGTGTCAACAGTATAATCATAGATGTATATACAGGGTGGCCTGAAAATCACTACTTATCCGCGATTTTTTAGGCATTTGCAAAAGCTGGACAAAAAAATGTTTCGAACAAAAAGTGATCAGCTTTCAATCGACTACAGATCGTGATATTGAAAATTTCAAAAATAAAAGTCGATGAAAGGTCACGGTAAGCTCTATTTTTTTTTAAACGGAATAATACATTTTGTTATACACCATTTGATGCATTTTTTTAATTCTTTACAAAAAGGTATTAAGGTACTTGTGTTGGAAGAACGATTAGTTTAAAGGATACTATAACTCTAATGTCGTAAAACTTATTGTACGAAAGATAAGAAAAGACAATATAGTAGTTGTTTATTTCTACGGTTTCCCTTAAAAAAAATTTCTACAAAACAAGAAACAAGAAAAGTGTCCTTTTCATCGAAATAAAATCTTTTTTTTTTTTAATTTTCAATATCACGATCTATAGCCGATTGAAAGCTGGTCACTTTTTGTTCGAAATATTTTTTTTTTTTGTTCAGCTATTGCAAGTACTCGAAAAACCATGGAGGATGATTTTTAGATACGATCAAGCTGTATATCAATGGCAAAAAGGAATTTAAAATTAAAAGTGATATTTACTACTAAGAGCGAACCTACGCAACAAATTAATTTCGAAGAAATTAATTTACTCACAGATAAAGGAAATAAAAAATCTTGAAAAGGCAATATGTTAAAACATGTATATTTGTAAATTATTTGTTTTACTTATTCATTTGCGATACTATAAAGAAACACAATTTTATATATATACAGTACCTTAATAAACCCATAAATGAAGGTTATAGCAAGTAAGAGAATTAACTAAATATTAAATTATTACAATTAAAAACAATAAATTTAAGTTGAAAATTGATTCAAGAGGATGAAACAGAGGAACAGAATTTTTATTGTATTCCATCAAATAAATGATTTTAAGTTTAACTCTATGTGGAATAAAGATGCTTTCGGCAATCGCCGCTAGAGGGTTTCCATAACATTCTGCAATATATCACTTTTCCAATATCTGACTTTTGCTCTTCAGTACTTTTGGAGTACATTGCTTTCCTGATATTGAACGGGTCTACTATACATTAAACTACAGATATTTAAGTAGTCTTAGCGATAAATCTATCGAAGACCGAAGCTAATTGTCCTTCCTAATATTTCTCCATCAACGTCCGAAAGTAAGGTTATGATATGGCATGTAGTACCTAAGTACCTTCGTTTAATAATTATGGTAAGAATGATATTTTTATACTTCTGTATCCTACGCAACTGATAAAAGGACTTTGAATCGTACCAATTAAATTTTCTTTTTATATTGATTTTCTTAAATGTATAAACTTAGAGATATTAAAGAAAGAAACATACTTGACAACTTTCGAAAATCGAAACGGAACGAATCGAAAGACCAAATGGTTTGCTTGAAACAATAAATTTATTTTACAAACTTACTTAAAAAAAAAAAAATGACGTAAATGCAGTAGTAAAAATTTAATAAAAAGTATAGAAGCAGATGGAGAAGTCTAAGCAATTCTAGATTTAGACTCTTTCTTTTTTTTCTTTTTTTAGATTTATATTTTCTTCAACTTACCACCATAGACATTTTGATCGATTTAAATATTCCGTACAGTTAAAAAAAAGTAAAGCTTACTTAAAAGATATCACTGTGAAAACTCTGATAAAAACTTCGTTTTCGGTCTACACACCGCACTTATGTTTCACTGGATGCAGAACGTCACCGCTATTTTAGGTTGTGTTTCGTCGAAACTCACAGTTTTCACTCGAATACTTCACGAAATCGATTTACTGAGAAATCAACGAGCAATGCTAGTAGCGTTGCCCGAAAGACACTCCGAAAACAACATCGAATACTTATTGAAAACGTTTGAATTCTTGATAGTATCGATCAAATAGTGACATCGACGACGATACTACTCAGGAGAATGACTTTAATGACGACGACGACGACCAGAATGAAGACAACGATTACGACAGATTGGTCTGTGCATGTGAGGAGATAACGACCAGTACCGGATAGGCATTGGAGTGCTCCTACCCATACCACGAACTGGTTGAATTTCGCCGCGAGCGAAAATCATGTTGTTTCTGGTCTTAAGTCGACTGTCGATTATTGTTTCCGGACTTTGATACAGGAGAAAGTTTTATATTATGGGACTACTAATATTAACCCATAACTAACACTGGCATTGGTTCACGAGCACATTCTAACGCTGTGATAAGATAATGATTGGCCAAAAGAATCGTTAATTACTCAGCTCTGTTAGCCTAAAGAATCTTTATAAAATCTGTATTTATTATTAGTCGATTTTTATCTGTGTGGAACATGTAAAGATACAAGAATGAATGTAATGTGTAAAAATATGTACACAAAGTGTTCAAAGTACAGCACTTATTACAACATTTACGCTCAGAAAGCGAAATCAACGTCTACCTAGCTTTTTAAGCATCTCAAAAAAAAAAAAAAAAAAAAAAAAAGAGAAGAAAAACGGAAAAGAAAAAAAAAAAGGAATGAGCCTGTATAGAAATCCGAAGTGCGATTGCGAATTTGTAAACTTGTGCTATACTAGAAGATAAAATCGGATATAAAGTTTGTAATGCGTAATTGATTACGAAATTTGCAACATTTGCATGTTTATGCACGAAATTTCTATGATTATACATAAAATTTATAAAACTATTTGTTTACGGTGGAAGTTTTGCAAATTTATAACTATTTGAAACTAACATTCAACTGTATGATATTTCATATCGCACGAAGAAGCAAGCGTTTGTACACTACTGTATACTACTGTGCGAATGGCGTCGGTTACGTCACGCACTAGCGTTATGTCGGTAATTATCATCACAAATCACAAGTGAGCAGTGGCTGGGGAAATAACCACAGAGTGAGAGAAAATTGGCGGTAGACTTTCAGAACAGTATGTGTAGTTATGATTAATAGGATGATTAACCAACATATCAAGTTATTGTGCATGTTTAAGTTTCCAACACGCGGTCAGGTGTCTTAGGTTCAAGGTTTCCCGATGACTTCTAAAGTGATATTGTATCGAAGTCTGTGATCCAAAGATGAAAATTATAATTTTCGGAGAAGGCATACATTTTCTGGTATAATTACACGTGTTTGTCGCTCTTTAAAAAAGATGACTAAGTACGCAGCATATAAGATTATGTAACTTACTGTATTAAGATCTTTTTACTTTCAAAAAATTCTTGTGACAATTATTTAGGAATTAAATTCTTCTAAAAAGTGCAACTACCTTCGTATATAGGATAAAATAACGTTTAATTAAAAAATAGTTACGATAATGCAGTTTTGCGTAATTTTTGTGGAATTCAATTGTATTTAAATTTCTTTGAGTTTTTCCTGAATTTATAAAAGATATTATTTAAGAAAATACGTTGCACTAACCTTTGCGTAAAGTAACACATGCACATCTATTAATAATAATTAATAACAATTATTATTATTTTTTAGTTTAAACAAATTTGTTGTATAATCAGTGTTGTAATTATGTACGCTTATTATGTATCTAAGATGGGTACTATCTAATTATACAGTATGTCATTTTCGGCTAAAGATAATATTAAACGTACTATGTATCGTGTGTTCTAAGAATAATATTAAGATATCTTAAATTGCATTGATTTAGATGTATGAAATTCTATTATTAGGGGGGGGGGGAAGTACAATGAAATATTACTATTTAAGTAACACTTGAAATATAGTGTATAAAGCAATGTGACATTGTTCTTAAATATATAAATATCTGAGACATATGTAATATTTTAATACATCAGAGTAGGTAAAGTAATTTGCTGTACCATCCGTACGTTTCATTGTTTTCGAATATAATACACGCTATAAATTATTACAATAACAGATGCTAATTTAGAAGCAATTTAAATAAATGTTATTGATATCCTTAAAAGAAAAGTATGAATTTTATATTAGCTAAAAATACATATATATTTTTTATTTTTGTATGCGTATTTTTATACATGCTTACATTGCATAGCATAAAAATAAAATATGTATTACATTTTCTCTCAATCAGAAATAGCTCACTCTTTTATTTTATATCACAATATTAACAACATTTTTTATAAGAAAACGAGGCTAAAATATATGACAGTGGCAAACAAATGAATAAGTTAAGTGTAATATGCATAAGTTAAGTATATTTAATTAACAAAATGTAAAATAATAACACTAAAAATTGTAATCGATAAATAAGTTTTTACAGTAAATCTAAACGAATCATTTTGATTTAACAAAATGATTTAACCGATAAATGGTAATAAAGATACCACTTGTATCAACTGATCGATTACTTCGATCTATCGATAAAGAAAAAATACTGTTGACAAAACAGAATAATAGAGATACAATGCTTATAAATTATATTGTCAAATATAAATTTATATCAATATAATAATTAAAAAAATATATATAACTGTAGGTAGAGTAATTATAATCTTCTATAGGCACTTTTCAGAACTTTTTACTTTCTATAATTTGTTTGAAAGTATAATTGGTAAAAGAGAAAAGCATAGAATCTAGATACTACGAGTTTGACGCCAAATATGCGTGGGTACAATTTGCGAAGGTTACAAGAACATTGCACTCGAAAGAACGGACGTTGTAAAGCACAGAATGTAGTTATTTTTGCAAAGGCTGTTGTGACTGGTTTCGATCTTGTTAACCTTGGCTGAAATCTTTTTAAAACACTTTTCCCAAACAATCTGAAGAATTGCAAATAATCACAATTTCTTGTATTTTTAGTTAGCACTCGTGCATTTTTTCCTATCATTAATTTTTAAACTCTGAATCGTAATACGTAACTAAAACTGCTAAATGTTTGTACATTAAAATTAAGATGACACGAATGTACCATGACTATTTTGCAATGTTACTTATTTCGTTTTTCTGATTCATAAGAGTGTACTATTGCTTGCTATATATCTAATATATGTTTTCATGTTAAAATAATAAATATTAATCGGAGATTTAACGATGAAAATAACAAATGAGGCGATACTCTTTAACCTCATATGCTATACATGAGATTTATACCTCGTATTTATACGCGATAGAGATTTCATCGTAGTAATCCGACATTCGATATATGAAAAACTTACCATAAATGTTGGTACAATAAATCAACAGAACTTTTTCTTAACAAATTCTAAAAGACTTAGTTTTATCACACAGAAGAGTAGGATATTGAAAATGTTTAAATAATGTTCATTACCAAATGAAGTTGGATTAATAGTACATACCTGAAACAAAAACAAAACAATACAAATTTTTTTTACTAAGTAGGTACTCTAAATATAAGAATAAATAATTCTATGTGCTAATGTTATATGTACATTGTTAATATGTTATTTATTAGTTTAATTTATTATTTTAGTTTCCCACTACAAAAAAAGTATATATATAATGTATATTGTATAAAATAGTTTTATCTATTATAAATTAATTATATATTTTATTCGTTAAAATTTATGAAATAATATTAAAATTTCATATTATTATTCTAATCATTGTCGCAATTATTTATACTTCGTATATGATGAATTATTCACTGATTTTTATTTACTATACATATAGATATTAAATAATATAACAATTACGAGTGTAATCTTCGAGATAAGCATTTCAAACAAATTATTGTGTAAAATTGAAATAATTATTTCAAACAAATTATTGTGTAAAATATGATTTTATTTTTTTCATATAGAAAGCATTATAACACAACATTTTTCACAAGAGAACATTTAATGTAACGATTAAGCAAAGTCTGAAACCTACATCATCATGTACAAAGACAGAGATCATTCGCGGCTGCTTTTTCTTCCTTCGCGCCATCTTACGTGCCAATTAACCGGAAGTAACTCCAATTTAGTAAATTTACGTAGAAAGACACACATACACAACAGCTAACCTAAATCTTATCTCGGGGACAACACGAGTCGCACTAGAAGATATCCAACTGGGATTCCAACTGGTGAATACGTGCGAGAAAAGGTGTATACCTTTGTTCTTCAACCATATCGGGTCAGCGGGGTTATCATTTGCATATCTTTACTATGCTGATTTATGAAAATTTATGGATTACTATTTCTGTGACGCGAACGAAAAATCTTTACGCCTGATAAAGTATTTTAAAATCTTCTTTACAAGTCAATAAACACTCTTTCTATAGAGGAAATATAGTGAATAAAATCTGTAACCGAACTTTATATAATGATAAATGGGCAAGGTCAATTACGTATAATATATATATTTTAATAAATACTTCTTATATTGCATTTACGATTCCAATGCGTATCACAGCAATCTAGTGGAAACGAAATGACGTTCTACAGATAATCTACATATCATGAATCAGCTTAGTTTTCCTTCTACGAGTAAAATATAAATGATACGAGTATTGCAATTAAATGTATAAAGTATTTTTCAGCAACTATTAGTAATTTTATGGTAAATGTTTATCAATATATTAGGGAAATAAAATCAAGAATTATAAGCGTACAATTCTGTTCTTCGCAAGTGCAAATAAGAATTTCATATATTCCATTCATTATATCTTTCCTTTTGATAACTAAATACATACATAAAACATAGTCTCTTTGAACTTGTTACATTTTTTAAAAGTATGTTTTATTATATATATATATACAGGGTGGTTGGTAACTGGTGGTACAAGCGGAAAGGGGGTGATTCTACGCGAAAAAAGAAGTCGAAAATATAGAATAAAAAATTTTTTTTTTAATTTTTCCATCGAGACAACGATCTACAATAAGATCCGTTATAACGTACCGCACGCGTACCGAGCGAAAGTTCAAAGTCGATTTTCTCGAAAACAAAGCCTCAAACGAAAAATTTTTATTCTATATTTTCGACTTCTTTTTTCACGTAGAATCACCCCCTTGTATCGCCAGTTACCAACCATCCTGTATATACATATATACTACTCAAGAAGAGGTAAAAATCAAAAAGCTTTCTATTAACGTGTATGTCGTAAGTGCTACCCAAATCGGCAGCATGTTTTTAATAAGAATTTAATTCATAAGTATAAGAATTAAATTCCGTGGGATTTGTAACAAATCGGATTTCTGACCAGTGATGCGTGAAATCAAAGGGAATAAACGAAAGAGACATTTATTTGACCACGTGATAATCTTGATGAGATATAGGAAGATGATGATTAGGATCTCAATTAATACATATTTTCAGTTCGTATTATGTATTGAAACTATTACTTTTCGACAGCCATTTTAAAGCCAATCGCATCTCTTTAATGTTAAAAAATACCTTAAGTTTGAGTAGACTATGAAAGAGTCGTTATTTGTATTTTTCCTTTAAACTGAACTAGTTTCAAGACAACATTAAGAGAGATTACATTAAAAAGGGACAATTTTCCACTTGCGAACATATGTATAAGATAATTCTCTCCGACTTATCAACTATCATATTAAGGCATATCAGACAATCTCTACTTCAAATATAACGCAATATTGCGAAAGCGATTGTCGTAAACAGATATTAAAATGCCAAAAAACGTACGTAGCTGAATTTAAGTTTGTCTTGTCGAAGGCAAAAATAAACATCATTCAGGACAACTGTTAAAGAGAAAGATATAAATATAAATTTGGACAAGGCGTCAGTAAACATTTCTTCTGCTTGAACAACTATACAACTAAACGGTTAATACTTCTAGAAATTAAAATACATAATAAAAATCGAAAATTTTGAGAGAGAAACAGAAATTAGATGCGAGACAACTACGAAGGAGATTTACGAGAATGCTTAATATCCTAATCCTATCGAACTTCGAGGACAAATATGAGAATGTATGCGCTGTTAAGGAAATATTATTACAGAAAGAAGTGAAGGAAAAGATTCATCGTTGAAACAAGGACACACGCATTGCTGCTTAAACAATTAGGTATTATATAGCTAGCTACGTTTCACTGCCATTAAATAGTAAAGAAGATAAGCTGCTAGACATTCATTGCGAGGTCTATCATACAAAATTGAAGGCAGACTACGCTATGTTTCCGAATATAAATACGTACAAAAATAAGCTAAACGAAAGTATTTGGAAACTTCTTATTATTTGAATACTTAATAACAATTCAATATATCATAATGTATTGAATACGTAAGCATTCATTATGGATAAAAGGTGAAAAATATTTCAAACAAAGATTCCTGATGTTATGCATGATAGAGTCTTAACTGTATTTAGTTAAATATATTTCCTTAATGTTGCTTAAATTTTAGTCCAGAACATGATTGCGAGCGGGAAAAAATGTATAGTTGTATTTTTATGCAAAAGAGGAAGCCGTTATCGTTACTTTTATAAGACATATTACAAACAACGATACGGGTATGAGTTCTGCATCTAGAAGATAATGAAACGATGTAGCGGAAAATTATGAACTTCTTATACAAATGTCAGAATGTAATTGGCAATTTTTTGAGGAAAGAAAAAAAGAAAATCATTAGCGGAAAAAGCGATTCGGCAGAGCGTCAAAGTTTTCTCCAATAGTTAAACGAGCAGCGTTAAGAGAAATTTTGCAAATAAGAGTTTGATTGTAATGAGTGCAACGATTTCAACTAGAATGTGATTCAAGTTTGACAAGAAAGCGACACAGAGAAAACGAACAAATATCTTAAATACTTGAGCAAATCATCCCTTAGAAGATGTTGTATGAAACACTGTTTGATTTTTGCAAAGACGTAATTAAAATTTTCGTTAAATATAAGACAGAAAATAAATTGGACACAGTGTCTGTATATATTAAATCGAAGAACGTCATCGACAATAAAACCATCATTAATTATAATATATATCTTGTTGCGTTCTTTGAACTATTTTTGATCTCCACAACTGTGTTCTTATGTTTTTAAAGTTCCATTCGGTCTGCAGGTCAATGAGATAAATAAAAGTCAAACAAACTGACGTAAATGACAATTTTATTTAATCTAACTGAATATATATTTGAATCCACGACACGCCTTAGTCGAGAAAATTTGGCCAATTAATTGTACTTCTTTCTATTATGAAACAATAAACCTATTTAATAGTAGTTTAACAGCAGTTTTATTCTTACGTTCATTTTCACTCGCTGTTTATTTTATCAACTGAACACAAATGGGTTAATTCTGGGAATGAAAACTTGCTACGAATTCGATGACATCAACTCCGCCCCCGATGTTTTCACACTAACAGGGTTTCACCATGATTGTCACGAATATTGAATATTTGTTTTATATATGCATATGTATATATAGCATTAACACCATAATTAATTATACCCAAAAATGAAGGTTATAATTATAATCTTATTTCCAAGAAGAATGTGCGGGGAAAAATGTAATTTAAATATTTTTGCAATAAGTCCTTATAAAATATTTTGCGAGATATTACTCTAGAGGAAACAAGCTTTTTATAGATCGAATACAATCAATTAAAAGATTTTAATAATTTAACTACACGCCGATATTGCTAACCTGTGTACTTCCTTATGCGTAACACGATAACAATAAATGAAAGATAAACATAAAATAATAACAAATGTATGTGACCTAAACGATAAGGCAACACTGTCTATTTATAAACAGGAAACACCTGTAGTTTCTAAATGATTTGAATTTATTGAAATCTAGATTTTAATGGTCAGACCATTAAATTAGAAATTAATCTTGTAAGCAAGAACTATAACGTTTGATTACTACTATTAGTATACAAAGATTTTTTACAGTTTTAAGTAAATTAAAAGATTATTTACATATATTTATACCTTTTATGTAGGCTGTTGTATTAAAAGGAATATACATAATTAATTTTACCATTCAGAATCTATTCAACCTTAAAATTTATTGAAAAATCTCATTTTTTATTAAAAGACAGAAACTGCAAAGCACTTAAACCTTTAACTATTAGCTAACATAAGTAGCTACATCGTGAATAATAGAATTCATTTTCACTGATGTAAGCGGCAATAAATGTCAACGTGGCGAAGTTACCATGTATATATACCATTCTCGTTTTTAATATAAATATGTGGCAGTTGACAATGAACAGATACTTGAATGTTAACAAACAATATGTAATGACCAGTCGATCGTGCTAAGGTTATACAGATAAGTGATGCAAAGTTAAAATGCGCTTGCGAAACTCATATTTATTAGAGATATTTTACAAATATAGTTGCAACTTATCTGATTTCTCTTTTGCTCCACATATAGTAAAGTAAAGGCGCGCATGTACAACTTGGGATACAGCGCAATAGAGAAAACGCAAGTGGATGCGGCAGAATGCCAATTATAAATACATGACAGAAGAAGAAAGAAATTATGAGTAATGGCAGCATAGAAGATAAAGAGTGCTTTATAAAATCCTTTGTTCAACGAACATTGGACTAATAACAATTGATCCCTTTTATTATCAAATAATATTCATATTTTACTTGAATTTATTAATAATATTCTTATATATATTTATATAATAATTTATTTAATTATAATTTCTTAAATTAAGTAGTTGTTTATTTTAAATCAAATGTTGATTATTGTTATACAATTACAGTATAGTATCTTTTGTATGTTGTATATTACTTTTGTTTTCCGCTTTTATGAGTAATAATAATTGCGTAGAAGAAGAAATACAATATGCTCATTCTCTTTATAAAATATCATCAACCAATTGCCAGAGAAATTTAGGTAATTGGCACAATGCAATGTTTGTATAAACGAATATTGTTTCTTACTGCGTAAAAAGGCAATACATGTGTGTCCTTTGATAATAGATGATAATTAAATCCGTTAAATAATTCGCTTTGATTCTATCAGATTGTACCAGACGGCTGGTCAATTTATCGGTACAATATGTGTAACGCTATTCTTCAATAAAATAAATATATGTTTTATTAATGTGAATATTATATTTTTAGAAAATATTATGATATTATTTAATATTAGTATATAAATAGAAATATGTCCACAGCAAACAAGTAAAAGAAAAGTTATATTCCAAGAATTAAGTTTTAATAGAATTTTTATTTTGTTATCAATAAATTCTTAATTTTTTCTTTTATTAATAATAAACACTCAATAAATCATAGAATATATTCATACGCTGTTATTTCAAGCAAGAATATCTACTAGATTCCGAAAAAGAAAAAAGCACGTTTCGAAAAACTTTTTCGTCAATTTTCAACGAATCGAGGTCGCATCTGGCATTTTCGCCTCTTTTTTTCACGAAACCGACCAGAAACGCGTTTATATTCGTGTATTTCCACACAATTATTTTTGCAATCGAGGCCGTTGTACGAGAATTCGCAGGAAATTTTGATGATGCAGTGCCACGCGATAAAAAGAGGTCTGCGATCACCGACAAGTCGCATGTGCTTATAACCACAATATTTATAATTCATGATTAAAAACCAAATTTACTGATCAAAGAAAGATAAATTACCGCGATCAAAATATTTAATTACTATACTAATGAAAGTTTCCAGGAGAACGAAAAGAGTCTTTGTAACAGAGAAGCGAAGGGCATCGGTATCTAAATCTGTGACATTCTACAAATCTTCAAGTACATTGAGTTAGTGGCCAACTGATAAAATAAATGAGAAGAGTTTCTTATATATGTATATTGGAAAATATTATTTTGATTTTTACACTGATCAACGTACTCTTTGTATCTGTTATTTATAATTTTAAACGAATTTTAAAAACTGATATCTAAAATTAAAATCTCCACAATTGAGTACTTCCTTTTTCTTACGATAGGATTCCTCTTCGCGTGGAATATATAATTGAAAATTATACATAGTATATGTAAAAGTAACAAAATACGTCTTGGAATTTAATAGCCCTCTTTGTGTATAAAATTTTTACTTGTGTAGAAAATATTTACCGTTTTCCATGTTATGTAACAGTTACAATTGGAATGGAATGAAATAAATTGATAGTTAATTAAATCGTATGATCCAATGACAAAGGTTGTCTGTAGAAGGAAGTATACACAAACAGTATGCAGAACATGAGCGATTTACAATACATATATATGTATATTTATCTAATCAGAGAATACCTAATCGATTTACGGACATATACATAATGTATAGTTCAGAACATTTACATTTAGACAAAATAATAATTAGCTATCTTGCAAGCTGAGTTTTCTTAATTTTCCAATTCATAATTTTAAAATGTTTATCGCGGTATTATTTTTAAATTCATATAAAATTTATTAATTTTAAAAGCATTATTTTTATTGAGATATATGTATTTAATTTTCTTCAAATGCGATTTTCAAAGTATACTTTATAAAAAAAATATTCCTTGAAGATATTCTAAAAGCATGCGATACACGTCTAAATACTGGATTAAAAAATAGAAACGCAATTAATTAACCTAGTTAACTGATATGGGTGACCTGGATATTCAAGGGTATCGCTAAGAAAATGGTATCAGTAAATACTACTTATGTGAAACTGATAGAAAAATTGCTAAAATATAGCTAAAATAACATAAAATAACCTGGTTAACTTGTTTATTTTATTTAATTAGTTTTATTAATTAATATTATATGTTTCCTTTTATAAATATCAATAAACTAAATACGGTATATAGTGAAACGACTTTAAATGCCTCAACTTGCTAATATTGCATTTAAATATAAATAAAACGTTTCGTCTTTGTTTTACTGACTTCAAATTTAAATTATTACTTTTGAACATGCTTTATATATAATTAGATGGAACAAAGTTATTTAAATTACTTGAAATATTTTGTACCTACATATCGGATAATATATGGAAATACTCTCGTAATTTGAATAGTACTTCAATGCAAAATGAGAACCTCAATAGTACTCGGTCGGTGATACTAACACATAGGCAATATTCTTTATGTACACAAAATTTCAAATACAAGATAACAATAGTGATTGATTTATTCTAAACAAGTTTAAAAATAAAAAAATTCAACTTTTATATTTTCTTGTAAATATAACATTTTCAATAGTATCAATATAGAAAGAAAATAAATATAGAATATAAAGAAAACGTTATAAGGTTAAAAATAAATGAATATTATCGGAAATATGAATATACTGAAGCCTTCGGTCGACATAACTAAAAATATTGCAAAATTTTTGACCGCTGTAGGTCATTGCAAGGACTCAAGGACACGTGATAATGTATTTTTGACAATACGATCGCTGACACGGCATACTGTTATTAAGTTGCATCTTTTAACTAAATTTTGTTTTTTATTGCGATAATATAAAATATTATCAAGGAGAGATAATTTATAAACAAATGATGAATAATTAATTAAATATTTTCATTACATAAAATAATGTTTAAGTATTTTAAAAATGTTTTATTATTTTTATTTTACTTTTATTTTAAATGCATGGTAATATTAACAAGTTATTATTAAGTTATTATTAACTTGTTAATATTATCGCGCATTTAAAATAAATGTAAAATAAAAATAATAAAATTAAAGTAAACAACTACACATACTGAACTATAAAATATTTTCTCAGTTACATAAAAAAATGTTTAATTAAAAGAATTGTTAGAAGATTATACACTTTATAATTATAAGATAGGGAGAGAAAACTCTGGTATATATATTTTGTACTATAAATTTATAATTTAAAAGTAATGAATACTGTCATATAAAAACAAATAAATCTTGGATTAAATGCTTTGCTTCAGCATTATAATTACTTTGTTGCATTAAAAAAATAAGTATAATTTATGTATATCAAACATATGTAAAATTATCCAATAATTTTAGTACTCGCATTAGTATCTTCTACATCTGAATTAGTTATAATAGTAATGATAAAAGTAAAGTAACGGTCAAATTAAAGTTAAACCCAAAATTTACATTAACAAGTATAAGAAAAAAAAATACCTCTTGAGTAAGTTCTGCCGTATTAGCCGGTTCGTCAGGACTTTGCGAAGAATTTGATGGGTCAGGTGATGTTATATTCCTAGTTAGGTCTGTAGAAAATGATATACTAGGTCCTGCTATATCAACATCTCTTCCAGATTCCTCAGTATTTAACAGATATGCATGGATGTCATTTAAACCAGAATTTATTCTATTGTATCTTCCTAATGAATTTAAGTCTTCAAATAAATCTCTCTCATAATTTAAAAGCATAGAATCTAGGTTTTTTGGGTGAACAAAGATAGGGCGATGAACTATTGTATGAACATCAGTGTGCCACCTAGACCCATTGTTTAGATCTAACGAACCTACACCTATGGTTTGAATATCCAAACCAAGGTAGGATTCTGGATCTAGTCTTAATAAGGAAAGTAGCAATGCTAATTGAAATAGTTCCTCGTGGTATAATTTCTTTATACACAACATTTTGTGTTTTTGATATTTAAATTACTTCCAATTGACAATTTTATTTATAATCCGAATTAGTTCAGCTTATTGTCACAATGGCTTGGCACGTTTTGAGGCAAGTTATCACAAAGAAACCGTTGTTGAACCGTTGTTTTGTTGATGTCTTAGATCAGTCTGAATATTTAATAATGTTTCCATGACTGTTCACAGATATAATACGCTGACTATGAATAAAATTTTATCCACTACTTTGTAATAGGGAATCCAATATCGTGTCCTTAATTATTATCAATGTTATCAAACACCACTCTTTAAACTTTTGTTTTTTTTTTCAGTGTAACCAATACAGAATTTAAATTAGATTAGGAAAGATGATTTTCAAAGTTCTTGCTGAAGGAACTTATTCGACAGACTGTCAGAATGAAAATAAAGATTTGGAGCTCTCTTTAAACAAGTATAGGTCAGTTACACGAACACAAAAATAACCTCAAAACACACACTAACCACGTCAAACTTCGGTACACGTCGCGCACGTCCTACGCATGCCTCGAATTTCGTTTGACAATTCAAGGCGATACTTCTTTGAATTAATACTAACACTTCATTTTCACTGACACACCGTTGCAGTTCCAGTAAAAAGTAAGAACTTCGATTTAATTGTAGAAACTGACAGATACACGAACTACCGGGCCTAAAGCTGCCTTAAATTCGTTTCCATTAAATATTCGAGGCCCGCGACAAGCGCCAAGTACCTCCTTACTTAAATCATTTTGGTTTAATGATGTTATAATTCTAACAGTAATAACGTTATACTAATGCAATACAGTGCATTTCACAGAGAAACGAACTAGCACACCTTCCTGGGAGAGATCGTTCGCGATATGTGACTCAGCATTCACTTCGGCAACGTCGTTTCTCAGGGCCGCACCAAGTCTATGCTTCTCCCTATATGTTTCCATAAACGACCAATCCGTTTGTCATTAAACTGTCCTCATTGGATTTAAATTTCTGACGTACACCATTTCTTATTCCAATTTACGGAATATTAATTTCTTTGTTTCAAATGCTAATGGCTATTGGAATACCGTGATACTGTATGATGATGCAATGAAGCTTACAAATTAATATACAAATACACGTGGTATTAACTCATTCGAGGTTATTTACGGCGTAATTTATAAAGTAGATAAACATAAATGTTTCACAAGTTCATTTATACGCGTACATATTTGTATAGTTTAATTAAATACCGAAATTAAGTAGAAGATGAATGTAACGGTTAGCAGAGATATTTTGATTTTCGAAACGAATTATCGATGCTTTATTAAAGTGCAACATATTATACTTACTTATATAACGATGTTATTATTTCATTGCATTTTCACCAGTTTTTTTATTGCATGGAAGTTTGCACTCATTACGTAACAGTTTCGTTAACATCCATTTGCATATGCACAGATATAATACATTTTTTACTATTGCTTTATTGATATATGATTATTCTGATTTCAGAGTATACACAATAAAACTTTTCGAGATTATATTTACACATATGTATAATTACGAATGCTGTCGTTCTTTTCTGTAGTAATAATTATATTTATAGTTATTCTTTTGTCATTTGAATTTATTCCGTTACTTATTATAAAATCACATTGTTTAAATGGATAATGATATTGACTAATCCTACTTGAATAGCAATAATAATATAAATGTACATATTTTCTACCATTAATATGTTAATAAAAACTATATAATTTGCAAGTTAGATTTATAGTTGAAGTATGGCAAAATGACAACTAAGGTATCTTTCTTCGTAGTTTTCATATAAAACTAAAGTATTTGTCGATAAATCATGTCCGTCTAAACTCCTATATAAATAATTTTGTATTGTGGTAAATGCAAATACAATTTGTAAATGTAAAAGAAAGTTCTTTTAGAAACTTATAATTTGTTAATGCATTAGTATTTATTATTTTTAGGTGCGAGAGGAACAAAGAGAGGGTGAAAGAGGGAGGGAGTGAGAGAGAAAGAGAATGTGTGTTTACGCGTATGTTTGTGAAAGAAAGAGAGGGAATGGAATTGTATAAAATCAAATTAAAGGAACTTCGCTTACGGTCATGTTGGTACACACTGTGCGTAGTTGCCATATTTAAACTGTTAATACAAGTTCATGAGTGATCAAGCAAGTACGTGGACATGTATGGAAGCATTCACATGTGTGAATAAGTATATGTATATATGCAAAAATGTATGTATATACAGTCACAGATTACACATATATGTACATCACAAATTTTCATACATTTAGTATTTACCTTGCTGATAAATTCTGCTAACTTCAGAACTATTGCATTGTTGCCGGGTGACAATGGTGTCATACGCGGTAAATCATCTGTTTGAAGCATGTCTCTATTTACTTTTTAATTTTAAAACGTATATTGTTTTAAAAGAAGTCACTTGAACACTGGGAAACACAGGGTGGAGACTCTTTACTGGTAATTACCCGCATGGAAGTAAAATACATTACGTCACTTAATTTCGAAAAGCACTCTGCCACTGTAATAAATCCTTCTTCGAAGATATGTTGCGAACTTTCGTATTTTAAACCACGTTTCAGTTAAAACTCAATGACAAGTATTTCTGTAACAAAATTTTCCTTCTCGCAATGATGCAGTTATTAGGATCAACGCTAAAGCAACCGTCTGTCGTCTCAGTATGAGATAATTGGAATTTTTCTTGGACTACGTCACTATGAGTTACAACCGCGCTATTTAAACATGGCGCGGACAGCAAACACATCGTTCCATTACGTCGATGTTTCCGTATCCGATGTGCTGATACGCCGGCGCACTTGATTGGCACCAAGATGTAGATTTGAAATATGTGTTCAGTAGTTATGCATACCAAATAATGGCTCCACGTGTTTAATCACTAGAAACTTATTTAATGTCAAATTATTTACTAGTTATTAAGTTTTCATTACTTACCTTGCAACATAGTAATATATTAACAAGCATTACACTTAATGTAATACAGTACCAGAAGAATAAAGATTGTGGCAGAATATAATGGAATTTTTATTATTTAATATCATTTGATGTTATGTATGTACATTATTATACACATATTATAAAATTTTTAAAAACAAGTAACATATCTTTAATTATTAAGCTGTTATACCTCTTCTTATAAATAATGTTGTTAGTTATAGACAAATACAGTTTCTTCATAAATAAAATTATAGTTTTTTTAAGAGACTTACAAAGAATGATACGGATTTCGTAATTTATTTTGTAATACATTTAATTAATTATATATATCTGAAAAATAATAAGGACAATTTTAGACAAAATATCATAAGAGTCATAATTTATATTTAGTCGCAACTGTTTTTGCAAGAAATGTATCCGTAATACTGAGCTATAAGAATATTTATTTTATATCCTAAATTTTTAGTTAATACCTTCATAGCTTCATATAGATGGATAATGTGTACTTAGGTAAAAATGTTTATGAAAGAATGAAATGACGTGTACGTTATTTTAAACATATAATATATTCATTTGTATGCTTGTACATATCTCGCATTCTTTTATACAACAAAATATCTATGACAACAGTACAGTAGAGAACGGTATACAATATATAGTTGTATCAATAATTCATTCATAAATATGAGATGCAAGACAGCCTCGTTCTCTTAAGACATAACGTTATCGGGTCGTGATTGCATAAAATACATATAAGTATGTACTCATCTTGATTATTCTGATGTCCAGTCTTTCGGTAGAACTTTTGCATCGGTTTACTCCGCGTCTAGTGGATTCGATTTTTTTTTTATTATTTATTAAATCGTTCTTAAACTCGAAAAACAAATATATATTGTTATTATTCGATATAATCCTTAACACCACGGTAAAGAATGGTTTTTTTTCTAATACTGTTAGACCTTTGTAATTAGTGATAAAAAGAAGAAAGTAATCGATAAAATAATAATAATCGTGCGTGACTTTCATGACAGTTACACTTACGATTAGACGTAAATCTATATTTTTTGTAAAGGAACATGACGATCTGTGCGATTTTCGCTCTTAAACGAAAGCGAGAGAACTGCGTATTACTTCTTAAACAAGTACTTTCGGCTATAATACGAATGTTGTAAAGTAGGCCAATCGGTTCGTGCTCCCTTCGTACTGAAAATGGCGAACCGGCGAACCGGCGAACCGAACGCTTTCGCAAATATCGTGGAGCGACTTCGTCCGTTTAAATCTTTAACAAGAGAGAATATCCGTTAGTGAAAAAATATGCTATTTACATGTAAGGTATCTAGTTGTGCGTCGATTCATTAATTCGCCGTTGGAGTGTATCAAAATCTACTTAAAGGGATGAACGATCCATGCAGTCGTTTATTTTCATAAATCTTTTTTTTCATAAATCGTTTTTCTAAATGTAAACATGCGTGTACAGTTCCGGCCAGAAAATCCTAATTCGATAAAAGTCGACGATATTTTATACCAAGAAACGTTACTCGTCGGGATTCCAAGTAATTGTACTCTGATTGAAAATATGTAAAAAATGGCATGAACCTCGAAAAAAATGCTATTCCTTTCTTTTCTCTTGTTCGCGGGGGGATTCGAATTGCAAGCATCGTCGGCAGTTTTTTTTTTATTGATAGATTAAGGATAGAGAGATCAATCGTGTCCTATGTGCTCTAACTAATTATAGTGAAATAACTAATTATATTGTGAATGTCTCTTTGTTAGATAACGAGTGCTTTGATTGTTTAACGAGAGTGATGAGAACACGTAAAATTGAATATTCGTGAGATCTGGTCGACCATTGGATACGGGCAGTGGAAGATAAGAGACGCATAGAAAATAGCTCTCGTGGAGTAAAATCCAAACGTATACAGAGTGTCTCGAGTTCTTTTCTGATTGGGCTAAAAATTTGTTTTGCGTTGAACTTAGTTCTTTCTGTACTATACATATTATACATATAACACCACCGCACCGAAATATCCTCGGTACTTTCTGATTTTTTTTTCATCGCGTTCTGTACAGTTATCTAGATTTTGGTGTTTTAACCTTCAAATGCTAAATCGATTTTTCATTTATTAGAAATAGTGGTAAACGAAATCGTTCTTTCTGTTTTAAATATTTCCCTGTTATATATTGTTTTATATTTTATGTTTATTGTCGATAGAGAATTAGAAGAACGTAGGAAGTGATGTAAGTACACGACGAATGTATACCTAACGTTTAACAGTGGTTAATTTCAATTCAATCTCATTAGCATTTCAAGATTACGAATCATACCAAAATCACACGAATATTTCTTTTTCTTCTTCTTCTTTTTTTTTTTTTTTGTAAAGGCCAGCAGTTAACTTTGGCATTAACATATTTTGTATGCATCTAGATACCTTTTCTTTTAAATATATCCGATCACACAGAGCACACAATTCTCTTACGCTAATATGTACATACCATACAAAGCATCACAAGATTACATACATAAATTTATATACTTTTTCATAATAAAATATCCGATTCTCTATTATGCTACTTCACATGGAGAATGATCAGCTCCACGCGAGACATATCCCGCGCATCCAGTGTTCTGCGGTAATAATAAATACACGACACACACGGTACATCAATTTTTCGCGATTATTTCCGAGGGACGATACAATCCTCGTAATATGTTCTTTCTCTCGAGGCCAAATCTTCTCTGTCGGATCGCCGTTCCCACGAAACTAGAATTCTGTTTTGACGAAAGATTTGGCCGAATTAATCTGTCGAACACTTCTCCAATATTGATATGCTACTTATATTAACTGACTGTTCATAACAATCGTTTCGGGCATTTTCCGTAATTACTTGATTAGTACTAACCCAATTTAACGTCGTTCCTTGATTTTCTTTTTTATGTATTTACAGCGAATCACACTATCCTTTATAAGAGCAGCTGAGTTTCATCGAAAAATGGATTTCTAATGATCGTCATCGATTATATTACATATTATAATGTAATTCGTTAATTTTTTCTTTTTTTACTGACTGTACAATTGACATTTACCGCTACAAAAATTTTGTATCAATAAAATAATCATGTAAATATCTTGTAACTTTATACTTGTATATATACAATAAACGTTAAACGGAATAAAAATCTTACGTACTCTAGCACAGGCCAAAATATTATTCTGTATTACTGATCGTATTTATAGCTACTCTTTCTTTTAATATAGAGCTTAGGGCTGACTCGTGAAATATGTTAAGTAGCGTTTCTCGTCAAATCTTCAGCATTCCGTTGAATTACTGTACTGGATGGATCAGGAATGGGGCTTGGGCATCACGTGGAGATAACTAACTGTCACTCCTTGTAATAAAGTATAGTATTATTTGGGAGACTAAAGTGTCAACGTTAATAGGCGTACGTCGTTAGCCCTTTTCTTCTTCCCGGAAAAATTCGATGGGTTAGCGACTACCCTAGGAACAACGTTGTTCTCTCCTCGCTATAATCTCTCTCTCTCTCTCTCTCTCTCGCTCTCTCTCTATTTATATATAATAAATCCAATCTGCACGCACTGCGTGTATAATAAATAAATACTTTCGAAAGTGCGTATAAATCGGTGTATAATGTGTTACATATAAACAATTCGGCTTTGTTTCGATTCATCGAAAGATTTCTTCCAACGGACAAAAATCAGATAGTACGAACTTTGGTATGAGTTTAATACTTCTTGGCACTCCTACACGATTGAACTGATATTAGTGCAACTTTACAAGTTACAAAGTACAAACCATTGTGTAATATCATTAATAAACTCTCTTGTATCATATTAAGAAATTTGATAATAAAAGAAATGAAATGTTAAGAGTGAATTTTACAAATCATTTCCTATTTGACGAATAAATTGTAAAATTGTGGAATAATTTAGAATGTAGAGTCTAGAATGTAAATTGTCAAATGACTAATATTATTAGTTGGTAAATTATTGTGCAAGAGGCCTCGCAACTCGACAAAGTATCGGTCGATCCTTCGTCCGTTGAAGGATCATTGATTTTTAACCGATGAGAAGAATCTTTTGATGGGTACGACGGAAATGGGTCATTTTTGATCTGCGAATTATTATGTATATACCTAACTAAGTGGTAAATAAACGGTTACCTTTTGGATAGTAACAAACGTCTTACTTTTTTCTTAGACTATATCGTGTCACACGAAGATATCATGTATCGATGAGCACCATGAAAAACGTAAGTATTGTTACGAAATGTATGGATGATAATTTCGCGTCATTCGTGTCCCATTCCCGATAAACAAAGGGTTAACTTGTGTGACTGTCCAAATAATTTATGAGCCATCGATCAACGACATCTGCATTCTGTTTTACCCAATGTATATTGAACTTGATTGTTTCTAGGCTTTGTTCTAATGCTCCCCGACCACTTCCGACATCCACTTCCTTAAAGAATTCCGAAACCTAAGACGAAACGTCAAAAATACTTATTACAGGCTTATATGGAAAGGATTATTAATTAAATATGGAATTTTTGAAAGTTTCAGCAATTGAATCGCCCTGAATATCGTACAAAAATATACGTGATCTTGCTTACTTTTATAGAATATACTTTAGGTACAGAATTACAGAAAGAAGAAGCCAGGATAATTTTATCCTTTATTAGAGCTATCGAGTATTTAACGATAAAATTTAAAATGATTCACTTGCAAGTAATACAGTGATAAAATTAAAAATAATTCTTTTACAAGTGTTATTTGGAACATTATTAATAAAGTGTTTCATTATAAAATTGTGTTTAAGAAATGAAACAGTATATTTTTTACTTACCTCGTGGTAGTCGTATTCCGTGAAAAAGTCAGAAATTACAACAGATATAAGACTACCCATGGTCAGCGATCCATTTCCGAATAAAACATGTATCTGAGGCCAGTAAGCTTTGAGATGACGCCATGCAAGGAATTGACCCTCGGGATTGGTAGCGACAGAGGCTATAACAGTTTCAACGTCTTGTGATCTCACCATATCTCGATCTAACGATCGTAAAAGGTAACGTTGTAGCAACCAAGAATCTGTCGTCGCTCCTAACGCTTGCAACATTATTCGTTTCTCGCTTGGTACCTGAGTTTCTTGATAATTTTTCCAACAATGATTCCACTCTTTCTCACCACCAAATTTGATTCCTGTACAAAGAAAAATGTACGATGTAACGAATGATTGAATAAAATTTGATTCTTGTACAAAGAAGAATAAACGCAATGCAATGAATAAATATAATGAATTTATCTTATATAATGAATTTATATATAATCTGAATATCAGTGAATCTGCAAATAAATAAACGAATCTACGAATGAACGTGGTGAACATATTGAATGTATGATAAAAATAATATTGTATCACCTGCAACGTATACGACGTCTCGTATATTTGGGGCAATTCGTTTGCCTTTTAACATCCAGTCTTCGAAAAGGTTTTTTGCTGGTTTTACAACATCGTCCAATTTTACTGATACAGCTGATTGAAGCACTGCAATTCTTAATAACCTGTGGAAAAGAAACGTAGCCAATTTAAATTTAAGATACTCGATGTACAAAAATTGTACGATTATTCTAATCTTCCTAATCTTAGAAACTTTGTCAGTTATAAAAATGACTTGTTGGTGTTCTAAAGTTAACAAAATTTTATATTTACTTTTTCAAATGCGATCCCTCGTCTGCCCAACCGACGTATTTGATAACTGGAGTTAACAAAAGCTTCAAGAATGTGATATATCTTTTATATCCGGGACTTTCGCTTAATCTATCTTTCCAAGAATGTAAATATCCCAGTGCAGTAGTCCATGGCACATAATCTCTCTCATTCAAAAGATAAAGAGATAATTCAAGAGGTACGGTAGCGTTCAACTCGCCTGTTTCGGAAAGCGTAAACGCATCGTCAATAAGATTAGCACGGTCCGCTGGACTAAACTTGGTGTGATTATTCAATAATGTAGTGATGATTGATGACCACATCTCTTCCGGGTAAGATACACGGTAAAATCCACTTTGATTCACATTGCATTTTATGTATTCCACGTCGGCAGGTATTTCGAACGTTACTGAAAATATGTAGTAATTTTGCATGAGGTCGAAGATATGGTTCAATTTATTATCAGATAACAAGTTCACTCGTATCAAGAAATACATTTTCCATGCATGAATTTGGATTATATTATATTACCTTTTAATTTAAAAATGCACGAATGAAGCTCACGTTATTCGAAAAATGAGATCTACGAAACGAATGAAATTGCCAGCTAATAATTCATAAAGCCCAATAATTGCAAAGCTATTCGAAAACCATATAAAATTATATGCAATTGATTTTTCTTAATTTTTTGTACTTTAGGATTCATCTATGATCCACCTTGATTTCCCAACTTAATTTTTCAATTAGATAAAAAACACACTCAACGAAGGTCATTTTATTTTTATCAAAAATCATAGTTGTCAATGTGTTCCTCTTCTTTTCTATCTAACATCGGTGGAAAAGGTAGGATCGAAAATCAATAAATCTCCTATGTAGGAATTGTAATAAATTGAAAAAAAGATCAATTGGAAATAATTTTATATCGCCTTTGAACGGACTCCTTTAACGATTTCTCGCTTAATGCTGTTAAACATCTCTAAAAAAAAAAATGTTCGTTATAATTGTCCTATGTGTTACCATCGGTTAAATTCATCCATATGTTGTGAAGCTTGCGCGGTTCTTTGTCTGTGTAGTAGCTCAACGGGACATACCACTTGTAGTCAAAGGGCGATTTTGATTCTTGCAGTTCTGTATCATTTTCTTTTGGCGAAATTAGAAATCTCTTCTGAGTTGCTGTGATGGTATTCCCATTACGTGTGATCGTAATCAGAGGAAAACCCATTTGTTGGGTCCATGTATCCATAATAGCCTGCCGACACATTGTATTTCATGGAACACCAGAAATTATAAGTTTTTAAAATTAATCTTTCAAACTTATACCTACTTTTACGTCAAAAGTATTATTTGTATGTTTTGTAAAGACCGCCCAGAGGTCGTTCGTGTCCGCATTTCCATACGCGTGCGAATTCAGATAGTCGTTCAATCCACTTTTCAGAACATCCTCGCACAGAAACCCCTCAAGCATATTGAGTATGGAGGCGCCCTTACTATAACTGATATCATCGAATATAGCTTCGATTTCATTTGGATCTTTAACCGGCACGCTTATGGGATGGCTGCTTGCCAAAGCATCGAGATCAAGTGCTGGTTGAGTTTTGTCTAAAATAAACTGATCCATCATGCTCCACTCAGGTGAGATATGATTCACTCCTTTGTATTCGAAGAAACTGGCCGCTCCTTCGTTTAACCATAAATCGTTCCACCATTTCATAGTGACGAGATTACCAAACCATTGATGAGCTAATTCATGAGCGACAACTATAGCGACCCACTCGTGAGCATTGGTTGATGTCTCTTGTGGATCATAAAGTATTGATGTTTCTCGGTACGTGATTAGGCCCCAGTTTTCCATTGCACCAGCGGCAAAGTCAGGAATAGCTATTAAGTCTATCAGAAATTAATAAAATTTATATGTTAAAAACTGATATAGGATATATAAGGTGTTTCAAGTATTTTCAGTCATATTTTGTCAGTATATCCTATGAATAGAAATAAGAAAAGAATGTTATAATATTAAAATAGAAATGTTATTAGATGAAAGCTGTACTTTAAAATATAACGGAGTTTCTTAGCTTAATTGCAAAACATTGTTTTCTTATTCATAGTCATACAATGTACTAGAAATGTCTGTTCAGAAAAACCTGGTACACCATGAATAAGAAACTTTGTTTCACCAATGAAATTATTATCGAGTGTATTTACAATTACTTTTATATTTTGATTTGATCACGTACCTTGTTTAGGCAATGGATAATGTACTCCGAAAAAAGATTCAAAGTAATCCATTGTACGAGCAGCTGTAGTTACCGCATATTTTGCCTGTGGAAGCATCGTCTCTGCTGCATAAACACTCACGGAAATATTCCTTTTAGTCAATTCGGAGACTCGTTTGAAGTCACAAACCACGAAAGCTACCAGGTACGTCGACATTTCTACAGATTCTTGAAAATCATCGCGAAGCTGAAAATTTTTGCAATAAATGTTGTTATTTACGTACATATAGTACAATTATAATAACATAAATTATAGACTGTACTATATAGTATTCGTTTTTCTTCCAATATTTTGTGTACTATACATTTTAACTAAGAAGCTTTGTAAAATTATAGTACGTTTAGCAACGTACAACAATGTTTTGTAAATCAGATATGTAAAACAAGAAATAACAATAATGATATATGGTTTCAAATATTTCATGAGGAAGAAACAAAGGAAAATGTTTGGCCAATAATGATATATCATGATATAACATTAATTTAATAAAATAATTTAACAAGAACATAACTTCACTAGTTTCGTACTCACCAGTCCGGTGCCCATGTAAAATCCAGCATCCTCGGTGTTTATCACAGGCATATTGCATAGCGCGATATGAAATCTGTCCCTAAATATCGAAACCTTAAATTTGGCCTTAAATTGTGGCTCGTCAAAGCATGGGAATGCCGAGCGTGCATACGTAGGTTCGAAATGAGTCGTGGCGAGGTACCTATAGTCGAAAAAATAATTCAGTTACGATCTCGTTCAAAATGAAGATACGCCTTGAGCAATTTCCCAAACAGAAAATTATTACAGTTTCAGAGTGACCTCTTTTCTCCTTCTGGGGTGACATAGCTGCTAAGATAAAATCCTTCGAGTTCACTCGTCAGTTTCGAGATAAACCTCAAGTGTACTGTGTAATTCCCTCTCTTCCGAAATTTACTCTCTTCCAGTTCTAAATACAACTGTTGATGTTTCGGATATTCCAGTAACTTTGCAATTTTTAATCTGTGGCCTTTACGGTCCTGAATCATCTAAAAACCAATTTTTAGCAATTAGAAAGTAGATAGAACATGATACTGATGTATGTACAGTGGCTCATAATAACGTATGTTAATGAAATTTACATAAATATACATAATATATTAATAAAATATGTCTGTAAGTGTACGAATACTTCGAGCCACTGTACACGCATATTATTTTAAATACTCACTTTCTCATTTATTGTCAAATTTTTACTATGGAAGACGATATAGTTGGTCTCTTTATCGACATAGAATTCGATTGTGACCTGTCCTGCAAATGGAAATTAAAAATTATTTTTTTCTTCGTTCTTAAATATTTTAGTGCAGAGCATTACGGAAACATTACTTTTTTACTTCAGAAATTAATTTCTTAATTTTAAAGATACTGTAAGATTTCTGTCTTAAATGTCTTTCTACATATTTATAATAAATAGCGTTTTGGAAAAGCTTGATAAATTAAAACAAATTCTTTCGCAATAAAAATGTAATAATCGATATTCTCGAACGTTAGCTAACAACTAATTAACGATATACTACTTACCTTTTACATCTAAGGTGGTAAGATTTGGATGGATAGTGATATTGTACCTAGTAGGATGCACAAACGTAGGTAGCCTCACGTTATTCCAAGGAAACACCTGTAACAGTTCCATTCAATTAAATTATTTTTAGACCGTTAGTTGAGCGAGCTACTGCAATTGCATACATTTTTTATCTTCGATGCTAAAGATATACTATTTATGTAACTGCTAGTAAAATATGAATGATCAACAATAAAATTGA
Organism: Bombus huntii; assembly: GCF_024542735.1. Lineage (NCBI taxonomy): Eukaryota > Metazoa > Arthropoda > Insecta > Hymenoptera > Apidae > Bombus > Bombus huntii. The sequence goes on from NC_066246.1 coordinate 9,408,188, forward strand.
TCAAATAACCAGCAATTCTAGATTATGATACTTTAGACTCTAGGGTATGGAAATTTATAGTACTATAGACGTCTTGCAATTGATTTCCCGCCAAGACGTTTTATAGCTCGTTCACAGTAAGCTTCAAGCAAAGGCTCAGGCACAAGCATTGAAATGTGACATACAAAAGAACACACTTTGCATACACATATACGTACATGACATACCTATATATTTTGCATTTCTATACGTCCTAATTTTTTCTTTTTACGTACCGCGGCATAGAAAGGTTTCAGGTCAGATAGATTTTTCTCTTTATGTTCCAAGAGTAATATCTTAAACAACTGTGTTTTGTATTAAAAACTGCATCATTTTTGTAATGAAAACTAGTAATTGTTATTTTCTTATTTTATAATATACAGAATATAATATATGATTCTTCAAATTTTTGTGGAAGATTAAAATGAATACTACGACTTGTATCTATACAAAAACATGAAATTAAAATTCTTTAATGTACTTATTACGATATAATCCTTTAATATATTACGATATAATCCTTTATTCTAATATTTTATACATAATTAAATATCTTAATAATTTAATATATAATTAAATATATTTTTATAAAAATTTAATGTAATATATTTGAAATCATATGGCATGTATGAATAACATTGACGAATCTACATTATTCATTGTACCATTTGAGAACTTGAATACATACGGTCGTTATTACTTGTACATTATGTCTAGAATATGTGTTACGAAGTATATGTTTTGTTCCACTTCGATCGTATAACCAGCAGAGCAAACACAAATAACCATACCTCTCCATTAGTTGCAAGAGGCTCGCTACTTTTTTCATCGTCTTCGATTTCCAGATTGGGTGGCTTCTCTCCAGCACAAGGGCAGTCTATTAAAAAACGAAAAGGAGAAACCAATAACAAGCATCGAGTAATACAGAAACAAAATTGAAATGTTATTTACATTAAGGGAACGTTACATTACCATTTTGTGGTCCCGCGAAGGCAATGATGAGTGATATGGAGAAAAGGATCGCAAAAACAACGGTAGCTACGCAGAGAGCCCTTTTTTGAGAACACACAATTCCATTGTGCTCATAAATACTACGTTTGTGCAATCCTGTGTTACTGTCTCCTGGAACAAAGAGTCTCCTGAAGAATAATCAAGTGTCCATACGCTCCCTATTCTAAAGCACGAGAAACGCGTTGAATTTGTTTTGGCAACATTACGTATGTTGTCTATAACATCGAATGAAATATATATATCAAGAGGTACGAATATTATTGAACATTGAAAAAGTAGGTGAAACGTATAAGTTCCCAAACGTGAAATGTCCACTAACGTGAGAAACAAGTTTCCTGTCCTCGGTTACACACTTGACCTAGATTTTTGACTGCCGAGCGACAGTCCACAGTGACGTTAATGCAGTTACTCCAACAAAATACGTGAAATGCTGTGTATATATCTTATCATCGAATGACAGCTCTATAACATCCAATCAATTTAAATTCAATTTGGATGGATTGGTAAGAATGGCGCCATTACAAAATAATACGCTGAATACGCATAATTTTAAGAGACGTATGCTTAAAGCTTCCTTCAACGCAAGCGAAGTATAAAGTAAACAAAAGTTAATATCAACGTATATAGAATTCTGAGACAATTTTGCTCGAAAAGTTCACGTCATTTGAATAAAGTGGCTTGTTCTATACGATACATGTTGCAACATATTGTATGGTTCTGTGTCAGACAGATGTGTTTACGCACTTTGCAAGTGGTTCTATTTGTTGTCACAGGCAGGATGATAATTAGTTAATCGGTCGACAAGAAGATACATATACATAAACGCGTGAGGCTAGCCGGGTTGCGTGTTTTAATTTGAAAGATCAGAAGCTTGTCTCTTATTGATCGCACGCACGTGCTTCTCGTATAGTCTATTCGTAGCCCGGAGGGTCGTAAGTGGGCCATCTGGTCGAACGATTTCAAAGGAAAAGGAGAGAACCGCGTGTGAAGAAAAGAGAGGGAAAAAGAAGCAAAGGAAAAGAAGGACGAGGAAATGAAGGGAAACCGTGAAAAGGAAGGGAGGTCAAGGGGCAAACAGAGCTGTCAGAAGTGGTAGGAGCTGCCCCTGGTATGAGATTGCAACGGGAACGAAACTAGAGCCTGAGCTTCACTCGAGAAAATCCACAAAAATTCTCGAATGCCTGTTCTGACGTGTCTCACCTGTCAGAAAGGCAACGTCATCCACATCTTGTTCGCTCATCGTGAACCGATTTGGCGGCGGTCTCCGACGAACGATTTCTTTTACCTGACCGTCGTTCGTAGCATATAAGATTTTGATCAAGGGCTCTCTCTGTTCAGCCAGAATTCGGGCGGTCGTACTCGTAGCTTGCCTGCTTCGCCTAGTAGTTACTTTCGTTGATACACCGTCGGTTCGAGTGTCAAGGTCAAGGAATCACCGAGGAAGACTGGCAGATTTACCTACTGGTTCACTGGGGGCTTGCGGTTACTTTAGGCTCAACCTTCTTTCCTTGTTCTCGTTCCGTTTTTCTTTTCCTTTTTCTTTCTTAATCGTTTGTCGTGCGTCTAGTTCAAAGCTTAATCGGCAGAGTTAATTGCTCGAGTAGATCGACTCGAAATTCCTGAAGTAGCAAGCACGGGCACGAGCACGAGCACGAGTTGAAGAAGCACGGGCACGGGCACGGATACGAAGACGAGGAACTTCACAAACGCAATCATGAACACGACCGTGAGCAGAGGCACGTACACGAGCACGTACACGAGCACGATTACGAGCACGAGCACGAGTACAAACAGAAGCCCGAGTAGAAGCGCGACCAACGAGGTCCCGAGGACCCGCAACAACGTGACGCTTACGAAGTCACCGAACAGCTCGACAACGTCGGCGAGTCTATAACGCGCAACGTGCCTTGACATTTCATTGGTATTAAAACGTGAATATAGCGACTGCGGAGTTAGACAGAAATGGCGACTTTCCAAACCCCTTGGTGGCGGATCGCTTTACGGGGGTGAATTTGCAGCTCTCGCCACGCCGCACCTCGCTTTGCCTAGAGTTGCAGCGGGGGTGGTTGGTTGCTTTTACTGTGGCGCCATCCGTGACCCACCCTTCACAGTGATTCCTACCCTACTTGCCATTTTACTTCCACGCTTGGGTTGGTAAGAAGATTCTCTACCATTTTTGGTATTTCCCTCTGCTTTCCTTTAAGGTTTCAATACTCCGCGACTCGTATTTTAGCACTAAACATTTTCGCGAAATTATGTTATTTCATTCATTTCGTTGTTAAAATATCCCTGTTAAAATCATCATTTTGTTGTACGTATGTTACGTTAATGTTAGAAATATTAACTATGCAATTATAGACAAAAAGAAAAAATTTAATTCTTTGCGAAGTATTGTATTTCTTTTCTATAATCGTACACTTAACATTTGTACTCTTAACGATGAACGAATAACATTCTACTATTGCGCATATATTCTATTGACGCATTATTTAGCGACGAAACGACTTAAATGATATAATTTTATGAATATTCTTTGTTTGAAAATTAATTTATACGATATTAACGAAAATATTCATAGGTAATAAATTCTTGTGTAGAAAATGGATTTTCATTTTAGTTCGCTACTAACACGATTACTTTACAAAGCTATTGAACGGTATATGAAGTATTGGCATTTTAAACATTCGATACGAGAACTCTCGTTTTTGCATACGATAGAAAGACCGACAGTGCACACAACCGCCATGCATATTCAATATGTGTTTTGCATTGTCATCGTTCTAGACCTAATAAAATAAGTTTTATCTTAATCGCTATATTATAGTTTGCATCGAGCGTGCTATGTCGTTTAATAATATTAAGATTTAGAACGTAATAAGACACTACAATTTATTTTACTTTAAGTATTTTAGAATTCTAAAATTAATCATTTCTATAAATCTAAGATAATGAAATTAATTAATATGGAAAAAATTTCGTATAAGTATATGTATAATGCGATTAAAGTTTTACTTGAAGAAACGTATATTTCATATATACACCATTCGTATATTTGCACGTAGTAAGTATTTTTTGTCTTCTATCCATTCTAATTATCTGTATTATTCCGAGCACGTTTATATTCCCGATAGCATTGACATGAATTCCACAGAGACACTAAACATGATGTCTGTGTTACTTTATTTATGATTTTAGAAATATCTTCGGCAAAAGTCAAATTAGAAAGAATCCTTCATAAATTTGTTGTTAAATAATTATATGTGTATAATATTATAATTATATACAGAATTTCTGTTTAATCAATAATTAAGTAATTCTTTAGGCAAAACCAAATAAGAAGCGAAGACTGAAATATTTTTACGTTACAATGATTAATTAGTCGAGTCCCCTAATAATGCTAATGAAATCTCAAAATGTTTCGCACAGCATATACAATATATTCATAAAACGTGTCTACAGATATCTAGATTCCATACGATCGTTATAACAGAGTTCGTCTAGTAAGCTATTCGAGTTGGAACGATGGAAGCTGACATTATCAAGAAATGAACGCGAAATCAGCATAAGAATATACGAGAAAAAAATTGGAACACGTCAATGCAATGCAAGCACGGAATAAAATCCTGTCCTTGCATTAGCGATTATGGAGCTATCGAGGACCTCTTAGAAGTTTTCAGTTCATAGTATAAATGAGGGTACTCGAACCGTTCGGATTGTCGAAGTTCAATATCCTTGACGGACAAAGTCTCCGCTGAATGCTGGCAATGGCATTCAAACTAGAGAAAGGGGCAACATTTCCGTTTCTTGTCTGGCTTTTGACCTGCGAATGAAGTTTTAGGGATACGGGGAACGGTTCTTGTGTGAAACAGATCACTACAACATTTGTTGCCAATTCTGAGAAATCGGTGTGTATATAAAAATAAATTATTTGGAATCTATAGCTGAATATAAAAAACAAAGCTAACTGACCGATTCATCAACGCCAAGCCCACACCGTTGTGCGTGGAAACGTGAAATTTGGATAGTATACTTCTTTTTAGACGTTGCGATAAGGTCGAATTTTTGGAGATACAAACCCTGAAGGGGTAGAAAGGAGGTCAAATTTTTTTTTAAAGGACACTCATATTTCACGAATTGCTAATATTGCAGACGCGAAATTCAACATTTCGAGCTCCTCATTAAAAATAAATAAACGTATTTGAGCATATTTCAAAATTCAACCACGTTAGGGGTGAAAAGGGGAGTAAGTTGTTTTCTTAAAGGGTAACCGTAACCCTATATTCGCTAAAGCTGGAAATTTGAGGCTCGGCAAATGAACTGCTCGTTAAAAATGAACACGCTCGTGTCTCGTGGTCTTTCGAAATTCAACTCCTAAAGGGATGAAAAAGGGGCAAATCGATTTTTCAAAGGATGGGCGAATCTCTAAATCCACTAAAGTTGTGTTAAATGTGAAATTCAGAGAATAGATTCCTCAAGAAAGTCCACGTGTGGTAATTTGTTAAAATTCAATGTTAAAAGGTATCAAAATAATATTCGCTTAAAATCTTGTCGTTTAAAAAGGAATTTGTCATAAATCTAGTAGTTCATCGTTAAATTGTAGATTTTTACGTATTTGTGATAAAAAGGATATAAAAATGTACGGATTATATAAACGTATAAACATGTATAAGATATCTGTATGAAATATTTTTTCAAAATTCATAATAATATATATTTACAGGTAGCAAAAACTGTTATCATAATCGAATTTGTTCAACTTCAACGTTTTTAAACATTGCGTGCGTTTGAAAGATTTTGCCTCCTGATTTAAAATTAATCTTTGAATCAATAATTTGATTATTACGTAATAATAGTAACCGTGGTTAATTATACGTTAAACTGTATTATTCTTTATCGTGGTTTTTAGATATACATAAAAAACCACAGTTATATATATGTAGACATGGGTTAGATTAGGTTTGCGTTCAATATGTAACGAATTATAAGGTCAATTAAGCAAGGTGTGTTATGGGACGATAAAAGGAGTATTTTATATAATATACACATGCTCAATCTTATGTTCTTTTTTTAAAATAAAGGTTTAAAAGTACGGGCCTTTAACACCTGCCAACAAATAATTTTCTATATTTTAGATAATAATGTTTCTACCGAATTGTTTCTACAGAATTTCTATAAAAATTTAGATTGTGCAATGCATGATATGAGAACTATCAATGTTATTTCGATTTCGTATTTAATTTTGGTCAGTATCTGATAACATCAGCTACAATATCTTTGTGAATGCGTCAAATAATCATATTACATTTTACAGTAATGTTAATACTTTAAACCTAAATTATCTAATTATTTAGAATGTCATATAGGAAGGAATGTAATATTTATATTGCAATGTAATTGAATTAATATGTATCTTAAATAATCTTTAATAAATAATATATAAACAATAATAAAGACCTCTTTAACGTATTCTTAAATCTTTATGTTAATACTTCAATTAATTTGAAAGACACAATTCAAAGGAAATGATCAATCTTTTCTCATTTCTGATTACTTTCTAAAAATGTTTCCGGTAACAAGTCATTGCTCGTCGCAAAGACGTGCCGCTGATAAAGTGTTAATTGCAGAACACTATTGCATTTTTATCTTCATTGAATAAAAAAAAGATTATTTTGATATAACTACATACATCGCCTATATAAAAAAAATATCTGGCCACGAACTAATACCAAATTCACGGTCTCTACGGTGCTCCTGAATCTTTTACAACATTGCGCTACTTGTAGGCTCACTCGTAGCTTTAACTCGTGAGGAAATGTATATTTCTAAGTTTCAAATGTACGAGACTCATCAATATTAGAATGATTTGTATCAAAAGCTGGGTAACTTTTTAAGGCGGAAACAAACCTACATAAATACGTTAAAATAAAACAGGTCACAAGTTCAAAAGTTCAGACATCTATAAACGCTGTGATTCTATCGATATTGATCAGATTTGGAAACGGTGTTCACTAGAATAGTACATAAACTCGACCAACTTAAATATATTTTCATGGTTACTAGTTACTACTTGATTGTAAAAATTATTCTTGGATCATAATGGGATTGTTTTCATATAAAGAATCATCACTTTACACGATAATAAAGTTTTATATATACGATAAAGATCTTTAGATTCTTATCAGGTACACAAACTTTATGAAACATAAACGTTTAATAAAATAGCAATTCTGAATCTTTCCTGATTAAACCCGTTTTTCATTTTGTGTTAAAACAAGTTGATAAACACTTTGATCATAATCTATTATAGGTGTTGCATTTTTAACGATGGCAATTATTATTGTTACAAGTCAGAATTTTGTCGATTCATGAAAAGATGGTATCTAAAGAATATAAGGTCATGAATAATAGTGATATGTGCTTTGAAACCAGTAATTACGCTTAATACATATGCTTTTCAAGCTTTGTGCAAAATAAAACACACACACCGTGACCGTATTTCAAACGTAAAAAAATGTACGTTTTGTGTTAATTTAAATTTTTTAAAATCCATTCCAAGCTAACTTCTATACATCATGATAAGAAAGTATAGAGAAAATCAATCTCTAGTTCTAATTGTTAAACACATTTGGATGGAAATATAAGGTTTCAAATTATGAAAAGAAATTGCATATTCAGCGCAGATTCGTTGCGTATAAAACTTGTTTTTTTCCGCAACAGAACCGCCAAGGGAACAATTTTATTTACTACGGTTGTAGAATACCGCTGAGACCATTTTTGTTTCCCCAGTGTTAATGAAATTTCAGGTTAAGAGTCCGTACGAGGTTGGCAGTAAGTTAACTCATTAAAGGAAGTAGTAAACGTGCTTTCTCGGTGCAAGTGGATTTTTACTCACCTGAATTTATCGGCACCTCGGTGGTGGTGTTAGCGGTTCCGTTTTGCCCGGGACTTCGCGAACTCGAGGTTCTACCTAAAGGCTCCATCCGGATCGCCTCGCTGCTTTCTCGCGTCGAAGTTCCCCCTGGCATTTTGCTTTTCTCCCTCTGCCTGCCTTTTTATCCAGTAAGCTCGCACTGTGTGCAGTTTCAAGCGGAAGATGCACGCTTCCTTGGCTCCCTATTTCTCGTGACTCGATGCGAATTACATTCTTCAACGTTGATGCTTTTAGAGAACGATGCACTTTTGTATTTCTCTTTTGCATCCGTGTCAACGGATCGAGGAATTTTCATGCGAACTATGTAACTCTCATTCGTTCGACGCTTTACTCTAAACATTCGTCACTTCTTTTTCACGATGCATTTGCTCGATCTATATTTAACACGAGCCGATAGTTTTCGTAACGTATTTTTATTATTTTATCTATTCGTCGTGTGCAGACGGATGTCACTCAAGGCGAAGAATTTCCTATACATTGGTCCCCGACACAAAGCGTTGGAAAATGTCATCGAGAAAAAGATTTGTAGCTGTTACAAAACGATAGTTTCGCGTATAAATTTCGTACAAATATTCGTGGTTTATAAAAGGAGTAGTCTATCGTTTTAGTTAAATTTGAACCCTTAGTCGGGCAGTGCACGTGGATCTAGTCAATGATTGTTTTTACACTAATTACTTTCGTAACTATTGGATGATATTGTATTATAGTTCTACGTGTCTTTCTATTTTAATGATAAAGTTCACTAGTTTTTGTAAAACTGTATGCGTGATATAAAGCTACACTATATGTGTGCGAAGGCTGGTCATATTTTAAACAAATACAACAAGCAGTCATTAAAATTGCAAATTAAAAGAGATTATTATATTAAATATAAGTATTAACTTTGTAAACAGTTAACTGGCTGGTTTTCGTTTGATTGCTTGCTAACGATGGATTAATAATTTCCTTGTAAAGTTGTGCAATATTTCCTTAGTGTATCGCTAGACATGGTATCTGAAACAAAGTACGAAACATATATACAATATTTGTATACTTTGTATTTTAAATTATTTTTATAAATTATTCTCATCCTTCTCTCGAAGATATTCTCTAAATATATACAACATGTTGTTCGTAAACCTATGCATTGTTAACTACTAATATACGCATAGTATGAATATAATTAATAAGTAATATTAAGTGTAACAATATCATAATCAATTTTGGCAGATATTTCTTATTCAAAGTGTTTAAACTGTCGAAAACATTGTTTTTTAAAAAATAATCATCGTTTTATATAATGAAGAACATACTTTATTATCTCTACATAATCCAAGATTCGACCTAAGACATTATTATTAATTTATACACGCGTCTTAAGAGTTTAAGAATCGATTAAATTTTTATAATGCACCATATATTATTTGTTCGTTTTATATAGATAATAGGCCAGCGTTGTTTGGTTATTATTGACTTAATCAGGCTTATAATTATAATACATGGCCGATATAATAGGTCAGTGCGATCGTACGTTTCACACTCAACGCATATTTTATAAAGTTATTTTTATAGCCACAACAAAGCTGCCAATTATATGCATCAGTGTCTTTGCTGTTTTTCACCTCCTCTTGTTTAGGTGTTCGTTGAGGTGTATTTAAAAAAAATATATATATATATATATATATACGGCGGGAAATTGTTCATACAACAGACACTGGATTGTCCTGTAGAACTTTCATTTTAAACGAAGGTTTTATCCGAGACGTTGTAATTAGAGTTGTCGAGGATAAGAGGACCGCTAGAATCACGAACGACACTTTCTTTCCATTTCGGTAGCAGGTAATTATGCATTTACCGAGTTGGGTGCTAATTCATCTCCATTATCGTTGTCTCTCGTTTACACGTACGAATTGTTTCTCTTTCAATTCAGACACGCTACGTGCCTCTCAATTTCATTAATTATATAATTACACATGTCCTACTCTAGTCAAGGTAAGTGAGTATTGTTGAAAATATCATCGATATTAGGATGTAATTGAAAGTTAAATGATTCAGTGATAAATGTTACATATAGAAATCCATGATTTAATCGGTATAATACAAGTTTGTACTTGGTAAATTTGAAGATGATCTTTTTTATGCACTAATGAAATTGCAAGAAAATCAAGCATAATAGTATGAAATTTATTTAATACAGATTATTTAGTATTTCCTAATTATTCTGTTAAGAGATACATATATATATTTATAATCTTTTAATAAAAAGGAATCAATTTAATCATGGCTACAGGATTCACATCCATGAAAAATTAAATTCATTATATTAGAAATTCCTTATTGATTTCCTGTAATCTCGATGAACAGATTACGAAGTCTATAAACGCTGATCTCTCATGAGTATTAATTTCCTGGTAAACTCTTTCCCTTAAAGTTCCTCACGAATTCCAGCCACGTCTCTTCCTTCTTTTATCTTACATCTATATATACATTTACTAATTTTTTAGTGTAACAATTTATATCTTATCAGATACACAGCTGGTGCAAAAATTAAAATGTTTTCAAAGCGTAAATAAAGTCGATCATATTTGATGGATTACTCGCAATTTAGAAACTCTTTTACTTATTTGTCCCAATTAGAAAGGAAATAACAACTGAAGGTTCAAAAATTCAAGTATGCTTTTAAAGTTATCTTAACATTGCTATTTTATAGACATCATCATTTTTCTTCGAGTTAAAGCAATTGGTCGACATATGTACTTACATTAGTTATCGAATACTTAAAGAACTCTAATGGGGAAACACAAGGGAATTTTTACGTACAGTGGAAATTCGTCTTTTGTTTTGTTAGCTTATACAGAATCGAAACAATTATGCGTTATCGTTCGTAGTTATAGAACTTTCATACATATAAGTCTGACTATTTCTGCAGTCAGCTTCGTTTGCAAATAACTTAATAACACTTTATATGCACAACCTTACGTAATAAGTGATATGCATGTGCAAGCTACTGAAGGTTACGCGAAAATTGTCTGTAATTTCAGAATATTTTCTACATTGAAACAGAGTTTATTTCTACGACAGTAGATGGATTATTTTCTTAAAACCAAACGTGTTATGCAAGATGCATGAATTATAAATATCTATATCAGATTTAGATACTCTTAGCTATTATGTCTCCTTAAGTTTATTTAGTAGAAATAAAATTAGCAAATTTCTTGGTGAATTGTCACAATTAAGTGAAAAAGCAAAGTATAATTATTTGTTTTCAGTAATAACTCAGTCATAACTGAGTCATAAATTATGATAATACTAAGAAATCTTGTTTTATACGTAGATTTTTATAGATTGAAATTTATAGACAACATTTTTATCAAGTAACACAATGATCACAACAGTAATGCAAGTATCTAAAAATTGATTACGAGTTGATTAACGAATGTGAATTTCTAATGTGAACACATTTAATACGATTAGTATCATACGAACAACAGAAGCTTTGTAGAACGTCCGAGGAGTCACTCAGGTTTTTCTAGTTTTTTCTATAATTCTGAGAAACTAGCGTACGAAACGAACTAGTCGGCGTGTTCTCTTATTCAGCGAGTGAATTTTCAACAGAGAGAGAAACAGTATGCAACTTTTTGTTTCATCCTACTTCCGTCTGCTACACAGGTAACAGCATTCGTGTGCGCGTCTAATACACGGACGCGGTACCTCGTGATAGAACGTTGACCCTGCCCATTTTCGCGGTCGAGAAATCCCTCCAAACAAACGAAGCTAATATAACATACAAAGACCTCTCTGTGACTCCCCACTATCCTTAACGTCTCTCAATTATTCGGTGCTCAGTCTAACCAAAAACCAAACCGAATAACGATAACACAAAACGCTGGAAATATTCAATCTCAAAGAATTACACGACGAAGGTACACCGAGGTTCAAAGGACCTTAAGATCTAAATAAAGTATGAAATGTGCAGGACTAACCTTCTGCAGGCGAGAGAAAACGCGAACACCGAGGAGAAGGATTTCCCTCGTCGAGGAAGAAATCCAGCTGGTCGATTCCATGGGGAACCGATCAATATTCTCGAGATTCGTCGATTTCGTTTTCTCGATACCAGTGGCGTATGTGAACACGATGAACCGGCACCTCACCGTGAGACTATCGAAACATTGTACCGGAAGGGTATATTTACGTACGCGGCGGGTCGAGCGGTTCGAGCGAGAAGAAAAAGGCGCGGCGTGTCTGTGCTCGATTCGGCACCAGTTCGCAACTGTACGAGCCACGATTGCATCGCCGAATGATTTAAGCTTCGCACAGGCTGTATGGTAGAGACGGGGCTTCTTTCGTTACGAGAACAGCCACCATCGTCACATGTATGCAGTCGAACGGTGAGAATGGCACTGAAGGGAGTTTGAGAGTCGAGCGTGGCTAAATTTCCGGACGCAGGGAGGCGCGGCGGTCAGGATCAGCCACAGGTTGCGCCCGTCTCGTTCACGCAGGCCGGGCATCTTGGCTGATCGCAAAGCGGGGAGGACACCCTCTCTGGCGAAGCGACAGAAAGAGAAATCGATTAACTTAACATCCAGTAGTATACGTTCTTTCTCGACGTCCGCGGCTCGTGCGTTACGATTTCGATCGCTTTCCGACTAGACTTTCGTGCTAACGTATTGTACGATAGTCGCTCGATATATGCACGTACGTACAGTACATAGGAATGAGACCGGGAATCTTCGTCACGGTTTTATGTTCCTTGCCAGTTTGAATTTTAAATAATTCCGATTCGATCGATCGAGTGGAGATTCTGAAAATATACGTGAAAGTATTTGAACACTTGGCATAGAAAAGTTTGGGTCATGACGAATAGGATGCAGATCTGCTGCTCTCTTGTTCACCAGTTTCGAAACCAGTGAATTTCTTATTTTGTGCAATCGTAAAAGGAATTGTTGAATAATTTCGAGTGGTTGGATTACATCCGTTGGGCAATTTACACATCGGGTTGAATATCGTTTTTATCGAACAAAGTCAATGCGTAATGTTGGGAAGAAATTTGAACGGAATGTAGAAATGCGAATTTGAAATTGTCTAAATAGCGAGAGAGAAAGAAAGAAAGAAAGAAAGAAAGGAAGGAAGGAAGGAACATATAGAGGGTGTCTCAGGTAAATGGGATCACTTAAATATCTGCCTTATTTACAATTGTGGAAAGAATTTTTTCTTAAGATGATTTTTCCACGAGATTTCATTTATATTTTTAAATCGAATTCTATATATCTTTATCCATCAATCGATAGGTTTCTTTAATACACTATATGAAAGTATTAAGCAGCAGTTCTCGTGTAATAATAACAAAGGCAAATAATTTTTATGAATCGTTTTAGACTACCTATTTGCTATATGTGATTAAATCTTTTTAAAATATAAATATAGTCTTGAAATAGAAATGTAATTTTTGTTATTTCCATTTTTCTTATTGTTTATCAACTTTCTAAACAGCCATGATTAATAACATTTTGAACTGACGTGCACGATAATTAAAAAGCTAATTAATCGATTAATCATTCTCAGACAAAGTACGCTTTGTTACAAACTTCTCCAGAGATTGAACCTCAAATTTCTAGTTGATTATTTGTTTATAATATTCTTTTAAATAATATAAATTCAATTCATTTGCCAGAAAAAGTAAATTATTCTTCTAAAAGTTAAAACTTTTCAATTTTTCATGCTTTCACTTCGAATCGTTTCGTTTTTCGTTCAATCTCAGCGTAAACTGTCTAACTTTAAGAAAATTTCGCAACTTTTGCATTCTAATGACTGTGACAAATGCTATGCTGCACGCAAACAATGAATTACTGAACTGAATTACGTTTGTGCTTCAAAATTATCTATTTATATTACAATAAGACCTAGTTCCATACAACCATTAGTTAATCTAAAATAAATTTATAAAAATCACTTGCTTTTATTGTTGTTACACGAAAATCTGCTCTTAAACTATTTATGTTTGAAAATGTTTAGTGTAAAAAATATTTTAACATTAATTTTGTGGAATTTGGCCTATGAGAGACAAAGAAAGACGCAAAGTTATACTCTGGTGTACTTCATATACAACATTTGATGAGATCAAAATTGAAATATCTTTTAAACTATGCATTTTTCGATATAAGTACCCTAATACTCTTGTGCAGAGAATAAAAAATCTCATCCACTGCTGTAAAAAAAATATATATGCGCCTTAGAAAAGATCGATGACCTTGAAATGTCATTAAAAAATGATCTTGAGAAAATATTCTTTCCACCGTTATATATGACCCTTAAAACAGTTTAACTTTGTTCCGAGAAAATATTTCGTACAATTATAAATAAGGCAGTTATTTAAGTGATCTCATTTAGCTGATGATAAGATACCCGGTACAATGACAAATCTAAGGTATCTGCGTGCAACGATAGATGGTATTTTCCCTGGCTTCAAAATGCAAGCACATTACAAATAAAGCGAGTTCGAAAATTAATGAAATTTTAATCTTCTTTTTGTAAGAGAACGGTTGAGTTGCAATACATGGTTTCTTTGAGACCTTTCGTCCTCATGGACAACAGAGTACGATGCAATAAAAGAAATTCGACCTTGAATTTCAAGGACAAGATGATTAGAGTCACGCGGTCGCGACACGTAATTTCCTCGAACACCGCACTGTTTCGTCAGATTAATAGAAAAAACGACTTTTTATTAATATTTCATTAAAAGATACTTGTACAAATTTGCAAGACAGTAATAACATAAATGACCAATTTCACATGTAACAAATGTTTATATTCTATTGTAATATTTTTTTTAATTTGTTTTGCATATAATTTTATATAATTCTATATAGCAATAAAAGTAATATGGGAAGCTGAGAAATATAATAATATAAGTTAGGCCATTGATATTTTTCATATATTATTGTTATAAAGCATTCTCTCTCTCTCTCTCTCTCTCTCTCTCGCACATTCACGCACTTAATATATTTTTTAAAATTATAAATACATTTCGTAACATTTACTATTTTTGATCAATTAATTTAACTTGTTATTTTTTATAATTAAAATACATTATCAAACTCGAATGCAAAATTCAAGACAAACCATTATGAGTTTTAGCTTACTATACAACAATGTACTTATATGGCACATTATCAAAATTGTTATCAAGAGCGTAATATTTTGATTAAGTTTAAGCTTTTTCTTACGAGAAACTATTGTTCGTTTCCATACGAAATACGAATATTTCGACATTTTTATTACAGCCAAAGTATTATTCTTACTAGTCAGAAGTAAAAATTAATTTCTTAATATAATAATGTATAATTCAGTCTTACCTGAACGTTATTGAAATGTCAATCTACTCTTTGAATTATTTCTTCATAATTGCGCCACGATTAGGCCATTATTATATGCCTATTGACAATTACGCTCATTATCCAAACGCATTTAAAGAACGACTCTAAGTTGTACCATTCCGCAAATGCTTGGTTGAAAATGCCTGCCAATCATCGATCAAACTGTTCTATCTTTTATTTCAGGAAGCATTTTCATCGATTAGTGAACATGCAAAGTAACAAGTAAATGAACATTTCAGGCGATAAATAGAACATAAATACACAACTTATTTGCTAACTTATGTAATTACAGATGTAATATACAAGATATGAGAAAATATTTATTTTTGGACATAAAAAAAGCATTCGACGAAGTCTGGTACGAAAGTTTACTGCAATTTACCAATTATTAAAATCTTACCTAAATAACCAAACATTCTACGTAAAAATAAATGATTCGTACTGAGATTTACAAGCAACAAGCGCTGCAGTACTATAAGGAAGTCTGTTACGTATAATACTTTACACTTTAGACACAGCAGACGTTCTAGCAACACCAAACACTACCAACATGTATATGGCAATGAGTGGAAATCCACAAGAAGCAGTTGAGATCTTACAAACCTACATAAGTTCACTGAAGAATGGTTGCTAGAGCAGAGAATAATAGTCAATTATAATAAGTGTAATTACATTGTTTTCACTTTTCGTAGACACTCTAAAGATCATGCTTCACATCAATGAATACCGCAAACAAAAGTGATCAAATATCTGGAATTCCATTTACACTGGAAACTAACTTGGAAACAGCATGTACATAGAAAGATGCAACAAGAATTAGGAGGAAAGACGCGTCGTGGTTAACCAACCGTCGTTCGAAACTTAGCATAGTAAACAAACTACTAATCTACAGAGTATTATCTAGGGTATTTCTATATAGGGTATCTATAGAGAGATAATAAAACGAATATGGACGTACGGCATCCAATTATGGGATATAGTGGCTAAAAGCCGCCAAAGCATTGCCAAAGTGGAAGCTATACAATCATACTTCGTAGCATAGTAGACGCACTTTGTTACATACTAAATGAAGAACTACGCGAAGATCTTCAAATGTCCGCTATAAAGGAGAAAATTCAGTGAATATCCGACAGACATAAAACAACACCAATGAACCACCCAAACGCGCTAGCCAAATAAACTGTATACTGACAGTGTCGTTTAAAGGTTGAAAAAGAAACGACCGCAGCATCTAGAGTGACGCAAGATCAAATATTGAAACATTCTTGTATAGTGCTAATCCAATGAGATTAAAGTGTAGGAATCTACTGGGAGTTATTAAAAAAAAAGAAAAAATATGCAGCGCAAAGCACGTATTTAATTACAATTGAGAGTAACTTATAGTTATTTGCATTATTTAAATATTATAATATCGACATCTGTGAATATTGGTATTAATGCAAATAATTATATACTTATTATTCAAAGTTGTTGAATATAAATTATTTACTTCTACAAGAATGTTTCGATTAAATTTCTAATGTTACGAAGTATAATGCATCGACGTATTTTTTTTCAGTATTCACTTCGTGTGTTGTATTACACAACATACATTCATTTTTCATTCATTGTTGTAAGTTTATCGCACTATTTATCGATGACAAGACGACAAGGTCTTTAGGTGTCGTCGTAAAACAAAGCGACAGAACTCAAGTTATTTGAAGTTATTATTACTTTAGAGATCGTTTTGAAATTTACTTTATTATTTTGAATTCTATCTTTAAAAAACACGTCGTATTTAATACCTTTAGAATACTGATAAAATATATTTGCTACTTAAAGTAGTGAACTACCTTTCCTAGAACATGTAATTATCATAATACAATATTTTTATAAGTATGGAAAATTCTTAAATAAAGTTTTAGTTTTAGCAAATTTATTTACAAGTAAATAAGATGGACCACTTCAACAGAAGTTACATTATTCTATTAAATCAAATGGTAATTATTCGGAATAGAGGCTACTGCGTCGATTTCAATGACCTTGAAATATGTTGTAAAAGATAATATTCTGAGCAGGTATGTTTTGTTTAAGCGGTAATGCACAAATATCTGAGAAAATACAATGATACGAAAAGATGTTTCAGACAAAAGTGGTATGGTATAGCGAGGTACATGCTGAACTTTTATCTACTTGACCTTGAGATGATCGTGAAACAGCCTGTAAAGGCGACATTAAAATTTTTATATGAATACCTCCATTTTTTATTATATATTTTTGTAGCTGACACTCAGATCTCATCAAAACACTATAAACTCTTATCTTCTGTGTCATCCACTATGAAAATATGAATTTTAAAATTCAATGTGCCGTCGGCATTAGCGTTACACGATGTACACCGCAGAGACATATAAAAATCATTTTCATAAATGCTGTACTGTCCAAATACAAGATCGGAATTTTCTAATATGTCCAAAACAGTCAATCATTTCTGAGCAGTCACTTTTAGCTGATATCTTGTATTATTCTCTTGAATTTGAGAGTTTATATCATGATAGCAAATGGTGCGGAAGAGACAAGATTGTAATGTTCTGAAAACGTCCCTATGTCACCTATACGAATATGTGATAAAAATGGAAATTCCCATTTAAAAATTGTAATGTCACTATCATAACAACTGCCAAAATTACCGCAAGGTCAAGTACACGAGAGTATAATATATCTTCCTCCATGTCAGGCAATTGTTGTCTGAAACATTTTTTCGTACCATTGATGTTTTTCAAAATATTTGTGTGGTTTGAGATAAAGTGGACATATTGTATATACTAAATCATTATTAAAAATAAAATTAATTTTTTTACTATTTTTAAAGGAAATATTCTTCAATCTGCCATATTAAACTCCGAATCTTCATCCATAATTTTTGATACACGGACCGTTTATTTTGAAAGTGACATAATTGAAGATTTTCCTTTGTTTTCAGATATTGAAGTGTTCGCGTTCCCACCGATTGAAAAATCCTAATAGGATCTTCTTAGTTTGTTCACGTCTGTACGCGTTTAAATAGATGTAAATACATTATACAAATAGGTCTTTGAGAATTAACTAAATGTCCTTCATATATGTTATTATTTACTAATTATCTACGGAGACAAAGAATTAGAGGAAACACTAATCGTCTCTACTTGAAAATTCCACAGGGCGGTTTTCGATATGTTATTATGGATTTCAATGAATAAGCAGGTTTAATATTTAATCTACGATTTGAGGGTCGCCGTGCACTCCGCTGCTCGAGCTAACCTACTTTCGTTCGTGTAAGAAGGTTTGCTCGCGCACAGGGATATTTCGGTTGATTTTTAATTGTCAGTGACTAAAAAACAAAGTCAGAAACGCAATATTTCTTATTCTTGATTTTCATCTTATTTTAGCCTCAAGAATCATCTCTCAAATTTTGTTACATCTGTAGCCGAAGACGTTCTATATACAAGGTGTCCCTCGTAATGGGATTCATTTTGCATACGTTCTTACCATTTGCGGCCATGTAGCAAGAAATGTTTTTAACCGTATTTTAATAGCGTTGAGTGTACTATGTACAGATGACGATAAAAGAATTCCGATTGCCGTAAATTAGTTTTCACATTATGTGCAATAATATTTCGTTGCTATCCGTCCGGATTTTTCCGGATTTTTCCGGATTTGTTCTAGTTTTTATGAATATTCCTCACTCGCTGACCAAACGGTCAGCCTTCATCGATCATCCGTATTATCATGCTATACGTGCGTTGCGTGCAGTGATCTGTCATGCGTCAGACGCATCTATACTAATATACCGGGTAGCAATGCATTTGTTTTTTCTAGGAACGGTTTTTAAGTATTGTGTTTGTATCAGATGCATTAGGTGCAATCTACATGCAAACACACCGCTATCCGCCTACAATTTATAATTTACAGAAATTTGCATCGTGGATATCTAACCTAAAAAAGCATGTAGCTAGAGTTTTTAGATTTCAGGCGGAGAAGTCCGGGATTTTAATGCTCTTCATCCCAGATTACTAATTTTATGAATGGCAAACTTATTTAATAGTGATATCAGTTCGATCAGCTTTTGATTGCTTTGTCATTTTCAAGATATGTTATTATAACTTCGATTAAGATATTTTATATTTTACTTGATTATTTTACGTAGGACACCCTATAAACACAGGGTGACTGAATATCGCTATTACATCGGGGACTATTTGACAGTCAACAATGACGATTACTATAGTGGAGACAGTTGTATTAGTAATTGTATTTTGTATAGTAGTTGCATTAGTAATTTGTATAGGCGTAATTTAACGTATAGATAAAAGTTATTTTAAACGATTACTTGCTTGTTATTAATTCTACGACTGCGATGTAACGAAATTTCATATCGCGATAGTATGGATAATTTTAATAACGTCGCGATTTGAAACACCAAATTAAACGATTATCGTGTTAATTTATAAAAAAAACTAGGTGAAAAGAAAAATTACTGGTACGTGTAAGTCAGTAAGTATAACGATTGATCGATAAGTTATCTATAATTTGATAAAGAAGCCGAGCGGAAATTTGATGCTTAGCGACATCATAAGACCATATGCAGTCTTTGTGAAGATACTCGATACTGTATTTTATTCTTGCAAAAATGCATGTAAGTAATAGAACAAAACTTAATCTTTACGTTATAATATGGTAAATTTTCTTTCTTCGTCTGATGGAACTGATTTACGTTAGATGTCATTTCATCTCGGTGAAAATGAAGTTATTTTGTTTGATGAATGGCACGCGATAGATGGACAAGGTATTGGATGGTCCATGGTTGGTATTATTCTTTTGACGTCTATATATGAAGGATTAAAAAGCTATCGGTGAGTGACTTACGATTATTTTTATAATTAAGATATGTGTTACGGGTGGAATTATCGAAATATATTAATTTGCTTCTTTCTTTGTGTGTATATGTGTGTTTAGTGATCATTTGTTCATCAATACAGCACGGTTATGGAAAACGAAAAATAACAGATCTAGGACGTATGTATTTTATCTTTCAGATATTTTTATTTAAAGTCATCGGGATTTTTATTACAATTATGGATACTCGATATCCTTAATTTTTGTCATTTTAGACATACGAGATATAACATTTGTCGTTCGCGTGAATTTATTTAAGTTAAGAGCTAATAAATTTAGAATCAAAGATTGTTATAATAATGATACTGTAAAGTCACTTCGAATAAGTAACTAATATGTAAATAAAATAAATAGTCTCATGGTAAAACGAAAGTTACTTATTTCCTTCAAAAATACGCCTATTTATTGGTAAAAAAATTAATTTAAACGAATTTTATACCAATTAGAGTATCTGAAACATGAATTTATCAAAACTATTTCTCAATATACGAAACATTTTAATTTTGGATTTAGATTATTACTGTGTTCTGTTAAAGTTAGTTCTTATATCTTTTCTCCAATTTACTATTTCTTATAACATCAAAAAAACTGTGTTCCTATTAAATGGAGATAAATATATTATTATTACAATAAATACATTATTATTAAACACCGAGAATACAATTTACTAAATATGTTTTGTTTCAGGTCATTCCTGTTTTCGAAAATACACTTCTTCCAAACAATTATCCACGTTATTCAGTTGATCATAGGATATTGCCTTATGCTAATTTTCATGACGTACAATATTTGGCTTTGCCTCGCTGTGGCGTTAGGTGCAGGTCTTGGTTATTGGCTGTTTGCTTGGGAAAAGTCCAGTGGTGATAATATTGATTGCTGCTTGTAAATCTTAAAACAGTATTTTGTAATGATATAATTAATCCCGTATTATCGTGCTCTTAAAGCACTCATATATAATTAAAATTATAATGTAAATAATTTGTACATCATTTACGATATTGAATTTATGAAAATAGTCCTACATATTTATTTATAAAGCGTCAATTTTGTTTCAGAGGCATTTGAAACAGTAGTTTGACAGAAAATATTTTTTAGATAGAAATAAATGTAACTTTCTGGTATATAATAGTGCTATTATAGCACTAATATATAGACAGAATTATTATGTATGTATTATCGTCAAAGATTTAAATATAAATAGAAAAAAACTATAAACTTATAATTTTTTACATAGATCATGTAAAAAAATAAGCGTGTACATAGAGTGTTAAATTTGCCTGCAATAAACATTTCTCTGTATTCATGTAATAATTATATAATTCGTCATTTATATATGTATAAATAATAACTTTCTGATAAATTTTTGTACAGTAATCATAATTGACTAATTAACTGATGTTGTACAGTATATACTATAATCAACTGGACACGATCGTTATCTAATCAGGAGTCACTATTTATTGTACAACATTATCAGTATTTCGATCATTCAGTGTATCGTCGGTGCAGGAGAGCTACCACAGGTTAAATATAAAATATTTCTTGTAGTACAAAAATAGTAACAAAGATAAGTTTAAGATGAACGCTTATAGTCACAGCCGAGAAACAATGTGCGGCACAAGCACAAGAATTGTATTTAAAAAAGAGTTCAAGACAGTTAATGATATAATACTCGGATGGGATACATTTAACAGTATAACGTTAGTTCTCTTCGTGGTACTCTTTTGTGTTTGGTGTATAATGTTCTTTATAATGTATGATTCAAATGCTATGAGTCATGGAGATCATTCAGCTCACCAACACTAGGAGCATTAACTCGAGATACACCGTTTTTAACAATACGTAAGTGTTACTACTTATACTATTGAACAAAAAGATAAATTCAATAGACAAATAAATTATCTAGTGCACTCTGATGATAACTAATAGTTATTAGTGCTCTAGTGTTGGAATTATCTATTAGCTATCACAAATATATAAATATAACAACAAACAATAGTATCAATTCATTCTGTAGAATCATTTATTTCTATCATAATTCTTATATACTTTTATATCAGGTCTTAGATATTAGGTTTTAGATATTAGGAACGATTCTTATTCTATTTTTATTCTTTCATATTTTTCTTAGAGAACAGAGAACAATATATTGCCATATTATGAATATTATGTTTCTGTTTTAGGTAATAATGAATTTACTTGTACTATCCGAGAAGAAAATGATAAGCCTCCAGGCCCGAAGTTTACCTACATCGTATTTTCAACTGAAAAACGAATTTTTGATACTTGCGAAGAATTTCGGAAAAAGAGCTCTAAACGACTCTGTAGCAAATGTATACGACCATTCAGGTTTTCTAATTTATTCCATAATAAATGCAATATTTTATATACAATTCTTTTTAAGTTCCTTCATTACGATATTTCCAACAGTAATTAATAAATAAAATTAGAAATACGTATTCCAATATGGACAATTCTAAGAAATATTATTCTGTACAGTTCGAACTGAAAATTCCACGTCCGGTGAGCAATCGTCTGATAAACAATTTATATCACTGTAACAAGCATATCAGAAAGTGTCAGAGATTAAACGATATCCTCGTTAAGAATGGTAACGAGGCGTCGTAATCGTTTGTTCGTTTGCCTATGCTTGAACGAAAACCATTATACCAAAACAGAAGTTTCTTTCTTAAAAACAGAAGAAAGAAAAAGACATTACAAATTGTTCACATATGTCCTTCCCATTTATTTTCATTCCTGTTGGCATCTGGCGGCATCTAGATACGGTTCACACAGGTAGTACGAACCATCAAGTCATTATACTTGACACGACGAGTCTCGCACAATTGCACGCTGCGTTTTATTCACCCTTTCGTGAAAAGAGAGACAGAGTAAGGGTGAAGTACTCTTCGTCATGACATCTGTCACGAGAATGATACAGAAACGTTAGATGGTACAGTAGGCGTAATAAAAATTTGCTGAAACTATTATCTACTCATGCAAATCATTTGCTTTGTTTAATGGTAACCGGATAGTTTCTGTTACAGTGATGGAATTTATTACGTAATTTGAGATAAATTTACGCGTTAAATATATTTCAATAATTCACATATTTAAAGTCAATGCCTTTATATTATAACTCGTCTGGACAACGCGGATGTTTATGCAAATTTATTGAAACGAATGGAATTTAAACAGAGTTTTATTTGTAAATTAAATATTGTAACAAATATCTTGTATATTTTTGTCTTACTCTATAGAATCCATGTACATCTTTAAACTTGAAGTTTAAAAGAAAATATGAATATTTAATTGAAAAAGGTTGAATATCACAACAATATTATACATATACTTAGCTAGATACAAAGTGTAACACTCTACACATATGCATTGCTTCGAAAATAACTTACATTTCGGACATCAAAATTTAGTATTAGAATCCAGGTTTTTCTTGTAACAGTATAACACAAGAACAATTTTGTTAGATCGGTCTATATCCACCAGAAAATCTTCCTTTTTTAATTTACGATATCTAGTAACATTATTGTTAAATTGGTCGTAGAATAATAGTACTCGAAGTCGACAATAAAGGAACATCGCCAAGAACATTTTCGTCGTTCGATCGCTGGTAAATACCATATCGGAGTCTCATTGTTTTCAAGATAATGTCACGTGCTTATTTCGGTTCTTCTGTCGCCGTTCTAGGGCAGAGTCGACGAGAGATCAACAGTTATCGCGCACCCCCTTTCGTTTCAGCGCTATTCATCCGCTTTCTTCCTGAGACACACCCTCCCAACTTCACCACATCCACCTGCCTTGGGCGGCCTTTGTGCATTAAGCCTTTTGAACCTGATAATCCATAGAGATTGCAGCTCAACGGTTCATGGTCTTTCGCCTTTTTTATTTTCTTTTCTTTTTTTATGTCACAACTTCCTCTTCGCCTTCTTCACCCCTCCCCTTCCTCTGAAACATCGCAATTTACAATATAAGGATATTCATCGTACGAAAACAGAATTGATTCGTGCAAAGCTACGATTCATGTATATGTATATGATCCTGTCCAAGTTCGTGAAACTTGCCAGCGAGTCGCGTTTTAACAGCTAAGCATGACTGACAGCCTGTGTATCCACATAATTAATTCTGAATCACGTACAGACCCCATGTAGATCACTTAGCGCAGTTAAACCATACATGTTCATTGTAACGTCCAAATCATTTTCAATTTATCATTTCTATACTGTATACAGCATGTTCGATAAATAACTGACTAAAAATTTGATAGTGTGAAGATAAAACATATAAAACTTGATAAGAAAACGCTTCATTCAAAAATAAGGGTATGTGCTAATGCTATTTGTACGATCACTATTATATGATCAGTTTTAAGTTTTCGTAGCCATTCTGTATGTGAGCATTAATATATCGGCAAACTCGTTATTTTTCAAATCGCCTATTTTGACATAGTACTCAAGCAACACGATAGTCTCATTCTTTATTATTCCGCCAGGAAATAAATTATCATAACGTTCGGTTAATTTCTTTTTACTCGGGTTCCTATTTGTTTGTAAAGAGCACGTGTTTCCTTTCACGATCATACTTTGTATTCTTTTTAATGACGAGGAGGTATCAAGACAGTTGAATGTCTCCTGTAGGGTGTATATGGCGGAACGACCATGATATATTGTTTCTATTCTAAGTTAATATAATAGGGCCGCATTGAGATAATGAGTTACGCTCAGAAAGATTAATTCTAAGGTGTGGACTGGCTTTTGTCATTTTCTGCGTTATAATTGTAGGTTCTACAACGAGGTGGTTGAGTTTAATTTAAGATTAGGTTTCAACATAGCTATTGTCTTTTAAAATATTTTAAATACGAATATATCTTATAATACATGACGATATTACTAGATTCGTCGATATTACAAACCATCTGGAATTTAATTATTATAATAACGCTATCAGCTTCAAACAGAATCAAAATGTATGATAGTAATAATAACGATCAGTATACTTTTAAAATTACTTGTTAGTCAAATATGCAAACTTGATGTTTATAAGAAGAAAAGTATCAACACATAATATAATTATCGTTATTAAAACTAGGAGCTGTATGCGCGTAATATATTACCGATCATCCCATGAGATGGTAGAACCATGGGAATACTCCCCCATGCAGGTGGCAGAGCTACAAGTAGGAGAGACAGCAACTGGTCGATATTGGCGTGTTACCATATTACAAATCCAGTTGATGTTGGAATTCGACAAAAATCTTTGTTGACCAGAATAATATTAAAATTGAAGAATTAAAGTCGAAAAATATAAAGATCCTTCGACATACAAAAACCATTTAACTTTAAAGAAACTTTTTAACAAACAAATGAAATCCAACTTTAAATTCGAAACATTGTTCGTTACAATAAGCAAATATAATTCGCTTAAATATCTATAGCATCATCAATCATCGTTAAAACGTTGAAGATGTATTATAAGCAGATATAAGATGCATTGGAAGAGCAATAACAAGTTGGCGAGTAAGTACACGCTTCGTTAGAGAGAGTCGATCTAAAGTGCATTAACGGGTATCTCGGATTGTCGCGGAATCTTAAACCTTTGTTTGCACATCGATCAAAGTAAAGCTTTCGCATCCGATGGGTGACTCGCGAGAGAAAGGGAAGGTGACCTGATGGATCGAATAATCGGAGGAGAGTCATCCCCAACCATCCAGACGCCGTAGCGCGGTGTGAGTAAATGTACGCGTGTGCGGCCGGTCGATACTGACGTCGGCTGCTAGTAAGCTGTGCATTCTCCTTTTACGCACCCTGAAACGTCGCATTTCCTCTCTGTTGCAACCCTCTGCCCTCGTACCGCCCCTAATAATGTTGTATAACCATGCAAGTAACTTGTACGCTTAATCGACAGCGCGTAGCTTATCGTTAACGTAATCGGACAAATAACAAGCTACTCTGCTAATCAGATTGCGACGACGCACAGTGGTGGTACACAGACAAAAATCGAAATAATCATTGTTTGATTTTCGTCTTATTATTCGATGATATTATCAGTTTGTAATTAAGTAATATAAATGTAAACAGTAAGTCCTCCTCAGAATCGATAAAGGATTAGTAAAAATCGTTTCTACATCACAATCCAATCACTTGAGAGTTGGCTTACGCATTCGTTATACATTCTTCTTTGTTAATTCTTATTCGATAACGTTTGTTACACTTTGAATATGGAGATATTGGGCAAAGATACGCATAATTTTAATTTTCAATCTAAAAATTTCTCTTTTTCTTTAAAGAATTATTACAAAAGAAAAAAGAAACGGAACCATCCTCTAATTGTGATTGTTCTGCCTCAAGAAGATATTGTACTGCATTGCTATATAATTCTTTTCTGCGACGAACTACTACACTGGATGTTATTTATTTATTTATTTTGTGAAATCTTATTTGAAAGACTTATTTGAAGAGTGGATTTATGACCACGCTTATTCCAAGGAAATTTTGGAAGTTATACAAAAATTCTGTTCGCTGCTAAATGCCAGTACAATATCTGACAAGTTGAAAGGGAGGTATAAGTGACATTTACGAGAAAAACGTACGTTTGACAAAGAAATAGATATTCAAGATATTTAAACTGAGCCAGAGAGTAGGGAATAGGATAAATTCCATTTATGAGTTAAATTTTTAGTAGAATTACATACATTATTAGCTGAAGATACTAGAACACCTGTGGAACCTCTTACATGATGGTTTACTAATCAATAATATTCGTGAATTAACAAGTTGCGAAATGTAGGATGCAGAGCCTCTTTTTATAATTTTTCCAATTTACATTATACAAGGTATGACTCGTAATTTACAAAATTTATTTTATTCGTTTTGTCACCAAACCTGTTACTGTTATAGAAAAGAATTTGTTATACCTAACATATGTATGTATGTACATATATCTTTACTAGTTTACTAAGAATTTATATGTGCATCCTAAGACAGACTTGATGAATCTACGTAA
The DNA here is from genome assembly GCF_024542735.1 of Bombus huntii. Taxonomy (NCBI): domain Eukaryota; kingdom Metazoa; phylum Arthropoda; class Insecta; order Hymenoptera; family Apidae; genus Bombus; species Bombus huntii. The sequence continues at coordinate 9,435,431 of NC_066246.1, forward strand.
AATTACACTTATTTACATTAAAAAAGAAGCTTTTTAAGTATATCTAACAATAAATGATATCGGCAATGGATAAAGAGATTCCTACAAAAGTTACACTGAAATATTAGTTCAATTATCTTTCTGTAAAATGAAGGCAATTTTACTACTAAAATAAACAAATACAGTAAATAAACAATTACAAATACAGTAAGAAAATATTTCATCTTATATCTAGAATTTTACAGTAAGTTGCAGTAAGCTTTCAAATAATATATCTTGCTATAAATAAGATATCATTAATTACATTATTTATTGAGTACATTATCATTCATTATGCTTAGCAATTTATGCATTTACTTTAATAGATTTAACTTATATATTATTCTAGATTTAGAATTCGGAGAATATCCAAATTAAGTGGAAAATGTATAGTTGCTTAATTAAATTTTAATCTTAGTCAGAAATCTGGTCACTGAAAGGATATACACAGCTGGCTGGTAGGTGGACGAATTTCCGTTCTCCGGTTTATTGCAGTTTGGAAATTTCCGGGAAGATTGTAGTACATATCGACCAATGGTAATTACATTGCCGCCAAGACGACCAAAAAAGGAGTCGATGCGACCAGCTATATCCGTTTCCAAACAGAAAGTACTTGGCCACTATCCAAATTGACATCTACCTACATGTTGCTTCTTGTCAAGCGTTTTGTTAGCTTCAAATATTATAATAACTTACAAGACTCGTATATTTCTTTCGAGAGTATAATAAATTCGTTAAATCTCACGATAGAAACCTTCGTTTCAGTGGTAAAGCATTTTACGCGTGCTATTATCATACATGTACGTTTATTTATTTATAGAATCATATTTTACGTGACTCACCTTTTTATCTAGTTTTAACGTTTTCTGTCTTATTCTAATCAGTAACTTTTGCATACTTATCTGTTCATATATTCCTGACATAAAGGTCTCTGTAATTATGGTATCCTTCATGAGTAAGTAAAAATTGTCAATATTTTAATTGTAATATACAATTGTAAATGCAACTGCGATCTTCATTATATATGTAATATACATTGAGGCATATTATAGACTAATATTATTATCTTAAGATATATCACGAATTGCATTTACTGATTATCCGCAAAGTTAAGTATTTCCTGGATAATTTGCAATACAACATTATTGACTTTGTATTGCGAAATGCATGGTATTATTCCAGTTCGAGCTTACAATCTGCGACGGTAGTTGGCAGCACATGTTTTATATGTGCATCCCATTTGCAGGATACTATTAATACAAATTTATGTATTTTGAGCTCGTCAATATTTTGAAATTAAACGAACTACATATATTGAATTTCAATTACATATCGTTGCTGTTTTTATCTTCCATTTTCTGGCACTCTCCCTCTTTCTGTAGGAGTTCCTCTAAAATAAATCTGACTCAATATTTAAAAGCATGTGCAAAGCAAGAAAATAAGAGTGGTAAAGGGTAAAAATATAATACGATTACTCATGTAACGTTTCCCTTGTGCTTTGATTAAATATAGTTCGTCCACACTAAAAACATGCTAATAAATTCGTAGGAGTAGCATTTGCGTGTTCCGCATATAAAATTCATTTAAATAAGTATTATTTCTTTCAGGCCGAAGCTGTTTCGCATCAATATCGAACAACGTTAAGCACAGGTGTCAGAAACTCGTTTATTAGGCTTAATTGTATTGTATTAATCACTTCTTTTAGAGATCATATATCATTAAATTAAGTATATTTTATGTTATTGACCTCTTACTTATCTTATACTTATCATATTGTGCTAAAAATCTCAGACGGTTAATTTTCCATAAGAAGGTATTAAGCCCTAGCTATCTTAAATTTGTATACAGTTAGATTATCTACAGTAAGAAAGATAAGTAGTAAGGCATTGAACATTCAAAGTCACCTTGATATTTCGTAAAATGGGTTACTCGAGAAACCGTTTTAGCGTCATGTGTACCCTTCAATATATCATGCAATTTATATATGTAAAACACTTTTCTCAAGAACACATAAATTAGACACATAAATATCAACACAAGAAACACACATAGTTCAGAAATATACCTTTTATCTATGATATAATTACAAACCATTTACATATATCGATAACGTAAATGGTTTCGTGAATTATTTTTAAGTTTGATATTTTCTTACTATGTATCTAAATATATTTTATCGTGACTGATAATAAAATTGTTTGCAATTAGTGTCAAGAAATATTGAAAATAATAAGAGAATTCAAGCATTCCAACGCACGTTGTTAATACCATATATATTTGTGGAACCAACCTTGCAGTTATATCAGGATTCAGATATATTATAATGAATTACGAATGAAAACATTATGAAACATTGCGTCTCAACGAGCAAATTAAAGCAGCAATTATAAAAATATGCGTGTAAAAGGTTGCAAGAACATTGTTTCTATGGAGTGTACTGCGTAAGAATCTTATAAGTGGTCGTTAAAAAAGAAAAAAAGTAAAGCGCGCAGTTGTTTGAAAGCTTGCATCGAAATAAGAATCTTTGACGTTCCTGCACAAAGTACATCTTACTTTATTGTAATAATGATAATAATGCAACAGAAATCTCCCTGGTTTCTAAATACAATACGATATTTATTATATTAAATTATATTTATTTCTATATTAACAATTTTATGAGATTCAAGAAAATAACTTTTTAAAGTAATTATAATATGAGCACAAATTATGATCCTATATTAAAAACAATTTTTCTACTACACTAGAATAGATTCTTTTACCAATACCAATTAAATAAATTTTGAAGAAAACATCAAGATCGTATGACACATTTTGTTGAACAATTCTTCGGTTATACTGTTACGTTACATGATGCAATAGTGTAGTAAATAATGACCTCAGAGCGTATAAATTTCCATTAGCCTGTCATTCTACTTTTCACGGAACACGTTCGTAAGAAAAAAAAAAAGGAAATAGATCTCTGCGTAAATAATAGCGTTAAAATACAGCGAATCCTCGTCGACAAGTAGATCTACTAAAAAAAGCAAGATATTTTAACGAAGGTGAAATATTTTGTCGGTGAAATGGTACTAGGATCGCTATACAACCCCTTAAGACGAGTCGAGGATCGTCAGTGGTGACCTTGGCCTCTGTGGTGGCTGGTTAGCACATAACGCAAGACACACATAAGAGAGGGTAATGCTAAGCACGCGATCCAATGTGTATAACCCAACTGCAAGGAAATCGCTGCGACAAAAGGCTCGCCAGACGTTCCGCGTTCTCCTTACGAAACCTGTATTACACTGTACGCTGTACACGTAGAGAGTTGGATTGAATTTATACCCTTTCGAGCTCAGGCACACGTTGCAATTTGCACTTACAGATTGCTGACTACCTTTTAAATTTCTCAATGCCGGTCTGCTTCTCGCCCCGAGACTTTCGTCACGGCTAGCCAACTACGATACCAAGCACGAATTTCTTGCGACGAGATTCACATCGGCGACGTTGAAATTGTACGCGAAATTGCCGTGTGATACGATACGCTCATCGCGCATTAGACCTTATCGCTTCTCTGTACTCTTCGACCCTTTTTTTTCTCCTTCATTCGATCGTACTGTAATCGTAGACAAGCGTATAATTTCGTTTTCTTATGGAGCGGCTTAATTTCAAAGTTAAATTTTAAAATACGCGTAGTGTTTAGGAGGGAAGATTATGTATAGTATAAAGCAGAGATACGAGACAATATAATTAATTAAGAAATTGATATTGAAATATATCAGCGTGATAGAATGGAATATCTATTGTTCTATTGTGCTTATTAAACTAAGTCTGCCAGTTTCGATGCTAATTTTTATGGAAACAATTCGATGCAGCTTAGATATAACGTGTAATTTATATAACACTTTTTAAATTACTTTGACTGTTTTTGTAGAGAGCTGTAAGTAAAAAAATATTTTAACAAATTTCATAATTTTTGTTTTAGTTTTAAAAATTTCCGGAAAAGTTAAATAGTCTTTTATGGTAATTTATAATTACAATTCGTTACATACTGTAACTTATGATAATACATTTACATTTCCTCGTTCCATTTATCTACTTATTTGTCCTATTCCTCTACTAAATTGCTGTCGTTTACTTCCTAAATTTGTTATTGGAAAGCACAAGATATACGCGCCAATAGAATCACTTCTGTTTGGACAATATCTTAATGAGACAGATTATAATAAGTGCGGTCACGTGAAAAAGAGCAAGGTTCGAGGCTCTCCTGGCCATTTTACGAGATTAAAGTCACACGTTGAGGAAGAAGCTTCAAATATCGTGCCGATGCGGTCTCAACCGCAGCGTCACTTCCTGATCGCACGAATGGCTTCTAACCCATTTTACGAGGAAAGAAGCCAGGTCGAGCCTCTATCAGCTGTCCATCTGGTTGGCGTGTGACCTTTCGCATCCTTCTGTACTCCACTGTTAGCGAATAACAAATGGAACGAACGTTACGGCTGATAGAATGCCGTCCCTTCTTTTCGACATTTGATAATATGACAGAGGAAATTAGCAAATGGATAAATAGCTTTGCTCTATTAATTTTCAATCTTCATTCAATTAAATGTAATTTTTCACTCATTCTTAATGCTGAATGTTAACGTAACATCGATTTCCCACTTTTGGCAACATTAAATTAAAATATTATACGCTGGCATACTTCTTCTTATTTTCAAATGAAGTATTTTTTTTTATCAGGTTGTACATTTTCATAGAATTTCATAAAATCAGCGTAATAATATAAAAGCATTATTTAAATCATGATACTAAATTCACTGTGTCTATTTGGACCTAATTAATTAGTATGTAAATGCTGTTAATAAATTCTTGTAGTCATATAAAAACACTACTAAGCGATATGAAATTTAATGTACTTAGATCCGATTAGTTAATACGTAAATGCCATAACAACGATAGGTGGTATTGATACTTTCTGCAATTACTGTCACAGAAAAAAATATTATAATCTGTTTATAATTTGATAGCGATACAGGAGACCATTACGAAATTCGCAAGAAATCGCATGTTCTGGATTTTCGTTGCACATGAAGGTGCATTTGTAAAAGTTTGATAAATTTACTGATTTACGATAAGAAAATACGGTCGAAGCACGGTCTATCCGCGAAGAAAATATGAAGAAATTACATAGCAAGGAAAGAGTCGAATGGCTGACATTTACGAAACTACTAGGACGTATCTGTCAAATATTATGGCCTGGTTTGTAACGGAGGAAAGTTAAATTTACTAAACGCGATTTATATTTGAAACAGTGAACCACTGATACGTTGAGAGCTGGTTACTATTAGTTGTATGTTGGATAGGACAAGGCTAAATTTATCATTTGATCCGAGTACGAAATATAAAGAACGAAAGATTAAGTGCATATAATGATAGTACTGCTTACTGCTATATTGTAATCGGTCAATGATCTATAGCTCGATGAAATGTTGAGATTAAAGTTCAGCTAATTATTCTTCGCCTCCTCGTCGAAGATAACATCTAACGAAACGTAATAGTGTATGGTAATGCGCGATGAATACAGATACGTATTGTTGCATCGCACTTTATTCTTCAAGTATCGCAAAGTAACACGATGATCATTTACCTGAATGTACGATAATTTCATTTAACTCATTTGCGTTATTTACACAACAGAATGATCTTACTATGTATACGTCCTACTCTTGATGAATCGTTAAAATTGAATTCAGTGCTAAAAGTGGTTCGTCAAATTTGGTCCTGTGGTAACTCAGAAATATCCATATCTATTCAAGATTCTTCCGTCTATTCCTAGTTGTCAGAATTTTAATTTCAGTAATAAAAATAGCTAGCCTCTTTAAAATTGCTACGAAATATTCTATTTAACAGAATATTAACTCTATTACGAATAATTTCTGTTCACATAATTCTGTGACGTCTTAACGTTGATTACCTAGTATTTTTGTAAAACTATAATTGGTTACTATCAATATAACACCTACATATCATAATACTTACTTAAACAACGCGTTACAGCTATTAAACAATCATTGTGTGATAAAGTTTATTACACGTTTTAATATATATTCTTTTACAAGTGTATCATTGAGTTTAGGTTTACAAGCAGGTAGAAGGCGATATGGGAGGTCAGTCGCAGAACGGATCTATATTTAAGAAATATGCCTTGACCTCTCTTTTTCGTGACGTCATCGTTATCACGCATCCGAGTTAGGCAAAACGTCATCCGAGGTTTCCCCTAAGAGCATTGCTCTACCAATGAAAATAGCCACCAGATTTGTGGTATAGTTCCATAATCGCGTGCGCACCATTCTATCTATCCTAGAATCAGCTATTGAGCTCTTGAACGCCAAATTTTCCCAAACTGATCTCGATGGTCGGATATAGCTCTATTCAAATCAGTTTCATGTACGTCAATTGTTGGATAAAAGGATGGTTAAGAAATGTGGCAACCAACGTAGTCGTTTCACTTATTTTTCCGTTTATTGTTTTATCACGGCATATTCTCCGTACAATACTCTTATAATAAATTGTACGAATATCTTCAAAATACGATGAGAGTTTAAAATTCCGTAGGATTTTCACGATTGAGAAATTTGTATGTTCTTGAATTTTTAAAAAGTAGATTTTTGCATCTACTTCAGAACTTGTATTTTCTTTAATCTTATCTTTATAAGTTATTAAATAAACAGATGAGAGAACATTAATACTATACAGTGGGAAATATCATCGATACAATAATATTAATACGGTTCGAATCATTAAAAAATTCTATTTTGATATAATAAATGCTTTTTGTGATTCGCAATTATCTACTTCAATATGCGATCATTTATTTGTATAGAGCTTTCCATAGGAAATGACGGAAGTTTATAAGAATGCTATCACACTCGATAAAGATTATTATTGTTCATTAAAGCAGAGGTTATCGTATATGATAAAAAGTTCTACGTATCAGGATATGGTAATCGTCACGTACCGTCAGCACACAATCTGCTGTGTTCCAAAGATCAATACATCTATTCCACTAGTTGCATTGATGATGTATGATCGTCAATAACTAAGGTCGCTAAATATTACGCGTTAAAGATAATTATGCGGCAACTCGGTATATAACTCTCGTAATTAATAATATATGTAAATATAAGTATATATATAAATATGTAAATGTATTTATAGATCGTGAGGGCGGAATTACACTTATTACTTTATCGACTTATCAATCTTTAGTAGAAATATGAAAAAAGTTTACGTTAGAAGATTGTTGAAATATCTTGTCTAATATCTCCGATAACTTTTATCAACATTGTTACCAGAGATTCTGATATACATATCCGAACATTGATTGAAAATTAAAATTGAACATTTATGTAAATTAATTTTCTTTTCCAAGTGTATGCCATATTATCCGATCTTGATTATTCGGTACCACCATGTGACCATATTACAGAACTCCCTGTAGAATGCAGATGTTTTTCTCTGAGTCATTAGTCAGTTCAAGAGATGAACTTGACTGACTAATAAAACTGATATTGCGTTCTGGAACAGTAGATTAATTATTGAAAACGATGTTTGCGTTATATAAAATCTTTCTCGTTATATCTCAATGTTGATAACACATTTATCAGGAACTAATATTAAGGTGTTAACGATAAGAGTGATTGTTATATTTCGTGGTGATATTACCAACTGGGCCAACGAATTACTTGTTATATCGTTGTCACGAGAAGAAAAAAATTATGTCGTGGATAATACAAAACATATTACTATATTTATCGTTAGCTTTACAGTAATGATAGGCTTTGGTTTCTATATTGAAAATGTTGAAGTTAGAAGAAATTGCATAATATTTTATGACTTGAGTTATTTTAATAATGTGTATTCATTAGGGGCAAGTTAAGGTTTCTTTAACTAGTAGTTATAAATTTAGAGATAGGCAAACTCTACTAACAAACTTTGAGAAAGATTTATTATACAATACAAATATAATATATAATATATATACAGGGTGGTTGGTAACTGGTGGTACAAGCGGAAAGGGGTGATTCTACGCGAAGAAAAGAAGTCGAAAATATAGAATAAAATTTTTTTTTTTATTTTTTTAAAAATCTACAGTGAGATCCGTTATAACGAGACGTGATAAAGTGCACGCGTACCGAGCGAAAATTCAAAGTCGATTTTCTCGAAAACAAAGCCTCAAACGAAAAATTTTTATTCTATATTTTCGACTTCCTTTTTCGCGTAGAATCACCCCCTTTCCGCTTGTACCACCAGTTACCAACCACCCTGTATATTACATATATATGTTATATTGTATATTTATATTGTATAATTATATATTAGGTTGTCCGAAAAGTTTCTTTCGTTTTATAAGGAAATAATAGACGTTCAATGTTTTTTGTTTTATATTAGTTTATTGAATTATGCACGAACATAATAATAGAAATAGAACGAAATGAATCATACCTAATTCAATAAAATAACGTAAAACAGAAATTATTGTTCATCTATTGTCACCTTATGAAACGAAAGAGACTTTTCGCACAACCTAATATATAAGTTATATACTAGAAACGTATGTTTTTTAAAATAATATTATTATCAAATATAAATACACAGCTTCGTAGTATTTTATTATATTATTTATGAAATACTTAATCCAAAAGAAGATAATTTACTGTTTATACTTTTGGCACAATATTTGTAACTAATCGTGTTTATTAACTTTGAATTAAATTAACATGTTTGTCAGTAGGAGTGATAGTGAGATCAGTCCTATAATACTGGTTGTAATATTGCTACCTGAAAAAATCACATACATTAATATAATATATTATAAGTAATACTTTGCAAAGAGTAACTTTACTATGCGAAGCTAATAAGTAGACGAAAAATAGTTTTTTGCTCATTATAGCTGCTACGATAAAACGATTAAAACAGACATATTAATTTAAAAAGATGTAACTAATACAAAAAGTTTCAGTTTCATCAATATCAACTTTTTTAAAATTAATAATCAACATTTCTTGATACCATATTTCAAAATACGAAATAATATGATTAAAAGTAGTGTAGCAATGTGCTTTAAAAAAATTAATATATATCGCAGATAAATTCTTGGTCTTCATACAACTGACTAGTTCACAAAGTTTTTATTACACATTTTTAAGCCTATTAATATTAGAATAAATAAATGAATAGCATGGAAGGTAGATAATAATATTGTTATATGTGTTCTACATTGTTACGTGCTCAACTGCTGCCAAGAACTAAAAGATAAGGGACAAAAATACAGAAGTAAAAAAGAAATATAAAAATGAAAATGTGGCAAGCACGAAAACATATGCAGTTCCAAGGAATATTATTATTTCTTGTTTTTGTGCGAAAAGATTCGTTTCAGATGGGTTACGTAGTCTTGCCAATACGTCTTATCGCCCTCTACAATCGCAAAAATTGCAACGCAACTTATTTGCAAGAAAGCATGCGAGCAGTCGAAAGGTAATTGCTACCTAGTTATATTATTTTACCGCATAGTAGTGTTCCACGTGCAATCCAAAAAACTACCGGTTAAAGCTTCAACGCCCTGTTTCTTTTGTATCGTCGGGAATCAAATGCAAGGAAACCTTCCAATCGGTCACAAGTCAAGGTTACTTACTGTTGAAGTCGCACACAGTGTCATTTCGTTGAATGTAATTCCAGTCGCATGCGCTCTGATTGTTCCTGCGGAACGCTCCAACCCCGGAATTCAGATAACATTCTCCGAGATTCTCGCAGTTCATACCAAGAACTGGAAGAATTCAGCGAACAAAAGTATTTTTATTAATTTACATGCAACTAGCTGAAGAAAGAAAATCTGTTTAAATATCGTGCATTTAAGCTTCCTTTAAACGCAAACACTACACAATTTTCAGCGAATTGTTAGATGTCCAATGTCATTTTCAACTTGTTTGTTCGATGTACGTCTTATTCAACTGGTTCTAAATAATTGTACGACTACGATCGCAAATTCGTCATTTTTCTATTTACTCTTGCGCATTTTTCATTACGTAGATGTAAGATATCATGAGCTAGCAATTCCTAGATATGTAATGGCAAAATATGACGATATTACATCTCGAATGAGAGATAAAAAAAGAAGCGAATAATATTCGAATTTCGCAATAAATCCATGAAATGAACGTGATAATTTCTGGCATTTAATAAATCATCCGGCAATGGAAATATGAATTGTCATGAAATTATTACCAGTCGATTATTAACGTTTGTCTGATAAAAATTAGTCCAAAAACAACGTTATATCTTCGATTGTCAACGAAAAAAGATAATTGAACTTAATAAGAAATAATTTGAATGAGATTAAATTTTGGCTTCTTCTTATATGCAAAATTTCTTTGCGATCTATTATTTATCACATTACGAAGAGAAAATATATAAATCGCGGGTTTCGAATTGTTACTCGTGAATATAATAAAGAAAAAAAAATGTTTGGATTGACTCGACAAAATCTTAATTAAGGGAGTGTATTTGTGAACATTAATTCGCCTTTCCCTGTTAACAGGTTAATTAACGAGCCATGAAATTTTACGCAGCACATATGTATTTATTTTCGTACCTTTGCGTTTGAAACATTTCTTGAACTTGTAATGGTAACCTTTAGGACAAACGCATACGGAACTCGAGTTTGAGGTTGGATGAGGTAAACAAACTGCGTTTGATGTCACAGCAGAACACTGAATATTTTTATCGCAAGGTTTTCCATACGAAAGGGCTAAAAAGATATAATTGCATTTCTTGTTATTACGTTACGTTCTTTATAGACTTGCGGATGTTTGTGCGTTTATGAGAAATTGAAAAGTGCAAAAATGTACAGAATGCACAGAATAACGAAAGCAAAGTAGTCATAATATTTAGTAGGTGAAACAAATCTCCATTTAGATTCTGCTCTTTTAATTATATGGACACATAAAAATATGAATTCGCGTAAATATTCGCAGTTACGTACATATGTATTATTCTATGTATCTGAAGCGATGTAAAAGAAAATCTAGCTTTTGTATTCAAAACGATGAATTTCCATCAAATATGATAATTTTTTCAATAAACGACTTATGTTACATTTTGATGCATGTTTTAAAGAAGGTTTTTACCTTGAATACACGTGTCGACTGATTCAGCAATGTACTGTCCCTTATAAATGAAATCATTCGATTTGCATATTGAATCTTTTGGTATACAACTAGCATTGGAAATGCAACTGGAATTGAGACCTGGAAGAAATATAATTTTAATAAAATTTCTGACATCTTTGTATCTTTGGATAAGAAATGATATCGTTTGAAAGTACAACAATGAAAGTCAAAATTACCAGGCACGCATTGCTTGTTTAACTCGCAATAATTATCTATACAAACACAAGTCATGCCTGTACATTTTGCATTCTTGATCTGTTTTCTACAATCGTTATCTGCTTCACAAATATCTCTAAGATCTGGAATTAAATTGTATATAATATCAATGTTTACAAAAACTGTACAATCTATTACTGCGCGATGATTTTTAGTTTCAACGTATAAAAAGCTGCATATTACAAATAGCTCATTATAATAGTCTGTTTTATGTACAGTGGATCATGAATGTATTTGGACACTTATCATATTGTCTGCGTGTCTTGTATAAAACATTTTGGAATTTCATTGCAGCTGTAGTGAAACACGATATCATGGTTATATTGACAAAATTTTAAACCAATCTGAAAATGCATATATAAAAGTTACGTATTTACTCTAAATATATATTAAATAAAAAATTAGTATATAATATGGACAGCCTTAATATAAGCATTAATATAAGCATTCATAATGATTCCACTGAATATCGAGGCTAATTGATACAATGAGTAATAATTTAAATACCTCTTTTTTGTGCAATGTATATTTGCACTAAATATCTTGTAGCCTTCGTATACATTTACAAATTTCTTTCAAATTTTATTAATATAATCATCACAGTCTTATCTTCTTAAAGTACTAATGAAAGTTCAAAATGTTTTGTATAACATACATAACATATCCTCAAGAGGTTTCTGACTGTTCAAATATATTCGTGAGCCATTATACACATAACTTAAAACGTATCGTACCAATTATATCTTCCACCCAAGTTGTCTTGTTATTAGTTGCATGAGTTATGAGGAGCATAACTTCCTTGCATCGCAAAATAACTTGATATCGATACTAACAATATAACAATCTACGTTTTGGTGACACGATTCACCTATCCCTCTTTTTGTCCAACAAAACAACTCAGTCTCGTTAAATCGAGATTTCTCGTTTCATTGTACAGTTACTACAATGAATGGAAAAGAATGTTAATTGTTTATAATAATAATACTCGTTTTGAATAGAATTTTGTGTGAAAATTTTTGGATCTATCACTTACCCGTTTCACATTTTCTATTATGTTTAGAAGCAACTTTCTCCAGTTTACAATACCATGTGCCGTTTCGACATTCCGAACCTTCGATTCGAATTTCATTTGCTCCAGTTTCACATGCTTCTCCAAGTTCTACCAGAATAGTTTGCGTTAAGAAATGTCTGTTTTCATCATTGTTTAAGCAAAGAAGACATTTCAGAAAAATTTGTAATGATAAAATACATAGTTATAAGTCTCTTGGAACATTTCCAATCTTCTTTGATATTAACTCTATCAGCGGCTCATCTGTACTAAAAAATAGTACAAAAATAAAAAAATAAAAATAGAAAAGTGAATTTGGCGGATAGAACATTTTAACAAATATATATAAATCTTTTTTTATGATATTTAACTTTCAAGCAGTGTTTATTGTTTGTTCGGACGTGTTCCACATTTAATTCAACTGTAGTAGCCATTAATTTTTCATTAAAGTTTTAATGGATAAAGACATGTGAATAATTTTACCTGGAATATATTTCTCTCTTTAGTTGTGTTAAAAAGATTTGCACGATTACATCTACAAATTTTCAAAGATCCGCAAGTTGCATTTCCAAATTCTTTACAGTCCGCATCCTTTGTACGTTTCTTTTCAATGTTGTATTCTGTTTAAGATAAAAAATGTACACTTTAAACTTTAAATTCTTGTCGTTGTCATTTTAATTCCCATATTAATGAATGAAAGTACTCTCATATTAATAAAAAATGTACTTACAAACCTTTCTTGATTGTATTTTTTTTCAATATTATCATTATATAAGAGTTTTGCGATATGTCCTATATGTGTCTGCGAAGTATCACATATATAGTTGTCACACGTATTGTTGATCCATCCTTTGCAATCGTTATTTATGATACATTTTTTGCCATGCACTATGCAATATAAATATAAAAATAAAAATTATTGTTATTAACAGTGCTTATGACGAGAAACATGAACATTTGAATCAAAGTTATATTAAAGAGTATTAAATGAAGTATAAAGAAAATTTTTAATTCTATAACAACGTTACGAATTGAATGTTTCTCTGATTGGAAAAATATAATATAATATAATAATCTTATTTGTACTTTTACAAGGAAATTGATAGGTTCTTATTCCAAATTTCTCACGCTATATTATATTCTTACGTTCATCTGTAAGTTACTATATTATACTCTATTACTATTTTATTCTGTTGCTCTGATTGGAAAAATGATCTACTGAATAATTGCAAAATATATTCTTTCTCATATTGATAAATTTTCTGTTTAATACTTACATATATTGTATAATATTGTAAAAAACGGGCAATAATGTCTCGTATACATTAGATGTATATAGAATAGGATAAATCATCAGTTTACAATAACCTACTTTATGAGACTAGAACGTATAAACGTGTTTTGATGTGATATGATTATATTTTATCAGTTGTTATTATTTTAGAATCAGAAAAACCTACCTTTCGCATCTGGACGACAAGTTTTATATTTTCGCTGATAATATCCAAGACTACAGTTGCAAATGTTATTTATGCAACGTGACGCTTGAAAATCGCCGTTTACATAGCAATCGCCGTCTTCTTGGCATTTTTCGAGTAATCCTGTAAAAGTTTATTTCGTGAGAAGTTTGCGATATTATTATCTAGATAATATTGTGAAATGCACGATATACCTGAATATGCACGACATTTTCCATGTATATAATAATATCCCTCAGCACATACGCAAATTCCATTTCTGCATATTCCACCTCTCGATAAGTACGCAGAGCACTGCATCGATTCTTGGCAATCGTCACCATACGCGCTGATAACTATAAATATCGCAGAAATAAACGTAACAACTTAATAACGACGCTCGGTGACGTATAATGACTTTATGATTAAACGGAATATTTTATCTAAGCTCGTTCTAACGTACAGTACAGTAGAAGCTCGATTATTACAACATCGATTAATGGAAAATCGATTTATCGAAGTTTTGCAAACGGCCCTTTGAAAGAAAGGTTAAAAGACGAGAACAAAAATCTAAAGTTTTATTCCTGATTGAATTCCAATTTCTCCGTCATTTGTTTACACCGTCAAAGATAAAATAAGCTAATTAGATCATTGTATTTTCCCGATCCCTAGTCTGTGATTTGCTTATACGTTTTATGCTTGTTCTAGTCATTGTAACACTTAAATTAAACACTTTTCTCAAGCGGAAAACACAAAGAACGAGTTGGATTATTTTATTTATTTTTCTATTGTCCTACAAGACATAAATTGACAATTTCAAAAATTTGAAAGAAATGACAAACTAATTTATTATAATTAATTGAGTTACCATACACGTAATGATAGACGTTTCATCATAAATAGGTATTTTTTCGTAATTTATCTGTAATACATACTGTAAAACTTCCATCGAAAATATAGTCTGAATCACATTGACATGTACCATTGATACAACTATTACGATTTACAGAGCAAGCAGACGTAGCAGTACATTTCCAATCAATAAGATCTCTTAATAATGTTTCATTATCAGCAGAATACGTTTCTTTTGCTTCAATCCTGTGCGTTGAATTTAAAATCGTGAATTATAAGTTCCTAATTACATGCGAGTTGAACCGTGATCGTGAAACATTAATGTTGCAACCAAATCATGTATTATCGACGGTAACGGAGGATCATACTTACTTTTAGATGTTTATGATAGTTATAAAAATATGTTGAAGTAATATTGCGTGATACACTTTGAAAAAATCCGTTAATACTGTCTATGATTTCTTAAACCAATATGACAAAAATGTGAGGGATTAAGATGTATGTATAGCTTTATTTGATGCGCACATTTCACGAATTACATAATCACATGTAATAATTGCATGGATATAATTTCTGAGCTAGACGCATGCAAAGGAAAATTTATCTTCTTTGACAAAAAAATAGACAAGATATATATGACAAACAACACGCTGCGCTGTTAAATACTATTAATGAAGAAAAGTTATTTCACAAATCACTATTCGATTAACTCATTGAATGAATAAAGACTCATACTGGAAATGAGCTTGACGTTTACTCGAAATTGAACGTTCTTTTGACAGAAATTGACTAAAATCTTTTACGGTTTTAGAATAAAAATATATTTAATAAGATAAAGTAAGCAAATATATGTTATACACGTTTCAAAGTAACATATAAAATTAGAAAAATTCTCACCATTGTGTAAAAAACATGTTAAGTAAAGTAATAGACAAACCACTACATTTGAAATACGCAACATGTTTAGTACATCTGCTTCTAACTGAAACGTACAAATTTCCGATACGACGATCGTTGACGAATTTTATCAAGTTAATCGTATCTGATAGAAAATGTACACCTATATTGTTATCAAAAAAATATTAAATTATCTGAGAAAACAATTTTTCCGTAGTCATTTCGATCACTGTTTTCTTTTTTTCGAACTAAAAAAAGGTGTTTCATACAATTTCACGTAAAATATAATAATTTTATCAATTAGGACAAGAGTATTTGTAGTAAATCTATATTCCACGAATTATTAAATTCCTGATTTGAGATTTAAATACACAAAATCATGTGTTTTAAAGATTCTATAAGTTTGAAAATTGCTATTGTTAATAATTGGTTAATAATGAAATAATATGAGAAAGATTGATATGAATGTATATAGGTAGTATAATGTTTTATATGTCTATAATCGTAGCTTATCTGATAATATTCCCGATTATACCAATTGTAAAGAAAGCATGAGTCTTCAGTAATCTTTATCTCTATAATCTATAATTATTAAATCAAATGGTGCTTATTTACCAAACGAAAATCGTCTTGTATGAATTACGATTGTTTGACATTCTTTGAAACTGTTTACAAAATATCATTTTCGAAAATATTAAGGAAATCCCCTAACTATTTTTTTAATTAGAAGGTCATTAGACAAAGATTAATTCAATACTACACACTTTTATTCGATATCTTTCTCGATAAAAATGAAAACAGACGTAAAAATGAAAATGTAAAGTGAAAACAAATCACTGAATATGACATACAAGTAATGTTTCCAATGTTGAAAACATTATCAATATTATGAAGTTATCAAAATACGTAGTATTAAAATTACAAATATTATTCTACGTACACAATATTTTCCTGGAACATACTTTACGTAATAAGTGAAGATGAATTTATTCCTACAGCGCAACGTCACGAAAATGTAATATCACATTCTGCGTCAAAATGATATGTTATATAACTTTAATTTGTTTCCTTTGTGCGTACATTAATAAAGAATCATTTTAGTTTCAAATCTAATAAAAAATGTCGTTGTTTTAGAATCGTGATTGAGAATATATAATTTAAGGAAATGCTTATTCGACAAAACAGTTAGCAAAACAATTAGCAAAACAAAAGCAGGTTTCTTTATTCACAACAAGCATAAAATTGTAGATGACCTATAGGAGATATGTCTTGACCTATGGACATCTTCCTCGTAGTATGAAACTTGTGGTAGGAGACTAAGTTTTATCGTTGATGCGACCTTTTATTTCTCTTTATGCTAAACTTTGCCAGGTCGAGGTTAATTTGTACTTTTGCGTTTACCATTTAATGTTCTTTCTTCCTCAATAGTTAGTTTATGGCAGATCGTTCATCATGAAGGAACAGTGGAGCATCAGTAATGGTAAGTTTATTCTCTTCATATTTATTGTTTTTATTACGCGTGCACATGTAAATTTTACAATGCGTAATTAATTAATCTTCGCGTAGTTTTTTTAATTCTTCGTTTTATAATTTGTAAAAAAGTATTTTTTTGAGAAATAGAAATATTTATGGAAAAATCACTTTGAACCATCCAGCAGTCTTTTTATATGATCATGGTTAACTGAAATTATAATTTATTATGTGACACTCTAATAAACCAGAGAAATATTCCATTTCAACTTCTTATAAATGTTAATTGGAACTTGTACTTGCACTTAATGTTATACATAAACATGTTGCATATTCCACATATAGTTATTATCCCAGGAAATAACTTCTCCTGTTTATAAGGAAAAACGCCAAAGTTCGAACATGTATTAGTGCGTTCTTTCTAATTCCAGCATATCAATATGCATTTTTAATGAATTGAATGTTAATAACGTGCATAGATATCGTTCAAAAATTGCGAATTTAAGCGTTAGTATATCAAAACTTTGTTAAGAGAGTGTGCAGAAGACAAGTGATTCTGAAAGTGATTTTACTCCACCAGTTATTATTTAATTATATTTGACTATTTAGAGATACTTTTATTCGTTGTCATCAATCTTTTTCAATGCAACACATAAACTACAACTTAATCTCTTTATTTCTTTTATCACAGACAAGCTTATAAGTGTGGAGGAGGGACATGGAAATTCAATTCCCGACAAGAAAGGTTTCACATATTTGAAATCCGTGAGCACACACCACATATGTGAACAAATAATACAATGCGTGAAACTAATCCTGTACTTGGAACTGCTACTGTTTGTCGGATGGGCTTCTTACACAATATGGCAAAATTATCATATCGATTCGATGGAAGCCAAGGCTATAGACAACATTCGAGAAGCAGAATCAAAAAATTTATTCGACCAACAATCGACGTTTGACAAAAGTACTGTTGCACCCGAAGAATTACACACATCGGAAGATAAAGTAGCATTGATAAACACAATGGGACATGTAGAAGATTCGCATCACGATAAGAATCAGCCCTTCAATGAAGAACACGACATTATACCGATAGCAAAACCCGATCGATACTCTTCAACAGAAGACAGTGAATCGTCGTCTGTATTGAAAGTTGATAGTGCAAAAAATATTGAAATTAATGAATCAGATAAAGATACTACTGTACATAATTGTTCCGAAATACAAGATCACTTTATAACCGAAGAACCGAAACAAGTAGAAAATGGGAAAGAAGAAAATTCGGAATATTATGCGCTTCTTTCGTTACTACTACAAAATGCCATGAAGACAGAACCTATGAAAGATTATACCACTGATAGCAGCATCAACTTGCAAGATGCTTCAGTATTAAGTGGATCGATCTATACACCTATAGATGGGCTTGAAAATCTGGAAATTCAGGAAGATCACGAGGACGAAAATCAGGAAATTTGGGAGTACCTGGGAAATCAGGAAAATTGGTATCCGGAAAATATGGAAAGTCAAGTAAATCAATATCAGGAAAGCGGGGGAAATCTGGAAAATCTAGATACCCAGGGAAACTTGGAAAATCAGGAAAATTGGAAGAATGAAGAAAATGACGAGGTTCAGGTAAGTGAGGTAAATCAGGATAACCAGGAATATCAGGAGGAGAATCAAGGAAATTTGGGTGTTCTGGAAAATCAAGAAAATCAGGAAAGTCAGGAAAATTTGGATGTTCTGGGAAATCAAGAAAATCAGCAAAGTGCTCCAGGAATTCAAGAAAGTCCGGAAATTCTGGAACACGTCGAAACACCGATATTAATTATGGATGATGATTATTTCGAAAAAAATTGGAGAAAAGACATACTTTCTATGTTCCGGACATCAAAAGACCCATACTTCGCTGATAAATCTGATGACCATTTAAAAAGAATTAGTGATATGCTTCGAATAGATTATGAGGATGGACTGGACGATTTGGATTACAGATATGTACCTTTAAAACTGGACCCATCTTCAGGTTTAGAAGAAACGGATACTTGGACATTATCTGAGTATCCTTACGATAATTATAAGTCTGATCCGTACTTATTTTTGTAACGAAATATTGTACAGGGTATCCCATTAATTTTGTCCATTTGAAATATCTTCGTTATGAGGAATAGTATGCGAAAAAATGTCACATAACAATTGAAAAATAATCCTAATATGGTGGCAGCAACAATGTCTTTATATGGGGCAGGATAAAGGAGATGTCGAGATCAATTTTCGTTTCTAAGATAGATATTAAAGTAAGTTTTATATTTAGAATTCGTGATCTTCGATCACGATCGAATTTAAACTCAAAAGAATAAACATTTTCTCTATTAAAAATGAGAACTAATTTACTCATCCCCTCATGTTATGTTTTTGTTGGAACGACTACTACTTTTATCAGTAATATTTTCATTCATTATTTGAAATAAAGAAGATATTTTAGGTGGATAATGTTGACGGAGCATTCTGTATAGTACAAGAAAATTTCAACAAATAATCTCATCTAATAATTTCTTGTGATGGTTACAGAAGAAGCAACCCGTAGTTACGATTTCCATCGTAAAAGTATAGTAATAATTTGAAAATATGTGTTTCGTATTTCTTTGTATCACTTTATAATTAATCTCTTAATTTAAATAACTTATAGTAACTTATTGAATAAGTCAAAAGTGAAATTGTAAAAGAAAATGTTTTGTGAATTCTATTTGCTTATTTTACTTTAATCCATATTTGATTAATTCACATTCTGAGTCATCTTGTAGAGAATTAGAGTAATACTATTAGAATTTTAATACTAGTAGAATTTTACAAGTCGCAAGTTACAAGTTAATATGAACGAGCGATTCTAGTTGGATAAGAAAAGAAATGAAAGTTCACAAATTTCATGTTATCTGATTAATCTATTTGGTAAAAAATTATAAAATTGTAAAAGAAAACTTTACAATCTACAGCTTGTAGCTTGTCAATTTATTAATATTGTTAATTGGTAAATTATAATTTTATTTATAAAGGAATTTGGAGAAGCAATTTTAATGGAAGGCATGCTTTAAGAAAATCGTATTATACTTTGTCAGACGCGCAATTGAAATTGCAATTGTGAAAAAGAAAATGTTTTGTGAATCTTAATCTTTATTTTATTTAAAATAAATCTTGTATGTGTTTATAATTACAAACATCATTCGTAAATGTTCAATACAAAATCATGGCATATTTTGAATTCCGCATATTTATTTTATTTAATTCATATTTCACAAACGTACCTGTTTATAATTACAAATATCATTCATAAAGGTTAACGCTATTTGACAAAATCATGTCGTAGAAAAATTAATGCATCATTCGCACAGCTGCGCATGGGCCTTGAACTTATTTATGCTAATATGTAACGATTTACACCAGAGTTAGTCTGATAACGTTTCCATACGTCGGCTAATAGGCAATTACAATTGGTCGGTCAGCGATTACGAACTGCTGAAGTAGGTCAGTCTAAACCATGTTTTTTGAAGGAGATCTCTATCAAAGAACGCACATAACCCTTATAACTTTTTATGATACGCTATAAATTGAATACCTATGCTTAAGAAATAAATATGCCACTCCTGTTTCGCCTTTATATTAATTCTAACTCGGGACAACGAATTTAACTGGATGATTTGTATTTTCTTATTCTTTATTCGATGATACTATGTTTTCTTTCGATGTTAACGTCGTCGTTCGAATACTAGATAATTCAGCAACTGAACTAGAGTGTAATTTGGTTTTGGGAAAAACTACAGAATCGTAGGAGAAGATTCTTACGTGTATAACAAGCTTTATATCAATTCTATGGTATAATTTTTCTCGTAAGTATATCGGTACACTTGCAAAGTGCACTTAATGAGTTCAATCGAAATTTATATAAACTGATTCAACCAGTGATTCTGTGAATTCTATGTACCGTAAATAATTACAAACTCAATTCGATTTTTAAATTTTTCACAATATCAGAAGAAAAATTGACAAACTATATAATTATATAATTTCATGCTATAACATAAAATAAACCTGAAGATGCAACAAACATAAATTTTCTTCTTTTCAAGTCTGCAAGAAATTCAATTTTCTTTTAAACTTGTGTTTTTGAGTATGAAGAAATATAACCTAAATTTCTATTTTGCTACGTTTTCGTTCAATATTTAGTGGATTCATTTTCCATTACTTCTATTAATCTGTTAGATACGCTATCCGCTAACTTCTTTAAAGTTTCATTTGTAATATCCGCTCACGCGGATTTTATTCTTTTTTTGTAAGTTCAACCATATTTTCTATAAGTAGCTCCTCATGAACTCGTCAACTTTTCTTGCTAAAATTCGCTACAGATCCTTGGTCGGGTTCAGATCAGAACACAATGTTGACCAGGATAATAATTTTATTCTGAAATCTAGAAATCACGTTTTTTGTAGTGACAGCTGTATAAATAGGAGCAATGTCTCGCTGAAAATTTGTTCTTTTTATTTTTTAGATTCAATTATAAATGACAATAATATTTATTAATAATTTGCCATTCGCATGATATAACCAGACAGGATTAATGATTTCTTGAAAATATTGAAACAATAATGCAGAAAATATATCTGAGTTTATAATTATTCACAGCACTGTAAAAGATATACTGTCATATCGTTGAAAATTCAACATTTCGCGAGACATTCAATTTCTTTTGAAACTATAGCGAGCACACAAACTAGAAATCTTTTTGGCATATTTCCTTCCCATTACATTTTCCATACTATTACCATTACCAATCTAACAAAGAATAAGAAAGAAAGATTGCAGTGATTGTTTGTCAAGCAACCAAGAATTTAGGGTTACGCGTGCTTTCATGATATCTGGCATATGTATTACAATACACAACACTTGCAAATTCTGATTCGTTAATGGCATTCTGCTATTTTTATAGGTTCTAAAGGTTAACATATTCTGTTTTAAGCGCGATATGCAACAACTGAGTAACACGAGTCTTGAGTTAAGCTTCAACCATTCAATTTCTGAGTTAACTTTGAAATAATGAGTTTACTATGCTTTGCTTTCCGAAAGAGGGACAATCGTGAACAACGGTCGCCTTTCTCACGAGTTTTCGAATAATAGTAAACCATTTACAATTCACAGCGTATATTATTCATCATCTGTCTCCTCTTTGAATATTTACCAACATCTTTTCAATTTTTAAATGTCGTCCGAAAAGTTTCTTTCGTTTTGTAAGGAAATAATGGATGCACAACATTTTGCGTTTTATATTATTTTATAGAATTACGTATGATCCATTTTGTTCTATCAAAGTAAAGATCACAACGTTCGGCAGATTAGGTTTCATGTTTGTATAAAGATGCATCGTTGTAAAAGAAGGGTCTGTAAAAGAAAGACACTTTTCGGACAACCTAACATAATCCTTTTTTTTTCCTCTATTTGAATTCTTTCGCTTTTCTCTTTACAAGGTAGAATAAAAAGAAACAACAGATTAGCTGCTCTCAGTTATCTTCTTCTTTCCAATCCTACAATACTTTTTCCTTCTTCTATTTGAATTCTTTCGCTTTCCAATGTACAAGCTGGAATAGGAAGAAACAGATTAGCTGTTCTCAGTGACCTTCTTCTCAATCCTACAAGACAGGTGAACCTAGACATTAATGTTACTGGTATTCCAATGTACATATGCTCATTAAGAATGTACATAAATTATATAGAAATCAATTATCTTGTTCATGTCGGGGTAATTGTTACCCGTTCAATAAAACACGCAAACGAACCACGTGAATATTCACGATCCACTTCCGATACCTTCTTCTTTCGAAAATACGAGACAGGCCCGACTGTTACGAAATCTTCGTGATATGTCGACAGCATGCAGTAATTGATGCTCGAAGGTAATACAATATACGTAGCGTGCATGAACACACACTTCTGCAAATTTCAACCATAAGATAGTAGGAACAAAGTTATAAATTTCTCAACTTTCGTATACGTATTTTGGGCATGCATATTTGCCATGTTTAAAACAAACTATGTTACATTTAATCGTCAGCTACAGTTACTTTGATACCGTTTACTTCCTTTATTTATAGAGGACAGCAGGAAACTCCTTGTACGCTTGCCAAGAGAAAATTGTTTAATTTGGTCAATACAAAATGTCGTAAGATCAAAAAAAATGTAATAACTCGAAAACACAAAGAAATAACTTAGATTATAGTATTATTAACTTAGACAGAGATTGATAAGGTTAAGCAGGTGGAATTTACTATTATCCAACACCTAGATGAATAGATGAAAAATTAGTGTTTGCAATGATTACAGATAAGAGCGAAATCTAATCCAACAACGCTTAATGATATAACGTTTAATGATATAGTGTTTCAAAGTATGAAATAGACTTTCTAATAGACTTAACTAGTCACCAAGAAGACGTACATTAAAGATAATTTTTTGGAAGTTCTCGTTGATCGTCCCTTTCCCATAAATGTACATAGTCTTCTCAGGAAAATGACCGAAGTCCTGAAGACTGCAAAAAGTCAGTGGCGATATCAACTTTTATGGCGGTTATATCACTAGAAGCAGGGCTGTAACAATGTTCATCAGAGTAGTGTTCGTTCACGCGTCGAAAAATCGGCTTCTATTGCATGAACTGCTTGTCTCGAAAACAAACAAATTAAAACGTTGCACTATCCACCTTGTTCGTCAGACTTAGCACCATGCAATTTCATCTTGTCTCGACGGCATCAAATAACAACGAAGGGGAAACGACAACTTTCAAGACATCCGGAAGGCTGTGACTCAGTATTCTCGAAAAAATTTCACAAAGAGACGCGCCACAATTATGCGACGCATTAATTGGCCGCGTAAATCGTTGTATCGCCACAAGAGGAATGTGTCTCGAATAAAATAAAACATTTTCTTCAAAACAATGCCTCTGCTTTGCTATCCTTAAAAAGATCAGTTACTTTTGGAATATCCAGTTCTCCGTTATCCTAGCATCTGTGGCACGAGCTTGCAAGGATAACAGGATTATCGATAAAGCCACTAGCACAGGACTCAGAACGACAGAACGAAAGTTACGGTTCCTTCACGCCAAATAAAGTACCAGAACCTGACATTTATGTATTAAATACCGATAGCCATCGCAAGCTCGTGAAAGGACGTGTGAGTAATTCGTGGGTATCGCGAGGATGGAAAGAAATTCTGCAGAAAATATACGGGTCCGATCGGTGGTTGTTCTTGACAAACTCCAGTAGGAGTAAGTAAAATTAAGTAAGCGTGTTGACCGAAAGTGGTCACATATACAAACAAAACAATGTAGCAACGCATGACGATGAGCGATTGAGCCTGTACCGTTCATGGAAAATTCTTTCCATCACTATATTATACTTGACAATCTAGCACCACCATCTTGCTAACTTCTAATTGTTAGTTATCAAAGTGGGCGGAGATGTTAAGTATGTTAGGAGGACTACCAAGTCGAAGTTGTCGTGATTCGCTAGTTGTGTTACCGCCTATTCCTTGTAACTTATTATAAATCAATACAATACCCACTCTGCCGACCGTACATTATGAAACGTTTGCCAACTGTAATTATAAAGATTAATAAAATAATGTAATAATACAATTTAGGTTTCCTTATAACACGTTCGGTTAGTAAATGTCAATTTCAGTTTCTAGTTACAAAACCCATTTATGTCTAGCCTAGGTGTACTAATAAGTGTTCAGTGAATTAACGTTAGTGTACAGTAGAACTCCACTTATCGAACAAACAACGATGTCCGATGAAGCAATTATAATTGTTATACCGCGGATTTTTATGCGTTTATAAATTAAGTATGTAGAATGTGTATATGATTTTGTTGAATACAATGGGTGTTTTAAGTCGAGGTCCTCGAATTTTGATGTCTCATTTTCTTTTATTAATAAGAAAAAGATTTTTAATGGTTAAGAAATATTTTAACATATATGTAGTCAAATGAAAAATCACGTATGCCAGTAACGGTTCTTTCGTATTTTCCTCAATCTTAAGAAATTTGTTAACAATACGAAAGCATGATAACAATGTTAATACAGTAAAAATCAACCAATTCGTTAATACTGTTATGTACGACAATGTATGTAACAACAGTGTATTCATAATGTATACACAGATATTAACGCGAGCCACTGCAAGAATATGTAGGCAGCTGATATTTCCCAGAACACCTATTTCCAGGATAATAACCGATTCGCCGCGAAGTGATCCTGGATCAGTTAAATGGGCGTTCCACATTTCATTTCATCGATTACGGTAATTTGACATTTTCATCCTTAAAATTATAGCTAAAATTCATAAACATTTGTTTAAAATAAATCTTGAAATATATGGCAATCTTTTAGAATTATTTGAATATCGTTGAACTATATATACCTTCAAAAGTGAAGTTTTTATCCAGAAAATCAGTTGGAATGAAATTAACATTTTTAAATGAGATACTAAGCTTTAAATGAGGTTTGATTTTCTAATGGATAGGGGAGTTGTATGACCGTTAAGGTTTCGTGACTGTGTAAAACGAAACACGACTTTTCGTGTACTACTTCCTTCGAAACAGTGATAAACTTTGTGATTTTTTTCACATTTATCATATACGACCCTATCAAATTAACCTTTGCTACGTCTAAGAAAACTTGTCAAACGTCGATAAAACTGTCAAAAGTTGGATTATTGTAATTATTAATTGTATTCTCTGAAAGAAACGTTAACAATCGTTATGTGATTTTACAGAACGATTTTGTATACTACTTTTATTCTGCTTTCTTCAGACCCTGTCTAGCTGTAAATTTGAGCTCATGTAGTATATCTCACGAGTCTTAAAATGTGCAGTTTTCAAACGGTAACACCACCGTGTTGAGTTCGACGAAAATTTTTATTATCCTTTGTTAAACCTACTCATACAAATAGACGTTTGCAGAAACTGTAATAAAATTCCTGGAAA
Source organism: Bombus huntii (assembly GCF_024542735.1). NCBI lineage: Eukaryota > Metazoa > Arthropoda > Insecta > Hymenoptera > Apidae > Bombus > Bombus huntii. Next base: position 9,461,622 of record NC_066246.1, read on the forward strand.
ATTTAACAGTTCATGGATGAAAAAACATGGTACAAACAAAATTGAAATTCTGATATCCCGCTAAAATATGACAATACTAGACTCTTCGGTAATCGCTTTAAACACAAGTGATTATGATAATACTATATTAATACCATAAACCATTACAAACCGCATATACATATAACGATGTTCCACATAATGAATAATAATTAGAACAAAATATTTGACATTTTAATCACATGACAATATTTGTTGCAATTTTTAACTACATACTTATTAACTAGCATTCTAACTTTCAATAGCTCGAAACACGTAGCGAAAATATTTATAAAATATCATTGCATATAACGATGTAAAATCTATTTAATGTATCTAGAATTAATTATATAACGTTTCGATTATATGACGATATTCTCTGTAATTTTTTTTTTTACATATATCTATTACATATTATTGCAACTTTAACAACCCGAAATATGTAGCAAATATGCAGTTTCAAAAATCCATCGATAATTTTTTAAATAGTTAAATATTATTCTAATCCAAAATAAACAGCCCAAAATACGTAGGAAAATATTCAGAAAATATGCAGTTTCTAAAATCTATCTATTCAACGTAATAAACAGATGTTTGGCGAAAGCGTGAAAGTACAATATATCGTGACGAAGTTAAAGTTGAGATGCTTTGTTCTAGCACGGAACCGTTCTATTTCTCCTGGCCACAACTCCTGCCACGATCGAAACTTAAGGGAGCGAAAGCATACTCCGATTCTTCAACGATGTGGTAGGCCAACCACGTTTTGGTGTAGAGTACTTTCTACTTCGGTGGTGGCAGCACATGGGGTACAGGGTGGGGATGCTTCAAAGGCTTAAAAGGCCTTCCAACGTCCTTGTAACACGCAGTTCTCGAATAGAACGTAATCGTATTCCGTTCAAATAAAAATCAACCTGAAAGCAACAACGAGCAAATTTTTCTTCCACCTTCTCTTGCAAATTTAAACGTTATTACTTGTAATGATACTACGATAGTCATTTAGATATCAGTGTACATCGAAGCAATTTGCAAAGTTTGTGCGGACGTTAACTTCGTTGCAACAAAAGACGGTCAGGGTTGATATCTTGGTGAACAGCAGCGAGTGATTTCTGTCTTGCAATCGAAACTTTGTAACTTCGAAAGTTAGTGACTAGTGAACAAGCTGAGTGTTGAATAGACATTTTGGCGGGTTTTAAGTACATATATCGAAGCTGCAACAAGTAAACCCGGCGAAAATGAAGAAGACGAAAAATCTTCAATTACTTGCGACGTTTCTTCTATTGGTGTTTTTCGTATCACCATCGTCTACTTGGGCTCTTACGACATTCGGCAAACCCAGCCCAACGCAGAACCAAAATTCTCCACCACCGCCTACACCAGGTTAATCAAAGAGACTTATCAACTTAAGGAACAATCTGTCAATTCTCTCAATTATATTAAAATGTGCGATTTTTGTCAGACATTTGAAAGGAAAGCTTTTCAGATATTCAAATTCTTGTGACTTATTGGTCTTGATGATGCCGCTTGCTAATTGTAGCAATGCACTTTCGTATGATTATAAAGTATTACTTTACAGCACTGTTATCCAAAAGAATGTATATACCGCCGTATTTCATATTATTTGTATTAAACAAATAGAAACTATAAAAAAGAATGTTATCATTCTTGGACAGATCTATAATTTCTAGACAAATATAAATAAAATAGCAAAATTTAGAAAGTTAGAAAACGCTTTCACGCATAAGGATTGGTTGTAATTTCAGTCGGGAAAGCTCGAGAATGTAAATTGGAGTCTGATTGCGCTGGAATCCAAAATACAACATGTATGTCGGATCATCGTGACGGAAGAACACGTTGTCTTTGTGGAGACTATTCCGCTCCTCTTAATGGCGCGTGTACCAATAAATTCAAAGGTAATTTATTGTTCCTAAACATTTTTAGAAACTTGAACTTTTTTATTTGTAACGATCCACGGAGTTTATAATTATTATTGTTTAATTGTTATATACATATGTGATGGTTATTATAAATCTTATTTAATTTATATAATTATACACTTGAGAATTTAAGATCGCGCATAGGAGATTATGTTATATTTATTTTAAATAAATCTTGGATTCAATTAAAAAAGAAAGATACATATTGAATTTCTTCGTACACAAGGTACTACTGTCATTTGCATATACTCACGTGCTCTCTTGCAATATGCGAACATATGATGGTGTTGGTACCAGCACCGAGGTTATCTATGCAAATTGAAAAGCTTTACGAATATCATTGTAGCTTGCTATACCCCAACACCAATTTACTAGTTTTCTAATATACTCTTGCTATTTCATGATGCAAACATAAAAGTCGATATATCACGTAATTCGAAAATTAGTTGAATATTGCTAGTAAAGGTATTATGTATTACATTTTCGAATTGCAAAGAAATTAAATTTGTAGTGAATTACTTCGTATTAGGATTTAAATTAAATATTTAGAATGAGAATTTTTAGATTTATATTAGTAATTATTATTGTAGATGCATAATTTAGTAGATATCAGAAAAGAAGTAATTTGAAAATTTTGTTACATTGATTACAGGATTATCGTAAATAAAATGGTTGAAAGTTAAGCGTCCGTATGAATTTAAAATGCATCTTTTACGACGATTAAGAACATTTGGTTCTGCTCTAAAAACAGATATAAATATATAGATATTGATTGTAGCAAGAGCAAAAGATTTTAACAAAATGATAATACTCCATTAAGATATGCAGTGTACGAATACTATAGAAATTCTAAATTAAATCTGCCAAACTTTGAAATGAAATTGTCATCACGCGTAAGATTTCGCATATAATGTAATATACATATATTTTAAGTATTCATAGCCAACATTTTTTATCCAAACGCTTATTACAAGTTCTATAATCTCTTTCTTAAAAGAGAATATTTGATAATTATTTCACTTGAATTTGAATTAGTCAGTATCCATATTCCAGTGAGATATAAAATATATTATTTGATTTGAAAATTATTTCACTTGAATTTGAATTAGTCAGTATCCATATTCCAGTGAGATACCTATTTATTATTAACTTAAATCTATTTATACAATATAATTACAAATATAATACTTTAAATGCTCTTACAGTTATCTAACGAAATAAATGTAAATGTAAAAATTTAATTCACTTCTATATCTAATTAATAACACACCTGATCAATGTATATTTCTATTGTAGCGTTACATACTTCATGTAATGATGATTCTGAATGCATTGAGGGTGCACATTGCGTACAACGGAACAATACCATGTCCGGAAAACGTTGCTATTGCCAAGAAGGATATAACGAAGAGGGTGTATTATTTTGCAATGGTATGTCATCACGTTCTTGGTTTCTTAACCTGTTAATCGAGTCATCTCTTAAGCAAAAATTTCTGTAATCGCAAAATTACGAATCACATGTAACTTGAAAAAGTTTCTAACTGCAATGAATTTTTTTCACAGGTAGCTCATCCGTCCTTATATTTCACACAACACTTCTGTTACTTACATTGAGTATTATGAAACAAAACTTCTGTTAATTTGAATATTGCAAGACGAACCTTATAAATTCTTCAAAATTTTAAACCTGCTAAAACATTGCTGAAACTCTAAACTATGAATCAACCAAAAATACCATATTGTGTAGAGTTGGAAAATAGTCTTAAGTTTACCACAATTATAGTACAAATTTTAAATGTGTTTCATAACTACTATTGGGTTTAATAACTGTACTTGGAAAGTAATAAATTACTTATACGCGACATAACTTTAAAAAATATATTATATTTTCATTGCAAGTAATTGTGTTTAAAAATATATCTTTCACGTATTTAAAATAAATACTACTTACGTATATTTAAAATATTTTATTGTATTTTTGGATAATTCATTTTATGAAAAAAATATGTGCAATATCAATAGGTACAAAACATAATATATTCTAATTATTAATTGTCCTATAACCTTCGTTATGATTATGGTATGTTTCAGTTGTCACTACATTTTCTAATTAATAGTAATGCAATTTAGTAACATATGTATAATCATAATTCAAAATAGTTAATTTTTTAAAATATACGTATTTCATATTTAATGTTGACAATCTCTCATAGATTTGTTTTGTACTATTAAGAATTAAATTTTATTCCATAGTGCAAACGTCTATTATACGGTATATTAAGATACTTAAAGATAATTAAAATATTTCAATAACATATCGTTATTTAAGTATGAATATGTAATGAATCCTTCACTTAAGAGCAATTTTTTCGTAAAACTTTGTAGTAGGGTTTTGTAAAATGTTTTACCTACATTTTATCGTAATTTCAATCTCTGTATTGTATGTCTATGATTATTGATTCTTATCTTTTAAATATTTATACGTATTATTAATACTTGGAACTTTGCAATAAAAATTATATTAGTGCAGAATATTAGGTAATTCACGGGACATATTAGAATCAACGACTTAGATATAAGTAAAGAGTTTTAATTCATGATCGAAACACTTTGTTCTGCAATTTGTTGTCTAGTTGTATTTAGTTGCATGTACATGTAAAGTTTATAATTTTCTTAGAGTATAGAACATTAACATATATGTACCATAGTTATGTTTAACTTCGTTTGAATATTTTATAATGTGCTTATGATACTGATTATATTAATTAAACTGCGAAGTCAGTTCTTCTTTTAAAAATTATCGAAAGTAATAATAGAATTTGTTCGTTTCGTGTCAAGTTTGTCAATTCATTTCTAGACTAATCTAAGTTGATCTACACTAGTTTAGAGAATACAAAAATTTGACTTTTTATATTATATATATATAATATCGTGTTATATGATAAAATATAATTTCATTCAAATATCATTTGCGAAATTATGATCTACTCCTTTTGTATCAAAGATTCAGTAGCGCTACGTAATTCTAACTATAAATATACAAGATGTCTCAAGACAGATTATATGATCAAGTAGGAAGATATTATATCGTATATGCGAAAGACGGAGAAGAGAATAATGCTTTTTTATTTCACGTGTAGTCGAGAAAATTGAGTTTCAAAATTCATGAAGTATATATACGTGCACTCAGTGTGACTATTGATCACTTCTATTACAAATCCAATTTTCTCAAATATGTGACTTTAAACAAAGAAAGTAAAGTAAAAAAGTTAAGTAAAATCATATTACTTGTGGGGTCGGTAATTAGCTATATCTATTCGACGAATTTTCGAATTTAATTTTCACGAAAACAGTGTCTCAAGTTAAAAAATTTGTTTTTTCTTCATCTTCGTTCCTAGCTGATTATATCACCCGCACTAGGACACTTTATGTTTACTAATTTTCATTTTTGAAGAACATTTCTTTAAAATTTCAATTCTGTAAAAAGTTCAGTTATTAAAATTTAACGTGCCTAATGAAATTTTATATGATATAACAACTTCATTCTATATATTATAAAAAAAGTTGTCGTAACTTAAGATATTACTATCACACAATTTTATTAAATAGAATATAGTAAGTACTATTACAGATCGTTAAATTTAGTATCTATATAAGTAAAAAAACAATGCCTTTTCGTTCACGATTTATTCGTAGTTACAGCTAGCAAATTTTAAATCGATAATCCCAATGTAGCAGTTAGACGTACGTAAATACATATAATATAAAGTTTTAACATGCCAATAATGCCTCAAGTACCAATGACTGTATGAAACAAACTATGTAATAACTATACAACTAAATAATATGTATACTAATAATTTACGTTAATGCGAATTTATCAGAACACAAATGGACAGTAATATTTATTTCGATTATGATGCATAGCATTTTATAACGTTTGTAAATTGATAATAGCATAATAACGAACTGTACTATTCGTCTCCACTATTTTAATATGTTATTAGCACGAATATATTATGCACTAATAAATTTTGTCTGTATTCTGAACATATGTATCACCGTACTTCTTAATAACATATTAATTGTAGATTATACGAGTCAATTATAAAAAGTAAATAAATGGAATACTTCATATATTTTGTTAATCGACCTTTTTATTATTTCTTTTGGAGAACTAATTGTGTTACAATGTTTCCAGTTTGTCCACCAAATACAAATGTGTCAGCAGGAAGCACATGTAAGATGTCAAAATCTAAAATATTGTAAATTATATTAATGTTATTAATATTGTCATATATGTTATCATAAAGATTAATTCGTTATTAACGAATGTAATTGTTGCTTCAAATAGTAATATAACTTACAATTTTGAAAATGTTTCTCTATTTCTTCTTTAGTCCAATTACATGAAGTTAAAACTAAGTAACCAGAAGGTAACAGAATTTTGTATATATTTTCTATATACTTTTGCCGTTTTGACGAAGGATCTTCTGGATGTAAGCTGATGGCATCGTAAGTTCCTTTATCATGTACTAATTTAAAGTCAATCGGTAAATTAAAATTTTCTGAATCGAGTATATCGCAAACTTTTAATTCGACGTGTGACATATTATTTTCCTTCAGTACTTCACGAGCTAAGTCCACTGCCTTCTCCGAATAATCTACACCTAGCAATTTTTCAAAACCTTGTTTTGTAAGTTCCACTAATGTCATTCCGTTTCCACATCCTATATCGACTATTTTGTCATCTTTGTTAAGTTTTAATTGCATATTAATCCAACTGAAATATTAGACAGAATATTAATAAGGAATACATTTAAAAATATATATAATATAAAAAGAAGATATATAAAAATAAGATAATATCTAAAATATTTAATTCTAAATGATTATACCAGAGCTCCGATCATATAATAAGCAATAATATGTAGATATGAATAAAATTATAGGAGCTGCTACTATTATATAATTATTATACATATATATAATTATCATCATAATTATTCTAATTATAAGCTCAATCGTATAAAAACAAGTAGAAATTATCTTATTTGAATTTGAATAAGAGATTTAAAGATTTTATCTTCTCATGATACATATTTTAGTAGCTATAACTTACGAAAGATAGCAGCACTAGTCTCATGAGTAAAATACTGTACTGTTTACGTGAAAAGTGCTTCTATTATATGCGTGTACTTGTATACATGTACTTTCCGCGTTGTTACATGAAATTTTCGTGTCTTGTTCGAATAACTTACCGTATGACTTTTAGTGTATTATTTCTACCAAACCATATTTCACCTACATCTCCGTGTTCTTTAAAATTATCAAGTTCTTCTGAATAAATCCTCTCCCAACTGAAACATAATTGTGACATAAAGTAATGCTTATCGAGTGTTTCACATTTACGAATACGGTATGTATTACTTACTAATCACGTGTGCCTAAATCCGATGGTCCGAGTTCTTCAATGTTTTTATCTGTCATGATTTTATTTTGACTGTACGAAGATTATGATTAAATCGTAATATTATGTATTAAATGTATTAATCCTAGTTATCTTTTGTATTTTCATTAAATCAGTGATTTATAACAAAAACGCGTGTCTAAAATTTAATTTGACGTGAACATATAATTACTTACGTTATGCGGAATTCTACTAGGCGAACATAACCTCACTCCTAAGCCTAACCTATATTTTAATGATACAGTGAATAAGACATACCACATAAGCGTGATTGTGCAAGAATCACAATATTTGCAAGTATTTGACAGATAAAATTGTCTTTTCGAAAGTGTTAATTTGTTAAAGATGGTTAGTAAATTAATGAACGTACTTCAAATTGGTAAGTAAAATATATATTATATACATTTTATATTTGTATATAGGTATTTTAGATTTTTTATTATGTAGTTAAAGTAGTTTACACATACGTATGCAAACCATTAGATAGTAAAAATATACAAATTATATATTGTAATAAAATAAGAATATGAAAATTAAGTCTAGTATTATTTCATGTATTAAATATTTTGATGTTAAAACCAGAGTATGTTCTTATATATAATTTTTGTACTGTTAATTTTTGCTTTAGTATTTACTTTTTTAAATATATTCTTATGTCGGTATTCAGGGAAACAATGTGCAAAATCTTCCATTTTGCCTTGGCGTCACTTTTCTACAACAAATTTAAAACAAAATAATGTTAAACCAAAAACTGGTATCTTAATGTTAAATATGGGTGGTCCCAGTAGGGTCGATGAGGTGCATGAGTACTTATTACGTATAATGACTGATCGTGATATGATTCAACTGCCATTCCAAAGGTTTAGTTTGATGAATTTTGATAATTTATAGCAACCAAATCAATGTTAAGTTAAGATTCCATGTAACAATATGTATTACAGCCAAATAGGTCCTTGGATGGCAATATACCGTACTCCCAAGGTACAGGCAAAATATTCACAAATTGGTGGCAAATCTCCCATTTTAGAATGGACAAACACACAGGGTAAACTTTTGTGTGAGAAATTGGATAATATTTCACCAGAAACTGCACCTCATAAACATTATATTGCATTTCGTTATGCTAATCCCCTTACTGAAGATACATTGCAAAAGATAGAAGAGTAAGAATGCTAAATATAGATATAGAAAGATAGAATATATCATCAACTGAAGATAAATACTGAATAAAGTTGATAAAATGTAACAAATAATTTTCTTTTAAGCAATATATATATACATTTTCATTTTAGAGATGGAGTTGAACATACAGTTGTCTTTTCTCAATATCCTCAATATTCTTGTGCCACAAGTGGATCGAGTTTTATTGAAATATATAAATATTATTTGAACAGGTAGTTACTTATGATTTCTTTTTGCAATATTGTTACAATAAAAGAATTAAAAGTTGTTAGTGTATTATATACATTTTAAAGTAGATGTGAAGATGTTAAAATCTATTACCACTGCACTAAAGTGCCAGCATGTTTTAAGATATGTATTTTATAAATATAATCATACATGGTATGATATAAAAATTGTAATTATTTATTATTTTACAAATTGTTTTGAATTTGAAATTACATAATACTTAGTTTAATATGATTAATCATCTTTTTTCACTAATATTTTATAAAGAAAAAAAAAATATTCAGGCAGCTCATACATTTTCATTTTCTTCAGATGTCACACGCATATATTTTTCCGTGTCATATTTAATTTGCTTAAGTCATGCTATAGTTGATTTTTTTAAATATTTTCTTTAGCTAGTATGAAAGGTATAATTAATCTCTTTGACTGCCCGATAAACAATTGACTAGTCTTTTAAATCTCCGTATTTACGACACGAAACTTTCGTCGAGAGTAGAGAAAACTTAACTTACTTATAAGTAGAGATTGGACAATACGATATACATAGATGTGTAATCAAGCATGCAACGAATATTTTTTTATGCAAAATCTTTTCTTAGCATGTCGAAAATTATTGTATATAATTTTTTAAAGATGAAGCAAACCTTTAAACATGTATATTATTTATGTTATTCGTGTTTATATGATTCATTACTAAACATAGATAATTCGACTTTTATAAAGATCCTTTATTCGACTTTTATTTGATAAAGATGTCGTATAAAATTATTATAGCGTGCACATACTGTAAGCATTCTAAGCTATCTATATTTCTAATAAAAAAACAAATAACTTGCAAAAAATGTGCTAATAAATTTACATATATATATATACACACATATTTATAAATAAAATCTAATAAGTATATTTAATCACAGAGATTGATCATAATATCTAATCGTTTCACGTCATTTCATTTTTTTTTCGTGATATATAAAAGATTGTATATTCTGTAATATGCATTTATATACATAATAAATATTTTAATTAATGAAAACATAAAAGCACAAAGAATTAACTTTAGACCTTAAAACGAAAAATTTATTAGAATATAAAATGTGCTGCCATTTTAGTGCGCATTTTGCTTTATATTCATAACTAATCCTTCTGAAGTATATTTATCGAAACATAATGATAAGATAAATTAATATCTCGATACAGTGTAAAAATGTATTAGACAGTACTCAGAAATTCATAATTTACAGAAAATTACCTTCTAACATGAAGTGGAGCGTAATAGATCGATGGGCAACGCATCCATTGTTCATAGAGACAATTACAGAAAGAATTAAAGAGGAATTAGCTCAGTTCCCTAAGGATATAAGGGACGATGTCATAATTTTATTTTCGGCTCATTCGCTACCAATGAAGGTTACTTTTCAGTATTAAGAGCAAATTGATGTGAATTACAGTTACTTGAACATTGCGTTTTGCACTGTATTTTAGGCCGTATCTAGGGGCGATACTTATGCATCTGAGGTAGCAGGTACAGTTGCCTTAGTAATGGAAAAATTACAATATTGTAACCCATACAAATTGGTATGGCAGTCGAAGGTATAGACATTGTTTTCGTTTTATTAATCAATTTTATTTATTTTTAATTATACTGAAGCAATATTTCCTTATTTGAGAAGGATAAATTTATGAATACAGTTTTTCTATAAGATTTTAAAGGTAACTTCATTGTTAAATTATTTACTAATAATTGATAGTTAGCACTTGATTGTACAAGGCAAGAAACCGAAAATTGGCGTTAATATTTAATATTAAAATTAATATTTTCGTTATGTTTAATCCTACTAAAAAGCATTCAATAAGAAAATTATATATATAAAAAACACACGGTGATATTTGTTTTATTCTGAATGTGATACTTTCCAAGTTTTCGAAATTATTCACGTTTTGTTAAATGGAATGTTATATGCAACGTATTGACATATTGTTTTTAAAAGAATGAATTCTGTCACACCAAATATATCATGCATAGTGAAACTGCTAGGAGTAAAATTACAAAGTTTTTGACATTTACTGGTTCATTAAAATTCACGGATTCTTTGATATGCTAAATGAGATACCGTTGCTATATCCTCTTCTACGGAAAAATCTATTTCTTTTTAAATGAAATTGTATCTCGATTATTGCACCTCGTTATAGTTCACTTGAAAATAAACAACATTTGCCACATTTTTCTTTCCATCGAATAGTTAAAACCATACAAGGAAATACATTAAAATTTATGCTAATTTATATTCTGATTTATTACTGTGTATATTTAGGTTGGACCTATACCTTGGTTGGAGCCTTTTACCGATGACGCAATAAGAGCGTATGTAAAGCAAGGCAAAAAGCATTTCATGATAGTTCCAATAGCATTTGTTAACGAACATATTGAAACTCTTCATGAATTGGACATTGAGTATTGCAAAGAATTAGCTGAGGAAGTAAGTGTTGCATATCACTTTTAATTCAAAAAAAGAGAATCTAACTACGGAGAAGCATTTTTTACCTTCTTTTGTATTTAGCTTGGCATTGAAAAAATACGGAGAACTGCTGCACCTAATGATCATCCTACGTTTATAGCAGCTTTGTCAGATATCGTTGCTTCTCACCTTAAATCGAATAAGCCAGTGAGTCCCATGTTTTTAACACGTTGCCCCCATTGCGTTAGTATGAATTGTGTAAAAAGCAAGAATTGGTATGCGGAAATATGCAAAAATTAAAAGGGCAAAATGTTTCATTTATCGTACATGTCATATATCGTGTATATGTAAAAACCAAATATATAATTTATACAATTTGTTACTATTTCTCATAGTAATATCAGTGTAAGTGAGATTAAGGTTAAATATTTAATAATTACAATTTAGAAATTGTACAAAATACAGGTTATCTCTGTAACATAATGTGTTGAATAAAATATTGATATTTCTTTCCAAATATTTTTGCTTTCTTTTTACCTTAACTCTAGTACATATTATATAGTACTCTGTACATATTACCTCCTTTAGTATGTTTTTAAAAACATAAGTCATATCATAAATGCACTAGGTATTCTTAAATATTCATCTATTACAGAATAAATATTACTTCAATGTAACATAAATTATATCTCGAACTTAGGAACAAATCTATTTTTCGAATATTTATAAAAAATACTTTTATACCTTAGCTTTTGCATAAATGACATTATAATACTCTCAATTTTTTAAATTTAAATTTTGGGAAAAGAATATTTTCATACAATATTCTCATATTTCCCAGAAACATCTTACTTCCATTAAATAATTGTGTGGGTATCAGCCAAATTGTGATGTGAAACAAAATGAATTTCTCTCAAACAAAAATTATTATAGATTATCAGTACGTAAAGATAAAATGACTAACAAGACTCTTGTAAAAAAATGTTATTAGAAATTAGAAAACTTAATAAAACGATAATAAAATTATTTTCAAAACTACTAGACAAAGAAAAATGATTTCTTATAGAAACATCGAGAAAGATTACTCGATAAGCTGTTAAAAAGGAGTATAATACAAGGTAGTTTCACAGCATTTATGACAGTAACCCTTCGATTTCTTTGCAGGTTACTCCCGAGGGAGTTATCGCGGCGACAGCAGAGAGCGTCTGCCGCGCTCTAGGTATCGAACGCGAGTGGCGCGGCGCTGGGTGCCGCGACGCTTATATAAATGCGCGGCGTCGGCAGGCGCGTTCAGTATGTGTCATGCTTTGCGAGCGCGAGCGTCGTCTGTGATGGCGGCTCGAGTGCGGTTGAAGATGCAATGCGGCACCGTCGTATTGCTCCTCGTTGTCATCATCGTGGTGTGTGGTATGGATCTTGTGTGTGGAATGTTCGAGCATCGCCACTGCAGTCACCAGCATCCCCGGGCGCACGAGGTAAGCGGTTACAAAAAGGACCTCGACCCTTCTCTTTTCTCTTTTACACACTCTTACTCTCTTTTCACCTTTGTTGTCTGCCTGCCTGTTCGCTTGGTAGACGCACACCAACCAACCTAACCAACTGGACTGCTAATGCTCGTTCTGCCAGTGCCACTTCCCTTTTATCGCTTTTCCTCACCGCTCTTTCTCTTCTTACCTTTCTTTCGTTCGACGGTTTTCTCCTCTTTATTACGTCAAATCTCTGAGTCCATTTTTCGTCTCTGTGGGTATAAAATCGCGTGATTTCAACCAAGCGTGCGTTTCACGTGTCACGTGCTCTTGCTGTCCTCCTCGCACACCTGTATTTCGCGTGCGCCCCACTTCAACCTGAACCGATGAGCTCTGTTCTCTATACGCTACATCTTCAGATACTACTATCCTGTTGTTAAACATATGCATTATAGACGCGCTGTGTTGACATTTTCTCCATATTTATGACTCTAATAGGATTATAACGTACGTCATTCTAATAGGATTAGAAATGTCTGCTTTATAAGATGAAATGTCAACATCGAAAGTCGACTTCGATAGTCAGTTTCGATTGTCGAGATCTCTCGTTTGCAATAACAGATTTATATCGCATGTGAAATTTCGTAAACGTGGTTGGCGTTTTTCGAAGACTAAGTTATGTAGTTGGTTTCGTTTAGTAGAGTTTGTTACGTTTATAAGTGTATTACGGTAACTGTGAAATAAATAGCGCGCTACGCGTAATATGTCTACTGTGGAATGTGACTTTGATCGTGCGGAGAAAGGTATCCGTGAACTTGTTTTCATGCGCCGCTGAACCACGTGTTTTGGGAACGGGCACGCGCCCCTGTGTGTTTAGTTGCACGACTTTTTGCTACTCCACTTCTCTTGTAAGTGGTTACATTATTTTTCATTAACTCTGATTGAGATTTATCAATTCTCTTTTATATTCAATCAATTTTTATTTGATATATGGATTCCATAGAAGTATGTTTTGCTGTGAATGACGGATTTCATTTTATATCAAAATATCTAAACGAAAATTTTATATCGTTCTTATGTTACATTGTTGTTAGTAGAATTGAATTTTCTTTTATATGTTGGATATTAAAAAAAGTTTTATGGTTTTGTGCTATGCAGGCGCTAGTGGAATTACAGGATGATTTCGTAAATGCGATGAAAATAATTAGGAGGCTACACGCCTGTAATAATGGCAAAAATACAAAGGTCTGTAATTGAGACTTATAAGAGAATATTCTATCAAAATTATTTGCAACAATATAATGCAAAAATAAAATATATTAAACTCACGCGCGTATGCATGTAGATCGTATATTTTACATGTATAAAATGAAAAAATATGATGACAGTTAGTTGTTAAAATTGTATTTTCTGAAAGAGTATTTTATTCTTTTTCACAAACCAAGATTAATATGAATATATGTATGTATGTGTGCATTTATTAATAAACTCATTGTTTGAGACTTTTAACATCTGCACCATTTAGTAATTACATTTGTAAATGTTCTCTTTCAGTATTTACGTAATATTCATCTAATTTGAACAGTATGTGCATTACCGGCATTTCTGCATTTTTAAGCATTCGTAAATCTGTAACACCCACAGTCTGGTTATAAATAATGATGTCTCATTTACAAGTAAGAGAAATGCAAATATTAATTACAATCTCAATAAATTGGTAATTGAGAAAGAGAAATTGAAGATATTGTAATAGAAATAAATTGTAATAAATTTCGATAAATCTCAATACATTTTAATAAATTTCAATTAATTTCAATAAATCTCAATAAATTTCAACCAATTTCAATATCTTGTATAGAGCTGTTCACAGGCCAATGTGGTTAACTCTACATTTCCAAAAAAAAAAACAAAAAAAAAATCGTATCTGTATCATCATATTATCATATATGTATAATATCATCAATTTTCCCCACTTCCTGTTTTGTAGAGATAACCGATTTGAGAAATAAGCGGCTCATATAAAATACATTGACTGCGCGCTCAAAATCCTTTCGTACGGCCATGCTTCAGATTTGAGGTCCTTTTTTCTTATCTCCTCATATTTCTGCCAATTTGCTTGCTCTGACACTCGAAGCGTGTTAATTTTAAACCTGATTTTTTTATAAACTCACTACACCCTGATCCGGCCTGGTTTGATGAGATTGTTCAGACTTGAACGGTTAAGTGTAAACTTGGTAAAATATTATAAATCTGAAAACCGTTCTGTTTAAGTTGAGGTAAAAACTAATCCAAATTTAGAAAAATGTGAACACTTGTGTTTTAAGCGTTCCACGAGCGCAGTTACAAAAAGTATGAATTTTGTGGGTTTGCGTCACGAGTAGGTTTAATTTCAGCATACTTTTAGGACATCGTGAACAGTTATTGAAATACCTTTGCGTGGAAAGGGTGGACGATACCTGGATGGATGTGGGGCTTTGAACGAATTTTATGACGAGGCCATTTTGTGATGAGGAATTTTCCGCTTGGTCCGGTTTTCGACCATGCGAACCGTTATGCACTGATTTTAATTAACGTTTAAAACGCCTAGTTGATGATATCTATGAATATTGAGGACGGTAGATCCTAATAGTTTTAAGCCATTGATGATCACACGGTGAATTAATATGAAGATTACAGGAAAATAACTTGATAAGTTATATTTTTCTTTTCTTACAAGAAGACAATTTAAAAATTGAATTCTATTTATAGATTAAACAAACTTTTGCGCAGGTTGGCAAGTTATTATGTAATTGTTTGGTAAATCTTTAATTGATTGGCAAATTATTGTGTAAGGGAATCCAGTTATCGTATACGAATATTCGTATCAGAAGAATCTATAATATTTACAGTTATTTTGTTAATTTAATACCAAGTTGACGTGTTATAATTTGTGCCTGTATGTTTAAGAAACTTTATGTCTATTAAGATTGTGTCACCGCGAGAAAAATCCAGATGGATTAACTGAGTGGTTGTACAACAATGTAGCAAACAATAGTTGAGAGAACGCGGTTAATTATGAGAAGGAAAAGATGTTGCAATGTCACTTGACGTAGCTGAACTTTTACTTTTGAAGAAGAAAATATGATTCTGTGAAGAATCTTATAAGAATGTAATATTGTTCGCGTATCTTTTCTAATAAGTGTAACATTCAACACTCTCGCTTAGAATTCACTTAGGATACTTTTTACTTGGTAATTTGTAAGAAGATATAATTTTATCAGAGAATTAAAGATAAGTCATGCAAATACTTTATTTATTTAATTAACGGAAAGATACAATTCTCTGATAATAAATTACATTGCAACTTACGATTAGATGGACATTTTACTATTGAATTAAATTGTTCTTAGTCACATTTTTTATTTCTTACACGAGAATAACTTAAAAATTAGTTACTCTTCATTTATACGTAACTTTAATTTGTTGTAGAATAGTTTTGTTACTTTTATCTTGTTGCAAATGTCTAGAGTTATTTAAAACGACTTTAGGTTGATGAGAATCTTGTTCTTTTAAAAGCAATTACGCCGAAAAGTCGAAGTAATTTCTAAATATAAATAAAGTTTTAAGCTTATCTGGCTTTATTAACCTGTTTGTTTCCTTTCTGAGCAAAAGTTATTCAATTTGCTTGAACGAAACAGTTTTATCATGTTTATTTCTCTGTTCCGTTTGATCTAGCAACAGTATTATTTCGTCGAGTTTTCGCTTGGCTGGCTTCGCTGATGTTTAGTTTATGATCACTTAAAAACTTTGAAGTATAATCTATCCGTCACAGTCTCCGTTCCCTTAATTCAATCCTTTAATTTCTATCTTCAGTTCCCAAAAATATCTTTCCATTCATTAGGTATAGTCGTGGCAGTCACTATAGTAAATTATTAACGATTCATAATTTTTGAGAAGTATTATTTTCCTATCAAAGAAACTTTGTTTTACCTACAGTTAAAGAAGAAATATTCAAAGTCAGTAACAGATATAATATAAGAGTTAACAACCACCAAAACCCATTAGTTACCCAATTACTTGACACTACGGATCAGATCCGCAGACTAAAAAGACATTACCCTTTAGATTCAAGCATTAGATTTAATTAGAATCAAACATACTATAAACACTTATAATCCAAGTTACAGTACCACGACAAAATAATTTACTTATAATTCTCAATGAGAATTGATTGTAAAAATTCTACCAAATAAAAAAAAAAGAAAAGTTTATGTTTTGATAGGACTGTTCCGTTTAAGTTCCTACAGTAATAGAACATACTATATGATAAAATTTCTTAAAGATCGAAAATCGATTAATTTATGGGATGCGCTACCTTTTTATCACAGAGCGAAGATTATATCTACGGTTTTTTGCATTTATATTTTGATTAGTTTCCATAGAACGAACTACACGGCTTATTTGCGTAGTAAAATGATTTTCTAGCAATTTTAGGCGATCATTAAGTAAAAGTGGTTCGCTCGTAAAAGCAAACTTTAAAAATCGTATCAAAGAGAATTTGAATGGGAATAAAAGTTTACGGCGGACGTGATGTGTCAGCGTATAATATATAGTGCGTCTGTGTTTATTGGTGTACTTGAATTTCGATGTTATGAGCGTCTACCCGTAAATTCGAAAAAGTTCCTCTCGGAATATCCGGCCGCATCGTCACGTGTTGATTTTTCCTGCTATTGCTCTCTGTCGTAATTTATAATTTAATCCGGTCGGTTTGTTCTAGAAGGACTTGCGGTGAAAGAGAAAGAGAGAGAGAGAGAGTTACTGTGGAATTGTGCGATCCTTTATTGGATTCTAGCCAAATATTTTCTCTGGCGTCGCTGTTGTCATTTTAATAATGCAGCATGCATCTTCGAGTTTCGAATTCGCGAAAGTTATAGGTTTATTTCGTGTCGTTGCTTCTCACGAGAGTTTTGTTTAAGAATTAGTTTATAAAACTACGTACGTACTACATTCGCAAAAATTCTACAAGATAAAAATAGAAAATGTAGTTTATGTTCTTCTTGATTCAGAAAAAAGAGTAATACCAGTTTTACATATTTTAACTTCGTTTATAAAATACAAACTAAATACAGTACGTAATTTTGACTGTTTATACATATTTAATGAATCGGGATAATTAGGTAGTGTATGATACAATTTAAGGCAAGGAATACATATATTAATTTTGTACTTAATTGTAGTGTGTTTCTAGCTTTAAAATTGATCTTATGAAATATGAATTCATATATGAATATAAAAGATATATATATATACATACAGAAAAATTTAAATGAATTTAGTATTCAGTAAAATAAATGTCTGAAAAATAGTTAGTTTAATGTAGCCATTTTCTGCAATTACAAATCCTTTTTCTGTATATTAGCTTTTCCTATA
Organism: Bombus huntii; assembly: GCF_024542735.1. Classification (NCBI taxonomy): domain Eukaryota; kingdom Metazoa; phylum Arthropoda; class Insecta; order Hymenoptera; family Apidae; genus Bombus; species Bombus huntii. The sequence goes on from NC_066246.1 coordinate 9,479,788, forward strand.
TGTAGTCGTGATAATTTTGTGATTGAATTACGTATATTACCGACTGTAATTATATATAATAGTTGTAATTACGATTATATATGTTAAAGAGATCAAGATACTTTTGAATGTTAATATGAATCAGATCAAGATACTTTTGAATGTTAATGTATATGTAGGCAACAAAATTACTGTATCTTATTGCTTAATAATTAATGATAATTCGTCTATAGATGGGAACAGGTAGGTTTCTAATTCAAGCGTGTCGTTATTTTTGTGGCTATTACGAGAGTGACTGTTATGAAAACGGAATTACTACCGAAAATCGATTGATTGCGCAGTTCTTATTGCGCTACTATAATGTGCACGTTCATCGATAACCGTTTATGGGACGGATGTACTCGACTACTCATGAATGCACATTGAAAGTAGCATTCGATTTTCTGTTATGTTCTCAAATTATCATACTCGAGATCGTGCCACATTGTGATTTAAAAAAAGATAAAGAAGGTTTGATCAATTTTGTGATTGCGTTTATCGATTTACATATATTTGCACGTTATAGAAAATATTTGTATGCAGGAAGGAAGAACCTTGAACGACTGGGAAAAAATTGTCGATAAGTAGAAGGTTGTTATATTTCTATCTCTTTACTTATTTAATACGCATACTTTTGCATTCGTAGGAATCATTCATTTTCCTGTTGTATAATATTATCAATATTATTGTGTTCGTTCTCATTCATTTGGAAGCTAAGAATATACTGAAATAATATTTCCTTTTATTATGATAATATCGATTATCTCATTGCATGCACGGGAGCAATGAAATTACAAATTTCGCGATGCAAACTGATTAGCGATGGTATTTTCGTATTTAAAGCGTAATCGAAATTTTCTCGCGTCGAGCAAAATCGTTTACGTAATTGATCGTAACTTTTAGTCGAAACGATTTACTTTCTACCTGTGGATTATATTATCTTACATTAGCTGAAATCAAATTTTGGCTGGAAATGTACGTACATATGTATGTATTATATATCAGATATTAAATTCAGTGTTTTAAGATTAGACTTGTATTGCTACGTAATTCCACGTATATGACTATGTGTACCTGCAGAAATAAATCTAGTTTTAAACTCTGCAAACAGAGTCGTAACGAATTTGTTGCTGTAAATAACTTCAAATAAAGTGCATATTCATTACTTCGCTTAACAATTAGTATGAATTTGTTGGATGACCACTTATTTCTATTTTAATAGAAAAATCCCAATATTTATAGATTGTTATAAATTTTCTCCTTTTGCGGTTGTTAGTGTTTTGCGATAAGTTGCATAAATCAATTGACACATTGAATGAAGTACTTATTTCATTTCTGAAATTTAATATACAGTATAAAGGAAATTTGTATTTCAACTGCTCATTTGTTGAAGTATTTATATTGCGGAAATAACATCTAGATATAGCGATATTACATTCTCATCATTTGGTTTTATTTTCTTTAGGGTATAGATATAGACATTATAAATTATGTTAAAATATACTGACGTACATAATAGTAACATATTTTATTTTATATTGTTTGTTTTTATTAATACAGTTTTTAAAACACACCGATTTTCTCCAAAACCTATATATTTCCAGAAATTATAATTTCGGCTAATGAAAGTGTCTATTATGCGAGTGTAAACGATCAATGAGACAAAATCATAATTCAGGTCTTGTATCGTAAGAACGAAATTCTTAGAATAACTAGATTCAATTTAATCTACACTTGATAATAATAATAACTTGATTCAATTTACCTTTAGATTTTGAAAGATGAATTGAGTGAGCTCGAATTAATTAGCCAAAATTATGTATACCTTTTGTAGGGACCGAAAGTTTGGTCTTCTGGTAGACGAATGAAAATGGATGGTCGACTGCTTCGCGCGCGAAACATTCTTTCGTCTTTTTCTTCCTGTCTCTCTCGTCATTCGTCTTTTCTTTCTTTTTACACCCGCTTTTTATCCGCTCAACTTTTGCGCCTCTAGGGATCGTACGAATTGCATAGCCATGCATATTCGAAACTTTTCCAGGGCTTTCTGCCGGTACGCTAACTTCAACCCTTCCTTTCCTTAATAAAGAACGGTCTATTTGGGATATGCCATCGATCCTAAAAATAGACCGCAATTTTCCACTTTTCCATGGCTTATATCGAGAATATTTTTATTGAAGCATACTTCTTTGTCGAGAGCACAAATTGTGCAATTAGAATATTTTTTCTTCTCGTGTCTCTTCTCTATAATCCATGCTGAAATGATCAATTGTCAATTGTTAACTCTGATAAACTGTGTATTTCACTCGATAAATTACGATTGACAGATTTATTTCATTTATTTGGTATTTAATTAAGATTTATTTAGTTAAAGTATTGGCAATATCAGATATTAATACTGGGAACAAGATAAATTTTATTTGAAATTCTGTGCCACGAAATATTATATTTCGTATCATATTTATTACTTAAAATGCAAATGGTCTGCTATATTTTTACGGTAATATGACTGTGACACAAAATATTTGAAGCTTTATTGCAAAATTTTAAGTAGATACAATGTACTTTTTTATATCTACATATTACAAGTTAAATTACATATCTTCGACCTGTAGAAGAATGATATATTTAAAAAATCATCGATACAAAAATGATTCACGTTGTAATTACTTAATTAACATATAAACTATATATATATAAATCTAAGTTTGTCTTACGCCATAAACGTAAAACTTAGAATCTAGCTCTTAACTAGATAGCTAATCTGCGAGAACATTTCTTTAGGATAATTATCCCATAAAATTATAGATACTACGTAATAAGAACAGTGCCACAGTCCAAAATAAAGTTGCCTCGATATTTTTTTAACAATAATATACCACCCTAAACAATATTTTGTTAGAGATTTTCGAAATCTAAAGACGTTGAAAAATTTCGTTGAGAAATTCATTGTTAAATAGATGAGTATAATTAACAATTTCCTGCTGTAAATTTTCCATTTCCAACTAATTTTTAGATAAATATATTTTTCCTATTGTTAGTTGTGCCATTTTTCTAGGAAACTGACGATATGGTGTAACATTTTGCATAACTCTACATGTTAAAAGATAGTTTCTATGGTTGAGATAAAAGTTTTTTACGTTTCTGCGTCTTAACAACTCTCAGTTAACCGCATAAAAGTGTTACGTAATTGGCAATGTAGTAGAAAATGTGGACATAGCTGTGAACTGTGTCTTTATGAGACAAGTGTCACGGAAGAATTGACACTACGTAAAAAGTATTATTTTTTTAATTATCGCTGATCTCTCTACCTCTGGTGAAAAACACATTGATGATGATTCAGATCAATAGTCACTAGGAATTTTGATTGTCGTGAGTCGCCTGGTGCTTCCATTGGAATTCTTGTCCGCTTGTTCACAGGTTTGTCATAGTTTTCACTGAAAACGTTCCGAATTAATCACGAGGGATTGTTTGAACAGACAATGGTAGTCATAGTAAACTCGAAGCGGACTGAATAGAGTCCAGAGGAGAGGACCATGAAGGTTCGAAGCAATGCCACTGTGCTAATTAGTACGACGTTCGTAGACGAATGTAATATCTCATCTTTAGGAAGGTGAGCAGTTTTAAATATTTAGTACATTTGTCCTTTGAACGTGGAATCTATTGCTGCGCTACTGCGATTATCTTAGAAAGTTCATCACAAGGCATTTTGTTTCATGTAGATGAATCTAATAATTTTAGATCTGTATAATCGGCTACATGGTATCTTACGTCTTACATAAATAAATATGTACAAAAAAATTGTCTTGTGCAACAGGAACATTTAAATTTAATTAAAAATTCTTCGTATATTTGAAGAGGTCCTGTAGTGATGCTCAAAAGCCTTTACGTCCCTTATAAAAGGACTATTTTTATTAAAATGAAATACTATCAAATTTCACTGCAAATTTCGTATATTCTATATTTAATTAGAAAGACTGAGAACTGTTTTATTATTGCCACATATGTTACAAGTCCTCTGCTGCCAGATCATACTACTACTATTATTATTAATATTATACTACTATTGCTATTATTAATACTACTATTCTACAAAAGATAACGCAGGAAGTTTTAATAAATTTAGATTGACCTTCGAATCATCTTCGATTGACTCTATTGTTTATTTCGATCGTCTATCGTAAATTTGAAGAAAATATTAATATGCGTAATTTCCCGTTTTGAATGTATGCTAAAGATTTCCTCATAATATATGTTTAAAGTTTTTTACTTGATTGAAATTGAAGCTAGATTGAGATATACGAGATTAACCTAATTTAAAGATTAATGATACTCATTCTCTTATATTAGTGGCAAACATCTCATTTATAGTAATACCTATTAAATATCGTTGTTGTTGAATAAAGGTTTTGTCAATAACTTCCCCGTTGAAATTAGTTTAATATCTAGGAGAGTCATCGGTGTTTATCATTATACCAATTATGTATATCTATCGTGCTAATATTATAATGCAGTATGTAAATGATGTTATCCAAACTATAATATTATACTAACAAGAGAAGATACGCGCAGCTATTAGATTAAAGAAACAGATTTATTAATTAGTACAATTACATGCACTGAATTATTAATTTATATAAGAAACATCCTTCTTCAGGAATTCATTATTTCTTCTTCTTCTTCTTACAGGCTTCTCAATCAATTCTTGCCAAAATCAATATTTACAAATCCGATGTGGATTATTGTATTATTAGATTGCGATAAGTTTCCAACAAGATGAACACTTGTAGAAACCTTTATTTGTATCCTGGCTTTAGCGTGTTACAAAGTTTCGTTGTCAGGTATCGAAAAGGGCCACTTTATTTCCTCACGGACGAAGCGCGAAAGATTTTCGGAGGTGGATCCTGCACGATCAAAGGAAATTCGAAGCGAAGTGGTCATAGAAGTAAACCAATCTGGTCCGGCTTTACGTCGGTCTCGTTCTTTGCTAAAAGTTTCTCGGTAGATGGGGCGGAAGACTCGGTGTAACCGACGGTACGCTTGTAGAGATGCTCGAGAGGGATGAATGAACGGACTTTCCTATCGATTGAACAATTGGAATATACCTATACATACATACATATATATATCTACTTTTGTCGGCTGACTTTTATGCATTCGTGGTTTTTTTCGTAAATTAAAGGTCGTTGATTCTTTGGACTTTAGACGCCGCACTATTTTGTGATATTTGCTTAATTTTATTTAAAATATACAAGGTGACCCTTTTCGGCGGTAGATTCTGCACATGAAAACAATAAAAAAAAGAAAATTCATATATACGTATGACCTGCTTGATCTTGTTTCAGAGCTATGACGAGTTTTTTTGTTTTAACAAACTGTATCTGTATAACTTCGCGAGACCTATCCAACATGACGTCTTTGCTTCCAAACACAAACCTGGAAACATTTTACCATTAACTGTATTACCCTTTCCTTTTCTCCAAGTATTGTTCTGAAAGCCTTGTCCAATTCTCTCGCGAAGTAATTCGTCGCTGTCTTAAAACTTATTATAACTCGAAAAGAAGGTCAAACAGTGCATTTGTTTATATGAACCTTTTTTATCGGTTTCCTGTGCAGAATCCATCGCCTAAACGCTATATTACGCGAAGTTTGCTTTTCTCGATAAACGAAAATTAAAAATGTAATGTACAGATTTATAAAAGAAGATCTATAAAAAAAAAGACTGAAAGGATGGAACCTAAGTGGATTCCCTATTGATTGAATACATGTAATGTGCGCTTCGTTCCATACCTGCATTATACTTTCCTGATTTTATTTTATTTTGTTACATTTAAAATTATTAATGATTAGACTGCAGACGTTTATGTAAATTTATATTTTCGCCAATATGAATACAGACGTATATTGTGTATTGACATTTTCCTGTTCAAAGTATGTCTGTATATTACATCAGATGGATGAGACACATTTGCAATATCAAATCATCCAAATATTAAAATAATAATAGGCTAAACAATCAGAGACAAAATTCTACACTTTTCGACGAACTACATAAATCTGACATGTAACATGAATATGATGAATATCTTCCCGACAGCTTTCGACAGATCTGAAATCTATAAGTTAAATGTAAACATTAAAATGCATTGGAAAAAGCGTTAAACCGGCCTGATGTATTGTGCAGAATTGTAGCGCCGGTTGATTGTATTTTAATCATTCGGAGTATAAATAGTCAATCGATTCGCAAAGCTAGATACGAACCAATTAAATGCAAATTGTCGTGATACCGATGTCGCATAGTATGATTCTGCGATATCGTGGAGTACATTCGGCATAGGCGTAGGTAGTGGAAGAAATTAAAACGTGAAATGCCTCATTTGGCTGGAGGTTTTAAACGTATCAATATTTATGAACAAATGGTTCGGCAGTTACAGGGAAAGCGAATATTTGTACGGTAGAACGGATTTGCTGGATTTGCACGGGACGAAAATAATGGTAATCCTTGCGTCCCGACGCGGCTTTCCGTTAATTCGACTGTAACGTACGATCGATCCAGATCGAAATCGAAATCAGAACTGAACGCCGGTCCTCTCGTTGTTGCAACCGGATCCGGCTGCTTTTCGCAAATATTTGCGCGTAATCGCGCCTTCGGGTGCGAGGACTTAAATTAAACTATTAATTATTCCGCTGCCGGCTGAAGTTAGCCGATTTCGAAAGTGAATCGTGCCTACCATCCACCTGGCCAAGAAATAGATTGTCATTCGACGTGGATTATTTTAAATTTATTAATTCCAACGACATTCAATTATTATTTCAATTTTGATACTGTTTAAAATTTGTACAGTTGATTGAGAGCCATAGTAGTGTAAGTCAGTTCAGTGCTATTTTTGACGAAGAGACTTATTATTATAGGAAACTCGTTATGACATTTTCGATGGCATACTCGTTATCACGGTAGAAGGTAAAATTATAATTCAGTGAATTGTGATGTTGAAGGAGTTATGATTTGAAAAGTAGAAATACGTGACTAGATTCCAGTATGTGAAACTTTGACTTACTTTCACTACTATGATTTTGAATATGTCATTTGTTTCATGACTTGGGAACTGCATATAATTTTGCTATTCTTCGTACCAATTCCTTTATTTATTCTATTGGTTGCATTGTATTCGATATAACAAATCGTTTCTTCAGTGAATATCATGATCTAATAAGAAAATTGTTACATATATGTGACTCGTGCAACTTTTTATCTTGTTCTCTGTACAAAATCCAAATATTAATCAAATATTTGATGTATGTTAAGTATTTGATGTTTGTTAGTGATATAGAGTCTCGATGAATACTAGCAACTAAACTATTTGTTTATTTACTCTCAGCTATTTCTTACGTAATGAGTCGAGTATCTTGAACTTGTAGTACTTGTTTGTAAACGGGTTTTCTTAGTAAAGATATTTCGTGATTTAAAGGTTTCCAAATAGTGTTTCTGAATAAATAAGCGAAACGTATAAGTCAATAAAACCTGGTATTTATTGTTAGTGTTTACAAATTCTGACGGTATATTAATTATGATTGAACGCTGTTGTATGTTTGCCAAATTGATTGTTTAAAGATGCCTATGTACACACCTGATATAAATCGTGAATTATTCATGTTGGAAAAACAAGTATATAATCCAATGCACATACGTAATGTTTTAGCTGGTTTTATCATGATCGTTTGTAAGGGAAAATTGTTAACATATCATGCGATTAGAGAATAGTAAAAGTATTATGTAGTTAAATAATATTTTATATCTTTTCTATTAAATTGATTATTTTATTTAACAGTTTGAAAGTTGTATACTTATAATAAACGATATTTTATTTGTTACTTTAATTACCTAATCGTCTCCTTTTTTGTTTCAGGTAAGGAGCATCATGTATACATAAAAGGCCATTTATCTGTCAATTTTGTTTTGGAGAAATCGTAAGTAATGATTTTTATTATAGCTTTTCAATTAAAAGTTAGGTTCTTATAAAATATAGTAGACTGATTGAGATCTATAACTGGATTGCGGATGTTTATGTAAATTCATATTTTGATCAATACATTGCAACCAATAGATATAAGGATAAATAATATTAGTTTATTTTGCATATTTTGTACGTTTTTATACAGTATATGCATTATATGCATTTTCACACGTTCAAATATTCCGTAAAAGCATAAACGCCCGCAATGAATTTATTACACAGACACCGAATCACGATTCGAGGAACTCCTATTCCCTTTCTAGTGATTTGCTTCACGTTATATTAATTCATTATCGTGTAAACAAAGTATATACCGGCTGTCACCATAAAATTAAAGGTACACGTTCTAAATCCATAAAATTAATAGAAGTCGAAATTACAAACTATAAAATTACTGGTATAACATGAATTGCGCGCACGCTATCTCCGGATATAAATTTCAATCGTGAAAAATGAAAATGGTTAGAACAACTCCGATCAAATCGTATAAAATGATAATCGCGTATTTATACGAAACACGAGGTGAAAATACACTCGATTCTTTCGCAATGTGTTTTCGTTAAGGATCTATCTTTTTGCGTGTATCCCATTTTCGACCGACCATAGAAGATTCGAATCGATGAAAACCGCACGTTGTTCGCGATTGTATTTTCATAAGAGAAGTGTACGGTGGATAAAAAGTGGCCTCGCGTTTTAGTGATTTCACGAGCCGGGAAACAAATAAAGTGTTTGCACTACCACGCGCGGCCTTGCATAGCGCTGGTTCAATTCTTATTGCCCACCGTGTTCTCGTGTTCGACGGGATTGCAAAAGAAATTTACGGTAAACTGTGGATAGTATCCGAACGATCTACGCTTCGATGAAATCTGTTGTTGCTTTAAAGGACGTAGCCTTATCGATCAGGATCGCGGTACAAACGTTCGTTTCCAATAGTATCGGGACGAAAGATAGGAAGACGCAGCGTGCTACTTGATTTTACAATTCGACGAGTTATCCATGAAACTTTCCTTCGAAGCGTTCCGAGTTTCCCGCTTCTTGTCCAAATGGAATTTCCTACGCTAAACTTATTCCATTCGAGTGAAGAAAGGAAACACAATACAGAGGAACATGAAAGAGACAGAAATACGTGCGAGAGTTTGAGAGGCAAAAAGAATGGTAGGGAAGGCGAGAGACCAGGCGTTTGATATTTGAGAGAAGGTGTACGGAGACAAGATTATAGTGTTTTTTTTTGTCGATAGGTTCTTTTGTGACGTGGGATATTTGCAATATCGGTATTTCGATTGGCTATTGCATGATCAAAGTCTTCAGTTTAATCGATCGATTAGCTGTCACGATTAAAAGAAGTTAAATTGGCATATTAATATAAAAGTAATAATAATAATAATTACTTCTTAAGAAATGAAACCAATGTTACAAGGTTATAATATATTCTCAGCTATTTGTTGCGTTTGTACAAGTTGATCTTCGTTTCATTTGATCATAGTCATACATATTGAAAGTTTGATGCTTTGACTATCAAAGTTTACTTTCTTTTCACGGACTTTCACAGTTCTTTTCTGTAGCCATTGAATACTCGCAGAATACTCGACATCAACCAAAAGGTTACGGCAACCACACGAACTCTATTGTGCATTTCATAATCCGAAGTTGGTAAGCGTAACGAACCTTGTTTACGCAAGCGATACTGCCTTTAGTATCAGAGAGTCTTTGATCTTGTATAATATTTCTGTTAAATATACATATTTCTAAGCATTCGTTGAAAATACGTTTCAAAGAAGAATTCGTTTAGGCTTATGAAGTCGTCGCGAATTTATCTTTGATGTATGAACTATGGACGTATATTAATTATTCACATTAGGTATTGTAATCTGCCGTTATGGTGAAATACGTTCGCAGAAATTCGAGTACTTCGTATACGTACATGGATACATACTATAGCGCTATATGCAACTTGTGTGTCGTGTATTCACAGTGGACTGGAACGTATATTAATTGGTAACCAGACCTTGATGTAGGTCAAAGCAGCGCTTAATATCCATATCTATTGGTCAATTTACAATACCATTGCGCGTAATGGTCGAATATAAATCTGTTTTTATCTCATGCATAAATAGAAATTTATTTTAGTAAGTGTTTTTTTTTTTTCATATTTCTCGTTTGTCAATGAATACTTGAGTTCTAAAATTCACTGCAATAACAGCGAATGCTGGTTCTTTACTTATTAAATTGTTCATAGTTAAAATTTTGGATCTAGCGAATTCTAAAGTTGATAACAATTATTCAATCACAAGCATATCTTTGGTATGATATATTTCTGTGTAGGATACTTGGTCGTATGAACGTTGTCTACAGGTTGTCAAACAAATCAGCCTACATTTAGCGGAAATACAACCTACATATTCTACTTTTCTTAAAAGAAACTAAACGATATCGATTTAGAAATCTTTCAGAGGATTTCATGAACAATATTTGTGCAACTTACTGTCATACGAATAATATACTAATAATAATTATCATTAATATGTAATAATATATATTATAAATTTCCTTTGTATTCTTAACTTCGTTCTTGCTTTTTATATGACTATTATATTTCTATGTATAACAATTCTATAACACGATATAGAGAAATCAATAGAATCGTAACGGTCATTTAAATGGGAATATTTTCTTTTATAAAGATAATATTATAGACATAGATATAACTATAAATTAAGATAGATAACAAATAGGTAGACTATAAAAAATACAGTAAAATATAGTGAAATAGAAAATGTAGTAAATTGCACTAAAGCAGAGGATGTCTGTTTTTGAAAGATCACATTAGAGTGATCACATTAGAGAAATGCAGTATTAATTTAGAAACGGGGATGTTAGGTGTATTTGTAGGAGCATGTATGTCCCCAAAGAGACTGGAAGATGCTAATAGGTGCTGAGACAGTGATGTGAATCGAAGGTGCGCTTCCAATATCCGTCTTCATTAGTCAGATCGCAACACGAACTGCCTTCGGAAATCTAGATGGGTTGCGATGCTCTGGGTAGCTTGGTACTAGTACTTGGATACGCAGGTACAACTGGAGGGCACGAACCATCGTGAATTCGAGATTCTGAATTCGAATCGATTGGTTGGTTCTCCGGGACACCCGTTCGCTCGTCTAATCAGATCCTGTTTGTAGGCGGGCCACGATCAAGCCCTCCAGGCTGGAAAATCGAAGGGGTCGAAACTGTACGTAGCTATACCGAACAAACCAAATACGCTAACAGAACAAAAGGTTGGTTACATACAACACACGGGGCTTCGACTTTGTCTCCCATTTCTTCTCCGTCTCTGCGTAGCTTCATCAAATTTTTCCACTTTTTGGTAGAATTCTGAATGCACAGGTTCTTTTTTGTTTTAAACCACCTTTGATATTTGAAAAATACGCTGTCTAGTCATTATACTTTCGTTTCCATGTATCAAGTAGCGTTTTTCAATCGAATTAAAATGCTTTGCAAAAGTGCAGTTTCTTAATATTGATATACCATGACTGCAGAAATATTCGATGTAGTGATTCACTATCTTTTTTTTAGTGCCGCGTAAATTGTCTATAAACGGTAGAAAGCAATTGATTGTAGATTTAAACTTTCACAGAAGCGGTAAATATTACACTGATTCGCTTGTACGTAAGGCGATGACCGATTTCAACGGAAAATAAAAGAATTCTGAACGCAAGAATTTGAAAAAGAAATTAATTTAGAATTTTACTATGTTCGACAAGTCAGCCGACAAATCCAAGTAAAGGGGTTTGTTTGAAAGAATTTATTTCTTTCACTTTGATAAATCTTTCGAATAAATTTCTGATCATAAAATTGCAGGTGATTCAATGTTGGTACAGCTGGAAAAGTGATTGCAAATTTTTGGTCAGTACTTTATATTTCAAAAAACCAATTGATGCAGAGTGAAACGTAAAATAAATGTAAAAAATGAGACGGTACCAGTATTTTACTCACCTTTTGAAATTTACACGATGTCATTTCGAACATTGCTGGTCGGCTATCAACATGATATTAGACTTATTTTACCTAAGTCGTAAATATTCGTACGCATGATGATTGCGGTGGCTCGTTCGTGCCATGAATTTCAATATATTAGCTAGCAGACCGTTTTGAAGGAGGACTGAATACCAATAGTTCGTCAACCTACTGCCTTACATACAGCTAATTGTAAGTTCAAGCGTCTAGGATACCATTTGAGTTGCAGTTACGACTGTCGAACGATACTATACGCGTCTTATTTTGCCTCAATTTTCTCATTTTTTCCAACTTCTTTTCATTTTTTCGAACAAAAAAAAATTTTATTCATGAAATTTTTTATTGATAGAAATTAATTGTAGAATGTATAAAAATAAATTTCTGTGTTTCATTTGCGTATAATAGTATTCTGTCGTTTTCTTCCTGTTGTTTTTCTGGTTCTTGCTTTTTCCCTGACGTTTACGTATATTCAACTGATTTGAGCAAAATTAGGATAATACAACTGAGAGAAAGTAGAGGAAATAGCAGCGTAATGGTTCCAACTTTTGTGATAACATTATGTAAACTATGGCAATTTTCTTTTGTATTTCCTGATCGTATCTCTATTTCTAAAGTCTTTGCGGAAATACTCTTAAATTTTTCAACAATCTGTATAGAATTATTTAAAAGAATTTCGTGTAATCTGCAAGATTTATCTCTATAAATTTCCTTTTATTCTTTTTTTTTAAATCAAACCTGTTATTGCTGTTGTCAAGAAGCAGTTTATAATTTGTAAGTAACTTGTAAAATTTCGCTAATAATATTAGTTCAATTGTGCAACAATTGACAATACTGACAATAGTTTTTCCCATACATCGCCGCACTTCAAAATAAAATTTATTACGTGAGATATTTACCGCTTACTCCTGATGGGTAGAAATCGGTTTTCTTTGTGTTTTCAATTGAATAGGTACGGTTTTTCGCGTAAAGGAAATATCTATCGGCGATCGTTCCCGTTCTCATTCGGTTTCTCCTTCTTCGACCAATCAAGATTGGAAGTGACGAAGCACTGCTTCTGTTCCCGAAAGTCACCCACATGCTCGAAATTGAACATTTAATCTTAACGACGTATCTGTCGTTCTTGGTCGTGGTCTCATGTCCGCCACTGAAAAAATTGTACTATTTGAGCGATGATAGATGGTTCCCTTGAATCAGAATCTGCATATGTACGGACGTAACATAAACAAGCAATTTTTAGCGTATCGATATTTCTGTCGTTTCCATTTCGTTGCAAGAGTGTCTCATGCGACTGGGCCAAAATATAAATTTAACTCTATTGCGGTATTCGAATTTTTATTTATCGTATATCCTCTAACATCAATATTTTATTTTTATTTATTTATCTATTTATTTTTTATTCATATGTTAGCCTTTCGCCTGTAATATTACAAAAATATATAAGTAGATAATATAAATAGATATATAAGTAACAATATCTTCAACTTTAATATCGTTTATTAGATGTATAATAGTGAGAAATAAGCATTCAGATCAGAAAACAACACTCAATATTTATTACGACGATCAAGTACGTATTCGAAATAAGTTTTCTGATTTCTAATTTATTCTAGGAATATTTAAAAACATTGTGGAACACGTATTAAACATCCAAATTTCACGGTGTTTTTAATTTTAATTCTGACTGGCAGAATATTACTCGGTTTGGAATGAAGTAATCTAAACTCTGATTACTTTTATCCCATACGCGTAGTTTACCATGGGAAACAAAATATACATGAATTATTGATGATACACACTGCACGCCGACGGGAAATCAGATAAGCATATGACAAGATCAAACCATTCATTCCTTATAGCTTATAAGGCATACTATGCATTGGTAGTAATATATTTATAATAATACGCGATAAAAATTTAAGAAATAAGTGAATGATTAACGATTTAATAATTTATCGAAATTGTAATCGTTCTCGCAAATGTATTATATGTATTTAGGAATTTGAAAGTAAAGTCAGAAATTAAAATTGTTGGATACAATCGCAGTTGGCCTTCGTTGTATTTCAACCATAGTCTACACGACGAATATGACGCGGTATTATAAAACAAAGACGTATCCAATAATTCTATCCAATTCTATCTTTACACGATTGATAGATTTTCGATGAACCGTACAAAAACGAAAAAAAAGATAAGAGGAAATATATGAAAAAATATAAGATTGATTAGAGACGTAAAAATTCAATACAAATAACTAGTTGTTTTCGAACAAACCAGATCAAATTCTATAATCGAATCTTCCTTTGCTTTTTATTCAATTGTAATATTTCTTGTTATATTATATTGTTTTAATTTATATAGTGACATATTATTAAATTTTATTCGCTGCCACTTTTTGGCGGTAGACGTATTCCTTTGCATGAGACTGTAATTGAATCAGTTTCGCCGCTTCGAACGACATAATAAAAATACCAAAACGAGCTTCAAAGAATTAAATTCCAATGGAAATTTTTTAAATGACACCATTCGAACCGTGTTAAATCGAATTGGTTCGTGCAAAAAGAGAATTGTTTGTTTTTTAAATCGTGCTGAATTAAAATCGTGTGAAGCAAATCCGTTTAAAGACAAAATTGATTATATTTATATTTTAAACACTTGCGATTATTAAAATCAAGTATTGGATATTGTATCCTCAATGGATTGCTCAAGAATGAAACAAATAAAATACTATAAAAATGAAAGCCAAGCGTAGATGAAGGTAAAGAAGAATAAATTTAAAGTCATTGTGAAATTTTTCTATAAACCAACTGCGAGCGGGCGATTAGTTACGTAAACTTCAGAAATAGCTGTAATAAAAACGATTGGCTTATTACAGTTTGAATTGTTAGTGCTCTACTCTTAAGTTAGCCAATAAAGGGGATAATCATTGCTAGCAATTTAGGATGGTAATCCAAGATATCTCCTTCGAGGGCAATGGATATCGTATCACGCGGGGTTCACCAAGACAGCTTTCTTAGAGTCGAACTACTCTAAAACAAACGTACCTAATCGTAACAGTAATAGTCTCACTATATTCACTATTATTAGAAATTATGAGATAATTGTCTTTTATAACTAGGATGGACATATTAATATACATATATATTTGGTGATTATGTTACGTGTAAATTATGGATGTTTATGCATTTTTGTGTAAAATTATGGGGTCTCCTTTTCTCGAAAATAATAATTACTAAATAATTTTAGTTAATTGTTATAAAAGAATATGAAAAGTATACTTGTATAGATTTATACAAAAAAATGAAATAGAAGATTTGAATTTGTGATGTCAACATTGCATTGCATTGTTTTAAAACGAATTGCTTGAATTGCGATTGCTTTAAAATATATTTAAAAATAAATGTTGATATATCAATTGTACCATACACGTATAAAGTAGTACTTTTCATGGGGGATCTATACTGTAATCTCACATATATTTCACGATGTTCCATTTCTTCTACCTTCAGCAATAACCTTTTCAAAGCAAGCTACTAGTCCGAATTTTGAACGTTATTGCGATTTGCTATGGGGCAAATGACTTTCGCTTGAAAGAGTATAGTTTTCGACTATAATCAAACGATAACGTGACTTCCATTCGGACGATCGTGCACGTGAAAGCGTTGCTCCGTTGCTCGAGAAAGTTAACGACCTATGTTCCGATATGCCATCAGCGCCGCATAACTGTTTGATGCACGTTCAGATGTTTAATCTGCAAATCTCTGCGCACTTGTAGAAATTATTGAGAATACCCAATATCGAAGTTAAATAAACGAACATCAACAATCAATTATTTTATTTCGGCTCTCTATACGATGCAGCATCTTGTTGCAGTCATCTTACTTTTATGATATATTGTATCACGAACTTATCATATTTATCATTATAGTAAAAGATTAAAAATTCATTATGGCAAAGAAGATTAAAGTTTGGTTACATTAGAAAAAACAATATTTGGTTAATTAGTTTCTTATTTAGTGTTTTATATTATTTATTTTGAGCTGAGTTACGTAAAACCATGAGAAGGGAAACATCATTGTCAAATAAAAGAAAATGTATTATTATAACAATTTCATTGTTAGGAAACGATATTCGTCTCATAAATTTGAAATTTGATCAGTATTTAAACTGAGGACAATTGAGCATAAATGTCATTTGAGTTCCCCTTCGTGTTGAAGTCCTTGTGTTAGTGGTAATGAAGCTTAATGATTCCTAGATTAACAAATTAAAGTTACCATACTTTTCTAGTCAGTGGTGAACGGTTTATATAACAGTGCCAATAGTGTTGTACTAGCTGCTCAAAAATATGTGTGCTCCAATAAATATTAACAACGAACGAAGTATGTCGCGTAAGTTTTATTAAAAGACTTTTCGAAATGATTTCTTTCAAATATTAGGATAAGATATTGTAACTTTAAATTTAACGTACTCTGCGAATTAAATATTCTTGATCATTCAGTTATCCATCCAATAGTACTTACTAGCAGCGACATTAATAACTCTGGCGTAACTTCCAACCTCATTTTTCTTCGTGAGATCGTGCGAAGTCATGCAGAAGTAACATTCTTAACAAAAAATAAAGTGTTGGACAAAATCAGCCCATAATGGTTCAACTTACAAGATTATACGTTTCGTTGAACCAGTTTTCTGTGCGGAACGTTCGTCATAACGTGTGCTTCTTTGCACGAACAGTCTCACCGTACAATATATGTATACACATATACATCCGCACATGTACAAAGGTAAATGTATGATCACGCGTTATGAAAAAGTCATTTTTGCCCGATTTCATCTCGCGATCTCTACGTTGGTTATCTGTGTGAGCTGTCCACGTATGCGTGCGAACCGTAACTATACTGGCGCGCGTATGTAGTGGAATTGATGCATACAGTTTTCTGCATATTTCTGTAGCTAGATACACATATCCTTGAATTCCATGAGCAACGAGGCGAGAGTGCCACAGATTCAACCATAAATTTCGATTTCCATCGCGACGGGAGACCATTCGATTCTACTTGACGACCTATATCTGTGATAGCGTAATGTACATACATAGGCCGGCTGAAATTCGGAAAATCATCTGTATCTATCTTATCGTCGGAGATCATCAGTGGCTATTAAAATTTTGATCTACACTTTTTAAGATACGGTAGGATCCTGTATATCATGGAATTTCTATACCGCAGAACCTATCTTCTATTTGTCCCACTGTATGTATTTTAACACGTTGACCGCCACGATGATCATCGATGATGCACGTTTTACTAAATTTTTTAAAATGATTAAAATAAGATCAATTTCATGAATTAAAAGATTTTCAACGATTTGAGTGACATAGATATAACGTTGTCAGGAAAAAGTATGCAAATACAATGACGTCTTGCGAAAATTAAACGTTATGGTGTAGTATATCTCAATCTATTGCGGCTACAAGGGCAAAATACACAAAATTCACGTGGTAGTCAACGTGTTAAGATATTTCAATCGTTTCAATATTTCACATGCTTCTGTTTTCATAATGTTAGGGCTCTTTTGCACGATCGAACTGGTAATACTACAGTAGAATCTTATTCATCCGAACAGTTCATCAGTTATCACAGCTCGTATTATTAATTCTAAAAATTGAATTTGGATAGTTGCTTCTGAATCATGCTTAATTCCTAGTCAAAATATGCATGTTAAAATAACTTTAACAATAAGTATCTTTATATTCGTTCATAAAAGATAAACATTTCCATTTGGTAGTTTAATCATTTTTCACTGTATGTTCACCGTACTGAGGTTTATGGTGAGTGGGCTGCGCTTAGTCAGTTGGATGATAAGGCGCGAATAACCCACCTTGGTATATAATGGGACACAAAATTCTCCATTCTCGGGTTTATATCGGTGCCTAATAGTACAATTTTCAACGAAATATTTCACCATTACAGTGTTTTATCCTAGAAACATTTTTTCACATACTCTGTTATTTAGTGTTGAGTTCACTTGATACTTATGATTCTTGAACAAGATTTAAGAACTTTAACAAAATATAATGCATGCTTAGTTAAATTATAAGCTCTAGTGTAGTAATCGCTAGAAAGCAGAGTTTTTTAACATAATGTGTTTTAGCCAGAAGAAAAATATTATCAAAAATTACCAACGAGAAATTCTTATCGTGTTCATGCCCACATATCTGGTATGCTAGAACAGGATAAAATTACGGTTAGTTGTAACATATTTTTTAGAATAAAATTTAAATGTGACGCTAGAAAATTGTTAAGGGTCTATGTATTTACGAAAACTATGTTCATATTATATATAGGAAAATTCAAAATTGTACCGATAAGAATAATTGCATAAGCAAATGCGTACCTATTACACAATTTGTGGATCAAAACTGCCTTAAAAGAAACAGTACTTAATTATTACATTAAAATGTTTACACATTTGTTAAAGTAAAATAAATGTAAATTAATATGTCTAATATATAACCAGCTGCTTTTACATCTTGTCGTACTAACATATAAATAAATTTTCAATTTTCGTGCTATAACTTTTATTAATTTAATGTTGTACCTCGCTAAAAATTAACTTGAAAACTTTCCATTACGTATACGTACATATTATATGTATAATGCTTTGTATCTCTATTTATATATACCATAATATAATATCTTGTAGTACCAGTCTTTTAAAAATATTATAAAAGTTAGAAAAAGTTTGATTTTGAAATGTATCTGAGATGTCTTTCTATGTACCATCTTATCTGAATAATCTTGTTGCAGAACTCAATTTTAATCGAATGAATATAAGAAAGTGAGAAAAAGCAAAGACTAATGAAAATGCAATTGTTGTAGTTGCTTCTTATTGCGCATAATATACGTGGTATGCAATGTGTTCGTGCTATGACATCATGGCGTAGGTTTCACCAACTAGACGGTTGCACTTGGTAACTACGACACTAAGCATTGTTCACACTTTCACCTATCTCCCATTTTCCGTATCATTCCTCTCGAGCTCTCCTACTCTCTGTGTGATATCTAACGGATCGATATTTACGCGGGAACAGGAAAGTCCCCTTAGTCTGTGTTACCCCGAAGAGAAAGAGCAAGTATTTGGCCGGGTATACGTTACAGCTTTAACTCGAGAGAAATGTTAGTTATGATAGTTATGATTCTCCCTCCTTATATTCAGACATTTTATCGTCCGTTTCCGTTTCGAGGAAGCGAAGTATATCTTTGAATTTCCTGCAATGACATTCCTGCTTTTATACTTCAGTGAAAAATATTCCGAGAGTGCCGTTTAATTAATTAATCAATTAATTTACTTAAAGTTATATTATTAGTGACTATATACGTTATAATATACAATCTCGTCATATCACGAAATAATAAATGTAGTATTTATCTTGAATCGTATTATGTAACTATGATTACACTACGGATGCATATGATATACAGGGTGGTTGGTAACTGGTGGTACAAGCGGAAAGGGGGTGATTCTAGGCGAAAAAAGAAGTCCAAAATATAGAATAAAAATTTTTCGTTTGAGGCTTTGTTTTCGAGAAAATCGACTTTGAATTTTCGCTCGGTACGCGTGCAATACGTTATAACGGATCTCGCTGTAGATCGTTGTCTCGATGGAAAAATTAAAAAAAAAAAAATTAAAAAAATATTTTTATTCTATATTTTCGACTTCTTTTTTCGCGTAGAATCACCCCCTTTCCGCTTGTACCACCAATTACCAACCACCCTGTATAAGAACATATAAAATATACAGAGGGAAAATTTATAAATAAATGAACAGTCACCTGAAAAAGGCTACATCGAACCTCGTAATAGAAACAGGATTATAAAATCCTATTGTAGTAGTCAAAACATACACACAATATGGTGTAATCGATATTATAAACATTTATATTTCTTAATTACTGGTGTAAAATTTCATGATTCAGTTAGATATAATTCATCCCTATTGTAATTACAGACACACTTATTGAAATCTATAGAACAGAAATTAGAGATGTTATAATATCCTTCAGTTTTTTCTTCTTTTTATTTTTTTCTGAAAAGAGGCAAACACGGACGAGAATTCTTGGTTATTAAATGAACAGTAAATTTCTTCTTAGAAAGAAAAACTAAACTAAAACTTGTCTATTTAACAGTTCCTATCTTTAACATCAAATACACGTTTCCTTTGAGAAATTTTCAAGCATCTGGAATAGTGTGTTAACTAATATTTTTTCAGTATATTATTTCTAGTTGAAATGACTGGAATATCAAAGCTTTCTTGGTTGAAAATAGGGCTGACGCAGGGAGACAAAGGAACGAGTCGTACATTAGGGGCAAGAGTCTTTTGTTCGTGATGAAAAGTCCTACTGTGATGCTCGCGAACGCCCAGATTATATGTTCAAACTAGAAAAGTACAGAACTTTGTAACGTTTTTGATTGAAATACTCTTTCGACCGAGTTTGCAATTATTCCCGGATGTCTGTCGAACTGAAGCGACGCGCAGAAATTTAAATTCCTATGGCATTCCGACTTCGTTCATTCAACCGTATTATTGGAGGCGGACGTGCTCGCGTAAAGTAATTCGATACATCTCGAGCAGGTTTTCATGAAACTTACAAGGAGTATCTCCACGGTAATCAACAACGTATTGATTATAAGAAAAGTTTCGAGAGGAATAGCCTTTTTTTAAACTTTGTAATTGGTGCAAAACAGAGTGCAAAATAGAATTGAAATGGATCTATTTTTCTTGTAATTATGGACCGATAATACTGTGACTGGTTTTAATCCTACCAGCTTTGGTATCTTGATGTTTGAAAATGAATAAACGTAGAAATATTTTATCGGTATATGTCGTTCTTCATTTTATGAAATCACGTACAAATTTTATTATAAACAGAACACATAAATAATACGTAACAAAGAATGACAAGTAATAACACCAATATTATTATATACAGTATTCCTTTTATTTTTATCACCACATTCCATGTTTAATAAAATACAGCGTACATCCTTGTCACGTATCATTTGAAGTTTTATGAAACCGCGTATAAATTTTATCGTAAACAAAGTGCAACAAGAAGTTCCAACTAGTTCCAAACGTACGTACGCAAATGGTTCGTTCAAGAAGATCGATGGAGCAGCAATCTGTCTTTAAAATCGTTTGGACTGATTCGTTCGTTCTTGCAATCCTTTTCGAAATGAAATTCGATAAAATAGCGTCTTTCCGTTAGAATGTCAGAATGTGAAATCTATCGAAACCACATCCCGAAAAATTGAAAGAAACTGACTGTGATCGTTGTAAAAATTAATCGAATCGTTGATTAATTTTTCTGTCCTGATTTTTCGTCGAATTATTTTACGCATCTCGCAAGATCATAAATATGGCGAATAAACAAGAGCTATCATAACTTGCAATCATTCATTCGGGTGAACTTAGGTGTACGGGTTATGCGTTTTGGCTTGATAAACTGGACTACGATTTCCTCTGTATCACGCCCTTCGTGTTCGTTGTTCTTACCTCCTCATTCGGTGTCTCCTTCTATTCCGCTCGTCTTTGCATGACTCTATATTATAGTCTCGTTCATTGCACCGCGTAAACCAGTAGCTCTACACGTTGAAGGTCCTCCGCTGGTCCCAAGTTTACGTCCCTGCGGCCATCCACAACGTCGTTTATCGAATATTGCAGTAATGTACAAGGCCAATACACTTTCAAGCAAAACCTATCGACCAGGCCTGTTGATGCGGTTCTCGTAGTTTTTCTCGAACACATTTTCAGTGTTCGCGCTATTTGCCAAACCCTCTGCCGGTAAACGTGAGCATCGCGCTTCAGTGTTTTCTGATAAAAGACGTGAAATGGTTCTCAAATTGCGTTATCATTTATAAAGATAGTATTTTGTTCGTGATTTGAACAGTTTTGAAACTGAAAATTTCTTTGTAATTTTCAATATTACGATGTCGGTTTTTCGACGTAAACGAATTTTAGATTAAATGTGTTGAATTTTCGAAAATATAGATAAAGAAAAAAGAAAACAATTCTATCCGATAGATAGAGTTTCCGAGATAAAAATTTTCAAGTGCGGTTTAATTTTCTAAAAATAGACAAGAATTGAAAAATCAAAAGATTGATATTTCTGAAACAAACTCAAAACCATCAAAATAATAATTGAATTTTACATAGGCTGTATAATATTTTATTTTTAATAAAATCCTTGACATCGACGTCAAAAAGTGATCGATTTATCGTTGAATGACCTAGAACCATTGACGAATCCCTACACGCAGAAATGACTCATACACTAGCCATTTCAGACTGTTTCATTTGGTTTTGTGGTGTTTTCCTCTATTCATAACTGTGCTAAAGGTATTGCTCAACTCATTGTCAGTTGTACGGTATAGGCCATAGGCTATAGCCTATAGCCATATATGGACTATATCAATGTTACGTCCACAGAGAGAATCTATTGTTTAACACAACAATACATGACAATATCTATTGTTATGTTCGTCAGTATTAAATGTTGTGATATGATTTTTCGGTTTGTAAAATAAAAGGACTTCTACTATATTATGACGTTTTATCTATGCATATAATGTAACAGTAATAATAATATTTACGATATATTGTATGCAAATTCATATTTTTATAAATAAAAGGAACGAGTCCTGCACTTCGGATTTTCGAATATTTTTTTCCATATTACGTACATTCTGTACATTCTTGTGCTTTTAAATTTTCCATAAATATGGAAGGATAGTTACAGTTTATTATACAATTAATATGATATTATTTAAGATTACATCGTTTACGAGAAAAGAATGTTTTCTACAAGGACATATGCTTTCTAGAGATTTCTCGATATTTGGGTAGAAACTACCATGTTGTAAACTCAAAGAGTAGCGTTCATCATATGATGTTTAATAGACCCTGTCGCCGTTGTTGTAGCATTCATGAATTTTCAATCGTTCCCAAAACTGACAGTGTCCAGGTGGAATACACTTGATTCCTTCGAAGGATGGCTTTTGCCAAAGGTGAATCGTTGATTAAAATTTCACTTATCACAACGTAAATTATAGCGTAAATAATTAACGTGGAAACTGAATGAAATCTACTGTTTAAATAAGAGTCTGTAGCAAAAGAAGAATCTATTTTTCCGCTTTTATAAAGAATACGAAAAAATAAAAAAATCGATATTGAAGCTTCGTCGAGTATAAATATACTTGCGCATAGTTTTAAGAAATATTTTTAACAGGACAGGTAGGGCAATCACATTGGCCGTTCGAAATATAATACGAAAAGAAGTAAATGTCTTTATACGAAAAGGAGGATGAAAATAAAGAACGATGTCTCAAGGTTTACTTTCGAGAAAATCGAAATTGAAGCTTTTACCGAGTATAGACACTTATGCGCTGTTTCAAAGTATATCTCTAATGGAATTGTAGGGAAATGCATTGTAATTTCTTGTAGCGAGAAGAAACATACTTTCCAAAATATACTTCGTAGAATGTAGATAATTTGAAAATTTTTTATTACATTATATTAATTTCTGGTATTGAATATATTCGTAACTAATTCACTTTTAAAATATAATAGAAGTCCAGAATAAAAGCTATTGTAGGAGGTTGAAGAACAGAGAGAGATGGATTGACACATCTCTCATCAAAGATAATAATTGTACCTTTTCATTTAAAGCTGCGAACAGAAACTTCAGATTATCGACAGTAACTTTTAATGACTTAATCAACGTACGCTTCAAGAACTTTAGAAGTACCTTTGTCTTGGTTTATTGTAAAAGGAATTCATTTTACGAGGATTATTGTAATGTAAATTGCAATATAAAACTTGACAAGTTTTACAATCTTTTATTTACATGTCGGGCGACAAACTGTTAAATTATAAAATGTACAAAATATTTAGTTCTTTTTTGTTCGTATAAGTTAATCACTCGCAACTACATGGTAAAACTCAATTATTTCGAAAAGAAAAGCTAATATTATTGCAGAATAATAATATTATTACAAAGTTGATATTTAATATGCTCTTCTTTATCATATTAGTATAAATATCTCTTTGATTAAAAGAATTCATTAGTACATTTAACTTGTATAATTTATATATATAAAAAAGTTGTATCATAATAAAATTTTTAGGTTCCTATATTTCTCGTTGAAAATTTGTTACATGAAAGTTTCAAAGGGTTTTACTGCTGTTAAACGCAAAATATAGGAACAATGGATCAGGTAAAAGAACCCAGTTGAAGAGAATTCATCGACATTTGAGCTCGATTGGCCGTCAGCAGCTTTGTAACAAGAGAAGACTCGTACCAAGCTATGCAATATATCGAGGATACGGTAAAGCAATGAATGCGAAGAAAAAGTGTGTAGTATGTTGAGTAGAATGGCATCGTTGTCAAGCACGGTATAGATATGTGAATATATGTATGTATACATATACGTACACGCGTTTCATCGAAATGTTGGATATGTAGAAACGATTAACGACATGAACGTGGTGGTAATGAATGCGGTTTTTCAAACTTTGTTGCAAGTGGTTCTCGACGCACTAGGTAGAGTATTAACGAGTATTGTAGAAATGCACTTTAATAGAACGACGTGAAAAGGACATTGTACGAATTATAGGTGTTTCATTGTAATCTAACTTATAGTTTAAACGATTACACCATTTAAATGATTATATATGCTGCAAGTAGTCAGTGAACCGGTAGAATTGTGAAATATAAATGTGTATAAATGCGTGGAATGATTTGGGAACATCTATACGTAGATTTCATTTCTTTTATTGTAGTCATAAAAATTTGCATAAACATTTGTTACATCTATTCACGAGTAGTTGATTGCATACGATTTTGTTATATAAGAAGGTATGAATGAACTATTATCTAAGAAAGTTATTTATAGATGGCTCTTTAATAGTTAAGAGACTACAAAACTCGTGGTCATTTTGTTATTTATTCTTATTTAAATTTTAATAAATATGCAATATACTTCTATATAAATTGTAGTTTTAAATACCGAAACCATGGACATGGTTCCGGGTTAAGCTCTATTCGTATAAAACGTTCCACATTTTATGACTTAACTTGATTAATTTTTTCTAGACTGTCATGATGATACGTCCCAGGATAACAGTTTCATAAAAATTATTAGCTTGTACAATTTTTTATGTTACCATTGAGACCTATTAAGATATGTATTTTCATTAAATAAAGAATTAATGAAGAATAATATATATCCCATCTTAAAAATTATCCCATCTCTTTATTAATTTCAATGTGTTATAGTTTATACCATTATAGCGTCTACATAACCCATTATAAAACGATTTCATTGACCTAGATCTTCCAAGGTCAGCCAAGGTCATTTGCCATCGTTTAAATTATCCTTTCGCTGAACGTCCAGAGAATGTTCTTCACTTTTTGCATTTGAAAGGTCAACCATGAGTATTAACACATTCGTTTGCGCGTATTCTGTCCATGAATAAACGAAAACTTTACCTCCTAGGCAGTTGTGTCCTGGTAATTTGTTACTAACTATCATTCGAGACTTCACTTTATCCGGAATAATAAGTTTTTTCTGACTAAACCATGTTCCATAAAATTCTGTTTTTTCTTTTCTTTTTTAAGTCAACGTGTCAAATCCGGGAATCTTATAATTAATGGAAAGCGAGAAGGTCATTATGCTTGCTTTTTTAATTCAATAACCAGGAAGCATGCTATTTAGTGTTCGTTGAAATTAACAGTCATTATGACTAGCAATGTAATCACGATGGAATTATTGTACATCCGTTTTTTGGTTGCGAGTGAAACGTTATCCAAAAGATTTTAAAATTGGAGAGGAAATCATCATGTTTCGAAGCGTGCTATATTATTCCTTTTTAGCGTTCGGACAATCAATATTGTTGTCAATATTATTCTCAATATGCAACATTGTCGTATGTAAGAAACCCTTTAGACGATCGATATACACGGTGTAACAGAACATGCGGAACCCACTTCGCGAGCTGATCGCACGCCTAAAGACAGTGAAAAAAAGTTCGTATAAACATATGTTCTACCTGTCTTCGTTTATGAAATATAATGAATCTATTGCATATGCAATACACCTATTGAAAATGTTGAAATACCAAGGTTCAGAATAGAACAAACATTTCAACAACTTCAGGAAATGTAAGAAACCATTCAGAGTGTAACCGCATCCATGACAAGATGTCCACAGGCTTGCCTTGAAGCGCCTCTTCTGTAAAGGTAATTAGATAACACAAAATCAAGACAAAAAATTCGTTATATCTTGTAAACGAAAACGAAGTCTGTACGAACATATTTCATTGTTTTTTAGTTGTACAATCAGTTGCTCACGAAATGGATCCCATCCGTTTTGTTACACTCTGTATATTGTCAATACAATGTTGAGAACTCTGAATATTGCCAATATTATTGACAAAAATATTGGTCGTCTAATAACGCTGCTATAACAATGTAATTTTTATAATATGGGTGCTATGTAACTTAGAAATCATATAACATTGAATTGATGCTCCGCGTTATAAGGGTCAGTGTACGTATATATAAATTAATTATATCTAGGATGATCAAATTTGTCAAGAATGGTACGATTTCAATGGAAGTTTGTGACAACTACGTTGTCGCGGTCTCTTGGCTGCTCATCGCTCACTTTAGTCGACATGCGTGCGATGCTCTTTCATTTGTACAAAGCTCCGTAATTCCGCGACCTCTACGCTTTGTACTGTGAATACAAGAGAACGTACCAGCGGAGGCATTTACCGGCCTTTGACGGCTCATCCTTTAACGTCGTTTCTGCGTTTACGTTTCTACGAACGGACAAACGAGCATCGCGAAGCAATTTGCCTTTTCACCGATGGTATATTTATCCTGTGAAGTTTACATGGGACTAGTGCACTTCTCTTTGCTACAACATTCTACAAAGAACGACGTCCATTTTTATATTAATTTAATTAAAAAAAATACGATACATAGGACAGTCAATAAAATCGGAGTAGAAAGAACTGTACTGAGAAAGCTAACTCACATAGAGATAGAAAAAGAAAATCTCGTATATATAACATATTATCATATTATCTAACATATTATCGATAACAATTATCTTAAACTGATGAATATTTTTGAAGCAATTGCTATTGTTTGAATTTATGTGTGTCGCAACTGTTTGAATCTACGTGTTTTGCAAGAAGTACGATACAATTAAAATATCAAGCATCCTTCTTCAAGGTAAAATAGTTTTGCTCGAGGAAAACATTTGAAAAGTTATGTACGCCTTGTACGTGTCAACATAACATTAAAATAACATGAAATATTCTTCTATTTTTCCTCAAACTAGAAAATTCCGCTTGATACATAATCCATTCCATTGTGCGTAATAATACGAATAACGGTTAGCGAAAGTTTCCGATCAAAGTGTAATTCTATTTCGATATAATTTACATATTAATAGAATTCTTTTTGCAAAAATTTATACAATATCGTATTTCAGGAGGCATTGTTTCATGCTGTATTGGTGCGACAGACTTTTATTCTTAGAAATTTTTTTATCTCAACGATATAATAAAATTACGTTTTGACCGATGATAGAATCTTCCACTAGCCACTTTATATAAATATCATGTATTTCCGTTCGGTAATGAAATCGTTAACTTTAATACGTTCTAATAGAAAAGGAATAAAAATACTCCCGGTATTTAATAGAGGAATTATTATTCTCGATTCTGCTGTTAGTATTTCATGAAGCAGAGCGTTCCAAAGGAAATTTCTCGCATAGTTTCGTCTCTATTCATATTTCAAATGGATCGAAACCCTCATTATTATTGGAGGTAAATTTTTCAAATATTTGGTATTACATGGTATGCAAACTTTTGATTGAATTTATTTCTTATTTGTTGGATGGGTGTACAGGAGCAGTTTTACGGAATAAGTATTTCGAAGTTATCGAAGAAAACTTAGCGGACTCATTACCCTTAAATTAACAATTTACATGTACAGTGTTACGTGTACAATGACCCACGAAAATATATGGACGCCCAAACCATTATAGAATCTTTTTACGAATATGTTACGTGTGATATACAACATATTTTTGGAACTTCATTAGCTTTATGACGAGACATGATCGTTGTTATTATATTGGTAAAATTTTAAACGAATTTGAGATTTTATATACAAATTGCAAGATATATGGGATGAGATGAAATTAATGAATTGCTAGATAGGTGAAAGACGATTAGAAGTAACGATAAATATTATACTGAAAACTAATTACTCGAAATTCTAAATGAAATAATCAACGCGTGTGACAATGTTTAAAAGTTGAATTCAGAACTAATCGTTTATTCATTGCTTTATCGCGTTTTCTGATTACGTAAACATTGGGAAATATGAAAAATTGATTATTCATATCCTCCCTCCTCCATGAATTAATATTACGTAAAATTTCATGCTGTTAACGTATTCAAGGTCGGCTGGTCGGTTATATTGTGAACGTTGAGAATCACTGGTTATGCTATTACGCGCACTTCAGGTTAACGAATGGCTAGTTAAGCCGTTCGTTAGCTCTTCATTGAGCAATCGATCTGAACGATTATTCATCGCTGTATAGTGTGTAGTATCGTCGCAGCTTTCATAACAACAATGGGACATGATGCGGATATAACGTAAAAATTGGTACCCTATGAAACGATAAATAAACTTAAGTATTATATATTATTGTGATTTATGGCATAAAAATTTTAATGTTATTCATGATCTGTATTTTCAAGTATATATACGGACTAACTTTATTTCTAACAAAAATTTATTATAGAATGACATATTCTTATTATTGGGTTGGTAACTAAGTGATTGTGGATTTTGTCATTAGGTGATAATGACAAAACCCGCAATCACCTAGTTGCCAACACAATATAATCATTGAATCTTGTACGATCGATGCATTCTAAAATTATTATTTGATAGTGATGTACAGTAATATCAACCATAAACTAATACCAATCATACGAAATTGTATATGTTATGTATGTTATGCAAAATTTTCTGAAGTTTCATTAGCTTTGACGAGACATGGCCAACATGATTATACTGATAAAATTTGAAACTAATGTGTGAATACAATAATTACACGATTCTCACTGCAAGCATACACTTTGTAAATAATTGCTATATAATCTGGATAGTCGTTTAAAACCACCATCCTCGATAAATATAAAAATATAAAAACAAAGAGAATTTAAATACGTAGTGGAAAACGTATATTGATAAATGGAAGCTTTTACTATTTAAAGTAAAATTGCAATTTTTTTCGTAATAGAAGCTTTTTCTATTTATAACTATATAATAAGTTATGCAAGCTGTAGGCGAAACTTCTTATACAATCGAATTGGGCACTTGGAGGCTTTCGTTGAACGAAACGCGTTCCGTGTTCCTGCGATGTTTTATGGTATCGTTGACATGACAACGTTGATTTCACCTGTAAGAGAATGAAGCCTTGATGAAACTTCAGATAATTATCATGCCGTTATAATGAAATGCACGACAACGTAGGGAATCCATTGTTTCATCAACCGAAGTGGCGCAGGAGAATAATTGTTCTACGTGAGAAACTTGTTGTAAAATATGACAAAATAATCAAATTATAAGGGAATTAAGCATTGTCGTTGTAGTATTTCTTCTTCGCTATATTCTGTTTTCTCCGAACTATTTCTCTAACAAGTTATAAGTACTGTTGTTAGATGCATTTTTCCCTGCCATTCAACACATTAGCACGAATCATATTTTTTATTTTATATCGTATTTTTTCATGAAGTACTTATGTTGTATATATTTCTTGCATATTTTCTACTCACGTTTAAACGAGGAATTATTACTTTTTCAATTGTACTATTGTTTTAAAGAAACTTTATATAGAAGTGAAAGTGAAATTTTTACACCGTGAAATTAATGCGTAATTATTGTTCCTATTATTATACTTTTTATTATCAAACATATGTATAACTCGGTGCTTAATTTTAACTTCGTAATATCGCTCTATCTACTAACGAAGTAATTAATGCAATTAATTATCATACAGGAGTTTAGTTACATAATACAGTGAAATTGGACAAATTGACGTTTAAGTAATTGTCCTTACTCACTCAGTCACGCTTTGTAGTGCATATTCGTCTTGTCCAACTTTGAGCATGCATTTCTAACATAAATCAAAACTTGGTTCCTGAGTTGTAGTTTAGCTTTAGGGTATGGTGATCCTTTATTCTGTATATTCCATCTGTACCTCTCCAATGCCAGGACCATAAATGTGATTCATTTACATATAGCGCATAAATGTAAGAACACAGCAGGTGCATAGTGAATATCGGCTGCCATGTCATATGCTTTCATTGATTTTCTTCTAAGATGAACTTGATCACAGTCTCAATTTTTGTCAACAAAGGATTTTTTTTTATTAAAATATATTTTAGTTTACCTCAAATACGTTAACCGTAGTTAACTGAATTTCCACGTATATTAGTTAGACTTCTATTAGAGGTAATGCGTGGGACAGGGGAAAGATAATTAGGAAGGTTGAACCACAGAATGCCGAATGGATATGGTTAATGAACCGAGTTCAAAAGCCGCTAGTGGCAATACCACCGCGATATTTGCGTGTACAGTAGTGTACACCTACCTATACCGGCTCTATACGATTACGTCATGTATATACGTTGTACTACGATTTGCAAATTTTCTAGAATTCTGCTACAAATTGATCCATAGAAGAGAGCACGAATTGCTTACAATGCTACTTAATACAATGCTACTTACAATTTAAAACAAAATTTTTAATATTCCTTCTGAACGTTCTTACTCTAACGATTTAATAGACTGTATTTAATTGAATTTTTATATGATACAAAACGTTGATACGTCTAGCGATAAACTATTTATTTTGGAAGTTTTATCCATATTGTGTGAAACATTTTCTTAGTATTGCAAAACTGTTACTTTTCATTTTAGGCTAACGCTAGAACTACCAAAATGACTGGTTTTTAAAAAATACGTAATAATAGAATATTTTTATATTTATTATTTATTACTTTCTTGCAAAGAAAATTCCATATTATGTAGTACATTTTTGGTATTATTAATTCATCCGGGAACATGATCCTTAAATGGAGGTTGGCACATTTATAAAATTGTAGAACCAGTGACTTTGGCTGGTAGTTCTAGTGCTAATAACATTCTACAGTGTGCTTGAGATATTATTTATAGTATCCATGGAGTTATCGAACATATGCATAAGATAGCTTTTGCTCTACTCTAAGCTCATACAGTTTAGGCAGTGTTTTTGACTAAGCTCCAGTATTTTGAGGATTACCGCGAGTTCGCTAGCTGAGTTTGACGAGTTTATATTTTTACGAAGATGATTAGAATTATCTATAGACTATAAGATAATGCCGATAAACTTTGTGTAAGTCATATTAATCCTCAACTGGCGTGGTAGAGATCAGATCGCAGATAAGTAAGTAATAAATGAAAAATGAGTAAAAAGACTTAGTTAGCAACTGTCCTTGCATGAGTTTACAACTAGTAAAAACTGCAAATCGGATGAATGAAATAAAAAAGTATGGTCAACGATTTAACCGCTTGAGAGTTATGTTTGATTACTAGAAAATTATTGATAGTCTGAAAGAGTTTTTAAAAAATGTTTAATATTCGATATAATATTTATAATATAGCAAGATGTAATTGTGGCTACTGAATTTTGGCCCCTTCAGCAAGAATGCTAGTAGAATATTTGCTGTAGTCAGCAGGGTGTTCTCTCGTGGCAATTTATGCAGGCTGATGTGTCTGGGATTTTGGATGTCATGGGATCTTGCACACTTCACGCATTTAAATTGCTTGTTGCAATTTACAGAGGTACAACCGTATACTTGATCCTGATAACATTGGATAAAGAGTTCATGAGAGTCAAATTTCTGCCAGTACAACCTGATGTTTTGTTGACATCTAATTTGTCTCTTAACTTGCAGTAGAGTTTCTTTCGACAAGCTCTCCGCATTGCGCAATTCTGCCCATTGTGCGTCTCTTTAATTTTTCAGTCGCTAGGATTTTCTTAGATTTTAATTTCTAACCGTAATTTGCATCTTTCACGTTTGCTGGCATTTGAATCGCAGATTTGTGTCTCAAGCCACTTTATACAATTATTACCAAATATTTTTTGTACCATAGCAACAATTTTTGTTACATTTTAACGTTACTATTGGTTAGCTTCTCCGACTTTACTTAACAGAAGGATTTACAAAAGGCGCTGTATACTTTTTAGTTTAATGTTCGCAAAACTAAATCAAGTAGTTTTTGCTTTTCCTTTTTGTCAATCGCAAAGTAAATTCCGTAGTTTTGTGTGAAATATTCGTTAGTTTGATCCATTCGGCCCATCAATTAAACGATTGAAATTACATCTGACAGAAGAAGTCAAATTTCTGTGAATTCGGTTTGCGCATTTAGAACGTGATATGACAGTGATACGACCTGGCAAGCATTGTCTATTAATGACACGACTTTTCCTATACGTGTTTCTGCTGTCATTCATCTGATATAATTAACTCTGGTACAAAAACGAATTCGAACCAGATAGAAGAAGATTCATCGTTCGTCCAAGTTTTTAGTTCTTCGTTGTATAGTCTATTCTTAATAGCAGATTGATAGTGTGTCCATATTCGTATTTTCCAGGCATAAATTCTATCCTTTTCTCTTCATTAATACCGCAACAAAGAAAATCTTTTATTAAACTTAGTTTTGTCCAATTCTTTACATATAAAACGAGGAAATCTTAGTGAATGGTTATCAAAATTTTATATTAACCTCCAATTATATTCTTCCTATTCAACGTTACTCTATTGAGTGAAATCGATCAATGTTCTTCCTATATCACTGGAACAAAGGGAATTCATTACTGGCGCAGCGCTCTTCTCTTATACCGTAATCAAGTGGTGGTTCACGCGACCATTACAATAGATGTGAACATATTTGACGCATGCCAACAAGATTACATCTGACAAAAACACTTTAATTAATTTGCGAGAGATCGATTCGACGATTAGATCGATTCCTTTGGTCCTATTTTATAAAACGGAATAAAAAGAAAGGAGTTTCCGGAATTGTAAAACCAATTAGAACGAACGCGAGAGGAACGAAGTGTGAGGGTGCGAGCTAAAGTTGGTGTTTCATTTCAAAGGATTACAATTAGGTTCTCCTCATTATCGCTGAAAGCTTTCACAGTCGCGTGCTCATGAGCTAGCAACGTAATAATCCGGTGACCCATTCGGCAAAGTCGCCAAAGTGGAAAACATTGCCGCACGAATAAAGGTGAACTCGCTAATTACGGAAAGAGGTAGTATGATTTCCTCTGGTGGTGAATCTGTCTGATCCAGGATCGATGTGTCGAGGGCAATTTAATGAGATACGTTTTAATGGCCATTAAATTCCATTCCATGCTATTTATTATTATATTTAATGCTTTTTATTATTTATATTTACGCTCATTATTTTAAGAAATGGATAGCAACAATTTCTTAATGATATACGTAAAATTTTAATAAAAACATATAATTTATGTTGTAATGATCGATTATGACGTTGATTCATATTGCTTGCCAGATACTTTGACAATTTCGGTAGTTGAACGAATAAGAATCTGCTCTTTTCTTCATTGCCATTACCAGTGAGCTTTTCCTTCTTACGTGAAACTCCAGACTAAACTACAAACAACCTTTAGCGGTTGGTTTAATTAAAATCTCCCAAATACGACGCGTCTAGCCCATTTATTGCTTGTCTGTCTGCCTTCCCCTTCCGAAGCATTCTCCTTTCCGCGTTACAATTCTTGGCAGTGATGGTTGTTGGCAACCGGCCAAGATCAACCGGTCGACGATATGACCGTAGAAGGGGATGCATCCAGCCGAGATAACGTAATTAAGACTCTTACTT
This sequence comes from Bombus huntii, assembly GCF_024542735.1. Taxonomy (NCBI): domain Eukaryota; kingdom Metazoa; phylum Arthropoda; class Insecta; order Hymenoptera; family Apidae; genus Bombus; species Bombus huntii. The sequence goes on from NC_066246.1 coordinate 9,513,865, forward strand.
TGAAATCTCAGAATGCTCACCCCACTTTCATCCTTTGGTTTCTTAAATTCACCATTTTCTACGGACTATGCCGTTTTTAATTCCACAATTCTACCGGCCATGACGTACTTCTGTAATACCGCGGTTTTCAGTGCACGGAACAAAAGCTTGTTTGTTTCTTCATTTTTCATTGCCTGTACGATTGCGAGGTGCTTTCAGTGCTTAAACCGATTATTTAGGAGATTTGTTTTAAATCCCGGTGCTTCTTATCGACATACTACCGTCGTGCACAATCAACGCTTGAAATATACGTCTTTAACCTTTTTGACTCTGAACGTTTGTTTCGCCAGCGAGAAAAATTATTTCTTAGCAATTATTAATAGTAGAAATGCATATAGCGGATGATTTTTTGAAAGAGATACAGCGGCGGATAAAAGAAACATTCAAAACTGATGCACTATGGATTTTATCAGTTTTTCTACTAAAAATTTTTTGTCACATTGACAACAGTTATTCTGTGGTATACACTGTAGTATATAACGGAATAATTAGAAACGTCGACTTTTAAGCGCTTCCTTTGTCACTGTCCCTTTAATATTTACGCTGTACAAGTTAGCATTACGTGGAAATGATGTTGACGACGGGTCAGTTGTTGTTGCGCATAATAGAATAAGAAAATGAAGTAACGAAGAGGCTAAGAGGAAGGTTCTACGGTTCGAAGCGAGAAAACGGTCGGGCAAAGCGGAGTAGGAGGACCTTTAACTTTGGAAACGCGGAGCCACTTTGTATTCCGAGATTCATTGTTCACCGCAACTCGAGTAACCTACAAGCTTAAGCCATGTATTATGTGGGACCGCCGCGGCAAGACGCCATATAAATGCTCCGGAAGGTTACTCTTCCCTGTCGGTCCTCATCCTGTCCGCGGTCTGGCTTGTCGTGTCGCGTGTCACTGTGTCTTAAACAATACCATTCTACCTGTAGAAATCTCTGCTTTCCATAAATGTAGACGTTTATTGCCAACAGACGTTTAGTACAGTTTCATATGTTCGAGCAGATTTCCTTTGTTCCGTGAGTTATTAGCTTTCCGTTCAAATGATTAATCTTGTCAGTTATTCAAAGTATCTGTATTTGTTCTTAATAGTAATTAAGGCAATTTAAGCCTCTACGAAGAAATTATTTTCCATAGGCGAAGACATTTATCAATTGACATGATATAAAAAACATTTATTAATTAATGTTTATTACTGTTTCACGTCTTCGCGGAGACTTCCCTTGTTTCGCGGGTTATTAATTTTTGGTTAAGTGATCAATCTTGTCAATTTTTCAAAATACATTTGTTTCTAATATTATTAGAATAATTTAAATTTGTGTAAAGAGTTTATTTTCTATAGACGAAGACATTTATTGCTAACAGAGGTTTATTACGTAGATACCGTTTTGTATCTTCGCACTGGCATCCTCCGTTTTCTATATTTTTTACATTCGTTATCGAATTATTAGTTTCCGAGTTAAGCGATGCAACTTGTCAGCTTTTCAAAGTATATTTATTTTTAATATCATTCGAGCGATTTAAGTCTCTGTGATCATGATGTAGTCTGTTGTACATTATACACGATCAAATTACAATTACGATTGCATTTATTATTAAAAATCTTACGAGAAAGAATACAATATTTCAATATTTCTTGATTTTTTAATTCTTCTGCCATTTGATGGCTAGAACACAGTGTTGTAATATTTGAATAAACGACTTGATATGTGAAAAGACAGATATATTGTTTTAAAAATAGGCGACGAATGTATAATATTAATGCATGTTGAAATGTTATAAAAAATTTTATTCAATTCAAATGAATCAGTCGTAAAACAATTCGACCGAGCGAGCACCTGAAAATAAAGTGATTGTTCCATTTGGAATTAACTTTTGTAAATTCGTGGAACTTCCTTCACGCGCTGTCACATCTCACAAACATTTAAAAAGTTGATTATTGCAGGCTTTTTTGTACTCTGTAATAAAAGTTGCACGAAGTTAACTTCCGGCGAGGATGCATCATGAGAAATATTCAGAGCGTCAGCAACTAAAAATATGTGTATTTCCACTTCGAACAAGTGACGTTTAATTTGTAAAAACACCGTTAAATCAACAACGGAAATATCAATATGAATGGTAATAATAAAAATAATTAAAATACAGGGTGGTTGGTAACTGGTGGTACAAGCGAAAAGGAGGTGGATTCCACGCGAAAAAAGAAGTCGAAAATGTAGAATAAAAATCTTTTTTTTTTTTAATTTTTCCATCGAGACAACGATCTACAGTGAGATCCGTTATAACGTAACGCACGCGTACCGAGCGAAAATTCAAAGTCGATTTTCTCGAAAACAAAGCCTCGAACGAAAAATTTTTAAGTTGTTATGCACGGCAATTTACGAATTCTGTAGCTGAATAAATATGCAATTCTTTATTGATCTTTGTTCGTTTTTGGTAACTCGTTCTTTTAAAGAAATTAGAAGAATTAAAAGTAATTTCAATTATACAATTTCTTGCACAGTCTTTTTCATATCGTCGAGTTACATCACAAATGAAAAGCGCGTGTAAAATATGATTTTTCAAAATATTACATGATACTTATTTATACAACTGGAACGTGCAAGTCAATTTCCTTAAACTGTTGCTTTCAGAGTTCGCTCTCAAGTGATTAAAATGCACGCTCTGCTCCTCATCGTTTACGAATATACATACACTCACTCTTATATACATTTATACCCGAATATATATGTGTGTGTACGCTTTTCCAAAGCTAAACAGCTACGAAACTAACGCCGTACTTAAGACTAAAGAAACTCAGTTAACGGCAGTTAAATAGGATTGCACACTCCAAAACTATCTTTCCTTCAAAGACGAGCTTTACGACCCTCAACATTTGATAGATTCGATAGTCTTTCGAGCTAAATATCAATCAAATTTTACCCTCAGATAATAGAATATTCGTTTAATGAAATATCATGATTTGTAATTAGTATTTAATAATAGTAAAGCAAAGAAGTTGATGGAAATAAATGTATCAGTATGAGAATGTGTGAGGACAAAGAAATCCTGTTCAAACATTCTTATGTTCTTTCAATCTTCTTTCAAGTTCTTTAAAATTTTAACTAATTCTTTAGATGGACTGTATTAAACAATATAAAGCAAGAATCAATCAAATCTTTACTTTTATTTGCTAAATTTAAAGATTAAGAAGCATCATAAATTTTAATATATCTTTTAATTTATTATCCTATAAAGTAATAGAAAATACTGCATTAATCACAATAATTTAACGTGTCTACATAAATATAAAAGTTAGACAAATGCTGCGTGATTACAACTTTTTATATTTTCTAACCTTTCATTGTATGAAACAATAATATAACAACAGCTTCTGGAATATTTGTTCAATAGAAAGCATAACTTGGACATATTAACGTATCTTACAAGTGGGATTTTCTTTGTGTTCGAAACAGTTATTTTTCTTTCTTACAATATTCTTCTCTTTTCGTTTTGCCAATATCCTTTTTGCACTATACTCTCGCCTCGTACGTGCTTGGGATTGTAGTTGCTTGGTGATAGAGCGTAAAATAAAAAACAAAAGGGATGGCAATATCAAGGGAGGAAGGAGATAGAATAAGTGGAAAGGGAGGACATTGCTGAAAATGGGGTTGCTTGCAATTATACGCTATGCACTCGAGACTTATCTGTACTGTAATATAAATCATAAGCTTCTCTCTTGGTTAATGCAATCCTTACCACATGTAGTTTATCATTGTTTGCTATATTCCTCTCACGTTGACAATAAAACGGTATTGTTCCTATTCTTTATACATATGTGAAAATTATACGTACGTATGAAACATGGCATTAGTAATTCATTTTTACGAATGCAAATACTATTTGCGTTTATTACACGAATAATGCACTGAATATGTTAAGCAGATGTTGTGGTTCTATAATAATGGTAGGCAGTCGGTAATTCAACAAACGAATAAAATCTTATTTACGAGAAATGAATAGATATGCTTAAACAAGTAACAAGACAGAAACTTGTCACTCTGTTCCGTTTTAACATACGAAACTGTACGTCGTTTGCTAATCTAAATTGTACAATTTTCACTAAATAAAGATATCTTCGCTGTTCATCTGAGAGCTATAGGCGATGTGTTAAAATCGTCTGCCATGTCTTAAGGACAAAATTATAACACAGCAATTGCTACTGAGCAGTCGGCGAGATCTTAATTAGTCATTAGGGTTCGTCGTCTCTTTGGATTGCGAGGATAGTAGAGTACCTGTTCTCGGTATAAGATATTCTTAAAAATAGTAGCTAGTAATTCTTACCTATACTACAAATTTTAACAATCACAATAATGGCTCGTATATCGTGCTGAATACTAAATAAAAAACCTGATAAGAAAATTACGATTAAAACGTAGTATCAGTAGAATATAATAAGATTACGTTGTAATCATCCTCTTGGAATGGATGTCGTATTTACGTTAAACAAATAAACGAAACACAAAATAAAACAGTGTTAATCGTAACACATAAAGTGAATAAAGTTTTCTTCTAAATAATAAGAAAACGAATCTTATCTGAAAATACAAGTAAACTCTTGGCGCATTAATCCGAGCTAACTATCGTAAAACAAGCAGAGTCTTATATTCGACGTTCGGAATTTGTACTGCGGAATCCTCTTTAGCCCTCGTAAATCGGACAATCTACATGGCAAGTCTAAAAAGAAATGGGAGTGCTTCTGTAGTAACATCCATTACCGATTGGATTACAAATAGACATTATTCTTTCCAAAAGTTTCCTTGTTTTCGATACTGAAAATAATGCTGAAAGTTTTCGAATGCAGCTGCGTTCAATTGGCATGTTATAAAGTTTTAACGCAACGACTGGGTACCGATGAAACGAAGAACTGAAAATTGATAATGAAAAATAGTGAGGCCTTGTGAAACGCCCTAATAGAACGTTTCATATCTAAAGACAAATTTCCAGCTGACAATTAGTGGGAATTTTGATTTAGAATGTGCTACATTGGATTCTAATGAGTGTTATTCCTTGTAATTCAGACACTGTACTCTTTGTGATTTGGTGTGCTATTCTTTGTAATGGCGTAACTAGTAATTTCATTGCAGCTCTATAGTCTGTAATGATGATTGTATTATATCTTTAAATAAAAAAGAAAGAAAACGGATTCTACTCTTTGTAATATACACACAGGGAACTATTGGAAATACGAGAAGTAAAACGGAGAATATTACTACTCTTTCTCTCTCATAATGGTAGCTCTTGCAATACTATTATCTATAATGGCTGCTCCTTTGCCAGGGTGGAATGCATTTACAGTTGGTCTCAGAAACATTCAGACACCAATGTAATTTCAAATCCTGTGCTTTACATTTCGAATACCTACGTAACGAGGATTTTTCACTTGACAATTATATACTCTAAAAATAAAGGAAGCTTTTCATTTCATACGTACAATTGTTGTCACAATTGTCAATAGAATTAAATAAACTACGTATATATAATTCCGTTTTACTAACTTCGTGTTATTTATTCAGTTGATGCATGATAAATTTGTAGGTGTATATTCTAGACGTAATCACTTCCTTATCTTAAAACAAATTTCTAAAGGTTTCTCACCTGTCCTTTATCGAAATATCAGGTTCGATGCTTTTATTGACGAATGATACTTTTTCCTGTTTGTTGATTCCAGTTTTTGATGAAGAATGTATAGACAACACGAGAATATATTAAAAACGTCATGTGCTTGCTAAACAACCTAACACGAACTTAGATGGACGCACGTCAAATATCACTAGATCAGATATACACAATGATCAAGTCCGATTATCCTTATTTTAACATATTTGCATAAAAGACAAGAAGTCATGTCATTTTCCATATTAACCAAACACTTTGCTCGTTTGTCTAACTCGTGTGGTTACGAAACAGCACACAGGAACCCTCCGCAAGATGACGACTGCTATTGTCGTTATTGGCTGGCGTCATTACGAAGACGATCGATAAAGCAACCGTCGAATAAACCGTAATAACTTTTCTCTGACAGGAGTTTAATCGTTGTCCCAAGTGTACCTTGGTCGATGTAGTATCGACAACAGTGGTGAGTGCAATAACCCAGGCGCTGTATCCACTTTCCCGGTAACCGTAATTAAACGCACGTGTCAGTGGCAATGATAACGCTTTGCGATATGTCGGCGTCGTGCACCAGATCCGGTGGGAACGTCGCATCCGCTTCAAGATAATTGTGAGCGATCGCTCGTTACGAGCGTCGTTAACCATGAGAAGCGCCATTGGTTCGAAGCGTGCTTGTCATTGCAGACATTAGCCGATGATGCTTTACCGCTTTCCTCCTGCTTCGCAGCTCACCTAGATTGCCCGAAATGACACCTCGCGTCACAAGATGGGCCTTACATCACGTTCGTGTTCTCTGACCAACAGATTTTAACAGCTGTTGTTGCACTCACGTGGAATTAGTTAAGTACATACATATGCCAAATAGCGAGAATCGTCATTGAATTTCGGTTGTTATCGACAGACTGGGGATTTTCATGCAAATTTGAATATTTTCATAAATATAATTATGCTGTGATCCTCGAGTTTGTTACGTTCCAATCAATTGGGTCTAATCAAGAAAAGGACCTTTAATGAAAGGACCTTTAAGGACCTTACGTGAAAATTTATTGCATACAATTTAAAACGAGAAACTACACATATTAACAACGATTGCTGTTTATTTTTGTGAAAGTTAAAAGATTTTTAACGATAGAAAAATATGATTCGCTGGAAAATGTTCCAAAGAACGCAGGAGCCTTGAAAAAGTAGAACATCGAAGGAAAATTGTTTTACCTAGCATGTGTTATAGAAAGCACTGTACTTTGGATGTTTTATAGATTTTTCATAATTTTTCCTATAAATATTTTCTTCTATAAATACCTTTTCCTATAAATGCATAAAAATTCCTAGTCTAGTTGTCTACGTGTTAACCGAGTCGTTCCTGGGTTAAAAGCTTCTAGAATTAGAATCGAAAATGGGTAAAGCTGATCGATTTTAATTATAGCAAGCACGAGTTGATATATAATGATGCTCTTTAAATTATTTCTGCATATTCTCACATACAATGAAACACCATGTATACGATTCACTCTATTCTTGTCATGATCTTTTCCTATCCATATCTTTTTTTCGATGCATTTGTTACATTCCCACATAGGTACCTTTATCTCTCGTTCATTAATCACGCGGCAAATCCATTCATTTTTCTATTCTGTTACGCTAATCCATCAGTTCGTTTTTACACATCCTATCCCGCGCTTACCTGTCTTTTTCGTGTCTATTATCTATTTGTTGGATTTCGTTGATCAACGATTTTTGAGAAATTCCTCGAAAGGCACCGATAAAGTAAATTTTATGTGTTGTCTTAATCGGTCGTATGTTTTGGTCGAATCATGATTCAAATTACTCACTAAGATCTGTAAAATAGTTTATTCGTCTGAAACGTGAAAATAATTCAAAGGGTTAAGGAATATCGAGATGAGATTAGGTAGGCTGATTTCATGAATTAACTTGGAAATTGCCTTGTCTGAAGTGTCAAGAAGTATACTTAAAATAGCCAACTTGGTTGATGAGGTACTCCTTACTTCTTGATAGAGGGGCTCGTCTTAAATCTTTCTCTGAACGTGTAAAGGTTGAAATTTCAAGTCGTCTCTGGAACCACAGAATTCTAGTTTCACGCAGTTGAATACATCTTCCTGGCGTTTCCCTGATTTCAAGTGACAACCTCTTGGGAATCATTCTATCGTCTGTGATCTGCTCTTGATGAGTTGAATCAGTTTGCTCTCCTCGACCACTTTTGTCTTACGTCTATATTCTGAGAATATTGAACGTAGAATTATATAAAAACGTAGTTTGAAAATCTTGTTATATAATCAAACGTGGCGAATATTTCTTACAGAAAGCTTTAATTTAAAACTTTTATCCTAAGACTAAAAAGTGGGCTATATTTCTTCCAAAAACATTGTTTTCAAAGTTTTGTTGTACGATCAAAACATTTCTGACGAAAAATTCTAGTTAAAAAATCTTGATTAGAAATAGGGAATATTTGTATGAAAAATGTATGAGTGAAGCTATTGACTGGTCTTCGAGATTGCCAGAAGTCAAAATCTGTCGACACAAGAGCACTGTTGTTGTAAGGGTGACGTTGCGATAGGTGCGAAGGTATTTTGTAGTTCGGACCCGGAGGTCGAAATTTGTAGCAAAATTTCAACCTTATAACCATTGTATGGTAAAATGCAACGCTATGTGTGGGAGATGTTTCCGTACGTGACATTTTGTTAAGAGGATTTATGGAACTCCGTGCGAATGGAAGTACGGTAAACATGGTTGCCTTGTTTTATTCTGCAGTATCATTATTTAATCAAATATCATTCGTTTGCTTTTCATAATTGTATATAGCAGTATAAAACTGAAACTCCCTGGAAAATTTATTTTTGGGAGAGACAAGAAATTTTACATCACGTGTATGATATACTGCATTAAATAATTTAGAAATATATTTACAAAATAATTTTTATACCTTTCTTGGAATTGTTTTTCGTTTTAATCCAACACTGTTCTCTCCAACGACATTTCTTTTATATTAAATACAATATTATTTCTTTCTTTGAATGTTTCAAGTAGCAAATAGAAATACAAAAATTGAATTAATAAATTCAACAAACAAATTTCAAATAGCGAATATCTTGAAAGACGCTATATTAGAAAGAAGAAAAACTGGAAATATCTGGATTAACTAAATAATAATGAACATAGGATGAATTATTATTCTACTTGTTTGAATTTGTTAAATGTTTAATATTTAGTGTTCGTACCATACGGCGTACAATTTTACTCAAATCATCATGCTTCTTCCTCCCATTTAACAACTTGTCGCTATTGTGCTCATCTTAAGTCATGGTAGTGTAATAACTCTAGCCATCAAGCTCATCTAAATTGAACTTCTTTTCACTCGTAAAGATAACACTCCTTCATTTTTCTTCCATTGAATATGCTCACGAATAAATTGCAGACGAAGCTCATTGTGTTGCTCCGTTAAAGGTTGCTTCAATTTCCTGCTCTTAATATTTTTAGCTTTCTGTAGAACGCATTTAATATTTTTAATACTTTTTAGTCTTAGCACATTCTTTTTATGCTCCACTATATCTTTGAAGTTTAAAGTCAAGAATATGACCAACGCTACGAACATCAATATGTTTGAACCTAATTAATTAGTATGTAAATGCTTATATACATACAACGACGTATGAATACATTTTCATAACCAGTGCATATTTTGCTTCAATTTATAAGCCATAGATAAAATTGCACTGGTTGGTGAAATACACGTTGTACAAAACTATCTGTGAAAAATCAGATGAAGCTTACGATACAAGGAATACAGATGTCCTGAACAACTAGTTACACAAGATCGAATGGTCATATGAACCAGAAAGATATGTCGTTCAAGATTATAAATGTAAAATCAGAGAAAGATACGTCACGCAAGATTGTAGATTAAAGGATCAAGGGAATATGTTGCGCAAGATTGTATATTAAAGAAGCAAAAAAGAAGCACATCACAGTAGCATAGAATGAATGAATTTTGTTTTGAAAAATTGTTACTGCGTCCAGTCAAGTGCTTATTTATAGACCGCGGATGTTCATGCATTTATGTGAATTTTGCAGCAACGGAAACGCGAAGAACACATGTAATATGCAAGAATACATAAAATATACAAACTAAAGAGCTGTTTTTAATGTAGATGAAATAAATCTCTGCATAAGTTCCCTATTTCTTTAATTATGTTTATAAAAATATGAGATTACACAACATCCTCAGTCTACTTGTGTATGTAATTTGGAACAGTCTATTAAACGTGTTTTTATACTTTATCGCGATAAATGAGAGGGTTGAGAAAGAGCGAAAGGGTATGTGACGTTCATAAGGCATTAATTACGATCGTAATAGCAACGGAGTCATTTATCATGAAAAAGAAAGGAGCAGAAGAAAGAAAAAAAGTGGAATGGAGATTAGATACTCATTCTTTGTAACTTTCTTCGTAAGATTCGTTTATATAAACATATTCCCAATAATGATAGGTACGTGTAGCACAGGAAATAAGATCTTCAGTTAACAGTATGTTATCATGGTTAGATTTTGTTACGATTAATCAAAAATCATAGGCGACTTACCATGACATTTTAACATTTAGGATTTAATACAATCGTAATGTCGCAACAGTCTGTATGTATAATTGTGCACAAGGATATTCCGTTAGATATGCTACTATTCTATTTGATACATTAATAATAATTAATCTCTATTACGGGCCAGATTATAATATTCACCAATTCAAATTTGCAGAGTATCAATATGTCGAGAATTGCACGTACGCCAATATACGCGTATGTATATATACGATGATCCATATTGATGACTATGATCAATAATTCCACGAAATTAAGATTTGAGATTAGCTTCCATGGTAGCAAAATAATGTGCTTTTGTTTGTTATTTTTTTTTCATGCGAGGCCTTAAAAGTTACAATCATTATTTTAATGAAATTGTAATTCCTAAAGGTACGTACGATTTAATAATCATATGTCGTGAATGATTCGTTCAATTCGATATTTTTAAAATTGTTTCAAAAACATGTTTCAACCTGAATAATCCAATTGATCGCGTCGGAATATGAATATTATAATTAACTTTTATATAATAGATATAATTCTCTATTGTATTCACGCAACTCTGACGATCATTTAGAAATCAGCTTAAGCTCCGTACGCATGCCAAAAGTCATTAATTTAAGCAGTATACATAATTATTCATGGGTTGTATCGTCCAACTACTATCGTGGTAACTTTGTGCAAGCTCATTTAACTTTGCTTAGCTATGAATTCACTTGGATTATAGCTCATTCAACTCATTGTTAAAAATCTGTAGATGTGATATATGTATATTTACATATGTACAGGGTGTCTCAGTAACTCTGTTACGAAACGATATCTCCGCCAATTTTCGAAGAGACAAATTTTTTTCCTCTATTTTCCTTTTAAACAGAACCTTATATTTTGTTAGAAACCAATCGATGCGTTTTTACATTTTCTGTACAAAAGTATTAAGATATTTCTGTCTGCTTAGATTCCATTTCTTTAATTTGCACGTATGCATATTATCCGCAGTATCATTTTTATAACATGGTTTATTAAAACCATGGATACTTGATGCTGTACATATAAATAATCGTAATAAAATCAATAATTATGAATTATTATAATACGTTTGTACGTTGACGGTCTGATAATTTAATAAACAAAATATGAATATTAAAAGTGTGACGGCGTCTACGACAGAATTTACGAACTAAGAGTTCGTAACAGAGTTAAACAGAGTTCTATGTATCTTCAATCACTATATTACATGCATGTCGTATCATAGAATCTTTGATCGAAACTGCAATTTACCTGACCTACTTTATGGAAGGAATGCTCTGAAACAAAGTTTGTTCCTTGACGTATGTATATTCCACAAAACTGTAAACATGTTATGTTAATTTTCTATAGATATTTAAAAAATTTACAAAAGAATTTATATAAATTTTGTGCATTTTTTATCACTAGATATTTTCTATCTTTATAATACACGCACAATAACAACGCTTCAATATGGTAATAAGCGTATTCAAAATAGAAATGGATCTATTCAGTATAGAAGTTCAAACTGTATCGTCCTTCGTTTCGTTCCTTCTTGTTTCTCCGCTTCTATCTATTTGAGAAAACATTAACGTTCCATTTTACACAAGGGAAAGATATCTCCGGAGTGTCATTTTGCTCTGAAGGAACGTTTTCAGGATGCACTTTTACAAGATCGCTTTATCATCGGTAACTCGTAAAGTTTAGTCGGTTCTCCAACGTATTTCAGTGTCGTCGCTGAAAATCTTTGTTTAACACGCGCTAGAAATTGAAGAAAATAATACCGAATATCGACAAAGTAGAGGAAAAATTACATTTATTCGTGCTATAGATACTTATCAATGTTTCTTGAAATTTATTGATGGAAATATAGAATTTTGAAGTTAGAATTAATATTATATATTAAATATTATTTGTTAAATATTATTTAATATACAATTAATACTTCATTTGTATTTAAATCAAGAAGATAGTACTTGAATGGTATAAACAACGAGGCTGACTGTAAAGAAACAAAGTCTTTTTACATACTGTTTCTGAAACATGAAAATACTACTGGAACTCAAACCGAAGAAGATTTAAAGCGGATAATATTTTCCCGTAAACAGCGTTTGTTCATTTTACCTGACAAAATGCTATTGCTATTTACATTTCAACGAATATGCAGAAAGTAATACATATATCTAAATTTGTACAGCACCGAAGTAATTTGTTCGTCTCTTTCATCTCTTTCGTTTGGAAGTATAGGTAACGTAAAGTATGATTGATTGCCGCACTCTTGGAAAGCTACTATAAATTTAATACTCCTGCATATATCCGAAAAATGCATGTTATTTTTATAATGGCAAAAATCCATTATGTTCATGACGCTTCTGTTTTTAAATCGTTTTAAAAAAATGGATAAAGATATGACGCATTATTTACTTATTCATGTTTTACTTAGTGGATTTATCAGCTATCTTTAAAAGATTTATATCATTGGATATGAGCTGTGGCAGTTTGTTCCCTGATTCAATTATGTTATAATAAAATAGTTTCATTTAATCACCAAGTTACAGAAAAATTAAAAAATCAACAAACGTGAATTGAGTATATTTTTGCATAAGTCTTTTAGTTTATATTTGCAAAGAGCTATAATTTGATATTTGTTTATCGTTAATCTTAACTTGTAATAACTTCTTTTTTACACTTTTATCGTGTTTAGTTTATGTGCCACAAATGGAGAGTTTCTGAAGTTAAGAAATTAATTTTCCTGCAATTAAGAAATTATGTTACGACGTGCTTTCATGCATACTTTCGTGTTGATCCAATGATATCGAATTAATCAATGTGGTCACTTATATGTACATATTACTTACGCGAGTCAAAATAATTTTTTTTTTATTATTTAATTTGTACTTTATAATTTATCCAGCTGGACATTTGGTAAATTTTTCTAATTTAATTGCTAAATAACATGTGGATAGCTACACCCAGCGGGATACCATCTTCGAGTTTGACTATTTTATTTCTTTAGTGAGGTCAGTGGGGTGTTTTTCTTTTTAGTCTTTTTTCTAGGAGAGTTTTGCTCGCTTCAGCAGCTGGTTTGGATGTGTTGCCGTTCTTTCCTTGTATTTTTCTGCGTACCTGCCGATTTCTTCTTTGACCGTTGGTATTTTTAACTCTTTGCGTATATCCTCGTTTCTGAAATACCATGGGGCGTTGACTATTGTTCTCAGTATTTCCGATTGTAACGACTCTACTTTATTTATGTGGTTCATTGCAATACCCATAGCGGCATTCCGTACTTCCAAATTGGTTTTATTATCGTTTTGTAGATTTTTAGTTTATTCTTTTTCTCCGTATTTTGTCTATAATTGATTTAGTATGTTGTTTCCATGTAAGTTATATGCCTAAGCGGAGTCCTAGGTATTTAAGTTGCCTTGTTTGTGTTATATGCGTGCCATTCAATTGGATATTTGGTGGTTACCGTTCTCTTAGTGTAAATGTAATATGATTGAGTCAATATAATTACTCTGAAACTATACTAGAAAGATTAATTCCATGAGAATTGGAATTATGAAATTGAAAATTGCGATCAATATTCATTTTATGTATTTTTTTAATGTATCCTTTTACTGAATGATATTATACATGGTATAAAAAGCTTTAGTTATATTTGTGTGTAGAAAATATTTGCTTTACAAATATAACGACAGAAATACTAGCTTCTATTAAGATGTTATATTGTAACGTCTGTAAAAATAGGATTTCATGTAACTTCTAAAATTGTATTGAACAAATACGTTGAAATATTACATATAAATATTAAACTCATTAAATACTTCAAAGCGAAGTCAATCACTGATAGTCATCTCCAATATTGATAGATGCCACGTGATAAATCAAAGCCTTGATTGAAGTTTCTGGAAGTAGCGTTTTGAAACCAGCGGAAGATCCATCAGTTTGCTGGTTTCTAGTTATACTTGTTTCGTTACAAATCAAAGGTTAGATCGAAACTCCGTCACTAAGCGTCAGTTTCGATGCTGAAAATCGATCGACGAGCATGCTGTTCCGTCTTTTGTGTACACAGAGAGCAAGATGAAAATTATAACTTGTTTTAGACAGGCGGAACAAAAAATATATAGGGGAAAAAAACCCGAGAGGATGAAAAAGAGTTTCAAGAGTTTCACGGTCGGCGTAGATACGTGAAATATTTTTGCTTGGGGGTATTTTTCGAGTTGAAACAGAATTTTTGACACGACTCGTGCATGAAAAACCGTCGAAAAGGTCGATAGAAGCCAGACAGGCTAAGAGTCAACTCTTCAGACTCCATAGCCACTTGAGTGAGCATCAGAGAGCAGTGAATTCGTAGAACGGACGAGATTCTTTCTTTTTAGGATGGTTTTATCGTCGAAAATAAATGACCTGAATTTACACAGTAAATCTGTTCAATATCCAATATATATTACTCACGCTCATTACCTTACATTCCAACGATTTGTCGATTTCTGCGAAATATAAAACGTGTTTATAAATGATGTACCAACGTGAATTAAAACCAGGACAATTTCATTCTACACGTAGCACGAATCATTGTTCAGATTTCGAAATTTCGGAATAATAAAACATAGGTAGAAAATGAATTTTTAAGAATCGTACGTTATCATGTTTAAGAATCATGCACTATGTAACAGACCTCGTTTCTACATTACAATTATTATTCAGGGCACTTTCAGAATTACCAAAGTTTATGACGCAGACATGTAATCTGTTATTTTTAAGACTGCTGCATACAAAGAAGAAGTATACTGTTAGATTTACAATCCAGAGGAACGGCGAACGAACTTAATAACCATATAATTAGGGTCACGTCGTCGCCTGCTCAATAACGAACGACGCCTGCCGTGTTATAACCTTGCTCGTATAACGAACGACGTTGGTGATGGGCCTACACATAACACGTGAGTCACAGCTCTCGAATGTAAATGCACATATGCTGAGATACTCTTGATTGCGGGACAAACTATATTAAAATTAACAGCTGAATTAGACGCCAAAAGTGGACAATCACAGTTTTTTAAATTGCGGTTGCGTGATCAAGATGTTTTTCAAAGCTTAGACTATACCAGTTAGATTAATTTTTAGAGATAATTGTACTATTATAACTCGAAGCTTGGTAAAAAAAGAACGAAGTTTTAAATTGATACAATTCTTTTATAATTAACCTAGTTACGTGACTATCACTGGTCATGCAAAAATATCACTTCGCTAATTACGATATAGGTACTCGTGTACACAGATATTACTACATGTCAGATAAATGACAATTTGCCCTAGATTGTCCAAATTATTATTAAATATATAGACTACCATAATATGTGGCAGTCACATAAATTGATCAAAAATGTTTCAAGCAAAGTAGAAACATCTCTCTGTAGTCATTTTCGACCATCGAATTGTCCGGTTTGAAAACATCAAATTTATAATACGGTGGTGCATGTAGCACATATTGGAAAAGATACAAAAGCGTAATGCAAAAGAGTGCAAATAATCAACAAGTATCTATACAGCATCTTGGTAATTAATAAATTTTGTTATCAGACTGCACGCTCCTTACTCTTCTCAATTTTAGTTTAGCAAAAATATGAAAAATGTCGATGGTTTCCAGTAGCCTTAATGCGATGCAAACACTGCATACAGTTGAATTTTGTTACTGTCCAAATGTTTTTGACAGTATAATATTTTTTATGTTATCTGTATAATATCATCTTTCTCGCTCTTTCTTCATATTCCGTCATTTTCTCGACTTCGTCTTTCTTCTTCATTATCGTGTCTGTTTAGTCATCCGTTTAATTATCCACGTCACCGTGGTCGCACGACTTTCTCCTACCTTTCAACAGAACTTCAATCATATTCGCGACCTGGTTGCTTCTTACTGATCTTACGCGCACGAGATAAGTAAATTGGGCTTATCAAGCGAGATGTATCTGACGTTTGTAATTAAATGAAAATTACGTTGAAATTATTCGGAACGGAACATGTAAAATGAGATATCCAGAATGGTTCCCATGTTATTATAGATAAGAAAAAATGCTTCCTACGAAAGCTTTCCAACTATTAAATTTCCCGCGGGCGCCACTGCAAATTTATATTGTAAACGTGCGTATATTCCAGAGATACGTTGCTCTAGTAAAAATATACTAGATTATGTACAGTAATACGTATCACAAGTGATTTAAATATAAATAAAATGAAGATAAGAGCGGAGATGTAAAAGTTGCTAAAATAATCTGCCTGCATTTGCATTTAAAAATACTCGCGAATAAAAGTGTTCATAAAGATTATACAGAACAGAGTAAGAATGATTAAAAATCACTCGCTTTCTTATATCTGTATTAACATACATGTCCTGCAGATACTTTAGGAAAATTGTGCTTCAGATTTCTTTCAAACTTTACCGATATAATTATCACTTTTAAGTATCGTATACATATTAAATCAATGTACGAATTTCCTCCAGAAAAATTGTAACACTAATGAAAAACGTAAATCGTAATCGCAGTAACGTTGTTCGTTCGTTCGTACCCCTATACTGTAATACAGTTAGTATAGAATTCTTAAGAAACAGATGATAATCGTGATGACCTAGCCTTTCTTATGAATTGTAACATATTCATAAAAGATTCCTATAACTGTTGGAATAGTTTCGCGAGTTTCTTTCGTCGAAGAAGATGATGTGGATGGACGATGAATTTTGACAGAGACAGAGGACGGAAGAAGCGTGGAAGAGAGTAGAGCGTGGGTGGGAAGATTCTTCGTTCACGGCCGAGCGACAACGTGAATCATTTTCCCTTAAAGCTCCCTTTGCCTCGGGCAGTCTTCCGTTCCGAAAGCAATTTGCCCTGCCGAGCATTGCGCCACGTATACCTTGGTGGGTCCAACGGACTGGCAAAAAAAGGATTCAGGCTCGTTACGTCTCTCGGATGAGGTAAATTCAGGGTGCAAAGGGCGGGAGGGGAAAAAACAAGCCAGAAATTCTCTTTCGAGCTAACCGCGAAACAGGGGTCCCAGTTTCCATTAGTCGGTCTCGGGGCTGTGTGGACAGCGTTCCGCCGTTGCGACTTTCTTTCAATTGAAAGGATAAAGTAATCCACTTGACCACAATTTACCGATTGTCATTTTTCTGTTACCTTCGTTTTTCAACGACCTGGCCAACCATTCTCGAAACGTGAAAGGAGGACACGTAAGGGAACAATGGCTAATGCGAGACATTGTGAAGTTTTGTCTCCTCGCGTTCGCCTGTCGAATATCGCGCATCGCGTATTTGTCATTCTGATAAATGGATTGTTGTTTGAATGCGGATTTGAAAACACGAAAACGAAGAGACTAGATGTAATCTGCAAGAAATAGAGGACCAGAGTTCGCAACGTGTATTAAAGTCATGATTGTACTTCAATCCTTGTAATTCTTAGGAAAGCTATGCTCGCGCATCCACGTGTATGATTTCGTCAACTGTTCCTTATTTCTGATAGCTTAAAATTGTTTTTAGCTGCGTAATGTACAGAATTATTACATCGACGAGTTATCTGCAATTTTTCAAATTTAGAAATTTTGTGTTTCGTCAAATGTCACTGTCTACCTGATTTGTTAGCACCGAAAAGTCTCGGACAGAAAACAGCGTTATATTGACGAAAGTAACGCAATCGCAATAATACGGTAATATCGGAATCACGATGCAGCAAAGCGATTCTCGTTTCACTTTCGTCATCCTCGTCGCTGAAACTCGGTGGTTTCTCGGTCGGTGCTCGTTGTTCGAGACCAATCGTCGATCGACTCGAAATCTTTGGTTAAGTTACGCTCTCCTCCTCCATAAATAAAGAAAAGAATATCTTGAAAGGATCGACGCCCGTGACTTCATCCAGGGAAAGTCTGGGCTTAAAAACTGTTCCTTTCTTATTCCTTCGTCTCTCTTCCTTTGGCTGAGTCGTTGTCTTCGGTTCTTTCTTCAAATTAATCGCGACTCTCTTGAGACTGCTCTCGAGGGAAGGTAACTTCGCCGAACTGAACTTGCATTTATCGGTTTTACGTACTTGCCGCTCTTTCCTTTCCTACCCGTTCTCCTTTTTTTTACATAATAACAAGAAGGGAAAGGAACTCCCGAGGGGCGCGTCCTTGTGCCAACGCGACGAAAACGTCTCAAATCGAACGAACCAATTTTTCCTCGATCACTCTCGATACTTGGCACATAGAAATTGACACTGTGATGACTGAACGAACAGTCACGAAGGTAATTTTCAGATCAAGAATTTTAGTAAGTATGGTTCAGCTATTTACTTCGTTATTTTAATGGGTGAATATATCGTCGATCAGCTTGTAATAATTAAAATTTCTTAATTTTAGAAGGAGGTGATGAGTATCGTTCTTAGCCTGTAGTTTCTCATTGATTCGTATATTTTATTAACATTCGTGTACTATTATTACAAAGATATCGAAGAAAAAATCAATACACACTATGAATAGTCAGTTCGAACATGTAATAATTGTTCAGAATTCTACTGAATATTAAGATTTATCAATATAATGAATAATTAACTGTTTGTTCGTACAACGTACATGATATATCCATAAATGATTTTTACAAGTGTCCGAATACTTCCGTGAGCAACTATACATTGTATGTATGTTGTGAACTAATAGTTAATAGTTACGTAGAGCTAGTCAAGCGTCACTGCTTGTCATACTGTTAAAACACGTACATACAACTGTATACATAAATATGTCACAATTGCGTGCGTGGTTAAAGCGTGCGTGTTCTTTGAATATACTGAACTCCGGTGAGAACGACTTATCGTGATCTACAGTGCGGTTCTTCTAAACCGGTTGAATCGAGGAATGGAAAAATATTGTGAATTACGAATTATTAACGGGGCTGTAGTTTAAAGGTTACACAGCGTAACAAATAGATTGATAAAAATGTAGCCGAGTCAAAAGATCGACCCAGAGTAATATTCCTTAGAAGCACCAGCCTTCGTGCATTCCACGATTTTCCAGAATCATCGGTATTCTACAACTAACTGTACAAAGGAAGATACTGAAATGGAGAATTAAATACATCCACAGATGACGCAAGTATCGTGAACAGTTTCTTTTATTTCGAATAATCGTGCTTGATACAGATTATTATATTATTCGAATTTTGATTTTAATTAGTACATAATTAGAAAAGCAATTAAGCCATCTATAGATCTTCTATTTTCTAATTCATCGTATAGGTTCTTTTAAAAATCGATTATATCATGTACATATTTCCAAGGATTAAAGTTAATCAATTTAAAATTAATTTTCCTTTATTGATTCTTAATTCTATGATTACAAAAATACCAGATTAAGAAATGACCCGGTTTACAGGTTAAGATAACGAACTAAAAAGTAAACGAACAAAATGAACCGGTTTTACCTTTAGGACAAGTTAATAAATTAAATTTAGGTTAATTTCATTTTACGTCTTTCGCTAACCGTTTTAATGCAAATACATTTTGACCTGAAATTTTACGAATTTATTGTACTTTATCAATTGTTCCATTTTCATGACACACTTGACGAACATGAATAAGTGGATGTACCTCATTTTTGGATATGTCGATGAATCTGTTTTATTACATTTCTACATTTACTATTAGAAACTCATACTTCCTCATGTTCTTTCAGACGGCGACATTTTCTAGGTTCTATCGAAATTATTTCCATAGAACTTGGCAAAGGAAGATGCCGAGTCATAGCCTTGAATTTTACGTACATGAACTTGTTTATTTCTAAATTCTTTGATCCGCCGTCTTTCTTGATACGCGAAGACGTTTCTTCGATGGTACGTATCATCATGGTATGTGTTTACATTGCGGCCCACCATGATGCAAATTTACGCGCTATTTTAACTTTATTAAATCCACAATTTGTTATACGACTTGAAAGTTTTTGTATTCTTGGCAGGTTTCTGAGTAGTAAAAGTACCTTCATTTAATGTTTGAGATCTGTTAATATTATTGTATTGTTACAAGTGTTTTGATTATAGGTGACCATAATATTATGAAATAGATTTGGATTGGTTTAGTTATTTAATTTTAGAGAATTTTTCTTTACAAGGAGAACAAATTTTCTCGGAATTTTATCATTGGCCATTTCAATTTTTAATCGGCGTTATCGAAATTATACGGTCTTTACGACGAGTATAATCTCGTGTTGCAGCTATTTTTTCTGACCTTTCAAAGTAATTTCTCAGAGTCAAAGGAAGATGGTATTATACGTTGTGACATACTATGCTAAAATATTTTGCTGACCGACTGCTTCAATGCTGTTAAATGTAACTTTACCGATCCTTCTTGTTACGTACAGTTATTCAACGTACATTCAATATTCAACTTTTGAAATGTAACTTGCGTAGAATTTATTTAAAATAGCAATGCAATGGAATTTTAAAATATTATTGTTGTAAAAATCAGGAATAAAATTTATTTTATGTGACGAGTGTATCAATGCAATAACGCCCTTGCAAATGATAAAACGCGTGTGATGTGCATTATAAAAATGATTGCGGTCTGAATGTATAATCATTTATTACTCGGTAATAAAGTAGGACATCCATTACATTGTGACAAATGCAACATACTTGATGGATGATGCACATGTTATCGATTACAGCATGTGCATTGGAACGAGTACTACTACTTTAACTTTGATTAATTAAAGTATTGTCTATTTTCAACGAAAGCATGGAATCAATTTGAAGATTGTTCTTCTCAATAACTTAAGCTTGATATTTTGTCTTGTTAATTTCTAATGTAATTTAATGTAACATTCTTGACAGAATGAAAATCGGAGAGATAAATAATTCTATGTAATTGTCAGTTGTGTTAAGCCGGATATTTCGATTCCGTTTTGACATAATTTCTGTTCAGTGGAACAGATCAATGATAATTGAGACAGTGACAAACTATTAATTATTTATATAATACATATAACGTAGGATACTTCACGGGTTTACGTCAATGTATAGGCATAAAGTTCACTTTCCTAAGTTGCAAATTTGTTGTCGTCTAAAATATTTCGAAGGCGATAAAACTGATATTCTCTGCTGAAACTACTCTTTGTGTAACTTTTCTCCGTTTACATAAACAATAAATTTCAACAGTATGAACAGATTTAGGGGAAATCTTTTCTGAATTTCCAAGTAAGCACAAGTATATTCCTGTGTACGAACCACGATGGATTTCACTGGCATTATTGTATTTTCTTTTAGAGAAACGATACTTCGCGAATTTTATAATTTTTCTTCAAATATTTGTACGCATTGTTCTGAAATGTTACTATGCAAACATTCTTGTATTCTGCAACGTGGTTCGGTTCAAACAGTGTTCTTTGTATTCCGCGTTAGATGTCTAACATTTAGAATTTTTACGCGTGCATGTTCTTGAAATTAATTTACTTTTAGATGCATATAATTAGACTGGTGAATTTTGTACATTTATGAGATTTTTTGAAGATGCTAAAGTACGTTACAATGCATATATCTATAATAAATGAAATAATATCTTCAAATTTGATAACATCTCTTATTGAGAAGATTAATCTTATCTTTCTTATCTTTTGATCGCTACAATTAATAGTTTCGCTCAATTAATTTTGATGCTTTCATCATCTGGCAGAGTGCAACTGTTGTAATTTCCAGACGAAAGCCGTGACCTCCTCGAGAAAGTGTTTCGTTTCTCCAACATCGTAACTCTTTTTTTTATGAACTACATATGTATAGTGTGCGTCTTCAGAATGTTATTATTCGACTGGTATTATTTTGTGTAACGTTGATACGATTTACTTATCTCGCGTACTTATCTTATTAAAGTACTTTAACACTTATACCGTTTCCCGATACTTCCGAAAGAAATATTATTTATTATCCAATTATCGTATTATCCTGGTGAAGTATTATTTATTCTTCCAGATATTATTCGAGGAAAATATTACTGAGTTTTCAATATATATATCACAGTGGATTTTTACGTAGTTTTTAATTGTTTTTGTTCCCTCTAACAGAATTTTGTGCACTTTGTTGGTATTCTATTATGGCCAACCGTAGGTACATACACATATAACTCAATCTAGTGCATCGCTCACATTCCTAACTCGGTATGCAGTAAAGGAAATTTGTTGCATGGTAACAAAGAATTATGGTCATGAGAAAAAGACAATTATTAGCAAAACTAATATATGGACTCCGACACATCTGTATATACAAGATATTGTATCATACATCTTACTAATATTTGTTAATATAATAAATTATTTTTTAAGCACTTTATCAGATACTATTGTAGGAAAGTGCTAGTAGCTTTGGTAAGGGTATGATTGTTACAATATCATTTTATGTTTCATCAATCTATGTTTACACAATCACTATTCGTCACTAACTTCGTTACAACGGTTCTTTTAAAAATACGCTGTCAACAGTCCATGACAACGTTGACAACGCACACCCGATATCTCTCAGGCAATCCGTCCAGGATACTACACTATACTACATTTCTACACTATTATTATATTAATACTATACTAGTTTTAGTTAATAACATCGACATATTTATGTGTTTCAGGTACGTAACACGTTTTGTGCAGTATACGCCATAGATGGAACACAATCGACTTTCCCGTTAAATAGTTCCATACTCGTATGTATAACCATTTGATAAGTATAAACACGGTAGTATAAAATATTTCATAAAATTATTGATTGTAGATTACGTACATTCTGTGCAATTTTGCACTTCCAAATTTTTTACAAAGTATAAGAAGCATAAGAATCTGCTCTCTAATCATCGCTTAATATATATACATAATCGTATAGTATCATTTTTAGCATATAAGGAATCCGCTTACACCTAGAAATCGGTTGTTTGCATCTATAGTTTTTGAATATGGTTGAGCCCAAAATAAGAATAAATGATGCTCGTAATCAGGAAACTGTTCAATCGCAGATTGATTTCTTGAGATATTCATAGAATTTCTAAAGGTTGATTTTTAATAAATCATACTGCAACCTGGACGATGATGCGGATATTGCGAATGAATCGTTTGACATTTACTAGTAGAGAATGCCTTATAGATTATTGCAATTGTTTGAGTAACGTTACAACTCTGGCGATAACGTATGGCTTCGATTCCTCCTCCGTTCGAAGCTTTCAATGAGACCTAATTCGCCTCGTATCTCGTTGAGGATATTGACCTGTTTACGCAACGCTTCGATTCGTTCACGAAGACGCATTTTCCTACCAGAGCTTCGTCTTACGACTAGTATTTGTCTGTCATTTTTCCAGTGATAATTTACGCTTTTTTCTTATTTCTTATTTCAACATTTCTCTTTCTGTAATTACTTATGAAAAAAAATATTCCCAAATCTCAGCTACGTATTTCCAGACATCTTAGTCCGATCTTCATAAATTCGGTTACAAGCGATAAACAGCTGTAAACAATTTCGCTGTTCTACCTTTTCAAGAGAAATTGAACAGTCTGCAGCAACAAGGAAGCGGAAATCGAACAGTTTGCAACAAAGCGTGAATTTATTGCACGTTTGAAAAGCTGCTTGAGTTTTAATTGGTTTTACTCAAATCGCCGCACAGTAGAGTTATTTCTTTATTGCAGCGGTGCTTTCAATTGCCATTGCGTATAACGATGTAGATCGCTAATCTAATACATACGTCGAAGCACAAAAGCGTTGTCAACGAGCGTACAACGAAGCCCGAGAATATTCTATTGTACGTTCTATTGAAAGGTCGCAGGCTTTAACGCAATGTCGGGAACTTTTGATTTCGAAAATGGCGGTAAGGGACCCAACGCTGGCGAATAACAGGAAGGATAGGAAGGGAGAAACAGCAACATTGATTGCGTTCGCGCCTTTATGCTGGTTCGCGTGTATTGGCACAGCTTCTGCGTAGCGTCAAAGCGGTAACCGTGTGACGCCTAGCTTGTTACTCGATTCACGGTTCACCTTGCGTTAGCTTTGTGGAAGAAATCCTCCTCTAACAAAATTCAATATCCACCAAGTGGTGTGCGAACTCGTGTCGCAGAAGGCTAGATTCGTCAAGCTGCCATGCGTCACTTTCTGATGTAACATTCTTTCCTTCTCGAAAAACTCTTTTCCAGAGTTCCTATAATTCGGAAACTTTCTACGCAATGTTAACAGCGACGATATCACAGCGCGATATGCGGTAGACGAAGATGGAAATAATTGTTGTTTGATGTCAATTTTATTATTCCATTAAATCATCAGTCTGTAAATATGTAATATAAATGTAAATGATAATTCCCTTCAAAAGAGGATTAGTAAAGATAGTTTGTACATCGAACTCTGATTCACTTGAGACTTAGCATATTCGTTCATTATATATTCTTCTTTGTTAATTCTTGTTAAATAGTGTTACATACGGAGAATTAGATATGGAGAAGTTGAGCGAAGATATGTATAATTTAAATTTCCGATGTAAAAATGTCTTTCTTTCTTTAAAGAGCAGTTTAACAATATGATAATCTTGCCAGGCTCGGTTAAATCACCGGTTTCAAAATTTTAATTTAAAATGATACATTCATTGTTATTTCTTTTGTTCATCTAACTTTATGTAAATTCTTATACTATCTGATTAATCAATTTCTCAATCTTTGTTAATAGAAGAATTTACGTAAAGTTATTAAAAAAAGATCATCCTTTAATTTTGATTGTTCTGTGTCAAGAAGGTATTGCGTTACATTGCTGTATAATTTTTTTCTACTATAAACTGCTACAATGGATGTTCTTTGTTTTTTCAATAAAATCTAGTCGTAATCGCGATTCGATTGAAGAGCGAATTTCTCTTTTATTCCACAAAAATGTGTAAAGTTACACAAAAACTTCGTTCATCGCTAAATGCACAAAAACTGACGAAATGGAAGGCAGGATAAATGGTTTCTGCATGATATTTACGAAAAAATGGAGAGATTGTTCCCGGCATTGGCACTATTTGGTTAAACATCACCGTGTATGGTTAGACAAAAAAAGGAAATGATATTTAAACGGAGCCAGGAAGTAGAGAAAATATTAAAACAAACGTATCAGGTTTCAGGAAAACTGCAGATTATATATATTTTTTGATCCTTGTCCCGAATTCTCATTTAAATGCCGCACCGTGAGAACATTGGCTGTGCACCTGGCCTGCGAACGCGCGTACCTGGTCTGCGAACGTGCGAACGTAGCCAGCGAATTTTGATCTTTTTCCCCGAATGCTCATTCAAACGTCGCACTGCGGAACGTAGTAAATATTAAATCCTTATTTTCAGTGTTTAATTGCTTTATCGCATTTACATGGAAAGCTTAATTGTGAAAATTTTAATTAGGTTTTTATTATATTTCTTGGGCTAATACTTTTTTTATTATCATTCAACTCTTATTTACCTTCGCCTATGCAGATATTATGGTAAAAGTGCAGTTTCACTTTGGAAGATTGAAAATGTTTAATATAAAGTAATACAAGGTATAATTTTTAATCTACTAGAAAGCTAAGCCCCTGTTTCATAATTTTTGTACCAGCTCCTTGATTATTTCTTGTAATTTGCAACATCCAGTGTTACACGTTGTAATGGCGCATTTAGACCAACCAAGCAAATGCTCGTTTTTTGTTGACTTTAGTAAAATTTAGTAAAATTTTCTAAAATACAGTGTGTATATATGTAACAAATACAATGGTGTATAAATATCTTTGGTAGCCGCTGTATATTAAATGCAGATAAAAAGCGATTGTGCGTGTGCCTGTAAAAGCTTAAATTTATAATAAAAAAGAACGTTTAATAAACTATTAACTGAGAAACAGGGTATAACACAATTCCTACCATCGTATAAATTGTATGATCGTGCCGCTCCATAAGCGCAGATAAAAGATGATGAAAAAAGTAGTTTTGCGCTTCGCTTGTCCCCTGTATGAAAGACCTTTACCCTTGTACACTGAGTGTTCAAAATGCCTAGCTGCGATTCTGTTCACATTACACGCAACGTACGCTCTCAATCCCTTTGATGTCCTCCAGGATAGCGATTTCAAATGAATCGGTTTTTCTTTGCTATAGACCGTAACATTCACTCCATAGCCTGATCTCAAAACGCACCAATTACCTTGCGGTTTTTTGCAACACGGCATAAAGAAATGTATATTTACTGGAGAGATTTATACGTGGTATAAGAACAAAAATTATTATTACTTTAATTAACCCTTTGGTATGTGTTTCTTTCAATCGTATAATAATAAAGTATATTGAAATTACTAATTTATGTGACACAAAATAGGAAGATAATTGTTAAATATTCATTTTTTATTTTTCCTTCTTTATTTGTATTTTCTTTTATCTGAGAATGGGTTTTGTAGCTAAATGGCTGTAACATGCGTGCGTGTTACCTGTAGCTTTGAATACTATAGACGAAATTACTAGTACAGGTATCTATTAAAATATTGCATTCTTAATTTGTAATTGGTTACTTACGGTTTCGATCTTATGTATTTCTTATTATATAAATTTCAGTACAAATCGAAATTACTTGAACGCCGATTTTGTTCGATGAAAATATTTCACATTATGAAAATTCCATTAGAAGTTGAAATTATTTCAACGTTTTCGTGTTCGATTATAATATTCTTTTATAATATTCCCGTTTACTTACAGGTACTCTGTCCCATAGCATAATAAATCTACTCTGCCCCTTTTCTCTTTACTTTCCGCTTTCTCCTGGGAGAGTCTCAGTCTCTGCCTCCTAATACAAATTTTCTCTCCATTCCATACTCACTCTTCTTTTCGTTCTCTTAATATCACTCAATCCCAATATACCTCCCCACTTGTCGTTTTAATGGACCATTTGCTGAGAAGGACATTTCGCTCCGTTTAAACGCATTTTCCCCGTCTACTTCGTTGCGATTGTCTTTCCCATATTTCCCAACGAGAATTCATTTTTAAAAAATTCAATTGAAGTTAGATATGTATTCGCTTGTTTCTCTAGCTTATTATGCAATAGTATTTCTTCTACTGAACACCCTCTGGAATTTTCTGTTGAAATATATATATACACGATCGATTTATTTTAGAAGAAAAATAGTAGATTGATATTTAATGTAAATTAAGTGCGTACGAGTTAAAAATGAATAACAAATTTAAGTGGCATAGATATAGAATAATATATACGAGGAATAAAATCAGCTCGTACTTCGTGTACGTTTATTATATTTTTGATCAGTTTTTTAAATATATACGATACATATAAGAAGTCATGTTAACAGTACAATCTATTACTCTGAAAGTAGAAACTTATATACAAATCTGGTCATAAATATTCAAAACAGAGTCGGAATAGAATTAACGGAAAACAGATAGTTGGAATAGAGTTAACTCGTAATTGATTTGTCGTTATTAATGTTTAATCTGTGATTTCGAAATGCTCAGGCTGATGAATTTAATTCAATCAAGAAACAAGTTCGCTCTGTATTACATGAATAAGCAAAGAAGAAGAATTTTAGTCGCGTTGTATCATTTAAAATTCAATCTTATACTTTGCTCTTCGCTTCTTGTAATTTGCTCTCTATATTTCATTTACTTTTGCCTCACGGATTGATACAGTTTAAAGTTGAAGCGAATAAACTGCCAGCAACGATACCGTGATATTGATTATAGCCCGCGGTTATCTCAAAATCTACTATCGTGTACATAAATTTTGGGAAACGTGGCCGAAGCCAGAGGGACATTGTTGCGGCGATAAGGCGGATACGATTATAAAAATGAAATTGCCGGAGTGTGACAGTGCTAAGTTCTGGATTTAGATTCTATCGTACGTGCGGTAGAAACGCGACCCGTTTCTATAATGTAACAATATGATGCATGTGCTTTCCTAGCTCTTAGGCTAACCGGGTCGTGCGGTATGAGTTATGAACGCTGGTGGGACTGTGGCGACCCTGGAAGAACCGAGGAATGGTATCCGGCGTGTTTAACATCCGAAAGAGCTTCGAGAGTAGGTACCTGCAGTCTTACCGTAGTTCAAGAGAATCTTTGCCCGTTGCTGAATTAATATATCGTCGGGGCGTGACGTTAAGTTCGCTTTTCTAGCTACTGCCTTCCGGCGTTGTTAATTTCTCGTTAATTAACGACCAACATTCCGGTGATTATCGTATCTCATTCTCCCTACGGCGAAAAATAACTTTCGATTATTACGATATTCTGTAAGTGGACATTATTATATAATTGGAGATGTTATGGAATTTGTGGAATTTATCAGGATATTTGATTATTGGCGAAGAGATTTGGTTCTAATAAATTCTTTCTGACAAGGTTAATTAAGATTAGCAGTTCGTATTATTAATCGGTTGTAGTTAGCTTGAAATTCTATCGAAATTTGATAATATACGTATATTAGAGTTAGAAAATTAAAACCATTTCTCAATGGAGGAGGAAATTCTCCAGTAGTTTTACTAAAATATATAAAGAGATCATCAAGGAGACGAAAATACTTATTTTAAAAAGAGAGTTAGGAAATTGATATTGTGATATAATAGTCTAGAAGAATATTTGATAAAGTAATAAACGTATGCAGTTCCATAATTACAGCAGAATAACGTACAGAAATTACAATAAGCTGCAATAATCGTTTATTTGACAAAAATTGAAATAACGTTATAAGACGTTTGTTACGCTCCTTGTTGCGCTATATTTTATTCCATGTACTGCCCTATTCAAAAAGTTCTTTCAAGTAAGCCTTATGTTCGTTTATGGCAACTTCTTTAAGTATTTAGCGTGTCTATGTTTTTTTCGGCCCTCTCACGACTTGGAAATGATTTCTTGATCTTTCTAAAAAGTACCACGAAATTGAAGTGATATGCTAAAAGAAGCGTATGAAGAGAATGCTGTGAAGCCAACAACCATTTACAAATGGATGGCGAGTAAGAAGAAGGAAGAGAAAATGTGGAAGATGAAAGCTTTGAACGTGTTCATGAACTTGTGTTATCAAATCAGTGATTCACTGTCCGGATAATCACCGAAGAGCTTAGTATCGGTCGTTTAGAAAGTTTAATGTTAAAAAATAATTTATCAATGCGAGAACTTGTTGCTAACATTGGCTCACAGTTTGCTGATGGCATTCTACGAATTTCTTGAACAAAGTGTACTATACACACTAATTGGTTTATAAATTACCGCATTTAAGTAGATGCAGCGTTCTGCACTTGCTAAAGGGTATTTTTCATTAACAAATTCATTTCTCATTATTATATTTCTCACAAAATACCATAGAGTTCTTTTCCATTGGAAACATTTCGTGCAATCGTTGCTTGTTAGCTGATGGCTTCCCAGCTCTCTAAAAAAGTGATTACATATTAAAAGCATGATTTTCATAGGCTACAAAGCAAATACTACTTAATAGTATTTTCTGTTTTTGATCGCCTCGTTTCTACGTTCTTTATCAGTTTTTCCAATTTATACGAACGACCGTGTTTTCTTTCTCGAGTTTCTGCGAAATGCGCGAAAGCATCATGAATATTTCACAAAAGTGGTAGGTCTGTGGAAACGGTGAGGCTAGGTGGGTGGGAATTGATCTCTCGTCACGAATATTAAAATATCGAAAAGAGGTAAATGAAAGGGTGAACTACGGTGACGATCGCTTATGTTCCGTACAAACAACGGAAGAATCAGAGGACGAAATGAAAAATTTAAGAACGAAAGGAAATGGGACGATAAGTTGAATAATAGAAAAATGTGATCCATATTCCAGGCAACGCGATAGTCGCTTGCTTGATACGATTATTTTAATCAACTTATTGAAAAAATATTTTTTATACTCATCCAATCGATTTTACATGGACATTAACAATTTTAACCTAAAGTTTTGCTAAATATGTAGAGGTTTATGTGTAGAGGGCGGTTGGTCGGTGAGGTTTAATGGACGAGATTGCTCATTGTTGAAACCGTCGAATGTATTTAAAATGATAAATTAGTATACACATAATGCTCGCAAAGACGCTCGTACTAACCGATTCGCTAAGGCAGCGTATAAGTCGTAAAATAGGATCGCTAATGACTCGTTAATTAGATCGCTGATAATTCGTTGATAACTGGTTGATAACTGATCGAAAACTGACTGTAACTCATTTTCTTACGATCGTGTCCACTTATTTATACTGCTCGGGAGAGAGTCGGAAAATTCAAATTCGTCTTTGTTCGACGGTTGCACGTGGCGGCGACATTATTTTGCTCAGAGTTTATTTAATCTTACATTACGTGTATTCTAACGATCTTGATACTTCGAGGCAAAACAACAACATGATTTGAATTGACCTCACGTGCCGCTATAAATACATAGTTTCCTTTCTCTATTCGTCTATATTTTACCGATATAACAAATTTAATCATCAGGTAAAAACCAGCTGAATTTTACATATTCATTACAGAAGATAGGAACATATGTGGCGGCACTCGACCACGGACACAAAGCGCTATACCTTCAAAGCGTAAGGCCGACAGGCCTAATGTACCATCGATATCCCTACGGTTCTTTCGCCGAATATTCGAAAGAATGCATACGCGGCAACCGTCGCGGACTTCTAATAAACGCGCGCGTAGTGGGGATATCGAGGATCAAACGCAATTAGAGAAACGGTTATTGACTCTTGATAGTTCATTGTTAATCGTTAATCGTGGTTAATCGTTATTTGTTGTTAATTGTTAAAAGTTTAATAAACGTCATTATTGAAAATCAAGAGTATTTCTTGTGGGCACCTTCATCGACGATCGCCTCACATATTTAATTTTCTATAATTTGTCTATCGAGCAATTATTATATTTATTTATCATTTTCTAATATATTTTCTAGCAAAGAAATGATCGATTTATTATTAAGTTATAAATTTCGAATGAAGAACCTCATAAAAATCATAGAACTGTAAATAGCTTCATTGTGCTAATAAGGATTTCACATTAATCGCTGTACGGTCACAAACGAAATCTTGTCTGAAGTCTAGTTTTTTATATTTTTAACCGAGAGGACATGGTTTTACTCATGCAATTTTTTATGGATGTTACGTTGATGCGTATAAAACGTTTTATAAAATGAATCTGCGACCGCACATATACGGTCTTTTTTCAATACCACATATATGCGCAATATTTAATCAAAATAATTTTCACGTGACAGCGCATCTCCTAATGATAAATTTATTTTATTTATTTCACTGAAATTATTTTATCGTTAAACATATAAAAAATATCAGCGGAGGATGTGTCATTCGAAATCATGAATTTCATTTAGTTTATTCACGATGATGTGTTGCATCTTAATCACGTAGCGAGACAGTTCTTGAATAAACTACATGACAAAAATAGCTGTTATTCGAAAACAATTTTCAATTATTATAAATGTATCTATATTAATCGATGCGATATTCAACGTTAATTAACCATTTTTATTATTATTATATGTTTATTAATTAACCAGTTAAACATGCTTAACCAGTAACTGACGTTTAACTTAAAAATTGGTAAGAATAAAAGAGGACAAAAAATCTCCTGCAAGTGCGTTATATTAAAAGTAAAAGGAAGAAATGCGAGGTCATTATCGAAGAGAGAAGTAGGTCATGTAATCACGAAAACGCAGTTAGAATGCTTTGTGCAGAGAGGGAACGATTCATTGCGGAAAGTAAGAAGGATTCTCCGAATATTCGAAGACGACGACAGCTAAGGGAGTGCGAGACATAGCTGCTTAGACAGTCTGAGCATCATCCTGATTCTATTAAGATGGCGGCCTATTGGGCTTATGCTTCTCCAGTCAACTCTCAAGCATACATATATTCTATTTACTATGCAGAGCACCTAATAGAGGTGATAGATATCTTACATGGTCTATTTCCAAATCTACACCACAGCCGCGCAAGCAGGATATTATAAGGATGTTCATTAAGGATTGTTATTTCTTGCCTCATATTAAATTCTATCACTATACTTAAATAAATGGGACGATCGATCGTGTTCCCAATACGAAAAATAAAACCGGCGCAAACACCGATCCATTTGGATTAATTAATTTTTTATTATGCTTCTGATCAATATAGTAGTCTGCGTACATATCTTAATTCAGTTTAGAACAGATAAATTTACTTTCGTCGATAAGAATGTCTTTTTCTTTTATTCAATAAATATGCAAAATGCAACGCTACTTTAATTCATTAATCTGTGAATCGAAGTTTGACTATTGGTCCTTTTTCCATTTCAACGATTTACTTACTTTACTTTAGCCTTTTTTTAAATATTATTTTACAGTATAGGAAATTTTTACCGCCAGATCATGCTCCAGTAACAATTTTTCTTGTATAGAAGACAACTTTAAAAACTTCGTTCTTAGGTCTTCCTTCTTCAGATGGTGTAGTCTTGGGATTTTATCGAAGAATATTGTTTCTTCTTTAAACACAGATTCTTTATAAATCTAGAAGAAACATTAGCGGTGATAATTTTTCTAGACCCAAGGAGCAAACAATGAACAGGCACGAACCTAATTTCAGTGAGAGTCTGTGAAGTGTCAAGGACTAGCCACGTAATTAAGGTATTGCATAGGATAAATTATATCCTTTCGTCGGATTCCAAGTGACATTCAAGTAGAAACAGCTTTAAAACTAATTTTAGAAAATGTGTAGATAATTGAACTTGCTATTTTTTGGTCCTACTATACGTTTGTTTCATTGACGCAAAAATTACGACCAATTTGTAAGGCGTAATCTTCCCCAATTTTCAGATCCACACAAGATTGTGATAATTCTTGCAATTCTTAACTTTCGTTAAAAGATATGTTTAACTACGGCAAACACATATCACAGTCAATGTATATTTTTTCAATCAATAGGCTGTTATTACATTTACATGTAGATTGGAATTATATCAGAAAGCAATTCAATAAATATAATAGAAAGGATTTTTTATTGTTATCACCATTAAATAAGTTTATTTAGTTCGAATCTAAAGCTAATTCCGCCAAATAGTTTGAAGCTTATGTTAATGCAATACCATATCCAAGTGTACCATAGCGTCGTAAGTGAATTACACTCGTTTTACTTCATACGGAATGTTCCTACGTCGCGCAGCCCTCTACTCGTTCACTTTTTCCGGTTGGAATTAATGGAGTGGATGGAGAGAAACTTATCTCAAGGGAGAACCAAGAAAATGTGAGGACTTGAAGTAAACCTTGTTAAATGCTTTGCACAGGAGTAGCAAGTGTAATCTGTTCTCTAATATGTGCTATCTTATATATATTTATATTTTATATTTTATATATATATATATATATATATATATATATGTACGTGTAAATTATTCTTATATACGAAGAGCCTTTAATTAAAATTTATGAAATGACAGCGTTAACATTTTTAATTTTGACTTTCTTTGGCGGCTAAAAGAAATTGCTTTAATGCGAGTGAAGAAACAGATACAAAAGGAAGAGATATAGAAATTACTTAAATGAGGAAAGGAAATAACCTGTCACTCTCAGAGGTATTTATATACAAATCTTTTAGAAATAAATGATAAATTTATGACGCTTCGTAAAATTTTTAAAAGCCGAGTAAAAGGGCATCTTCATTCTATATTTAAAATGTTGAAGTACTTTCACACGGACAGTTTTGACCTTTCTTGAAGACACGATTGATACGATGAACGATACTATTACTATCGTGCATTCGCCAGAGATAAATTCTCGAGGGTGAATATCATTCGAAAAGGAAGATAGGCTCGAGGAGGTGGAGGAGAGGTCGATTTGGCAGATTTCACTTCACATCCATTTCACGGGCAGCCACTTACTCCAAATGGTGCAAAATGACGGGCAATTATTTACTACAACTAGTCGAAATAGTGAAAATTGGAAACAGCCGGTCTAATTTCATGGCAGAGTTACCACCGCGGTCGCGACCATTGAATAGAATGAAGCAGGGCAGACAAGTTGGTTCCTGCTTCTCTAACGCATTCTCGTAGTCTTCTATCTATCACACGAAAACTATATCGTCGAATTTTGACGTTGCATTAGATGTTAGAAATTTATTCAATTTGAAATTTCTAATCGTTAGGTCGGTAAAATTATTTAAGAGACAATATATTTTCATATCTCCTTCCTAAACTATATTTTAATATGTTTAATGGTCAGATCTTTTCTATCTAACAAATCATCGATACGATTTTGAATTTTAGTTACAGATATAATTTTTATAATTATAAAATCTATGTCACCAAGTGGCGAATTTTTCTAATCCACAATATAGACTCTCGTATCGTATTGATAAAAATGATCAAATACGCTGATAGTTAATTCCAATAATTAATAAGATTGGAATGATACCTATAAAAACATGGAATCAATTTAATGCTATGAAAACTACAATCTTCTTCTTACAGCATGTTAAAAGATAATGACATAAATCCGATCATATTGTTTTATGTATATCATGTTCCTTGTAATGGTACGTTACCATACAGTTCTCCCTTTCATAAAGAGCCGGGAAGTAATTTAAAAATAAAATGAGACGACGACGTGTACACGAAACAGCAAGAGGTTCGCCATAACTCTTTTTCCATCCTAGGTCCTTCCATAATGTTAAATCCCTACCAACTCATTACCACGTGAGATGCAAATTGCGATAACCTAACGCAGGATTGCAACACACCGCGGATCCATATGTAGATTCGCTGTTGCTGTTCACGAGGGTGACCGAGTATAGGGGAAGCTTGGAGAGTCGAGCATAATACAAAGGATATTACAAAGCTTAGTATGTAAAGCGAAGCATCGAAAATCTTTCCCCACTCTCCTTTCCATCTTGAATCCTTGCTATCCCCGAATCCTACTGCCGTGCTTGCGTTATGCCAACATACTGAGCATAACGCTGATTCTTGCAAGGTTATACCGATTGACCTGCTGCTCTGGAATTTTACCAGATGAGAAAATATCACATCTATTCCAGTAGATCGACACGATCAATAAAAAGTATCAACGTCTCCTGTTTCCTCTTATATGTACAGTGCAATTGACATTGTTGCTTAGAATGGAATAAATGTTCTCTGGAATTGACCTTCTCGCGTCTTTTTTTTTATGCATTAGAAGCGCAGACTTATAGAATTAGTAAATTCTATGTTGGAACGCAATAATATTATCATTATGATATTTAAATATCATATAATAACATATGCAGTAATATCAGAAAATACAATAACATTACGCGTATGATATAATGTGTTTCTCGTCTTCTTCTTTTTACCGAATATTTGATATGAAATTACAGAAAAACATTATAAGCTAAGCCAATCGATGTATATTGTCTCGTTTTATGTCATGTATTTCTACTTACAAACTACCGTAACTTTTCTGTTTCTAATTCATAAAATCTCCGCGATTTAGAATTTAACAAACATTCTAAAATTTTAATTCCTGCAAAAGTTTCTTCCCAAAAATCTTGGAAATTATCTTCTATATGTTCTTGAATATATAATCTAGAATCTGCGGACGAAACGCAATTAATTTAAAGCATATAAGAGTTTCCTATATGGTAAATGGTCAAATAATTTTGTGAGGTATTGTATGCACGTAAATGTGTTCACACCGCGCGGCTAACAATGTTTCGAAACTCATATATATCTACCGTGTTGAAAAGCTTTATACACAGAAGAAATAATAGCATTTACTTTATGTAACGTTAACTTTGAATACTTGAAAAACCACATTGAGTAGTTGCATTCCGCGTCTTGCTTCCTTATCATGATAGACCTCCTATTGACGTATGGTATATACGGTTTAGTTGCGTGTTGGCATCGCACGCGATGGCATACTAGTCCGAACGTAGCCTACCAGCTCCTTTTTTGATGTAGCAATTAGACGAACATCGTGACGATAATTACGAATATACTCGATGTAGTCAATTTTATTCATACCACTTACCGAGCTACTAACTTCCGAGTATATAAATACTACAATTTCAAACTAATGGTTAAATGAAATTCGATTCATGAACCATTTACAAATTGCACCCAAATTGGATTTTATACGCTTATAACAAAATCTTGGTAACATTAAACGTTTGAAACATCGATCATATCTGTCTGAGACTATATCGACATCTATATTACTATATTGCACCATATTCTTGCACCTTGACTCTCATTACACGTTTCAACAATCGTAGATGTAAATAAAAGACAGTATATAATGAATCTTTCATGGTGACAAATTTTCTAAGATATCAGAATTCTAAGCTGGTTCACGTTATTGTTTTATTCTGTGGATTCTATGGAATACAAAGTGATTCCATACTCTCGAACACGAGAGTATATCGAGAGTATATCGCGATATATGAGAGAAACATGAAAATATTTGTTTATTAGTTGTGATATCAAAATATGCTACACATATGAAATTTATTAAAAAATTATATCGATATAAAAAATTAAATCGATATTTCTATCGCATAAATATCTACCCAAAATATGTTCCTACTTAGGAACCAACCTTTCTGTTTCTAATTTATAAAATCTCTTGGATTTAGGATTTAGCTAAAATAGTTTTAGAATAATTTCCTTCTTGCAATTTTGCCTAGTTAATTTCTTAATGATCCCGAGTATCAGGAAAAATAAATAACGCACACGCGACCTATCTATTCTCTTTAGATTGTACTATTCCATCAGATTTTTTCTAATTTCTAATTTTCTAATTTCCTTCGTCTACTTTGGCGAGTAACTACTTCGGGCGAGAACGATCCTAAAAACAGGGGTCTCGTGAAATTGCAACCCCTTACGGGATTTCCACCCCAATGAGAATCTTTCTCTTCTTCGGCAAAAAAATTTCGTCGGTACGAAGGTCGGGGAAAAAGTTCCATCTTGACGTCTTTCCTCCTTACGACGGAATTGAACCGTGTGACTTGGTAAGAGAGGAAGTGCCAAGGCTGCCAAGTATTCGTGCACGGTGAACGAAAACGACTGTAGCATCTTCAACCATTGCCAACACTACTACCAACGCTATCTTACCTCTAAACAAATTTAATTAAACTGGAGATGAGCGAGAAAGAGCCGGGTAGAAATTGAAATTAGACGCACGGTTCATCGTATTTATTTTAATTTTTTCGTTACAGTTAGTCGTTACATTCTCCCGTGCGTGTTCCTGTTATTTTGTTCCTGCTTCTGTTTCAAGAACTTTAAGATTTGTATTTACTTATCGGTATACTTCGAACAATTGTTTATTTGAAATCTTTTAAAACTGCACATTTTTGAGAGTCTTCCATTGGCGTTGATAGTTTCTTAATGTTTATACTTATTTCGCTTCAAATAATTGTATTTAAGTGGAATAGTAGATAAGTCAATATAAAATAAACTATAAACTAAACAGAGAACGCGTACGATATAAAAATATATGAAACATTCATAGTTAATTTAATTAAAAAGTAATTAATTAGGAAAAATAAATTAACACGTTGCTTTGTCGCCGATTTTCTGGCGTATGATTTTTGTTAAATTATTTTTCGGAAAATGGAAAAAAATATACTTTAAATAGAGTGACATATTTTTGAGACTTCAAAAATCTCCGCGTATGCCATACCATAGAGAATACATTCGAAAATAATTTTCAATATTCGTTTCCCGGTTCAATAGAAATTCAATAGAGATTACTACATTGTTGTGTCATATGCGCTTCAATATGAATGACAACATCGTTATTTTTTCTATTCATATGTCAACGCGTTCATAAAATTTGGTTACTTATTCAAGGATACCCGTATGTTTAAAATCACGGAAAAATGTTTATCTCAATAGAACGAATAATTTTGTACAATAATTTTGTAAAGGTCCAACTTGCTTTCTCCTTGACGGTGAACAAAGTTGAAGAAACTTCCACGAAAAGTTTCGTGCAGAAATCTCTCGAGAATTTTCGCCATATATGAGCCGCGATTTTTTAGGGTTAATAAAAACTAATTTCCCTGTTGCCCCTTGAAACTTTTGATTTTATGACACGCTTATTCTTTATCGAGGTCGAGAGAAACGATCATTTCAAATTACGTGCAATAAGTTTTGCGTCCGCCCACGAGACAAAGCTCAATATCTAGTTCCTTGAAACAGATCTAAGGGTATTAAATTCGTATTGTAACCCCTGCTGCCAATAAGTAACACGAGTAACATTCGCCCTATTGCATTTCTTGGGTCATATTTGTTCGAATTATATTTCATTATTGTTAGAAAATTTCTTAACGTTGAAGAAAATGAAGAACAATTATTATTTATTTGGTGTGATTTCAACATTGCTATCTTAAAATCACGGAAAATTGTTTATCTCAATGGAACGAATAATTTTGTATCTAATAATCAGATCATCGCTTTATGTTAATGTGACTGATGATATCTAATATTGTTAATTTATCATGGATATAAACTAAATAGTGCACATGATGCAGATACATAAACGGATATTAAAATTAAGAACAAAAATAAAATTAAAGTAGTCACGAAAATATAAACAATATGATTGAACCTTCCTGTTGATGTTATTATATTATTATGATATATTGTATTTTTCCTTACGAAGCTTTATATGATATAATTTCTGTGCTATTATAACGTGCTGAAATGTTGTGTAGACAATTTAGCGGAGATGTACTTTTCTACCAATTCGAATTCCTCAGAGCGAGCGCAGGAAACCAAGATCGATTTTTATAGTATACCTGTCGTTACTGGAAAGAGTTATTTTACGATTGGTGCACGCAATCGCTCCTTTTTCGTTCCTTTATACGAACAAAGTGCCGAGTTCGACAATTTCCGGCTATCCGCTTTTCTCATCAGCTAAAAATCCGGTGTAAGTTCACTTCTATGTCAGATTTCGCGAAAAAGAAGCTAAAATGGTCTAGATGAGAGGTAGAAATAAACGAAAATCTATATAGCTTTAATCGAATAATGCTAAAAAAATTAAAATAATTGTAATTTAATTAGTAATCGATGAGGAAATTACATAATCACGTATTTTAGTCTAAATTAAAATTAAATAGTTTCTTACTGTAATTACATTTTCGTAGCATTACTGTAATAAAGTCAACTGTTATTACTGGATTCAGATATGCAATTAGATTTTAATTAAACAATATTTAACTTTGTATTGTTGGAATTCTGCGAAATGGTACGGCTACTTGCACAGGGTTCAGCCGAACAACATGTGAAAGCGGACACAACGTGATTCCTTGCGGAAAGATTGGAAAAGAATATAAAATAATCGTCTTTTCATTCTGGCTTCGTTCTTGAAAAAATCAAGTTTGAATATTTATCAAGAATACTTGAACATGGTTAATTTTGGACTGGACAGAACTATGTAATCGACAGTAGGTTATTATACGTGTGAAAATAAATCGAAAATGTAGAATAAAATTTCTCTATTTAAGACTTCATCTTCAAGGAAATAGAGTTTGAACATGTTTAGTTAAGAATCGCCGTAGTAAATGCATGTAATAAATTCCCAAATTTATTTTTCTCGAAAACTATTCCGAGAATGAAAAAAATGTTGTTTTACATCTTTTCGCTTTTACATGTTATTCGAGCGGACTCTGTATTTCATTAATTGTCAATATTAATATTCAGTGTCTCGACAATTATCTGTATTTTATCGTCATGAAATGTATTGTATGAAAGTATGAAATATATTATATTACTACATAAAATATTTGTTATTAAATATTTCATAGGTAGTTTAATTCGCCGTGAGTAATACGATGCAGAATTACATCAAAGAGAAAATTCTGCGTTAGATATACTTTGAATTAATTACTCCAAACTGCTGTCTGTTATAGCTATTATGTTCTCAATAATTGAACAGATATACATATGAGAAAACTTTTGACGATTGTATAGAACGCAAACGTATCGTATGGAATAATACATTTGCACCAATATACATATATAAACTTCCCGTTAAATTTTTTCAAATTCTAACTTTATTTTTTAGATGAACTAAAATTGATTGATTTCACGAATAGAAATGAATTTCCTTTTTCGCGTTTCTTCAATTGCAATTAAACTTCACTTTACTGTATGTTATATATTACTACGGATATATTATACCATACAATACATTTTCTTATCTTTATTCTATATCACCTCAATTATTGAAAGCGTAATGAGCATAAGAGACAGCAGCTTCGAACAATTAATTCAACGTATATCTAGTACATTTGTTTGGACGTTTCAAGCAAGATCCTTATCTAATTTCCGTTTCTAGCATTAAGCAACATCAAATTAATTACCAGGAAGGTGTTGTCGATATCAAATACGTCTCGTCTCGCGTGGCTTGGATGTCAAGTTACGCCGGTTCCGAGGAATGAGTATCGGTCGAATTCAACCTGCAATCCGAGCTAGACGTTAATTGCAACACAGAGAAAATCCGTATTCGAAACTTAGCCTCTACACCACGGTTCTACCTCGTGTTAAACAAACAGCAAATAGATATCATTTGATTGATTAAGCCCCATCGGATCAATTTGTGTTAACATTCTTTTAATCAATTATCGGTGCTCCAATGTTTTACAATTATTTCGAAGATCTTGTAAAATGCTATTTAATATTGCGATCTATTTAAAAGCAATTAATATATTTTCCTGTTAATACAGTTACCCTATCGGAGATTCAGTTTAAAAAATACGTATAGAACAATAGGTTGTTCTACATTTTGCAATTTTCATTATGAGATTGAATATATGGATTCTTTATTTTTCTAGATTTCAAACCAGATAATTCTTAAAGGTTTTAACGAGTTTTTAATCATTTCAAAGATTTATCTCATACTCTGTAACTGTTGTAATAGTTAGAAAGGTGTATATTATTTTTCTCATAAAATGCGTTTGAAATAAATAAGATGGAAAAATAAAAAATAACTCTATCTTTTCATCCAAGAGATTGAAGTATTACTGTAGGTAATGCGCATAATCATCGAATTCGAAGATATTCAGAGAAATTTCAACCGAAGAGGAACAAGTTGTGCCAAAGGCGATTGATTTAAACTTATCTCGAGACGCGTAGTATAACGTTTATAATTCGTATTGCGGAAGTGATTTTCGCATATCAAGTGTACTCAGTCGCTAAAATCAAATTTGTCGAGCGAGCTACTTCGTGAGCCGAAGAGCTGCACGTGGATTAACCTCGTTCTGTCTTTCATCGAGGTTCGTGACTCAACCTTGCTATCTTACGTTTCGTAGAATTTCAAGGATTCGTGAAGCTTACGATCATTTCGCGACGAGTGGGTTTACAGTGGTTTCGTTTCAATCAGACCAGCCAGCTTCGAATTGCAACATTGAAATTTATTCCCTTTCGACAGAACCTACGTGTGTATACATGTCACGTAAAACTTAACCGCCTTTTCAAACTCTCATGCCCTTCTTCTCTATACTTTACTAGTTATCAAATGTTAAAATATTCCGATAGCACGTATGTCTGTAAATGTAATAATGATGGTATGATAGAGTAATGAAATTTGCAAAAAGGTTGTTTAACTTGACGTTTGTATCGATGATGTAACTGCATACGTATCAGAACATTTATATTATCTAGCTATAAATAAAGTTAAATTTTTTCTTATTGAGAAGATTTATTTTAGAGAGAGGAAAGTATCGTAAGCAGCGAAAGAGATAATTTGTTTATGAGTTCAGTGAGGTCGAACGAGTTCTAATTTGGCACAGCGAATAGCAGAATGCACAACAAAAAGCGGTCTGGCATGCAAGTTTCGATCGATTATGTCGTTGCTTTCGTATTGCTTCCGTTTACGTAAACGCCAGATTTTAGGCAGAACACGATAAATGTTCTGAACTTACTATTGTTATGTTAAATGTTGTTCGGAAGTGAATAGTATATAGATCAAGATGTAATGGATTTAATTAAATGCTTGAAACCTTATGATTGAAAAATAAATTTTGTTGGATTTAATTGTGACTCATCAATATTTAATCCATTGATAAAAATTAATTTGATGTAATATCATAAATAATAGTAGAGAAATTATATTACTATACATAATTAAATATATTTTGATATCAGTCACATATAAAATGTGGCGTGATTGAAAATGCACAATTCCATATTGTATTTGTAGTATACTATGAATATATCAGGATTAAACAATTTTTTAATTATTTAAAGAATTAGAATTAACTTCGAAACAGACATATGATAGCTTTAATAATTAATCAATTCTTTAAATCACTAAATTTAATTGTTTAGCAAAGTCAATGAAACTCGAGCGTTTCAAACATTACTGAAACTGATTGAAGGGATGTTTAAAATTGAATCACTTTCGCTTGTAAGATTGATCTTGCAAAGTCTTAACCGATTTAAACGACTTCGAATAATTCTGTTTGTCGACTAATTGCCAACTTACTTGTTACTAACTTCTCGCTACCATGTAACTTCCACTAATTACCTGGCACTTCTCTTCGACACGCAAAAAAAGGGTCCAACTTGCTTTCTCCTTGACAGCGGACGAAGTTGAAGAAACATTCACGAAAAGTTTCCTACAGAAATCTCTCGAGAATTTTCGTCATATATAAGCCGCGATTTTTTTAGGGTTAATAAAAATTAATTTCCCTGTTGCCCCTTGAAACTTATGACTTTATGACACGCTTATTCCCTATCTTATTCCTTATTTTGTGTCCGTCTACGAGACATAGCGTATTATCTAGTTCCTTGAAACAGATCAAAGTATTAAATTCGTATTGTAACCCCTGCTGGCAATAAGTAACACGAGTAACATTCGCCCTATTGCGTTTCTTGGGTCATATTTGTTCGAATTATGTTTCGTTATTATTAGAAAATTTCTTAACGTTCAAGAAAACAATTATTATTTATTTGGTGTAATTTCAAGTTTCAATTTTATTGAGCTACAGATATTTAAAAAATATTACAAATTCTCCTCTCTTCCTTCCCCTGCTGGAATGCGACAGTCTTATATTGGGTCGTCCGGAAAGTGTCTTTCTTTTACAGATACGTCTTTTACAACGATGCATTTTTGTACAAACATGAAACCTAATCTGCCGAACGTTGTGATCTTTATTTTGATATAACAAAATAGATCATACGTAATGCGATAAAATAATATAAAACGGAAAATTTTGTGCATCCACTATTTCCTTATAAAACGAAAGAAAATTTTCGGACGACCTTATATTATTTTATAGTGTATACCTATATATTTTATAGCGTTCGAAAGTTGACATCAAATAGTATTAGCTTCTTAATTTTATGGATAAGATGTATACTCTACGTGTATACCGTATTATGTAAACTATGTTTATAACGAAATTAGTTAGACTTTCATCAAGGTTTTATTCTACTTTTTAAATTCTACCAAAATTCTCTACAGTTAAAGTGCTATATTCATTAAGTAGTAACAATTTCTTTTTTAATTTGTTGTTATACTTGTGAATTTACGAACCACACTTTATTGTTGATATTTTACGAGATCAATTTTTCATTAGAAAAAGAAACAAAAAGTGCTTGCAGAAATAGTGTACTTTTTCATTTGTAAATCGACTAGATGGAAAGTTAGCGTTCCTTTCGCTGTTTTCTCATTTGGAGAGGAAAGTCATGAATTGCACTGGCCTGCGCGCTAAAAGTGTGACTAACTTCACTCGATCGAAACAATTCACTCTAGAGTTTTAATCCGTTTTCCATTAAAAGCTTTACAAAACTCTAAAGGGTGATGTTTTATATTCGTTAGATTTTTCGTGCACAGAAATAACAGGTAAAGCAACCGTTGCATCATTCATTTTGCTTTTCGTAGTCTGTAAAATAGGGTCTACTCGTAACAGGAACAACAGGAACTTTGTATTTTAGAATACCCGGTGTATCAATTGACTTTCAAATTTATTGTGAATACTGTAAAACATTCGGACGTTTGTTACGAAACATAGGTCAAATATACATACCTGTTCGGAAATCTAGGGATAATTATCATATGTATTTGCTAGAAAATTGGAGAAAATTATAAATTAATTGCGTAATGATTAATTGTAACGTTTCATTTAACCTGTTACTTTATACGATAAAAGAAGTACACGCTGTTAATTTATTAAAAAATTATATAATGCAATCCTTAAGGCTTGTCACAGATGAAATTCCACAAGAAATTTTCTATAATATAGGAAAACATGCCATCTTCTACGATATTATCTTCTCGTCAAAGGCTTTCATGAATGCTTATTGAATTTACATTTTAATTCGTTGCATCTCTTGCCTCTGGGTATATTGCATTACACCTTTTAAAGCCGAGAACGTATCTTATTTGCATTGACATCGTTTGAGTTTCGTTCAATCCACATTTTTCTCTTTACTCTTTGAGTAAATTGTAAAGCTATAATAAAGAAACGAGGGAAGAGGGAAGATCGAATGAAAGAAG
This sequence comes from Bombus huntii, assembly GCF_024542735.1. Lineage (NCBI taxonomy): Eukaryota > Metazoa > Arthropoda > Insecta > Hymenoptera > Apidae > Bombus > Bombus huntii. The sequence continues at coordinate 9,558,594 of NC_066246.1, forward strand.
ATTGAGGGAGGGAAAGGAACAGAGAAGCATTACATCCGAGACATACTAGTGAAATCGTTTTCTCTGAATTAAAGGATACGTACTTACGTACGTATATTTTGATAGATCTTAGAGATATGCAAATTCATATTTCCTACGTTGTAATGAAGGAAATGGAAGCTAAGTAGAAAATTATTCTATCTATCGAGTATCGTAATATGTATTGTACAAAGCACTATACTTTGAATATTTTATATATATATTTTCATGTTATGTGCAATTTTTCATTTTCGAATTTCCCATAAACCCATAAAAAACCTCGGCATAATCGTTAGAAACGATTATTAAATCTTTTGATAGATAACGTGATAAAATGAAGAATAATTAATGATTAGTACGTGATCCTAGATATATAACAATTCGTTGTGATTTCAATTAAATGATAATTCGTTGATAAGCAATTAAAATCGATGAATCCGCAGTTGGAATGGTCGATGACTCGTGACTATCTCACCGCAACCGTCGTGTCACGCTATTCTAGATGCGTGAGATGCACGTACCAATTAGCGGAATAATCTTGTTGTTTAGGTCGATTGGGGCTACTTGCTCGCAAATCTAACCATCCTGCCGTGCATCCGGGTGATAAACTTGAACGGAATAGTAGTCTCCTAGGGGTACAATATCAGTCTACGTTCTCTGTCCTTGTCTCTCTTGCTCCATTTATGAAATTTACGGCCAATGCCGTCTGTTCTGTCTACTCTCAAGGAGGATTGCTTTTCCATGATAAGGGCATCTGCGAAAATTCAATTCAGTGCCCATCGCGAAAGATGACGATGATGAGAAAAATGTGCATGTGATGTTAGTTGAACGACGAAGTCTTTCTCTAACGATGATGTTGTATAAATGGCTTTTATTTGACATATTAGTATAAAGGTTTCCTATACTTAAATACTATTTTTCCTTTTTTATTCCGTTTATTGCGAATTTTAACATTTGGAGTTTTGTCTGTGATTTATATTAGACAGGTTTTTATGCGGTATTAAGTATAATCAACCAGACAGATTTTTCATGTTATATTCTAAAAGCAAGCAAAAGCAGTATAAGTACATATTATTATATAATTATATAACATCAGTTAAAATTCTTTAAGTTGTCGCTACTGTTTTATAAAATGATAAAAATTGTCTGGTCGAAAATTTCTACTGTTTCGATACACTTTACTGAAACAAGCTTCGTTTCAAACACGATACTGATAATTAGTCAAATAAGCTAAGCCAAAGACGTTGAGCCTACATATAACATGTATAGCTTGGTACAAACGCGCACTACTGTTCATATATGTATCTTTTATTTATATATTCGCTAACCACGGATTAACGTCGGAATTTCTATAAAAACAAACTCAGTTGAAAAAGTTAAACTCCTCTGGAATAAGCGGATGCTATTGATACGCTACATATATTTACGGAATTAAAGCTGCGGTTATATGTATGTACACAAAACGTTGGTTACAAATTCAATTTATTACAAAACCCAATAATCCCGGTAATATTTTGAAAGAGACGCAAGCAGGCAATATGCAACTACATGATTCATGTTACCACCGTGAAACGTCAAAAAAAAAAGGTGTATCAAGCGAGCTTCTGCCGAATTTTCGTGAAAAGAAGCTACCAGGAAACACGTGCGTAATACATGCGAAGATATGCTTGTGTAAGGTATCTTTATGTTACGAGTAGCTGCATCCATTTCATGCATATGTAAAAGGACATGTATCTACGTATGTATAAGAAATTCCATGTTTTCAAATGATAGGAACGCTTGTACGATGCCCATGATGATGTAACTGCCTGGATGAAATGAAAGTAATTGGATAGAGCAATTTCGAATTTACGTTTGTAGAATGCATTATATTTGCTTTTTTATTTATACACAATTTTCCGTATTATCTTTTTCTTTCTGTATATATATATTGGCTATATGCTGTATGTAACACTTTCTATACAATGCACGGTATACAAAAAATAAGAGGAAATTGTGAACCAAGACCCATTCAGATAAATAAATAAATAAATAAATATATACTATACAAGAGGTAGTGGAAAGATATTTTTTTTAGATTAAAGTAATTGATAATCGAAAGCGAAGAATTGTCTCAAATTGTTTATATAATTGGGATGTACTACCATTAAACTCACTTTTGACTTTCTAGTAAATTTTACTTGTTAGTAATGTTATGTAGACTTGTTAGTATAATAACGATAGTACATAGACATTCTTAGTTAAAATTATCTAAATACCATTTAAAAACTGAAGTTTTATCATTTTCTAAGTAGGACATTTCAACTAAGAAGGGTAATATACATACGTATATTATCGTCATTGGTCGTAAAAGAACGTTTAGAATTTTTACCGAACTTATCTTTGATCCACTAAATCTTGAAAACAAGTATAGAAGTCCTTAGTTTTCCTTGGAAATATTCTTGGCGCATAAATAACGCTAGAGTGCCTTATTTATAAGTGCACCTGTGAATCTACGTACGCGCGTCTGACACAACGCTGAGACTTGTTACTTGTACGTACGAAGCGTCACGAAAGAACATAAATTAAAGACTGTCCGTTCTAAACAAGACTTCAACTGCATATTACCACTTTTTATGATACCTATATTTTTGAGAACATAAAGTTGTCATGGTTTATATGTTTCACTTGTATGCAGGAAGCGATAAGTAATAAACCTGAAGAATAAATGTTAAGTAATAATTTTACGTGATAAACATAAAGAATAAAACAATTCAAAGCTTTAACATCGTACATGATGAAATTAATCTAAAATCTTGTCATTTTAAATAATCCCTTTCCTTTCGTCAATGTTTTTTGCTAGAATAACAATGGAAAAATCAGCATTTTTCCTACTAGTATGTTTTTCTTTTAGCAGTAATTCTTTTTTTTTTTAATCTTTTATTTATTTCTTATAATTACCAATAAGAAATCAAAATCCATTGTACATCCATGTAGTGTAATCTTGAGAATAATTTAGTTACATTTTACAATTAATCATGATTATACTATGCACTATCCAATATCGTACTTTAGCCTGTTCAATCTTTCCTTTTCCACCCAAAATGGAAACGTCAATATTGAACGCATTTCCGTTCTTTTTTACTGTTTCATCAAATCCCTTCAGTAATTTTACTCTTGCGCAGAATTCATATAAAAGTCTCGTATGAATTTTAATTATAAAATCTAGTTATATTGTATTTTCATATTTACTATGCGTTCTATTCTGCGCTGCACGGTTTTATCTGTATTGTATTGAAACTGTTTTCGGAATACTATCGGTTTGTTTGTCTGCCGGAAAACATATTGAATACAAATATATATATGTATATATAAAACTGGAAAGTGCTCTTAGTTTTATTTTCAGATAAAATTTAGTCTGTTAGATACTTCTTCTTTGAAAACAGTATGCACATGGTGGATTTATTAATAATTATTTATTATGTTATTTTATTTTATAAAATCGATAATAATCGATAAAATATTCGTTTTATTTGGAAACGTTAAAAAAACAATCGGTTTGTTATTTTTTCGCTCTATAACGCATATTGTTTGTTTAACATATAGATTTCAGGTGTATCTATCTTTCTCATCTCTTTTTTATAAATTCTAAAAATACAATATTTTTGTCTATAGATTTCACTGGTATCGTGTGCAGTCTAAAAACACTGTCGAATGTTTCGCGCATGTAACAATATACCTTTTTTAAACTGGGAAATTGAGTTTTAAAACTGTTATACCGTCCCATATAAAATGCCCTCAAAATATAAGTATAATAAGAGACGAAATAGATATTTCTACTTGCAAGATGCAAGAATTGTTTCGTTTCAATATGCATTGGCACAGTAATAAATATAATATAAAAGCTCTTACTTACAGAATTTATTACCGATTAGGTTAGCAAAAAAAAAAAAGAAAGAAAATGTTCTATTTCAATAGAAATGAAATATTAATATAACCTTATTAATAATAATACTAATATCTTGCAATAATTTATAATACTTATTTTATTTTATAATACAGAAATAAATAATTCGTTTCAATTTTTTATTAACGTTGTTATATTAAACATGCATTAAAAAAGACAATGTTGATCGGCAATAAATAATATTTACAATTAATAATGCTTTTATAGTATAGTATATTTTGCAATACATTTTTGTTCCATAAATATGTGATATTTAAATGAAACATTTCCTTCATTAATTCTTGACCTAGAAACGTATGCTATAACGGTGAATGTGAAATCTTTTAATTGATTTCACTGCAAATGGAGATACGAAATATGAGAATCAAACTTTTATATTCATATAGAGGTACTTCTGTATTGGTACAGGATCAATATATGATATCTTTTACTCATCTCATATTTTTTTCTATTTTAAATATACCACGTATCTAACGCTATTGATTAATGCACAAAAGGTATATATTTCATCACTTTTAATTGGAATTCTAAATAAATCGAATATTTCTATAAATTTACTTATCCATTCACTGCAATTATTAAACTATACTTCTCAAAAGCTCGATTTTTCTTGATTAACATCTTGACTAATTATTTTAAAAATTAAAAAATGAAAGGAACAAATATTTTCTATTCTTAAGTAACTAATTTTTGATGCAATCATTCCTAAATAAGCAAGTAATTTATAATTTCCTACTTTAAATCAATTTCTTCAAAAATTTGATTTTATTAATCGCGTTGGTTAACAAATTGGCGATATGCTGCATGTGTTATATTTACACAAGGTAAACGCATATTTTTTCACGGAAAGATTGCAAAAACGATCGCGAAAAATCCTCTTCGATGGTTAAAATAGAAATACCTGTAACGCCGCGAAACATGTTACATGTCCTCTGGCAAATGCAACTCTGAAAAAGCCTCTGTAAATTACTTTTTGTGACGGTAAAAGCTGGGCGTTGCATCGGGGGGCGCAGGCAACGAAATCGTAGTAATTATATTCGTTTAAAACGTAACTATACGTTTGGCATATATCATCAAGTTGTTGCAACAAACTGTATTATCATTAAGTATCCAGAAAATTCTATTTGTTATGCTTCTGAAATAAACAATTTGTAAAATGGCTGAATATATTAAAAATATTTGTATATGTATATCAGCTGTATGTTAATATTAACAAGTTTTTAAAGTTTGATGGTTCTAGTGTTAAACTTTATATCAAAAGAAAAAAAAAAATTTCCAACCAGAATAAGCAGCCGTTCGCAGAGCCTGTCAATTCTTTGACTGATTAAGTCCTTTCCGTTTTTCTCGTGTCTTCAGAAAATACTTTCTTTCATCTTGTATTACCTTCCTCGAAACTTACGCAAAGAAAGTCTATCGATCATTTTGAATCTTTTCCACTTTACGAGGCGAGACAGGCGAGAAAGATCGAGCTGAAATCCGAAATCGTTTATCGAGTAACGTTTAGTTGTGAGCCAACGCCCGAATCAAATATTCCACCTGTAATGCGTATCATTCTTGTCCGAAACGGGATGGGAATGTCGAATCCAGTTCTTCGATCCCATTCCACTTAACTTCTTGTTCGATTTTTCGCGAAAGAGTTACTCCTGGTAAAGGTTTAGTTTCAGTGAAACGACGCCCTTACATCATCGAAAGAGCAAAACGTAACAGCAAAAAAAAAAAAAAAAATGAAAAGAGAGAAGGCTAGCACTTCATCAAAAGCTGCCGACCAATGTGATGACTCCACGGAAATTATTCGTTTGTCCGTAGGTCAGGCGCGGAGAATCGAACAATCCTGGAATGGCATTAATCTTCCGTTGGCAATTGGCTGTCTGAGATGGTGCCGGATGCTGGCAAATTTTTCATTCCCTGTCTCTGTCTCTTCCACCGATTCTTCGAATATTTTCCTTCGCAAATATCGACGAAATTCTCATCACTTTCTCATTAAAAACTCGTCGGAGGTTGTCGGTAAAATTGAACGGTTGTCTTCAAAACTGAAAAACAAAGGGAAATATCTTGATATTTGCCTCACGGAAGTAAACTGATCGATTCCACTTTTTATTAATTTCTTAACTTTATTACATAAATATTAATATCAATGTAATGTGATTAATATCCGATGAATGAATGTCTTTCTTTTAGAAGTTTACTCGTGGCAAGAAGATGATATAAATAATAGCAAATTTAACGATGAATTTAAAAAGAGTACAATTAAAATACAATAAACGTAAAAGGAGTAAATCGAAGTAGTTGCATGTTGTTTAATTTTTGTCAATGTTGAACTGAGATTCTACATTAGGACACGTGAATGAGTTAACATTATAAACCAATAAAATCGACGTCCGCTAGATATTAATTAACACCGATATGGACTGATTACCTTGATTTCCTGGGAATAATTAGCTAGCATCATTACGTTAGAATCAGGTTACCAATAGTGTATTTAGTATAGCAATACATCACGTAAAATTAGTGAAACGTAGCTGGTGTAACTGTCTATCGATTAACGTGTAATTACGAAATCGATATTATGTGATTGATATGGAAGATACTTCGAATATTAAGAGGAATAGCGTGTTGATGATAGTAATTGATATTGACTGTAATTGATGATAGCTTTCGAAGGTAATTCTCGTATTGGATATTACCGTTAGTAATAACGACGCAATAACGTGTTTTAATATTTCAATGTCTATTTCTCGAAAAGCTAAAGACGATGAAACTTTTACGGTGAACATTTTGTTCATAAACCGGTATTGGTATGAAGTTTAAATCAAAAAAAAAAAAAAAAAATGAAAATTGAGGTGGAAAAAAGAAAAACAGAGGGATGATTGGTTCGTTTAGTTCTAAACTAATTAGCTAGAAAAATAATGTAAGGGATAAAGGGAAATGTGGTAGAGCGCAGAGAGGTCAATATAGGACAGTGTACATAGTGAGCCCCAAAAGGGTAAAAGGGCCTTTTACGGTAATTTTGGGGCAAGTCGACTGTAATTGGGGTGCTCGTTGTCCCATTGTAATGAAAATTAAAACCTCACAGGTACTTTTTGCAAGGACCACAGAATACAGCTTTTGTATGTGTTTATTGTCTATGTCCTCAGTGGTTTAATTAATAACTATTATGTACTAAAGAGAATTGTTAGACATTTTTAGATAACTAAAAAATGCAATGTATTTTCGTTTTTCGAAATGGTACAAGATCTTAATTAGTGATTGACAGATTCTGTCGTAAAGTTTAATCTTTCATGAAATATTGGAGAACTTATATTTAGGCTATCTCATCGATTATCGTATTTACTAGATATTAATAAAATAACGTTTGCTTATCATTCGATGCATTATTCGTTTCGACACATAAAGAATTGGGAATTTTTATATTATATTCTTATTAAATCTTGCTCATTTATCAACTGGAAAATGAATTATTCTATCAAATAATAATGTAAGCGGTAGAAATGAAGAAACTACGAAGAATACCAAGTAGAAACATTAAAAATACGACATTCAACGAATGCATAAATTACGGTTGCGCCGGTAACTAAAAGGGAGGTAAAGAAACAGCAACAGAAGAAGATAAGAAAAGAGTTTCTTTTATAATTCATAAATGCGAATCTCACGATTAAAAGTTTGTAAGGATGGGCAATAAAACACGAAGTTGTAGATATCATCGAGCTCATCGTGAAGAATAGCGTTAGGAATGTCAAACGTAGAAACAGGCAACGTTCCTTTGAAAATTTCTTTATTCCACACGTTTGAGAATGTTACTACCGTGTAACAATTTCAGTAGCAAAGGTGCGATTCTCTTGATTTACGATTTTGGCGAAACGATCGGGTTGATTTACGTCTTACAAACTCGCTGCTTTTATTTCCCTCTTTCGTGTCAACACGCACATCAGCTAACGTTGATATGCAGACTCTGATAAGTCGCTCTGTAGCCACACGTTTCTATAAAGTTATTATCTTTATCGTGTCATTGATCACACTGGCAATATGACCGATATCATATCGCCAGATCATTTTTTAATTCTCTCCAAACATCTTACTTTACGTCCAATACCTTCATTGATGTTTCAGTAAATGTTCGTGTAAATAGTAACGATCTATCGAACGTTAGTTGATTTTAATCTTCGTGCAAAATATGACAAGCATTTACGATTACTTTTATCTTTATGGAAATACTGTAACCCGACAATCACATTGATTATAGACTTTTTTATTTGCTACCGAAGATATAATCAAAGTTTTTTAGTAACCGTAGTGTGTTGTTTTAATATTATTATTTTAGAAAGGTACTTAATACTTGAAACTTTATACTACAGTCAAAACTTTTTTATGAATCTTTTTATTTTTAATAGAACTTTTTAGTATTTGATATAAGTTACTAGCTTTAAATTGCATGCACTTTTAGTAGATGATCATACAGAAAAACACTTCGCAGGTTTCAATGGTGAAATATATTGTCAACATTCTGAACAATTTTTTCCTCTACGTATAATCACTACTTCATCTTCGTTTCCGAGATATTCACAAAAATCTTCGATTAAATTTAGTTTCCATTGCACATCATTCTGGCATATACTTGGCTGAATTTTTCTATAGCCGAACCTAAACTTAACTTAGTGATACTAATCATGTTTGATATAAATAAAAGTAGATAAATAAATGGATTATTGGTTAAAGGTTGGGTTAGATGTTATATTAATGTCCCATCGTCGCATCGTGATGCAAGTTTCACTCAATTTTTATTTCATGCGATTTTCTAAGTGTATAGTAAATTCGATTAATACTATTTATTATTATTTACACATTATTCCAGCTTTTTGCGTATAACTCAAAAAACAAGGCCGTGCGTGGTTATCATTAGCGTATTGACTTTAAATATTAGTATTTACATGGCAAACAAACAGATAAGATATACTGCAACATTTCACATATCGTTAGATTCATGGAAAATTATTTGGTCGCTAGCAAGCATACTGCTTCGAATACTACTAATGCAACCCATAAACAATTTATATTTTTTTTATTTATACAATATTAAAAATGATTATCCCTCTTAACAACAAGTTAACTTTGGTAGTTGGACTATATGAAAAAGCACCTGCCTACTGCAGAATGAGCAGTAATCCTAACATAAATTGTATTTAAGCTTCTTACGAATATCTCGGAAAGTAAAACCGAACGATGGTAACATGTCGTTCAGAATGCTGACTTTGGCAACATATTTTAAAATCCCTGAAATCGGTAAGGTATGCCCTCTCCTACATACATAATTACCATATTTAATTTTGAATACATCGGTTGCTTTCTTTGTCGTACAAAATATCAAGTTATTACAACATTTTATCGTTAAAATCTCTGTAAATAGACCCATACAATTGCACCTTCCATTTTTTGGTCTGAATTCAGCGAAGGAAACTGTGATTGGAATTGGAAATTTCGTTGCTAGCCTCCTTCTTGTGTACGTATATACTTACATATATATCCGGACTTATGTAGTTCTCAACCAATTTCTTCTCGGAATTGATCCGTAATCGGACGGAGAGTATGAAAACTATTCGAAAGGGACTACATTGCAATCCTGCCTGAACCAAGTTCGAGAAAGGAACTCGTATAGAGTGTCGGCTCCGTAAAAGTGCAGCTGACCCTTCTAAACCTTGGCGAAATCCCATAGATATCTAGATCGAGGATTACATGAGCCGAAGAATTGTCTCTTAAACTATCATTTCTAAGATGAGTGTTGCCAGATATGAAGGACGATTCGCGTTTCCAGATATGAAAGACAATTCGCGTTGAAGCGTATGGTAGCGAGATCCAATCACGTCAAATACAGCGTTAATAAATTTAATTGTTAATTTTCTCTTGTATTAAATTTCTTTAGTCAGTAACTTAATCTGTACCCAGCCAAACAAATTAATGCGTGTGAAATGCATTTTTCCAAATAATACTTTTATTGACTTCGCTTAATTAGTTTCGTTATTTCGAGTTTATACAAATTATTAATCTCAAAATTGGACTAATTTGTAGGCATCAAATAACGAGAAACGAAAGGAGAGAATTAATTATATTATGTCAAATTTCTGAAGTTATTATTACAATTTTGAATATATGGTTCCTTTATAGTTTACCGTTTCACATAAAATAATAATTATTAATGGTTTTGATAAATTCCTAATGATTTTTTGAGTTTACCTCAGTTTTCATAAGTGTCACTCTCGTCAACGGATTGTATTTATCGCTTATTTTGTGGTAAGAAGAGGACAGAAAAGGAGTACCTAATTTAATTGTAGAATATCGTGTTTCAACCTGTTAAAAGGAAGGGGTAGTTATTATTCCTTTGTTCCTGTCTGGCTGCATTGAGAAAGTTTAAACGTATCGGCAATTATTCTGGAATTGTCAGTGATCTTTAGCCACGTCTGATCATGGACTGTTCAATATCCGCGGATTACAAAAGCTAATAATAAAATAATTATTGTCAAATCCTTCAATGGTTTATAGACCAATAAAATCGCGATGTGACAACGTTATGATACATAATTAATTAATTAAATCACTATATTGAAATTATATATGAATGTGTTATTAGCAGATGCAAAAATGTTTGAGATTACAGACAGATGTTGCGCGTATAAATTAAAGTTTTATGTTAAGAACTTCGATTGCAAAGAGATGGTCGGATCAATTGCCATTCTTGAATGATAAAATTTAGCGCTTCTATCAGTGTTAGATTTCAGATAGTACGTCGTTGGAGGTTTTACACATTGTTAAATATGTTGTTGGAAACGCTTACAATGTACAGGTAAAAATGAAAATTTTAAATGTCAACTGATTTTAATACAATTGATATAGCAATACCATATTTTTATGAATTTCTGACGACATTGTTATGCACATGGATAGGGTAATTTGGCATAAAAAGGAAGGAGAAATATTTATTATATCTCTATCCTTGCTCATTAGTAGTCACATAATAATTACAATAATCGATTTTGCCACGTCATCATCTACGTTGATGTTGCTGTTTTCCGCTTCCTCATTCGTCAAAGTTGTTCCCGTAGTCATCTGCATGTGTCACATCAAATACCAACACTATGTAGAATGTCATTTGCATCAAACTGTGTCGTCGCATTCATCGATCATTCTACCACAATCTGAAATTCCCTAGTCATCGGATAGAAGTATAAACAGATTGTGTACCTTGTTTTTGCATCTTATGTGCTTTTATAATAATGATTAATCGATATGTGCACACGGTAATCCGTATATCTTTATCGTCTGAAATATCTATCTTTATTTATTTTCAAGACAAGTTTAAATATTTTTAACGAATTATTACATTTTACATGAACAGGACACCTTGTAATTATAGTATAATTTTTATAAATATTAGAAAGAACTTATACAATTCTACTTGAGGCACGTTATAATTATACAGTGGACAATTTCTTGCAAAGCCACTTTCTTCTTTATTTTCTTTCGCAATTATAATACGATTATTCTTTTTTGTTTACATTTTCGAACGCTGGCGTTAAAATGAAACTCGACATCACTCACGTAAGCTGCTGACGATTAAAAACTTGGTGACAATTTTATGACGCGTGACGTAACTATTCGGGAACATTGAGTAGCACTGACTCGACCGTCATTATGAAGCACTGTAATTGGCTTCCTGAGAGGCAGACCAAGCCTCTCGGATATTTGCCGAACTTCATACCCGGAAGTTTGACTGACCGTTCAACCAGTTAGTTAGGTACCAGTTACCACATACATTCTGACTCTCGATGGAACAAGCGTATCTGAAAACTGTTGGTGGTTAGATATAGGTCGGTCCTTATGCTCTTGACACGCCACAAACGTTTACTATGTTCGCATTTGACTGGCTTTCAAACGTCAATACTATTCAAGCACAAACGTTGTAGATGCTAATACGGCTATTATTATGCTCATATTTTCAATTATTGTTTTTTACTTCTTCGTAAGATTATGATTATCAGATACAGAGAAAACTAATATCGTAAAGTGGGAAAATATTGGTGGACATGAATTCGTAGTTTTAGCAAAATTTTTAGAATTTTTACAATCAGTGCAAAAAAGAAGTTGGGGAAATGTTATGGTATGAGAATATTGGTATAGATAATTCGTATATTTTTTTATCAAGATTTTATTTCTTTTTATGTGATATTTAAGAACAAACGTGATATCGAAAAACGGACGAGGGGAAAAATTAATAGTAAGAAAAGTATTTGAGATACTTAGGCTTGGAAGAGATTTTAATAAATAAAGGGGTGGTAAATAATATTATGTGTGGATGCTTCTACGTTTATCTATTAATCTTAATGATACACAGCAAAACGTAACAAAAACCTATCAATGTTCTCTTACTTTATGACAATTAATTTGCAATTTCTGTGTGCATGTCCAATGTGTTTTAGTATATCATTTGCATAAATTATGTATGTACGTAAATGTTTGTTCGTGTGGGTAATGTTGTATATAGTTTGTACGAAAATAACTTACAGATATCGATTTCATAACGCAGATCTTTATTTCACGTGCATTAAATTTATCTGTAGATCGAACCATGTAATTTTTAGGATATCCGTGTATCAGAGGTTTCTATTTCGTATAAACATAAATATACCAGTACACATACATTAACTTTATTAATAGTGATTTTACATACGTTGGTCACGATTTTCAACACGAATTGAAAATCACATGTAACGTGTATTGGGAAATTACAATCAATTCAATCAGTATCGAGCAGGTTTGAATGTGTTAAATAGAAGAAATTTTTGAAAAATATATAGTATCTATAGGCATTAAAAGAGAATTTTTACTGAATAACAGTACGCGAAAATTAGAAACGACTAGCAGAAAATTCGTTTTTTACTGATTGACAACGTTACAAGTCATGTCACTTTGTTCTGTGTCGTTCGTAAGTAATTGCTACAAATAAAAAACGCGTGTATTGTTGCAATATATCAACACAAAAGGAAGGTTATCTACGTAAAACAAATGTACGCGATATACAAACAATTTTTATTTACTAAAAACGAGTGATTTTCAAATAAACATTTTTGTTTCATCCACGTATATTTTCCTTTCAGTTATATCTAGCTATAACTCGAGGATAAAGACAAATAAAATACACATTTATATAAGCTTTTATCATTGTTTTTGTGCCTCCTGTTCACCACTGAAGTGCGTTTCATACGTTACAAAACACTCTGTGTACTCAGTCAGCTAGAAAAATATCATATATAGCTAAAATAGAAACAGTTTAATATTTGGAAAGCTAGTTGTAGGATCGTAAATCGTAAAACACTAATAAATTGTCAAAACATAAAAAGAAAAAACATTATTTTCATATAGTTTCTAAGTATACTATTGTATTGAAGTTCCAACATCATTTTTGTATTAATAGATTTAATCTTAAATAAATCTTGGTCTTGTTAAAATTATTTTCCGATGTATGAGATCTCTTAGTGTCAATTCGTCTACTTTAACAACATTTTGTACTGTTATAATTAGCAAATTTTGGTTCTATATAGCGCATATTATTTTACAACTTCCTAGAAACTTCACCACTACTTCTCAAATTTATGTACTTATGGTCTTTAATAAGTTTTAGTTAAATGCGATGAGAAAGTTTTAGACGTACAGGATATTTAGTGTTTAAATATTGATATTTAGATCCTGTTTTACGGAAAATGTTCTCGAGCAAGACAGTACATCTTTTCGTATTGTACATCCGAGCAAGACAGTAAATCCTTTCGTATTTTTGTGATCTTAATTACCTGTGAATTTTGATCATCTGCGAATGTCGATAAACTTTTTCGAAAATCTTTCTTCTTCCTAATCAAATATTACCTCATTATTATAACCTTCTACTTTCTTAATTTTTGTTAATGATTAAAAATTAATCTTCCCATAGGTTCCATCCACCTCACCTCACCATTAACGAGTACTCGTTGTTAATCATTAATAACTGCTAAAATGTGGTTAATAAACTGCTTCATAATTTTTTTAGAATGATATATTCGAATTTGGCACATCATAATTTTGCACGATAGTTCCAACTTACCTTGACTAATTTTTCATACGTCATCTAGTTGCTCTCACTATTTTCTTGATTTTTTACGGAGTTCGATGGAGCTCGTTGTTAAAACAAATGAAGAGCACAGTGGCATAATTAACGAATCATTTGTTTCGAAAGCTTCGTGAATAGTCGTTTTGGGAATTTGCAATCTTCATATAAAGTACCATAGGGGTGACGTCTGCCATAGGAAAGATTGTAAGAGGTCAAGAGGGTTGCAGGTGCTACGCGACTAACGAGACCCTTAATTACTGTGACATGACTTCGAACTTATGAGGTGCCAATAAGAGGGCTTGAGAGTTGAAAGGATATAGGTCTGCCAAATTTATAGTAATATGCCACTTGCAACGTGGCTTCTGCCCTTTGTTACAATGCCATTTGTTACGTTCTTGGAGGACTGCTAATTGCCTAATAATTTTCTAAGACAGACGATTCTAAAAGCGCATTGAAGAAACAATTTGTTTTAGCGAGAGAGGATGTGTAAGGTTCATGAGAAATGCAGTGGGAAAAATATTTTTAGAGGTTGTTTAGTCATGTTCAACTCACGTCGGGGTTACCAATTTGTAGAGGTTTATGTGTAGAGGGCGGTTGGTCGGTGAGGTTTAATGGACGAGATTGCTCATTGTTGAAACCGTCAAATGTATTTAAAATGATAAATTAGTATACACATAATGCTCGCAAAGACGCTCGTACTAACCGATTCGCTGAGACAGTGTATAAGTCGTAAAATAGGATCGCTATTGACTCGTTAATTAGATCGCTGATAATTCGTTGATAACTGGTTGATAACTGACTGATCGACAACTGACTGTAACTCATATGCCGCTACATATTCGTCATTTTAGAAATACTAAAGTGAATTGAAATATGAATTTAAAATTCACGTGAATTTGAAATTTCTTTACTCGAGAAATCTTTTCGGAATTTATTTTGTCATCATCTTTTTGTATACACTAATATATGCTAATATCTCTATGCATAAGATGCTTATGCTATTAGTACATTAGTACATTAGTACACTATTAGTTACATTAACGACGACATCAAGGCGATACATAACGGCAACGATTCCTTCTACTGACGGCAAATACGAACGTACATTAACGTTCCTCATCATCCCGGCCATATGGACCCTGATCCCAAGCCAACACACCGATCGCCCGACACTTGATATACACCGAAATATCAAGCTAGCCGATCCACGATTTCATTTGCCAGCCCCGATCGATGTCTTATTAAGCTCGGGTGCAACACTTGCGTCGATGTGCGTCGGACTAATTAATCTGACGCAACCGGACGAGCCAGAACTGCGTTTACAAAAAACATGATTCAGCTGGGTAATCGGGGGAGTCCAACTTCCCAAACCGCGACAAACACACTGCACGCATCCACAACGGCTCTGCAAGCAAACCTCACTCGGTTTTGAGAAATCGACGAAGGACCTCCGATTCAACACATCTCAGAAGCAGATCGACAATGCAAAGAACACTTCGGAGCTCACGTCCTACGTACCAGCGAAGGACGATACATCGTCGGCCTCCCATTGAACGACCAGCTCCCATCGCTTGGATCCTCCAAAGCGCTAGCGATGAAACGATTCGCATCACTCAACCGCCGATTCCAACACGTCAAACGCTTTAAAGCCGACTATCGAGCGGTATTACAAGACTACCTGGATCGGGGACACATGTCAAGAATCAGTACCGACAACGCCGACGATAGCGGGTATTATCTACCACACCACGGCGTAATCAAGGCATCGAGCGAAACAACCAAACTTCGTGTCGTATTCGACGGACCGGCGGCGAGCAACACCGGAGTTTCGTTAAACGATACTCTGTACAGGTCTCAAACTACAAGAGGATCTGTTCGATATCTTTCTTAGATTCCGCATTCACCAGTATGTACTCACCACATGTACCTTCGTATGTCCACGGGCAGACGCGATCTCAAAGAAGCGCGCCAACAAGAATCGTAAATTCCAGTTACGATTTGACTAGTCGACGCCACGAATCGTTGGATCCCTTATTTCTTGTGGGGCAATGAGGGTGGTTGATTGAATATGTTGAAATATGTATAATTTTCTGTGCTGGACTGGGTTAAATGAGTAGTAGAGATACTTGTATGTAGGTATCAGCGTGTGGAAGTATGTGTGTGCGCGGCGTCTCGAAAACAGATGAATGTAAACTGTTCAGTCGGTTAACAAGTCGGGTATAGAAGAAAGTGCTGAGACGCGTGCAAGTGTGTATCGATGAATGTATAAGAAATCGTTCATAAAATAAATATATAACTATTCTAATACTAATTCCAAGTGTAAATTTAGTGTTCCTGTAACATAATTTCGGCTTCAAAGATCCAAAATTCTCAACATGGTAGCAAAAATCGTAGTTGCCGAGATTCAAGGTTATGGAACCACGTGTAACTGGGAAGTTCTGAAGAGACAAAAAGGCTATTGGCAGAATAAATAAATAAATAAATAAATATTTTTGAAAAAGAAAAAAAAAGGTGAAAATAAAAACAAATCAAGATGTCAAGGGACGATGAAATTAAACTTCAAATATTCAATGGACGTGATTACAAAATGTGGAAGAAAAGAATATTAATGTATTTAAAGTGTAAAAAATGTTATGCACCGGCTACACGAGAGAAAATAGACATGGATACGCAAGATAACTGGAATGAAAGAAATCAATGGGCAATGAGCTACATCTATGGTAGTATAACAAATGAGCAATTAGAATTTGTTGGTGATCAGGACACTGCTTTAAAAATAATGAAAAAATTTGATCAAATGTATATGAAGAAATCAACAGCATTGCAAATTTGTATAAGAAGTAGACTAGACATGATGGGACTGAAAGACTTTGAAGAATCAAATTCATTTTTCACGGAATTTGAAAAACGATAAATGAATTAAAAAGTGCTGGTGCAAATGTAAGTGAATGTAAAAAACTCAGTCGAGTCACATGTAGTATAGAGTATGTAGTCACATGCTGAAAACACTACCAGAATCATTGAGCTATATTGGTGACTTAATCGACTCATTGAAAGAAAGTGATCGAACTTGTGAATTTTTAAAAAATAAAATTACAATGTGGAAAACGCGTAGCGAGAGGGAAAGTGATAGAAGGGTCAAATGTATTCAAAGTTGAAAAAGGAACATAAAGTGCCATGGCTGTGGAAAGTACGGCCACGTGGTAAGAAATTGTACAAACACGTGCAGAGGCGGAAACAATGACGGAAAAAATGGAGGAACGCAATGGCAAGGAGGTGCGTATCAGCCGCAGCAGAATAGGGGTCGCGGCGGACGAGGTTTTGGTCAAAGAGGACGAGGATATGATCAACGAGGATTTGGCCAGCGAGGACGAAGCAAAAGCTGGCAACAACGCTACAACGGGACAAGTCAACACGATGCAGATTATTCATACAACGAGGGCTACGACGACCGAGAAATTGGACCCTTCCTAACGCGAGTAGAGCGCGATAATAGTAAGAACGACATTGCAGTATATACTAGCGATACGCGAAAAATAGGTTGGATATTGGATAGTGGATGTTCAGATCACATTGTAAATAATGACTCTTATTTTGTTGAGTACGAAAATTTAAAAAGACTCGATAAATGTAAAGGTAGGAGACGGTAGAATTCTAAAGGAAACAAAAGTCAGAAAAATTTTAACTTACTTTGAAGTAAACAAAAGGAGGATTAAAATAATGTCTAATGTATTTTATGTGAAAGAAATGGATAATAACTTGGTTAGCTATGCGAGAGTAACGAATGAAAATAAGATAGTCTCAGCAGGTGTTATGCCACGAGGCTTACCACAGGCTGTATTTTCTAACCGTCGCTCGGGGTCCTACAGCGTCGCAGACAGACCGTCTTATCTGCCTGCCGGATCATATACAATGTATCGACGAGAGCATAGTTGCCAAGCAGGGAGCTCTAGAAACGTCGATTTTTGACCGTTACGTCTTTCACACAAGAAGAGGCATACGTGATCATAGGCGCGAGCGGTGGCGTGACCCGAGCATAGTGGGGGTCGTCTCCCAAATGAGACAAAGGAATAGTCGAAGGGCGATCAGTTCCTTCTGACGAGTCAAACGTGACACATCGACAAATCTGACGAGCAAACGAATTTATCTAGAGATATCGCAAAGTTGAGTCAAATTTCTGTAACATATTCATCATATTATTATAAAATATATCATTCTATGTTAACCTGTTAATACAGTGTTACGTTCATTAAACCACCTCTGTTGTCTTAACCGAAACAGAGGAACGACTATTTCGCGGCGTCGATTAACATAATCGTAGCGAGAATTTACGCCTCTCGCTGACGCGTTTTCCTAGCGACCGCGTCTCTCCGCGAACGGTCGTAACAACAGGAAATACTTCAAAGAGATATAACAAATACAGAAAGTTGATAGGGATCGCATTCAAAGATCATGGTTTATATAAAATAAGTAATTACATTGAAAGAGTATCTCACTATTGCAAGAATCTCACG
The DNA here is from genome assembly GCF_024542735.1 of Bombus huntii. NCBI lineage: Eukaryota > Metazoa > Arthropoda > Insecta > Hymenoptera > Apidae > Bombus > Bombus huntii. The sequence continues at coordinate 9,577,198 of NC_066246.1, forward strand.
CTAAAAATGTAGAAAAAATGATAAATAAGGAAAAATTTTCTCAGGATCTTAGGACATGTAAACTTTAATTATTTAGATACAATGTATAAGAAAAAATTAGTTGAGGGAATGCCAGAAAAATTTGAGCAAGTACAATTAAAATGTGGTACATGTATCCAAATTAAAATGTACAATTTAGCCTTCCAAAATAACCGTAGTAGAGCACGCAAGATTTTAGAATTAGTACATAACGATTTAAATATTTCTTAACATTTATAGACGACTACAGTAAGTGCGCATTGATTTATATTTTGAAATCAAAAGGTGAAGTTTACAATTGTTTCCTTGATTATTGTTGTTATTTCTATACTCAGAGGATCAGAACAGTTATTATTTTATTTTATGGATTAATCTATCTCTCCGTTCTGATCCAAAAAAACCTTTATTGCACGTGTTTACAAAAACTAGGAATAAAAACTAAAAAGCATCTTAAGCCTATCGATTAAATCTATCGATTGTATCTAGAACTATCTTCTAGTTACTATTTATTGTAACTAGTGCATCTGTATATGGATGGCGAGCACGAACTCACGTTGTCATTTTCAACAATTATATAAACAAAGTTGTAAATCTTACTGGTAAGAAGATAAAGAGACTAAGATGCGATAATGGAAAAGAATATATGAACAAAAACATGGACAATCTAATTAGGAAAAAGGGAATTGTCGTAGAACCATGCCCACCTTATGTTCACGAGTTAAATGGAATATCTGAGCGGTACAATAGAACAATCATGAATTCCGCTAAATGTTTATTACATGATTCAAAGCTGAATATTAAATATTGGCCGGAAATAGAGCCGCGGCGTACTAAAAAAATAGAACCATTACGAACACATATGAAAATAAAACACCATTTGAAATATTTTTTAAAAGGAAACCGAATATAAATAATTTAAGATTGTACGGAAATAGAGTTTTCGTAAGAATACCTGAAATTAAAAGAAATTCGAAATGGGACAAAAAAAGCAGACACTGGGATACTTGCAGGTTATGAAAACGTTGGATATAGGATCCTAGTTAATAATAAAATTATAATTGCAAGACACGTAGAATTTATAGCTGAAGATAACTTAGTAGGATTTCAAGGAGAAGATGAGTCATATAATGAAACAGAAAATTTTGACAACCATTCAGATGCAAACGAAATTCATGAAAATGAAATAAATAACGAAAAGGTGGAGCAGGTTGTAATAAAAAAGGACAGAAATTTATGTAACGAATCAAAAGAAAAATTTGAGGATATACAAGATAATTTGTGAAGGTCAGGGGGGGAAAGAGAGAAATCTCAAGGATATAGCCAAACAAACTCATATTTTATTTATGTGAATGTAGTTAGTGAAGACAGTCCTGAAACCGATGAAGAAGCTTTAAGTGGTAATGACAGTGGTTCGTGGAAAGAAGCAACGGATCGAGAAATGAATAGTTTAATCAAAAATAAGACCTGGCAATTAGTAGAGAAACCAAAAGACAAAAAAGTATTAGATTTGAAATAGATATATACGAGTAAATCTGATAATCGTAAGAAAGCACGACTAGCTGTTCGAGGCTTCCAACAAAAGGAAATACTGGAAGATTTATACTCTCCAGTGGCAAAAATGCAAACGTTGAAGTTATTAGTATCTTATTGTTGTCAATATGGTTTGACGATTATGCAAATGGATGTAGAAACAGCATTCCTAAACGGAAATATAAAATCGGAAGTATTTGTAAAACAACCTATGTATTTGTAAAACAGTTACGACGGGATTCACTATAAATATGCATTGAGAATTTTGAAATATTTATATTTAACTAGGAAATTAAAATTAACTTATAAAAGAAATTTGAATGCTGAAGTTATTGATTATTTTGTTGACGCTGATTGGGCTGGAGATAAAGTAGATAGAAAATCCACTGCGGGATTTATCATAAGATTTTTTGGAAACGCAATTTACTGGAAATCGAGAAAGCAAAGTAGCGTAACAAAATCATCAATAGCCGTCGAGTATGTAGCTTTATCAGAAGCTGTGAGCGAAATTAAATTTGTAAGAAAATTGTTGAAAGATTTCAAAATAATGATCGAGGCACCAATAAAAATTTACGAAGATAATTCTGGAGCGATTGCGATATCAAAATTTGGAAACTTAAAAAATTCTAAGTACATTGAAGTTCACTTCCCTTTTGTGAATGAAAGTTACGAAAATAAAGAGATTGACATTACTTTTATAATGTCAACTTTTATAGACTCGGAAAATAATGTAGCTGATATTTTAACGAAGGCTCGATAAATATATAAGAAATCGTCTATAAAATAAATATATAACTATTCTAATATTAATTCCAAGTGTAAATTTAGTGTTCCTGTACAATTCTCAACGGAATATAACGCTGCTATTAACAGGTTATTATATAAATATTTTATATAAATATAAAATTGCGTATGTGAAATGACATGTACGACCTGAGACTCCTTTAGTGTCGACGACGGTGAGGATATCTTCTGTCGATTGACTGTCCTCGAGTTGTAGATTCTGCTTGACTTCTGACTCTTGCTGTTCCTTGTGAGGTGTAGTTGTGTTGTCCGTGATGATTGTAGCTGTTGGCTGCAGATGTCGCTGCTAGGGTACTGCTGACTTTCTTCTGATTTTGATGCGTGGAAGAAAAATCAGACTCCGGTCGCCGGAATTCGAACCTGGGCTCCGAACGTTCGTAACCTAAGGCGCTAACCACTGCGCTGCCGTCGTCCGACACTAGTTAGTGTCGAGTGGTGGTATTTTGCTGTTGAGTGCCGCCATACTTGCACTGTCCTTTGACTCGAGTTGATGTAGACTAACTGGTGAGCTTTAACTGTTACTTGAATGTTACTGTGAAACAAATCTAGAGCGCAAGTAAAAGAAGTTGAGTTGATCCTCCTGATGTCGTAGAAGAAGTATAGAGGTGAAGTAACTTCTCTGTAGTCTAGAGCACAAGTCTAGAGGGACAAAGTGACTGCTCTGTCGTAATGAGAACAAATGAGGTTCGTTCTTGTGTGACTACGGAGGAAAGTTCGATGTGGGTGTGTCTTTTGAACTAAGGACGTGGATTCGTTGTTCACACTTTTCGTTAGAAAAGTGAGGGTAACGATCCGTGATGCCCATTGGTTATAGCCAACGTTAATAAACGAAGATTGGAGGAGGAAGCCCCCTACCGACGTGGCTCGGAGGTAACTTTGTTCATAGGAAAAATTCGGCTTTTTTTTTTTAAATAATTTTATTATAATAATATTATATATAATATTATAATAAATTTTTTTTATATTTGTTAAAATTACAATCAATTCTCGCGTTGAGAATTATATTAAAGATGAAGAAAAGACGTAAGGCGATACTCATGTATTTATGTTTCCATTATCGTACATATATGATATATTCTTTTATTAATTAAAGTTAAATTAATTATATTTAATTTGCTTTTTTAAAATATTTTAAAGTTCTAATTAATTTTAATTATTTTTTAATTTTAAATTAAAGTTAAAATATCTTTTAAACTAATTAGTTTTCCACTGTGTTACCCTAATACTTCTCTTTCTAGAATTTTTTTTTTTTATTTATTTATTCAAATTTTACAATTTGTCCAGCAGGACATTTGGTAAAATATTATAGCGGTATACTAATATAACATGTGGGTGACTACCCCCAGCGGGGTACCATTATCGTGTTTGTTAGGTTATGTCCTTTGTGAGATCTGTTGGGTGTTTCCTTTTTAATCTTCTTTTTATGCCTGATGTGTCGACCGTTTCCGCTGCCAGCCGGTTTGGGTGCGTTGCTATTCTTTCTCTGTACCTTCTTGCACTTTTGTTAATCTCCTCCTTGACCATTGGTATTCCCAGATCTTTCCGAATGTCCTCGTTTCTAACGTACCATGGCGCGTTTACTAACTTTCTAGAATTTTTTTTTTTTTTTATTTATTGTTGAAATTACAATCAATTTTCGCGTTGAGAATTTTCAGTAATTTTTCTGGCGTGGCGCAGTGACATGGCTGTTTATTTACAATAAGTTAATACTTATTATAGATAGGTATAATTTATAAGTATTATAAGTAAGTGCATATGCTTAATTTGGATAATTAAATGAATCTAACGTTTAGGTCTAGCGGGTAGTGCCTCTTCAGCCTGCGAATCTGGTCCGTCGTATCGAGTAGTCCAGTGATTAGGGGGTTTCGGTGTTTGTTGATTCTTTTGCTATATCTGTCGCTATATTTTGCTATTTCCTCTTTGACAGTGGGTATTTTGAGGTCGCGGTGTATTGTTTCATTGGTTACATACCAAGGTGCGTCAATTAGAGATCTTAGCGTTTTCGATTGAAAGCGTTGGAGTATTTCAATGTTGGAGTTACTTGCTGTTCCCCATAGTTGGATTCCGTAGGTCCAGACAGGTTTTATTACGGTCTTGTAGAGGGTAATTTTATTCTGTATGTTTAGTTTGGAGCGTCGGCCCGTGAGCCAATAGAGTTTTTTTAGTTTGTCCTTTAGTTGCTTCGTTTTATCTGAGATGTGTGTCTTCCACGTTAGTCTCCTGTCCAGGGTCATGCCCAGGTATCGGACTGTGTCCCTGCTAGGAACTGTTGCATTGTTGATGGTGACCTGGGGGCAGGTTTGTTTTCGGAGCGTGAAGGTTACATGTGAGGATTTCTTTTCGTTGACTTTGAAGCCCCATTTGTGAAACCACTTTTCCATGGAGTCGAGACTTCGCTGGAGAGTGGATGAGGCTATTACCGGGTCTGCGTGGGTAGCCAATAGCGCTGTGTCGTCTGCAAATGTCGCTATTGTTATATCGTTTGATATAGGTAGGTCGGCAGTGTAGATGGAGTACAGTAGGGGTCCGAGGACACTACCTTGGGGTATGCCGGCTTCTATTGGGAATGTTGCGGAAGTGGCGTCTAGGCGTTTAACCATGAATTGTCTATTGAACTTTCTAGAATAACGAGAGAATTTGGCTTATGCGAGAAAAAGGTGGCTTTTCACTGTAAAAAGAAAAGAATAGTGCAACTGCAAAGCACATGCATTTTTGCATCTGTGGAAAAAATAGATATTATCGTGAATACGTAGTTCACTTTGAACCATTCATTCTTTCCTTCTTCCATTTTTTCCTCATTATTTATCGTTTGCGAGAAAAAGGCTGAAAACTAGCTACTAGCAGAAACGTCCTGTATGTGCAACTATAGTAATAGCTTTTCGTTGTTTCTCGCTGGAACCATACATAATAATAGTACTAATCATTTTTAATGTTCTAACAATAATATTAATAACAATTTTCGTTGTATTTACATATACGCATTTGTTTAGATATCGTTCAATAATATTACAATCTTAGTTGGAGTATCCTGTATCTTCTGCAAAAGAATTTGATGCGTTTAAAATTTGAAAGATTATACGTTTATTTATGCAGAAGCTATAAAGAAACTCAGTTTTCTTTATCAAACGATTACGATAAAATGATATGAAGGATCTGATGCTACAATGACACGTGAATGATGCATTAATGACGAAAAAGGTTATGCGTAGTTTTATGTGTAGAGGGCGTGAATGGCACCCGCAGCGTTGATCGTTTCACCCTTCCGCAGTGTAACGTAAACACCAGGCTATCTCGACACGATCCCCCGTATAATCTGCGAGAATTTTGTCCACGCTTGCAGTTTCGAATATTTGCATAAGCCCCGGGAATCCATGCTTTACGTGTATGAAGTGGCGAAGGACGAACAGCGCGCATATCAAAAACGAATATACCTGCTAACTGCGTGCGATTTACATCCTGTCTCATAAAGCAAGAAATTCCCACTTCCCGTTATCTAACAAATGTCAGTTATCTGTAATTCAAAAACAATATAATTTTAAACTAAAAAAGTTTCAGTACTATCTTTGTTATTATTTTGTGTCAACATAGATATTTTCTAATAACATTATTATTTTACAATGACTCACCCGGTAGATATCGTTATTAGGATAGTGAACATAAATACAGTAACATTTTATTTATCTAAACTGCATTTACTATAGCGAAATTTTAATTGATACTTGATCATGGAATTAGTGTAAATTCACTTACAGCGGTTATAAAAGATATCGTCACGTCTTACATAATTAATTATATAGTTAATTAGGTCCGATTATACTGTACCATAAGTACTGTGTCTAAAAGAGAATTTCCATGATACCAACAAAACACCATAGATAGTGAACAGAATCAGTGAACCATTAAGATTAAATGATTGTCTCTTGGTCTTTAATCATCGGATAATTTTATATCCTAAAAATTAGCTAAGAATTAGAACCACCGTTTTGAAATAGGAATAAATAAATACGAAAGGCAATAAATTATGGTAATAGATAAGTAATAATTGTAATGTCTGGTGCATTAAAAAGTATAAATATGTTGTGATATGGCAACGTTAGGCACTTAAATGGCTACTGTTAAATGCTTTCTCTTTGGAATTACATCTAGCGGAGTTGGAGAACTTCTTTTATGTAGCCTCCACTTCTTTAAATTGTTACTAGTCGAACGAGATCTCTAACAGAAGTATAAAGGGTGGCGTGCCGTTTGTATTCC